>NC_092137.1:85644278-86269278 GCF_043159975.1 Macaca nemestrina | reverse complement strand
AATGAGTAATGCCAGGGCCAGCTCGAGCCAGGAAAGGGACTGGCCTTCTCTCCAGGGTCCTGATCCCATTACTGCTCCCACACTCCTCAAGGTTTAACTCACTCAGGACAAACCCATCTGCAAAAGGAGAGGGTTGGGCTTGAAGGTCCTAGGGCCCCTGCCAATACTCAGTCAATGACAGGAAATCCCCTGCTTTTTTTTTTTTTTGAGACGGAGTTTTGTTCTTGTTGCCCAGGCTGGAGTGCAATGGCGCAATCTTGGCTCACTGCAACCTCTGCCTCTGGGTTCAAGAGATTCTCCTGCCTCAGCCTGTCAAGTAGCTGGGATCACAGGCACGTGCTATCATGCTCGGCTAATTTTTGTATTTTTGGTAGAGACAAGGTTTCACCTTATTGGTCAGGCTGCTCTCGAACTCTTGACCTCAAGTGATCTGCCCGCCTTGGCCTCCCAAAGTGCTGGGTTTACAGGCGTGAGCCACTGCACCCAGACAGGAAATTCCCTTCTTAAAGCAAGATCCTGTCCTCAGGCAAGCCAGTTGATGCTCTTCCTAGGAGGCAGCTGTCCACACTGTGCTCCCTGCTCAGCAACTCCCAAGCCTCCCCACTGCCCATCACGTCTGGTATCAAGGACCAGATGAACATTAAGGTTCCTTCTAGAACTGAAATGGAGGTAGAGGGAGAGGAGGGTGGTGGCTGAGATTCCACCCCTCTGCCTCAGTCCTCCGTCTCCAGCATCGCCTGCTTTTCTGATGGAAGTCCTCCATTTCAGCCAGCTCCGGTTTGTTAAGGGTTTTAACTGCAGCCAGAGCTGTTCAGTGAGGGCTGATGGAGGAGTCAGAAGGGAGCCCTAAAGTGATCCAGAGAAGTGGAGAGGCCAGGACCACATGACAGGAGAGTCCTGCAAAGGGCCCGGGTCCCCTCCACAGCTATGTGTCTCCTTCCTCAGTGCAAGCAATTTGTGGCTCGGCACACGCCCCAGCTGCTGACCCTGGTGTCCAGGGACTGGGATGCCCACACCACCTGCCAGGTACATCCACCCCTCCCAGTTGGTCCTAGGACTTCCCTCGGCTCCCAGAACCCCCACCCTTTGGGCCCGTGATCCTCAGAGGCCCCACTCCCCTGGGTCCAAGGTGGTCCCAGGTGCATAGGCCAGAGACTGGGAGGCACCCCTCACTGTTTCCATGTAGAAAATCATGACAGTATGGAAAAAGGGGATGGGAAGGGAGGGACGGCCTGAGGAGTGCGGCTGGATGTCCACTATGGGATGGGGCTGTGTTCCCTGGCCAGTGTGTGCTGGTGGGGTAGGGGTACAAAGTAGGTGTTCTGGAGTTAAAATCTCACCTCCTCAGGCTCTAAACCCTAAGGCCTGTGGCTCAGGGAGTGACCCGAGGGGTCTCCAGAGTCACACTGGGAGCACCCGCTAGGCGGGAGGTGGCGTGAGTGCTCTTCTTTTCCGGAAGAGCTGAGTGTGGGGAGCCGAGGGGCCCCAGGCCTCAGCCCTGGTGCTGTCCCTGTGACAGGCTCTCGGGGTGTGTGGGACCACGTCCAGCCCTCTCCAGTGTATCCACAGCCCCGACCTCTGATGAGAACTCAGCTGTCCAGGTGAGTCCAGGTGAGTCCAGGCCCCCAGCTGCGGGGAGAGAAGGGGGCAAGTCCTGACCATCACGGCATGGGAGGCCCTTCTGCTCCCCAAGCAGGAAGAGGCAGCTACTCCTGCCGGCTGCTCCATCCTCCCTCTCACCACGCAGCTGGAGGCTCCTGAGGGCTTCTGGTGCGCCATCAGGAAAACGCCCTTTCCGGGACCCTGAGCACTCCCCTCCCCTAGAACCCTGGTAACCCCAACCCCCAGCTCCCCACCCACTTCCCCCACTCCCCTCCCCCTGCCCCGCCCTGTCCCAGGCCTCCCCCTCAGAGCTTGCCCCAGGGACTCTATGGCCCTCAGGGTTCAATGTATTCCGACCAAGGCCAAGGTTTCCTGGGCTCAGAGAAAATCACACTTTGCTACCAAAGCTATCTCCCCTCAGATGCCAGGAAGGCCGTGATCATCTGACTCCACCCTCCTGAGGCACATTCTCTCCCTGACTGTCATGTTCTAAGTCAGAGGAGCACTTTAGGACGGAGGGGTGGAGGCAGGGCCAGATGCAGCCTCTGTGAACAGGTGCCTGGGGGCTGGGAAATGGCCCTGAGAGGGCAGGACACAGCGACCGTGGGCTTAAGGTGACCCTGAGCACAAGCTTGGTCCACTTTACAATTCTGTTCAGAGCCAGCCCCTAATATGATGGTCATTTATTCATTCGTTCCCTCATTTTAAAAAATGTAAGGCCAGGCATGGTGGCTCACGCCTGTAATCCCAGCACTTTGGGAGGCCGAGGCAGGCGGATCACCTCAGGTCAGGAGTTCGAGATTAGCCTGGCCAACATGACGAAACCCCGTCTATACTAAAAATATTTTTAAAAATTAGCTGAGCATGGTGGTGGGCGCTCGTAATCCCAGCTACTCAGGACGCTTAGGCAGGAGAATCACTTGAACCTGGGAGGCGGAGGTTGCAGTGTGCCGAGATCGTGCCACTGCACTCCAGCCTAGGTGACAGAGCACAACTCTGTTTCAGGAAAAGAAAAAAAAGGTATTTCTTTGCCGGGCAAAGTGGCTCACACCTGTAATCCCAGAACTTTGGGAGACCGAGGCGAGTGGATCACTTGAGGTCAGGAGTTCAAAACCAGCCTTACCAACATGACAAAACCCCATATCTACTAAAAAAGTAAAAAATTAGCCAGATGTGGTGGCACACACCTGTAATCCCAGCTACTTGGGAGGCTGAGGAGGAGAACTGCTTGAACCTGGGAGGCAGAGGTTGCAGTGAGCTGAGATCGTGCCACTGCACTCCAGCCTGGGCAACAGAGCGAGACTCCGTCTCAAAAAAAAAAAAAAAAAAAATGTAGTGACTGCTTGTGGCCAGGCCATATCCTAGGGTAAGGGCCATGGCTGAGCCCTGCCTTCCTGGAGTTCACAGCCAAGTCCACTTCTTCCATCTGAGGCAGGGGAGCCAGCCCTGTTCCTGAAACCCTGAATCACAAGCCCCTGTGGGAGGCAGTGGGGAGGGGAGGTCCTCCCCCACTCAGACCTGACCCACAGGAACCAGTTAAATGTGTCCTTGCCCCTCTGATGACAGCTGGGGACCTGGGGGTGGGGAGTCACCAGGAGCCGGGCAGTCACCTTTTCCCAGCTCCCAGGCTCCCGGCCTTCCCTGCTGAAACAGCAAGACCATTGGGTTGGCATGGGAGGCCTGGGCTTCAAACCCAACTCTGCTATCACCTGGCTGTGGGTCCCCAGGCAGGACACACGCACAGTCCCTCTCTGGTCCTCATTCTCCTCAGCTGCAAAGGAAGAGCCAAGTGAGACGGGCTCTGGGACCATGGTGACCAGGCTCTTCCCCCTGCTCCCTGGCCCTCGACAGCTGCCACACTGAAAAGAAGCCTCAGATCCCACACCACCCTCCTCGCCGCCCTTCCTCGGGAGTCACTTCCACTGGTGGACCACGGGCCCCCAGCCCTGTGTCAGCCTTGTCTGTCTCAGCTCAACAGAATCCGACGCCAGAGCCACTTCCATCCTCTCTGGTGTGAGGCACAGCAAGGGCAGCATCTGGAGGAGCTCTGCAGCCTCCACGCCTACCACAACCTCCCAGGGCTAGGCTCAGGAGAAACCAGCCACTGCTCCACAGGACAGGGAGTAGAAGCTGGGCCCTGCCTCACACCCACCCCCATGCATTCAAAGACTGGCTTTTACAGCTATTTGTAATTCAAAATTCAGAAGAATAAAAAATGGGAACATATAGAACTCTAAAAGATAGACATCAGAAATTGTTAAGTTAAGCTTTTTCAAAAAATCAGCAACTCTCCGGCGTGGTCGAGGGTGGACACTGCACACTCTGGCATGATGAGATGGCGACCAGGCAAGCTTTCTTCCTCGAGATGCTCTGCTGCTTGAGAGCTGTCGCTTTGTTAAGATATAAAAAGGGGTTTTCTTTTTGTCTTTCTGTAAGGTGGACTTCCAGCTTTTGATTGAAAGTCCTAGGGCGATTCTATTTCTGCTGTGATTTATCTGCTCAAAGCCCAGCTGGGGTTGTGCACACTAGGGACCCATTCCTGTGTAATGCAATGCTTGCACCAATGCTAATAAAGTCCTATTCTCTTGTATGAGAAAGAAAAAGACACCGTCCTTTAAAGTGCTGCAGTATGGCCGGACGTGGTGGCTCACACCTGTAATCCCAGCACCTTAGGAGGCCGAGGCAGGAGGATCACTTGAGGTCAGGAGTTCAAGACCAGCCTCGCCAACATGGTGAAACCCTGTTTCTACTAGAAATACAAAAAATTAGCCGGGTGTGGTGGCGCGTGCCTGTAATCCCAGCTACTCAGAAGGCTAAGGCAGGAGAATCGCTTGAGCACAGGAGAATCACTGGAGCCCAGGAGGCGGAGGTTGCAGTGAGCCGAGATCACACCATTGCACTCCAGCCTGGGTGACAGAGCAAGATTCCATCTCAGTAAATAAATACATAAAAAGTGCTGCAGTAGCTGTGGCCTCACCCTGAAGTCAGTAGGCCCGGGCCTACCTCACTCTCTCCCTTGGCAGAGAAGCAGGTATCCACAGCTCCTCTTGCTCACAAGGGCTCCCAGCCTGCCCTCCGGCTGCTGCTCTCCCCTCCCAGTCTCTACTCAATGGGATGAGGTGAGGTCGTGAGGACACCAAAAATCTAAAAATAAACAAAAACCCAAATAAGCCTTAGCTTTTTTAAAGACTGAAAAGCCTCAAAGTGTCCCTTTATTTATAAAATAACTTTTGTCATATTTCTTATACATGTTTCTTGTAAGAAATTCAGAAACTACAGACAAAAAGAGGGTGGAAATTATCCACTGTCAGGCCTCTGAGCCCAAGCTAAGCCATCATATCCCCTGTGCCCTGCACTATACATCCAGATGGCTTGAAGCAACTGAAGATTCACAAAAGAAGTGAAAATAGCCAGTTCCTGCCTTAACTGATGACATTCCACCATTGTGATTTGTTCCCGCTCCACCCTAACTGATCAGTTGACTTTGTGACAATACACCCTCCCCACCCTTGCAATAATGAACCTTGTGATATTCCCCCACCCTTGCGAATGTACTTTGTACTATACACCCTCCCGACACTTAAGAAGGTACTTTGTAATATTCTCTCAGCCCTTGAGAATGTACTTTGTAAGATCCACCCCCTGCCCACAAAAAACTGCTCCTAATTCCACTGCCTATCCCAAACCTGTAAGAACTAATGATAATCCCACCACCTTTTGCTGACTCTCTTTTTGGACTCAGCCCGCCTGCACCCAGGTGATTAAATAGCTTTATTGCAGGCTGGGTGCGATGGCTCACACCTGTAATCCCAGCACTTTGGTAGGCCAAAGCAGGTGGATCATGAGGTCAGGAGATCGAGACCATCCTGGCTAACACGGTGAAACCCTGTCTCTACTAAAAATACAAAAAATAAACCAGGCATGGTGGCAGGCGCCTGTAGTCCCAGCTACTCAGGAGGCTGAGGCAGGAGAATGGCGTGAACCTCGGAGGCGGAGCTTGAAGTGAGGCAAGATCGTGCCACTACACTCCAGCCTGGGCTACAGAGCGAGACTGTCTCAAAAAAAAAAAAAGCTTTATTGCTCACACAAAGCCTGTTTGGTGGTCTCTTCACAGGGACGCGCGTGACACCCACAATCCCACCAAGCCCAGGAGAGAGCTATTGCAGGGTGTGTATTTTGACACTGAGCTTGGGGCTTTTTCAGTCCTCTCCCCGCAGCCTCTGGCTCCAAGCCTCCACGGTTCAAGCACCAGGAAGAGCTGTCTATGCAGCCTGCTCTTGGGCTAGGGATGAGACACACAACTCATTGGCTCCTAGATTTTAACTTTTAAGTAGACATTTGTAAACCTATAGCTAACTACTGTCTTTAAAGCCATTGTTTCAATTATAAAATCCAACTCTCTGAGAGAAAAGGATGTTTTAAATTAAAAATTAATATTAAAATTAAATTAAAAAATAAAAATTAAAAAGCTTGATTGGGACAATGAAGAGCCAATCTTTGAAGAAGGGGAGGCATTAATAGTTTATCCCAAAAATAGGAGTGGGAATGAGTGCCTGATAGTGAAAAAGGAGGCTTCACTCAAAAGGACGTCAAGAGTCAACAGATTTTGGGAGGCTGAGGTAGGAGGATCACTTGAGCCCAGGAGTTCAAGACCTGCCTGGGCAACATGGCAAAACCCCATCTCTATAAAAAATACAAAAATTTGGCTGGGCACGGTGACTCACACCTGTAATCCCAGCACTTTGGGAGGCTGAGGTGGGTGGATCACTTGAGGTCAGGAGTTCGAGTCCAGCCTGACCAACATGGTGAAACCACATGTCTACTAAAAAAAATACAAAATTAGCTGGATGTGGTGGCGCACACCTGTAATCCCACCTACTCAGGAGGCTGAGACAGGAGAATTGCTTGAACCCGGGAGGCAGAGGTTGCAGTGAGTGGGGATTGCACCACTGCACTCCAGCCTGGGCAACAAGAGTAAAACTCTGTATAAAAGAAGAAAAAAAATAAAAGATACAAAAATTAGCTGGGCGTGTTCGCATGTGTCTGTGGTCCCAGCTATTCAGGAGGCTGAGGTGGGAGGATTGTTTGAATCCAGGAGGTCGAGGCTACAGTGAGCCGTGATGATGCCACTGCACTCCACCCTGGGCGACACAGAGAGATCCTATTTCAAAAACAAATAAATAATTTTTAAAAAGAGTTGACCGGCTGGTAGGAGGACAGAATTGACAGGAAGTGGCTACACTTGAGACTCCTAGGGTCCCTGAGAAGTGTCCAACATGCTGCACCCCTGCCCTTAGGAAGGCAGGGGAAGAGAAGTCCCAGGAGGGGAGTAGCCCAGGAGTAGCCCAAGAGGAGGGGACTTACTCTTCACTTTCCAGGGTGTGGGCTTCTAAGAGAAGCCTGCCTCTCACAGGACATCAGAAAGGGTGAGGACGCTAGCCTGAGGGATGGAGGTAGGCAGCTGGCCTGAGGTCTGCCTCACAGAGAGTGTCCCCAACATGATGTGGCTGCAGAAGAGCAACCTCAACCCACAGACCTACAGGCAGTCAGAATTGGCTCTAGACAAGATGGTGCGCCCGTAAGAGCCCATGGCTGGGGATGAATCTGTGACAGATTTAGTGGATCTTGAGATGAGCAGAAATCAGATGTGTAGCAACGATGGCACAAGAAGATGATGATCAGGCAAGACGAGAGACACTCCAGAGAAACGTGGACGGCCAGGGAATGCTTAGTCCCCAATGCCTCTTCTCACCACAGGGCAATCTGTAAATCATTCCCAGGGAAAGGGGAAGGAGGATTCAGTGGTGAGTCAGCCAAGAGAGGCTGAGTATTAAGAAGGGAACGAGTTATTCCGAAATGGAAAGAATATGTTTTGAGGGCTCATGAGCCAAAATGAGTTCAGCTACAGAGAAATAAAGACTATTACATTATGTCCCCATAATGAATAACTGAAATTTTAGATCCACAACATAATCATTATTAACACGTTATTATCTATAATTCCAAAGCTTTCTGCGCACATATACAAAAAGATACAGCAGATCTACAAAACTGGAAACATCCTACACATGCTGCTTTGTAACCTGCACTATCCATTTAACAATAACCTTTTCAGGTCAATAAATGTAAGTATCTATTATTATTGCTAATTGCCACATGACAGCTCTGTCTCCCAGGCTAGAGTGCAGTGGTGCAATCACTCTGGGGTTCAAGCAATCCTCCTGCCTCTGCCTCCCTAAGTGCTGGGACTGCAGGCTTCACATACCATGGCTGGCCCTTTCTTTTTTTAAGCAACTGTTATCAATGATTTGCGAAGAATAAAAATGCTTGCACTTACATCTTTGTCTGACTGTCTTCTTAGAATCAATTCCAAGACGTGAAATTTGGGGGGGACACCTTAACTTTTTTTTTTTTTTTGAAATGGAGTCTCATTCCATCGCCCAGGCTGGAGTACAATGGCGCAATCTCGGCTCAATGCAAGCTCCGCCTCCCGGGTTCATGCTGTTCTCCTGCCTCAGCCTCCCGAGTAGCTGGGACTACAGGTGCCCGCCACCACGCCCGGCTAATTTTTTGTATTTTCAGTAGAGACCGGGTTTCACCATGTTACCCAGGATGGTCTTGATCTCCGACCTCGTGATCTGCCCGTCTCGGACTCCCAAAGTGCTAGGATTACAGACGTGAGCCACTGCACCCGGTCTGACACCTTTACTTTTAACAGAGGCTGGATTATCAATCTGGGCTTCTGTGCCAGCCATACCAATTTCTATCCCAACAGAAAACAAGTGCCTCTTTCCACTCTCACCAAACTGGGGAATTAACAATCTTTCAAACTTTGCTAATCCCAAAAAATATATATATATAAAAATATATTTTTTTATATATAATACATATTATAAATATATATATTACATATATATATATATATATTTTTTTTTTTTTTGAGAGGAAGTCTCGCTGTCGCCCAGGCTGGAGTGCATTGGCGCAATCTCAGCTCGCTGCAGCCTCCGCCTCCCAGGTTCAAGCAATTCTCTCGCCTCAGCCTCCAGAGTAGCTGGGATTACAGGGGTGTGCTACCATGCCTGGTTAATTTTTGCATTTTTAGTAGAGACGGGGTTTCACCATGTTGTCCAGGCTGGTCTTGAACTCTTGACCTCAGATGATCCACCAGCTTTGGCCTCCAAAAGTGCTGGGATTACAGGTGTGAGCCACTGCACCTGACCTATCCAAAGTATTTGTTTTGTTTTGTTTTGGCTTGGTTTTGTTCCTTTTTTTTTCCCCACTAATCCAAAATATTTTTAAATGATGTCTCATGGTTGTTCTAATTTGCATTTCTTTAGTTACCAAATAAACACCTCGTCACATGTTTACTGGCTATTTGTATTTCATCTTTTGTGAAATGCCTACTTAGGTTTTTTGCCCACTTTTCTGTTTAGGTTTCTTTTTATTGTTTTACCAGTAAAAATAAACTAGGTATATTCATTTATTTACTGTCCTATACATTGCAAATTTTTCTCTATCATATATCTGGGGTATTTTTTCCATATCTATCTTTTCCTCTGTGACTTCTGGCTGTGGGGTCACGCTAAGAAAACATAAATTGAATTTAACTTCTTCCCCATGTGTCTTTCAAACTCTGATCAGACCTTGAGGTCTCCAAAAGAGGAAGGGCATGCTGGGACCAGCTTTGAAGACATGCAGGCCAGGCCCCCAGCCCAGACAGCAGTGGTGGAAGCAAGCCATGTGTCACCCACAAAGGACCTCAAGATCACACAGGATATGACAGTCCCCAGAAATATTCCCAAGAAATAGTCCCTAAACTTTTAAGTGACAATACCTATTTTCACCATCTTGAAAGGTAGAAAGAGACAAAATCATTTGTGCAAAAGGACAACAAAGAGAACACAGGCTAAGTACTAAAGCATTTACTCAAAAAATATGGGTGATTGGCCAGGCACGGTGGCCCATGCCTATAATCCCAGCACTTTGGGAGACCGAGGCGGGCAGATCACTTGAGGTTGAGAGTTCAAGACCAGCCTGACCAACATGGAGAAACCCCATCTCTACTAAAAACACAAAATCTTTGGGAGGCCGAGACGGGCGGATCACGAGGTCAGGAGATCAAGACCATCCTGGCTAACACGGTGAAACCCCATCTCCACTAAAAAATACAAAAAACTAGCCAGGCGAAGTGGCGGGCGCCTGTGGTCCCAGTTACTCGGGAGGCTGAGGCAGGAGAATGGCGTAAACCCGGGAGGCGGAGCTTGCAGTGAGCTGAGATCCGGCCACTGCACTCCAGCCTGGGCGACAGAGCCAGCCTCAGTCTCAAAATAAATAAATAAATAAATAAATAAAAACACAAAATTAGCCAGGCATGGTGGCGCATGCCTGTAATCCAGCTACCTGGGAAACTGAGGCAGGAGAATTGCTTGAACCCAGGAGGCGGGGGTTGTGGTGAATCGAGATCGTGCCATTGCACTCCAGCCTGGGTAACAAGAGCAAAACTCCATCTCAATAAATAAATAAATAAAATATGGGTGATTGACTTCCAAGTGCCAAGCATTTCCTTAGGGCTGGGCACAAAAGTTTCTATCTATCCTTTGTAACTTGAGAGTTTAGTTGGAAAAACAGGCCTTAATCAAAGAATCACAGAAAAAACAAATTTTTCAGGTGCAATAAGGGTCATCAATTAGAGATATACAGGGTATTAAGGGTATGAGAGGTCATGGAGGAGAAAGAATTAAAAGGGAAAGAAGGAGCATCCCTCACAGAGGAAGCAGATGGTATAGAGGCCTCATGTCATGTGGCACATCTGAGCAATAGAATGAAGCTCAGTGAGCCTGGGGTCAAGAACAAGCAGGGAGCCGGGCGCGGTGGCTCACGCCTATAATCCCAATACTTCAGGAGGCCAAGGCAGGCAGACCACTTGAGCTCACAAGTGTGAGGCCAGCCTGGGCAACATGGTGAAATACCATCTCTACAAAAAAATCAAAACAACTAGCCCAGTGTAGTGTAGTGGTGCAAGCCTGTGGGCCCAGCTACTCGGGAGGCTGAGGTGGGAGGATGGCTTGAGCCCAGGAGGCGGAGGTTGCAGTGAGCCAAGATCATGCCACTACACTCCAGCCTGGGCGACAGTGCCAGACCCTGTCTCAAAAAAAAAAAAAAAAAAAGGTAGAAACTTCCTGATAAATTAGGCTAGCAGCTGAGGATTTCACTTGCTATCCTAAGAGCCAATGAAGTGTCTTTAAGCATGAGATCAGAGTATGGGGGAGAAATGACTCAGGTTTGTGTTTTAAAAGATTACTCTGACTAAAGCATGGATAAACTGGGGGTAGGAGGCAAAAAAATGTAGAGAGACCTATTGAGACCACTGCAAACAGAAATTGGCAATAGCTTAGACTAAAATAAGAGTGGCAAAGGGCCTGTGCAGAAGTCTGATGGATCTTGGAGAATGACTGTGGACTATTGTAAACTTAATCAGAGTGACTCCAACCGAAGCTGCTGTCCCAGATGTATCCTTTTTTTTTTTTTTTTTTTTTTTTTTTGAGATAGTGTCTTGCTCTGTCACCCAGAGCTCAAACTCAGCTCACTGCAGCCTTGACTCAAGTGATCCTCCTGTCTCCCACGTAGCTCGGACCACAGGTGCATGCCACCATGCCCGGCTAATTTTTCTTGTAGGGATGGGGTCTCACTTTGTTGCCCAGGCTGGTCTTGAACTCCTGGGTTCAAGCAATCCTCCTGCCTTGGCTTCCCAAGCTGCTGGGATTACATCTGTAAGCTACCACGCCCGGGGCCAGATGTAGCATCTTCATTGATAAAGAACAGCTCTTGGCACTTGGTATGTAGCTACTAAATTAGAATCAAATTGGTATTTCTCCATATCAATTTATAAAGATCACCAGAAGTCGTTTGCTTTTACCTGGCAGGGCCAACAGTATACCTTCCCAGTGTTACCTCAGGACTATGTCAGTTCTGCTCTCTAGCATAATACAGTTCACAGAGATCTTGATCATCTTGGCAATCCACAAAATATCACACTAGTCCACTATAGTGATGACACTACGCTGTTGGATCCAATGAGCAGAAAGTACCAAGCACTTTAAATGCCTTAGTAAGACATAAATAAGAAGTTGGGAGTTAAACTCAAAAACAATTCAGGGGCCTGCCACCTCAGGGACATTTCTGGGGAGTCAACAGTATAGAGTTATGTCAAAATATTCTCTTCGAAGTAAGACAGGTGGCTGTACCTCATACCACCTCACACACACACACACACACACACACACACACACACGCACAATGTTTGATAGGTTTTTCTTGGCTTTTGGAGACAACATATACATTTGGACAGCACGGGCACCCAGTAGCTTCAGCTGGCACTCTCTCCTCCCTGGACAGTTTTGTAGCAGAGGCCTCCAGGGAGACACCTGTGAATGGCTTTTCCAAGCACACTACAAAGCAGATTTTTAATGAGGCTCAAAGAGCATACTTTTAGCAAGGTCTGGATCTCAGCTTTGGACACTGTCAGCCCCAGAGGTAGTGGCAGCTCTTTGTATCTGTTATTTCTACATTCTTTACTTGTTACTAACTAATCCCCTGTCAACTACAAACCCCTGTTGTAGTTAATAATTATTGAAATTAAACTTTCCCTGATTATAATACATGAATTTCTGTAACTGGATAGTATAATCTTCAAGATAGGGTAATCTTAAAAATAGTCAAGTTTAAAGGTAAACTCATGGCTGGGCACAGTGGCTCATGCCTGTAATCCCAACACTTTGGGAGGCCGAGGTCAGCGGATCCCCTGAGGTCAGGAGTTCGAGACCAGCCTGACCAACATGGTGAAACCCCATCTCTACTAAAAGTACAAAAATCAGCCAGGTGTGGGGCACACACCTGTAGTTCCACCTACTTGGGAGGCTGTGGCAGGAGAATCACTCGAGCCCGGGAGGCAGAGGTCGGCAGTGAGTCAAGATCGCACCACTGCACTCCAGCCTGGGCAACAGAGTGAGACTCCGTCTCAAAAAAAAAAAAAAAAGGGGGGGGGGGGAACTCACAAGCTTAGCTTTTTTCTTTTTTGTAATGACAAGGTCTTGCTCTGTTGCCCAGGCTGGAGTGCAGTGGTACAACCACGGTTCACTGCAGCCTCAAATCTTGCGCTCAAAGGATCTTCCTGCCTCAGCCTCCCAAGTAGGTGGAACTACAGGCACACACCACCATGCCCAGCTAACTTTTGTTGTTGTTAGAGATGGGGTATTACTATGTTGGCCAGGCTAGTCTTGAACTCCTGGTCACAAACAATTCTTCCACCTCAGCCTCCCAAAGTGCTAGGATTACAGGCAGAAGCCACACCTTGCAAGCTCAGTTCTGAACAATGTTAAGTTTGAGTTTACTTTAAAACACCCCAAAATAGGGCTGGGCACCATAACTCATGCCTGTAATCCCAACACTCTGGGAGGTTGAGGCAGGCAAATCACTTGAGGTCAGGAGTTCGAGACCAGTCTGGCCAACATGGTGAAACCCTATCTCTACTAAAAATTTTTTAAGAGTTGGCTGGACGTGGTAGCTCACATCTGTAATCCCAGCACTTTGGGAGGCTGACAGGGGTGGATCACGAGGTCAGGAGTTCGAGACTAGCCTGGCCAACATGATGAAACCCCATCTCTACTAAAAATACAAAAATTAGCTGGGCACGGTGGTGGGCGCCTGTGATCCCAGCTACTCAGGAAGCTGAGGCAGGAGAAACACTTGAACCCAGGAGGCAGAGGTTGCAGTGAGCTGAGATCGCGCCACTGCACTCTAGCCTGGGAGAAGGAGCAAGACGCCATCTCAAAAATAAAATAAAATAAAAATAAAAAGACAAAAATTAGCCGGAAATCACTTGAACCTGGGAGGTGGAGGTTGCAGTGAGCTGAGTGCCACTGCACTCCAGCCTGGGCAACAGAGTGAAGTTCAAGAGTTTAGAGAAATCTGGGATTAAGATGTGTTTATGAGTCATTCCATAAAAATGGTAAGTGAAGCCCTAGGCATAGCCAAAATGGCCTAGGGAAAAAGTAAACAGCAAGAAGACTGATGCTAGGACTGAATCTTGAGAAATCTCAACATGTAATAGCTGGATAAAAGAGATAAGCTTGCAAAGGAAATACTGGAGCTTCCAGAGAGGTAGAGGAAAGTGAGGACAGGGTTGTGTCCAGGTAAAGGGTGGCACCACAGGAATGCACGGCTCCTGTCTCCCTTCAAGAGAACTTGCTGAGGCTGACTGGCTGCCTCCAGCTGCTTCCCACATCTTTGGACCTGCCACAGTGCTCATGCCAAGGTCACCCTTCTTCTAGGCTGCTAGAGCCCACTACAGAGCTGATGAATTGTCTGACAGGGAATCTTTGCCCTGGGGCTCCACACTGGCCTGGTTGAGACCTTCTCAGAATTGCACTGTAGTGAGAAGAACTTCGTATTTCCTTTCTTTCCTCTTCCCTTACTCATTCCTGCACTGCAGCCGGAGACTGCCCACCTCTGGCCTTCTAGTTAAGCACAATAATAATGTATCCCCTTGACTCAAGCATTTTTCTACTTAGAAATAAATGCATCCTAACTGACACACCACCCACAAGCTGACAGGAAAGGGCGAGCATGGTGTCTGCCAGATGTCAGACTGTAGGGTAGTTTGTGAAGATTAAAAAGGAAAATATTTTCCTCAGCTAACCACCAAATGAAAAGATATAAAACAAGAGGCTAGTTTAAAAACAGGAGAATCTTTAATCCATCTAAAAATACACATCAGGAAATGAAGGAAACCATAGGAAAATCCTCCACCTCTAACAGACAAGAGTGAGGTTACTGGCTTTCTGCTTGCTCCAAGAATCCCAAGGCTTGATGTTTGGAAGAAATTATCTGTTCTTCAGCTACTCCCAGATACTCAGACATAAGTTACACACATCTGGAGAAGGGTTCTGCCCTGCTGAAGCTAGAAGGGAGCTCGATGCATGGGAGAAAGGAGCATTAATCTAGAAAAAAATGATCAAAGAACAGCTGGGTGACAGTGTGGGGCCATCCCAGGCAAGTGGGCTCCTGGTGCTCTGGTGTAGCCAGAATCCATACAAGCTGGGCTGGCCCAGGGAGGCCCCCAGTCAGCCTATAGCTGAATAGCTACAGCTTCTGTGTTCTTATTTACCATCATCAGCCACAGCCCTCGGAAGCAAAGCCCTGGACGCCTCCTTCAAGCCCCCTGCTGGTTGGTTTCATCATTATCTCGCCTCTTCCAAATCTGTAAGAAATGAAAACACAAACTGAAGTCTAGGAGGCATTCAGTCAACAGATACTTGTCAAATACCTATTCTGTGCCAGGCCATGGATAACTCGTCATGCCATTTACAAACCTGCTATACTCCATCTGGAAATCTGCTACAGTGGCTACAGTCACTGAAGGGAAGAAACAGTTATCTCTAGGAGAGGTATCACTTTCTTCTTACAAAGCTATGGCTTTTGTCTCAATCTTCCTTCTTTTGCCAGGTACTAGGGCAGTTACATAAAGAGAAGACAGAGATGCTCTGTGCTCCACGGGTCAATCCAATGGAGAGGACAGACAGGCAAAGCAATATGGTCGGCACTAAAACAAAAGGCAAGCAGAAAGTGCTGTGGGGTCACAAAGAGAGCTCTGCCTGGGGCTCTTGAGGAGTACTTCACAGTCGACTTCTAGCCAGCCTCCCTTCCTCCTTGAAACTAGACCGCACACTTCTGCAAAACTAATCTAGCCATAATCACAACTTTCTTTGCTCACTCATACATTTTCTTATAACTATTTTCTGAAAATCTCTGCTTGACTTTCAGGGCCATATATTCTGGCCCCAACTCACTCCTAAGTACTTCCCAACAGGTACCTGGCCCTCCAACCAAGGTCCTAACTCTATCCCTCTTCCTGCCTTGGCCCACTCCTCTCACTGGCCCCATACCCCACCTATTTGTGGCTCACTAAGCCTGTGGCCAACCCACCTGAATGTAAGCCTCTGACAGTGTGATCATCTGGGGAAGGATGTCAGTCACCTGGAGGTCTTGTAATTCATACCATTTGCCTGTCCCCTGCAGAAAGTATGAAGAGCTGGGTTAGTCTGCTCTCTAAAACCAAAAGGGTGTAGAAGGAAATGATCATAGCCAAGGTTAGAAAAATTAGAATAATAGCCACTAGACATCATCCAGCAAGAATCATAAAGAAGAGAGTACATGGGCCGGGCGTGGTGGCTCACGCCTGTAATCTCAGCACTTTTGGAGGCCGATGCGGGTGGATCACGAGGGCAGGAGATCAAGACCATCCTGGCTAACACGATGAAACCCCATCTCTACTTAAAATACAAAAAATCAGCTGGACGTGGTGGCGGGCGCCTGTAGTCCCAGCTCCTCAAGAGGCTGAGGCAGGAGAATGGCGTGAACCTGGGAGGCGGAGCTTGCAGTGAGCCGAGATTGCACCACTATACTCCAGCCTGGGTGACAGAGCGAGACTCTGTCTCAAAAAAAAAAAAAAACAGAGGGTACATGACTTCTGTGGGCCTGATTCAATTAACAGGACTTTTGATGTGTCAATCATGGCAAACTCAATTTTTTAAAGTACAGTTTTTTTTGTTTGTTTGTTTGCTATTTGGTTTGTTTTTTTGAGACAGGGTCTCACTCTGTCATTCAGGCTGGAGTGCAGTGGTGTAACCACAGCTCACTGCAGCCTCGACCCTCTGGACTCAAGCAATCCTCCCGCCTCAGCCTCCCAGGTAGCTGGGACTACAGGTGTGTGCCACTACAACTGGCTAATTTTTTTTTTTAAATAGAGATGGGGTTCCACTGTGTTGCCCAGGCTAGCTCCTGGTCTCAAAAGATCCTCCCACCTCAGCCTCCTAAAGTGCTAGGATTATGGGAATAAGCCACTGTGCCTGGCCCCTTAAAGTACAATGGAGTCTGAAACACTTCTGTACATCTTTTTAAAAGGAATTTAGTGGACACTAAAGTGGAGAAAAGAGGAAGCCCTCTAATCATCACCTATGTCTCCTTCCTGCTCAGAAATGACAGACTAGACATTCGCACTTATGAGGTACACAGTGTCAACCACTGAGAGAACCTAAATATGGACATTCCTGGCTGGGTGCAGGGGCTCACGCCTGTAATCCCAGCATTTTGGGAGGCCGAGGCGGGCGGATCACTTGAGGTCAGGAGTTTGAGACCAGCCTGGCCAACATAGTAAAACCCCATCTCTACCAAAAATACAAAAATTAGCCAGGCGTGGTGGCAGGCGCCTGTAGGTCCCAGCTACTTGGGAGGCTGAGGCAGGAGAATCACTTGAACCCAGGAGGTGGAGGTTGCAGTGAGCCAAGATCATGCCACTGCACTCCAGCCTGAGTGACAGACGGAGACCCTGTCTTAAAAAAAAAAAAAAAAAAAAGCAACAGGTCATCAAGAAAAGGTGTCCTTGGTGGACACTGTCTATCACACTAACCTGATTCCTTTGGCCTAAGAAACCAGTGCTGCAAATACAGCAAAACATATCTCACTTCATGCTTCCACGAACAAGGGAAAAAGGTTTCTAGATTAAGGCAGAAGCACCTCTGGCCGCCCACCCTGCCTTATCCAACCAAAGTTCTAAGACATGCCAAAAACCACTATTGTAGAATATAAACATTCCAGATCCTCTGGATATTATAACAGTTGAGAAAACAGGAAACAAGGAAAGCTCAGGATCACATAAGCAAGTTCCCATTCCTGCTTCAAGGACGAGTTAAGACATGAGCTTTGAAGCAGAGTACTTGGGTTCAAATCCTAATTCTACTGACTTGAGGTCAATTACTGAAACTCGGAGCCTAGGTCTCCTCCTCTGTAAAAAAGATGATACTGACACCTGTCTTGGAATTGTGTTTTAATGAAAAAAAATGAGATTAATGTACATTAAGTAACTGGCGTACTGCCTAATCACAGTAAAGCACTTGATAAACAGAAGCTAGTTAAGATTAAACCCACAGTTCCAGAAGAGACTAATCAAATGAGAACAATTTATGCTAATAATCTATGTGATATCAAATATATCAAGTACATGTTTTATCTGTTTTCAGCTTGAAATAAATTCACAAAATTTTTAAGATGAAAGGGAGCCCCTAAACCAGTGCTTCGCAAATTTCTTTTTTTTTTTTTTTTTTTTTTTTTTTTTGAGACGGAGTCTCGTTCTGTCACCCCGGCTGGAGTGCAGTGGCACAAGCTCGGTTCACTGCAAGCTCCGCCTCCTGGGCTCATGCCATTCTCCTGCCTCAGCCTCCCGAGTAGCTGGGACTACAGGCGCCCGCCACCACGTCCGGCTGATTTTTTGTATTTTCAGTAGAGACAGGGTTTCACCATGTTAGCCAGGATGGTCTCGATCTCCTGACCTCGTGATCTGCTCGCCTCGGCCTCCAAAAGTGCTGGGATTACAGGTGTGAGCCACCGCGCCCAGCCACAAACTTTAATTTCTTACAAATCAGAGGGTCATGTTAAAATCCAGGTTCTGATTTAGTAGGTTTGAGGGGCCTGAGAGTCTGCATTTCTAACAAGCTGATTTCTTTTTTTTGAGACAGAGTCTCGCTCTGTCATCCAGGCTGGAGTCCAGTGGCGTGATCTCGGCTCACTGCAAGCTCCGCCTCCCGGGTTCACGCCATTCTCCTGCCTCAGCCTCCCCAGTAGCTGGGACTACAGGCGCCCGCCACCTCGCCCGGCTAGTTTTTTTGTATTAATTAGCAAAGGCAGGTGGATCACAAGGTCAGGAGTTCAAGACCAGCTTGGCCAAGATGGTGAAACCCCATCTCCACTAAAAATACAAAAATTAGCCGGGCATGGTGACGGGCACCTGTAATCCCATAATCCCAGCTATTTGGGAGGCTACAGCAGAGAACTGCTTGAACCCAGGAGGCGGAGGTTGCAGTGAGCCAATATCACACCACTGCACTCCAGCCTGGGCTACAGAGCGAGACTGTCTCAAAAAAAAAAAAAAGAAAAAAAGAAAAGCTCCCAAGCTGAGTCCAATGTGTAGCTAAAATTGAGAACCACTGCCTTAAACTAACTACTGACAGCACTATTACTTGCAAAATCCCAAAGCCAAGGCCAAGCAAGGACAAACTGAAGGGAGCTGCCCTCTGAGACGCCAAAGAAACACCTGTTTTTGCCACTCTGTGCCATGAGACTAGGTCAGCAGCCACTCACATGATGAAGCACATGGATCCGGTAGGAGCCCTCGGAGGGCTTGCCATCATGCACGATGTTGGCAATGAGGTCATAGGTGGTATTCTTGTGTACTGCTTGTACTTCTTCAGACAAGTATTCTCTGAGATCCACATTGCTGTTAATGGTGAAAATAAAGCCGGAATAATCAGACAAAGGCTGTGCAGCTAAGGAAGCTGTCCTACACAAACAGACCACAAAGGCTCTCAGTAGGCCTGCAGAGTCAAGAAGGTCCAGTTGTGTTGGAATTCACAAAATATGCCAAAATGAATGACAGGGTTACACAGCTTCCCACATGACTAAAAAAATAAATAAATAAATAAATGACAGGAAGTGGCTTATACCTATAATCCCAACACTTTGAGAGGTCAAGGTAGGAGGACTGCTTGAGCCCAGGAGTTCAAGACCAGCCTGGGCAATGTAGTGCGACCCCTACAAAAAAAAAAAAAAATCAGCCAGACATGGTGGTACATGCCTGTGGTCCTAGCTACTCAGGAGGCTGAGGTGAGAGGATCACTTGAGTCCAGGAGATTACGGCTAAAGTGAGCCAGGACCACACTACTGCACTCCAGCCATGGCGACAGTGAGACCCTGTCTCACAAAACCCCCAAAAAGAAGAACTTTCAAACAGTTAAAAAGGAAAACATATAGACAGTTAACAAGATTATTAAGAGACTATTTTAAACACATAATTTTAGGAAAATATATCATTTTGGAGCCTACAAATATTTATAAAAACTTAAACAATACAAAGTAAAATAAAAAAGATATTACATCATAAAAGTTGTTTGATGTGCTACAACTCATTACATGAAACAAAACCATGTTATTACTGAAGAGTTCACAAGAAACAGCTAATGGTGGTCACGTCCAGTTATATATCTCCCTTTGAAGTCAGACTGTGAATCTATTAACTTTTCAAATTACAGAGTTTAAAATGTAAACCATGTGGTAATAAACAAACATACAACTTTGTTGTAATTATTATATGTAGCTTCCTATGTATTGGTGACAGCTATTTGTTTCTACAGACGGACAGTGTCCCATATATGATGCAGTCAGACTGCAATAAACATTTACCGTTAAGAAAATAGAGGCCAGGTGCAGTGGCTCATGCCTGTAATCCCAACACTTTGGGAGGCCAAGGTGGGCAGACTGCCTGAGCTTAGGAGTTCGAAACCAGCCTGGGCAACATGGTGAAACCCTGCCTCTACTAAAGTGCAAAAAAAAAAAATTAGCTGGGTGCGGCGGCATGCACCTGTAGTCCCACCCACTCAGGAGGCTGAGGCAGGAGAATTGCTTGAACCTGGGAGGCAGAGGTTGCAGTGAAGCGAGATCACGCCACTGCACTCCAGCCTGGGCAACAGAGCGAGACTCCATCTCCAAAAAAAAAAATGGGAGGTATGAGTCCTCAGTCCATGTGAGCTCTAGATAGCCAACCTGCCTTCCTGCTGCCAAAAACTGACTTCTCATTTTCTCTTCAGCTTGAAAAAAAGCTGACTAGACTTGTCTAAATGAGTATCAGAGAAGTCTTTTTTTTTTTTTTTTTTTTTTTGAGACAGAGTCTCACTCTGTCGCCCAGGCTGGAGTGCAATGGTGCTATCTCGGCTCACTGCAAGCGCCATCTCCTGGGTTCTCGCCATTCTCCTGCCTCAGCCACCCCAGTACCTGGGACTACAGGTGCCCACCACCACGCCCGGCTACTTTTTGTATTTTTAGTAGAGACGGGGTTTCACTGTGTTAGCCAGGATGGTCTCGATCTCCTGACTTCATGATCCACCCACCTCGGCCTCCCAAAGTGCTGGGATTACAGGCGTGAGCCACCCGCCCAGCCCGGAGAAGTCTTTATACTCAAGATTTCATGACTGAACCAAAACTGTCCATGTGGCAAAAGAGAAATACTACGTTTAATCATTTTGTTTTAGTAAACAGGAAAAGGAGCAAACTATTCATTTTTTTTTTTTTTAGTAGAGACGAGATCTTGCTATATTGTCCAGGCTGGTCTCAAACTCTTGAGCTCAAGCAAACCTCCCACCTCGGCCTCCCAAAGTGGTGACATTACAGATGTGAGCCACTGCACCCAGCCTAAAAGAGCAAACTATACTCATCTCCCAGCCACAGCAACAGACCAGTTAAGAGAATGGCTAATTACCTGAAAGTGAAACTTTAAACCTGCCCTCAAAAATCTGTCTCCAAATAAGCAGAGGGTGCCTAATCACTGTAAGTCTGATAACTCTGACAAAAATAGGATGTGTTATGAATAAATCACAGGAGAAGACAGGTATGAAAAGGATCCTTTTCAAGAAGTATGGACGATGAAATGATCCAGAATCGTATTACTCGAAGTAATTACAGCACATAAAATATTTAAAAGTGCAAGTTTCCAAAATTAGTCACAATTTGATGTTCTCTAAAAGACTGCCTAGTTAAGAACCAAGTTTTCTCTTAACTTCTCTGAAGTAAGCTTTCTGAAGGACAAACTTTTATACTGGGCCTACTCTAGGCCCATAAAAGAAAACAATGGGACAAGGAAATTTCTGTGGCAACTGAGCAGGAAGTATCATTGATACACAGTCTTCCTCCCTCTGGAGCTGCCCTTGGAATCAAGACTGCCCCTACCTACCAGGAACAGACAGATGACTGGTAATTCACAAGAGGCTAGTGCTGAAATAAAACCCTGATGCACAGACTTTCAAAGAAAGCAGCTCAGGCCGGGCGCGGTGGCTCAAGCCTGTAATCCCAGCACTTTGGGAGGCCGAGACGGGCGGATCACGAGGTCAGGAGATCGAGACCATCCTGGCTAACACGGTGAAACCCCGTCTCTACTAAAAAATACAAAAAAAACTAGCCGGGAGCGGTGGCGGGCGCCTGTAGTCCCAACTACTCGGGAGGCTGAGGCAGGAGAACGGCGTGAACCCGGGAGGCGGAGCTTGCAGTGAGCTGAGATCCGGCCACTGCACTCCAGCCTGGGCGGCAGAGCGAGACTCCGTCTCAAAAAAAAAAAAAAAAAAAAAGAAAGCAGCTCTGCCATCCTACTCAAGGAGGCAGAGAACAAACCTCCATGTCTCCCTATTTAATTCTACTGTCTCACAAACAAAATGTTAGTGGAGAAAAGTGGGGGAAAAGAGAAAAGAGAAAATTGCCCTGTAATTCTCAACTGCAAATGTTCTCTCTCCTCACCCTCCATGGTTCTAAGAGTCCTAGCAATACTATAACAAGATGTTACACCTGGACAAACCCCGAGGGCTCAGGCCCATCTACTCCAAGCTGCTCATTTTATCTTTGAGAGAACATACCCAGAAAACATGCAAACTACGGGTCTGAGGGCCCACCACTAAGGCAGCCTAAAACTCGGGCCTCTTAATTTTAGATACTACCTTCTTAAACGCTACGTAGAATTTAAAACTGACACTCCTTCTTTCTTTCTTTTTTTTTTTTTGAGCACAGTCACACTCTATCACCCAGGCTGCAGGGCAGTGACACCATCTCACCTCACTGTAGCCTCAATCTCCAAGGTTCAAGTAATCCTCCTGCCTCAGCCCCTCAAGTAGCTGGGACTACAGGTGTGCACCACCACATCGGGCTGATTTTTTGTATTTTTTTTGTAGAGAAGGGGTTTTGCCATGTTGCCCAGGCTGGTCTTGAACTCCTGAGCTCAAGCAATCCATCTGCCTTGGCCTCCCAACGTGCTGGGATTACAGGTGAGCCACCATGACCGGCCCAACATCTTCTTAAGTGTGAAAAACCTTGTCTCTTGAGAACTGAAAACCAACAGTCTACCCCCAAAAGGATTTTGCAGAAGTTTTCTGAGTTAGAAGGAAGCAAATTAAAAGCATCTAGTACAACTCCAGTGTGCAAAAAGGTGTGATAGCCAGCAAATAGATGGGCAGACCCTCACTACTCAGGACATCTTCCAAACCAGGCAGAATTCTACTTGTCCTATCCTACTTGCATCATTTCTTCTTCTCTACGCAGGAGGACTATAATTTCCGGCCAGCAACAGGAGAGGAGATAAAACAGGGATTGCCTCCTAGTAAACATCCATCTTTTGTGGTCCCTGAAGTTAAGTGTATCCTTCCAATAAAAACTGTTATCTACTGTAGGTAGGCTCTGTTAATTGTAATCCCCAACTAAGACAGTCCAAAATTAATACTGGTAAAAACATAAGAGAAGAAATCCAGGTTCACTCCCCGTGAGAGGAAGTGAAGCAGGGTGTTACTTACGTAATAGGGAAATTGACAATAGTTGGATTCTTCTCAACAAAGAAGTTGTTCTTAGTGAATCTCTTGATACAAAAGATTAGATATGGAGGTAGCTTGGTAAGCTGGAAGCGCTTCAGAAAGTTCTCCTTGTAAGTCTTATATTCCTAGAGAAAAAAAAGAAAATTATCAAATTAGTGCTGAAGTTCAGTAGGTATTAGAGCAGGGGCATGAGGTTTTCATTTTGGTTTTTGAAAATGTAATTTTGCCTCACACCGAAAGTTCACAAGACTCTTGGTCCCAGAAATTATGTATGAGGCTTAGGATGTGCAGTTTGGCTAAGGCTGACTTAAAAAAAAGGCCAGGCCTGGTGGCTCACGCCTGTAATCCTATCACTATAGGACGCCGAGGCAGGCGGATCACTTCAGCACAGAAGTTCCAGACGAGCCTTGACAACATGGTGAAACCCAATCTCTACTAAAAAAGAAAAAAAAGAAAAAAAAAAAAAAAAAAAAAAAAAGGCCGGGCACGGTGGCTTACGCCTGTAATCCCAGCACTTTGGGAGGCCAAGGCCGGTGGATCATGAGGCCAGGAGATCGAGACCATCCTGGCTAACATGGTGAAATCCTGTCTCTACTAAAAATACAAAAAATTAGCTGGGTGTGGTGGCGGGCGCCTATAGTCCCAGCAACTCGGGAGGCTGAGCCAGGAGAATGGCGTGAACCCGGGAGGCAGAGCTTGCAGTGAGCCGAGATCGCGTCACTGCACTCCAGCCTGGGCGACAAGAGTGAGACTCTGTCTCAAAAAAAAAAAAAAGGAAAAAGAAAAAAAATATATATATATATATATAAATATGTATGTAAAGAAAGCAAGCTAACCAGGCATGATGGTTCATGCCTATAATCCCAATGTTTTGAGAGGCTGAGGCAGGCAGATCACTTGAGGCCAGGAGATCGAGACCAGCCTGGCCAACATGGTGAAACCCCATCTCTACTAAAAATTCAAACATTAGCTGGGCATGGTGGCATGTACCTGTAGTCCCAGCTATTCAGGAGGCTGAGGCAGAAGAATTGCTTGAACCCGGTAGGCAGAGGTTGCAGTAGGCTGAGATCACACCACTGCACTCCAGACAAGGAAACAGAGTGAGACTCCATCTCAAAAAAAAAAGTATATCTCCCCACTTTTTGGAGTTTCTCCTCTCCTAAATGACCTTCCTTTCTCTATACTACCCAGAAGCAGGCAGAAAGCTGAAAAAAGGATATATGAGAAGTACAAGAGGGGGCACTGTGGTTGGGCACTGGTTCACATCTATAATCCCAACACTTTGGGAGGTCAAGGTGGGAAGATACCTTGAGGCCAGGAGTTAAAGACCAGCCTGGGCAACAGAGTGAGAGCTCTCTCTACAAAAAAACTTAGCTGGGCGTGGGGAAGCGTGTCTTTTTTTTCTTCACAAAATAAAAAATTGGCCAGGCACGATGGCTCTCACCTGTAATCCCAGCACTTTGGGAGGCCGAGGCGGGTGGATCATCTGAGGTCGGGAGTTCGAGACCAACCTGACCAACATGGAGAAACCCCATCTCTACTAAAAAGTCCCAGCTACTCAGGAGGCTAAGGTGAGAGGATCACTTGAGCCCAAGAGTTTGAAGTTGCAGTGAGCCATGATCATGCCACTGCACCCCAGCCTGGGTGACAGAGCAAGACCCTGTCTCAGAAAATAATAAAAAGATGGGCACTGTAAGTTAAGAGCTGGGGGTGACCAGCTAGAAATACCAAGGAGTCTGGGAGGCTCAATAAAGTCAATATACTTTAAAATAAATACATTACATACATGTGGTGATTCTTATGTATAAAATGATAATGGGCCGGGCGTGGTGGCTCACGCCTATAATTCCAGCACTTTGGGAGGCGAGGCAGATGGATCACTTGAGGTCAAGAGTTCGAGACTAGCCTGGCCAACATGCTGAAATCTCATCTCTACTAAAAATACAAAAAAATTAGCTGGGCATGGTGGTGGATGTCTGTAATCCCAGTTACTCAGGAGGCTGAGGCAGGAGAATCACTTGAAACTGGAAGGTGGAGATTGCAGTGAGCTGAAATCATGCCACTGCACTCCAGCTTGGGCGACAAGAGCAAAACTGTCTTGAAAAAGAAAAAAAAGGCCGGGCGCGGTGGCTCAAGCCTGTAATCCCAGCACTTTGGGAGGCCGAGATGGGCGGATCACGAGGTCAGGAGATCGAGACCATCCTGGCTAACACGGTGAAACCCCGTCTCTACTAAAAAATACAAAAAACTAGCCGGGCGAGGTGGCTGGCGCCTGTAGTCCCAGCTACTCGGGAGGCTGAGGCAGGAGAATGGCGTGAACCCGGGAGGCGGAGCTTGCAGTGAGCTGAGATCCAGCCACTGCACTCCAGTCTGGGCGACAGAGCGAGACTCCGTCTCAAAAAAAAAAAAAAAAAAAGAAAAAAAAAAGAAAATGAAAAAGTAGAGAGCGCAAAGATAAGTATAGGCAGGGCAGGTGTGTTAATGGGCTACCTTCTCAGTGATGCCATTGAA
Organism: Macaca nemestrina; assembly: GCF_043159975.1. Classification (NCBI taxonomy): domain Eukaryota; kingdom Metazoa; phylum Chordata; class Mammalia; order Primates; family Cercopithecidae; genus Macaca; species Macaca nemestrina. The sequence goes on along the minus strand of NC_092137.1, from coordinate 86,243,713 downwards.
TTTGGCCAGGATGTTGAAGAGTGGCACTTGGGGAATGATGAGCTGCTCCTTCTCGTCCTTGTAGAGGGGGGCAGTAGGAAGGTCAAGTGTCAGGTACATAAAAGTGGACTCCACCATCGTCTCCTGGTACTCATCATTATGGAGCAACTGCTCTTTTTCTTCTGCTGGCTAGAAATGAATGAGAAGAAAAGAGAGGAAAGAAGTGTGAGTGGTATAAGAACAAACACAGAACCGGTGTTTTGCTACACTGACATTTCCTTCATCTCAAAGAACAAAGAGAGGTGCCTGAGAGACTGGGCAGTTGGCATGCACCACCTGGTTAGATTAACTTAAGAACCAACAGGTTTCCTTCTTTAAAGAGATTTTGCTTATATACCAGACTATCTAAAAAGCTCTGAGGCCAAGTGTGATGGCTCACGCCTGTAATCTCAACACTTTGGGAGACAAAGGTGAGAGGACTGCTTGAGTCCAAGACTTCGAGACCAGCCTGGGCAACACGGGGAGACTCTATCTCTACAAAAAATAAAAAACTGGCCGGGCACGACGGCTCTCATCTGTAATCCCAGCACTTTGGGAGGTAGAGGGAGGTAGATCACCTGAGGTCGGGAGTTCGAGACCAACCTGACCAACATGGAGAAACCCCATCTCTACTAAAAATACAAAATCAGCTAGGCATGGTGGTGCATGCCTGTAATCCCAGCTACTTGGGAGGCTGAGGCAGGAGAATCACTTGAACTTGGGAGGCGGAGGTTGCAGTGAGCCAAGATCGTGCCATTGCACTCCAGCCTGGGCAACAAGAGTGAAACTCCGTCTCAATTAAATAAATAAATAAATAAATAAAACTAAAATAAAAATTAAAAATTAGCCCAGTGTGCTGCTGTGCATCTATAGTCCCAGCTTCTGGGGAGGTTGAGGTGGTAGGATCACTTGAGCAGGGGAGGTTGAGGCTGCAGTGAACCATAATCACACCACTACACTCAGCCTGAGTGATAGAGTGAGATCTTGTCTCAAAAAGAAAAAAAAAAAAAATCCATTAAAAAAAGAAAGAAAGTGGGCCAGGCACAGTGGCTCACGCCTGTAATCCCAGCACTTTGGGAGGCCGAGGCGGGTGGATCACCTAAGGTCAGGAGTTTGAGACCAGCCTGACCAACATGGTAAAACCTCGTCTCTACTAAAAATAGAAAAATTAGCCAGGTTTGGTGGTACATGCCTGTAATCCCAGCTACTTGGGAGGCTGAGGCAGGAGAATTGCTTGAACCCGGGAGGTGGAGGCTGCAGTGAGCTGAGATCATGACATTGCACTACAGACTGGGCAACAAGAGCAAAACTCCATCTCAAAAAAGAAAAGCTCTAAGACCATCTAAGAAGCTTAGCTGAGGGCCAGGCGCAGTGGCTCATGCCTGTAATCCCAACAGTTTGGGAGGCCAAGGCAGGCAGATCACCTGAGGTCAGGAGTTCCAGACCAGCCTGGACCAACATGGTGAAGCCCCATCACTACTAAAAACACAAAATTAGCTAGGCATGGTGGTAAGCGCCTGTATTCGCAGCTACTGAGGAGGCTAAGGCAAGAGAATCGTTTGAACCCAGAAAGTAGAAGTTGCAGTGAGTGGAGATGGCGCCACTGCACTCCAGCCTTGGCGAAAGAGGAAGACCGTCTCAGAAAAACAAAAAGAAAGCTTAGCTGAGCTTTCTGAAAAAACACAGCAGCACCACTTAGTTGGCCAGAACACTTCAACCAGCAAAGTACATCCAACCACTAACTCCCAAACTGAAAAGTGAGCTGCCACTAGGCAGGTGGCTTTGTTGAACCTCTTCATGGGGCAAGCAGGCTTGTCAGTTCTCTAAGCATCTCTTCATCTCCCCTACGTCCCCTCAAGCAATATAAATCAGTCCATGACCCAGGCTCAGCTAACTCACCAGATCAGGATGGGGAAGCTTTTTAGTGAAGATCCTCATGGACCCCTGGAAAACATCAGTCACAATAGCTGCACAAACAGGAAGCAAGAGACAAATTCCATGAGGATGGAAAACATGTCTAAAATATATTTCCAGCTTGTAAATTTCTGAAATAAACCAGCATCTTCCAACAAAAGACCCAGAGCTCTCACTAAACACAGAAGTTTCCTTTTGTACCATATACCACCAGGGTACCTTTATAATTATTTGTGTAAATAATTACTTTATTTCTCTTCCTTAAGACAACTTTTGATCCTCCATCACAGGGCCTGGTCCATAAAAGAAAAGGTAAATGTATTCAAAATGAAGGAATGATTTACAGAGCCCGGCAATACATGAATTACAAAAAAAATTCACAAGAGAAACAAGGAAAACCAAGGAACTTCCCATAACCATAAGCTACTTTCAAAGGAAGACAATGTCCAAACTGTAATGAAGACAAGAGGACAATGACAGACTAAGAGATGGGCCAGAACAGGATCAAAGCAACAAGAGAGAAAGCACAACCAAGTTCTAGAATCTTGCCAAAACGTAAGTTTGAGAGCTCACAGGGTTAACACAGGCTGAAGACACCTGGTAGAGAGGGCAGGGCCATCCAGTGGGAAGAGCAACAGGCCACAATCCCACATCAAGACACCATCACGCCTATAATCCCAGCACTTTGGGCAGATCACCTGAGGTCAGGAGTTTGAGACCAGCCTGGCCAACAAGGTGAAATCCCATCTCTACTAAAAATACAAAAATTAGCTGAGCGTGGTGGTAGGTGCCTGTAATCCTAGCTACTCTTGGGAGGCTGAGGGAGGAGAACTGCTTGAACCTAGGAGATGGAGGCTACCATGAACTGAGACTGTGCCACTGCACTCCAGCCTAAGTGACAGAGCAAGACTCCGTCTCAAAAAATACATAAAATAAAATATCATTGTGACTATAACCATATTCTAGCAAAAACTATGCAGAGGGGCCTATTCGGAAAGAACATTTAGTTTATGTATAAAACAGATACCACCCTACCCCAGATAAAGAGTTAACAAAAGAATGGGAAGTTGCCTCAGCCCCACAAGTCGCTAGGACTACAGCCACCACACCTGGCTAACTTTTGTATTTTTGGTAGAGATGGGGTTTCACCATGTTGGCCAGGCCGGTCTCAAACTCCTGACCTCAGGTAATCCACCCACCTCGGCCTCTCAAAGAGGATTATAAGCATGAGCCATCTCGCCCAGACGCAAAGTTTTTTAAAAGGGAACAAAAGAGCTCCTTTTTTTTTTTATCAGTAAATGACTTACTCTTCTTCTTCTTCTTTGTGCCCCCCAGAGCTGAGTGCAGAGCATTCAGAAACCAAGACAGAAAGTCGACTCCATCTCCTGGAAAAAAAGGAAGGATAGAAAACGTTGAAGCTAAGTGGCATTAGAGTTAACTTAAACCATGCACTGGTTGGCATTCCTGATTCTCCCCCTTCCTCTCTGGCCATGCCATCCCATCCCAACTCCTGTGCATCCTCCTCTATCTGATCATTAAATGCTGGCACTCCTCAAGGTCAAGCTCTAACTCTTCTGATCTTGACTCTCTCCATAGGCTATCTGATTCATACCAGGACTGTATTGTATCACTCAGGGATGACCAAAACAAATGAATATGACCTTTTAACATCCACTTCTCTCCAGAGTGAGCTCACACTTTCTTCTTCCCTTCTGTAGCTCACAAAGATTCCTATCTTGTAGGAAAGTGACTAGCATACAGACTGAAAAGGCATACAGAACAAGGGGTTCTGGAAACAAGCAGGTTGACAATATTCCATGAAAATGCTGTCTACAGAGCCTGCCACTCAGACATTTCTGGGATAATGGCTACTTTTTTTTTTTGAGACAGAATCTCGCTCTGCTGCCCAGGTTGGAGTGCAGTGGCATGATCTCAGCTCACTACAACCTCCCCTCCAGGGTTCAAGCGATTCTCCCACCTCAGCCTCCCAAGTAGCTGGGATTACAGGCGCCTGCCACCAGGCCCAGCTAATTTTTGTATTTTTAGTAGAGATGGGGCTTCACCATGTTGGCCAGGCTGGTCTCAAACTCTTGACCTCAAGGGATCCTCCCACCTCAGCCTAATGTTTACTTTCTCATCAACTAAGATTTGCTTCTATTTAGTTCCTCTTTGCTCACCCAATTCAAATGTCAAAGACTATAGTATATCTTCCTCGATTTCATTTCCCTAAACCCAGAGACCCCTGACAACTCCATAGATGATTTTCTTTTTATTCCATACATAGAATGCTTTTACATGACAACAAACTACCACAGCAAGAAACACTTCACACATCTAAACGCTAGGCAAGTAATAACCTACTAGGTCTCAGAGATGGAGGAAATCATGTTTATGTGACATCGTAACTATCATAGCCAACAGTGGCTGTGATAGAAGAAACCAGACATATTCATTCTCAACTGATTTTTCTGCAACTCTACAACCCAATTATGCCATAACTTTCCAAACTGCCAAAAGCTGACAGGCCCCACTATCCACCTTCAGGCCAGAAGTCACCTGTGGAACACAGTGAATGCTGACATTGATCCATCCATTCATGGTCCACAAAAACATCATTCTCAGCAAAAATTGTTTCCTTTGTTGCAGCCTTAATATAAAACCCTGGGAGCTCAGAGAGTTGGTCCAGAAACAGAAATGTCCCTATAAACACAAGATAACCTAACCACCTAGTTCCTGGGAATTAGATGGTCCTACAAAGCACACAAACAGGCTGTCAACTGTTTAGAAGGGTGAGGCACCCAGATTTTTTTTTCCCGACACAGGGTCTCGCTCTGTCGCCCAGGCTGGAGTGCAGTGACACAACCTCAGCTCACTGCAAGCTCTGCCTCCCAGGCCCAAGGAATCCTTCCACCTCAGTTTCCCAAGTAGCTGGGACTACAGGCGTGTGCCATCATGCCCGGCTAACTTTTCGATTTTTTGTCAAGAGGGAGTCTCCCTATGTTGCTCAGGCTGGTCTTGAACTCTTGGGCTCAAGCAATCCTCCCACTTCGGCCTCCCAAAGTACTGGGATTACAGGCATGAGCCAGGGTGCCTGGCCCCAGATTAAGATTTTATTGGCCATGTTGTAAACTACTAAACACCATCAATTGCCAAGCCCAAATAGCTTATAACTTCTGCTCGGCTGAGACTAAATCATAGGGCTTCTGATCAATATATATTATCCAATCCGAAGTGTATCTTATTTCCTACTAACCCTGAACCAAGTGCTCCATGGGCCCCATTCCTTATCACTTTTGATTCCTCCTATTTCTCCTTAACTAAGGAGAAATAGGCTTTTGAGAGACTCTTAAAAGCCACTACTCGACTTCCCCTCTAAGTCAATCCTCAGCCAGAATAATGTTTTTCTTTTTATTTTACAGATAGAGGTCTCACTCTGTTGCCCAGACTGGAGTACAGTGGAGCTAACATGGCTCACTACAGCCTCTACCTCCTAGGCTCGCGCGATCCTCCAACCTCAGCCTCTCAAGTAGCTGGAACTACAGGTACACACCACCATGCCTGGGTAATTTTTAAAAACTTGTTATAGATACAGGGTCTCACTATGTTGCGCAGGATGGTCTCGAACTCCTGGGCTCAAGCGATCCACCCACCTCGACCTCCCAAAGTGCTGGGATTACAGGTGTGAATGACCATGCCCAGCTAGAATAATGTTTTTAAAACAAATTAAGTCTGATGTCACATCTTTGTTAAAAGCCTTCAATGAGGCCGGGCATAGTGGTTCACGCCTGTAATCCCAGTACTTTGGGAGGCCGAGGCAGGCGGATCACCTGAGGTAAGGAGTTCAACACCAGCCTGACCAACATAGTGAAACCCCGTCTCTACTAAAAATACCAAAAAATTAGCCAGGTATGGTGGCAGGTGCCTGTATTCCCAGCTACTCGAGAGGCTAAGGCAGGAGAATTGCTTGAACCCGGGAGAGAGAAGCTGCAGTGAGCTGAGATCACACTACTGCACTCCAGGCTGGGCAACAGAGTGAGACTCCCTCTCCGGGGGAAAAAAAAAAAAAAAAAGCCTTCAATGACTCCAGCTATTGTCAGGATATAATCCAAGCTCTTTATGGTGGCTTACAAACCAGGCCATCTGGTCCCTCCCTCAGGAGCTACACCTTGGCTCTCCATTGACCCCTGGAGTCCAAGGGTCCCGCTACTTGCAGTCTGTCTATGCCAGGCACTTTTCTCTTCTGCCCACCATGTCCTCTCTACCTGGAATGTTCACTCCCCATCCCAACCTGCCTCCACATCTACCTAAAACTCAGGGTCTCTTCCTCCACTCTGACCTCTTATCTACCTCCCACATGTTCAGTTGAGGGGGTCCTTACTCCATGCTCCCCTCCCATAGCACAGCACTTAACACCTGTAATTACCTTTTCTAAAAAAAGATAGTTGAGCCAGGCGCGGTGGCTCACGCCTGTAATCCCAGCACTTTGGGAGGCTGAGGCAGGCGGATCACGAGGTCAGGAGATTGAGACCAGACTGGTTAACACCATGAAACCCCGTCTCTACTAAAAATACAAAAAAATTAGCCAGGCATGGTGGCACATGCCTGTAGTCCCAGCTACTCAGGAGGCTAAGACAGGAGAATCACTTGATTCTGGGAGACAGAGGTTGCAGTGAGCCAAGATCGTGCCATTGCACTCCAGCCTAGGCAACAGAGCGAGACTCCGTCTCAAAAAAAAAAAAAAAGACAGTTGAAATTGCTTACTAATTTTTTTTTTTTTTTTTTGAGACGGAGTCTAGCTCTGTCACCCAGGCTGGAGTACAGTGGCGCAATCTCAGCTCATTGCAAGCTCCGCCTCCTGGGTTCACGTTATTCTCCTGCCTCAGCATCCCAAGTAGCTGGGACTATAGGCGCCCGCCACCACGCCCGGCTAATTTTTCTATTTTTAGTAGAGACGGGGTTTCACCGTGTTAGCCAGGATGATCTCGATCTCCTGACCTTGTGATCTACCCGCCTCGGCCTCCCAAAGTGCTGGGATTACAGGCGTGAGCTACCACGCCCAGTCTGCTTACTTATTTTTAAAGACAGGGTCTTCCTCCGTTACCCAGCTGGAGTGCAGTGGTGTGATCATAGCTCACTGTAGCCTTGAACTCCTGGGCTCACGCAACCTGCCTCAGCCTCCCAAGCAGCTCAGACCACAGGCTTGTGCCAGCACACTCAATCTTTCTACATAACTTTATTTCCCCACTAGACTGTGAGTTCTTCAAAGAGAAAAATCTTGTATTTTATCCCTGCTGCTCTAAAACCTAGCACCATGAGTGAATGTTGAACAAACTAATATGGATGCTAGACGATATGATATGAGATTCAGGTACAAAGTTACACTGTCCGCCTTACTCATAAGGCAATAACACATTGGGTCTGGAGAGATAAAAACAGTCAAAATAGTTCATCAGAGGCTGGGTGCAGTGGCTCACACCCATAATCCCAGCACTCTGGGAGGCCAAAGTGGGTGAATCACTTGAGGTCAGGAGTTCAAGACCAGCCTGGCCAACATGGTGAAACCCCCTCTCTACTAAAAATACAAAAATTAGCTTGGCACGTTGGCGGGCATCTGTAATCCCAACTACTTGGGAGGCTGAGGCAGGAGAATCCCTTGAACCCGGGAGGCAGAGGTTGCAGTGAGCACAGATCATAACACTGCACTCCAGCCTGGGCAATGGAGTAAGACTCGGTCTCAAAAAAAAAAAAAAAAAAAATCATCAGAATACCCTAATGCGGGACATGAAAAAATGAGGATAGGTGACAGGTGTTTAATAAAAGCTAGTGTCTTTCCCAGTCTCCTGGTATTCCCCTAAGCCATACAGTTTAATTTACCAAATAAGACCGACTTTCTATTCAGCTACAATCTCCTGGGACTCTTAGCAGGGCAGACTGGTCAGAGGAGAATGAGGAACCTAACCACACAATCCACTGGACACTCCTGGCTACTCTCAAGATTCACTGCAGCTGGGTACAGTGGCTCACGCCTATAATCACAGCTACCTGAAGCTGAGGCAAGAGGATCCCTTCAGTCCAGAAGTTCAAGGCTGCAGTGAGCTACAAATCCCACCACTGTACTCCAGCCTAGTCAAAAGAGCAAGACTCTGTCTCTTAAAAAAACAAAACAAAACAAAACAAAAAAAGGCCAGGCGCAGTGGCTCATGCCTGTAATCCCAGAACTTGGGAGGTCGAGTAGGGTGGATCACGAGGTCAGGAGTTCGAGATCAGCCTGGCCAACATAGTGAAACCCCGTCTCTGCTAAAAATACAAAAATAAGCCGGGCATGGTGGCACGTGCCTGTAGTCCCAGCTACTCGGGAGGCTGAGGTGGGAGAATCACTTGAACCCTGGAGGCGAAGGCTGCAGTGAGCCGAGACCATGCCATTGTACTCCAGTCTGGGTGACAGAGTGAGACTCCATCTCAAAAAAATAAAATAAAATTAATTAATTTTTAAAAAATTCACTGCCAAGTAGAAATAAATTTGTTCATCAAACTAGTTTTGTTGTCCTGAAACATAAATGACTTGTTCTTACCTTGTTTGGTGATCTGAAAAGTCTTCTTACTGCAAAGTACAACCGCCTGAAGCATCTCATGGGGAGACACATGTGCTTTGAAATTTCGAGGGTTCCAGAGCTTTCTCATCAGCTCTCCAAAACGCTGGACCAACAAGAACATGATATCCCCTGGAGGACGCTTAATGTTCTTATAATTGTCTTCTTCCAGAAAGTAGTTCCGGAGAGGAGGAACATTAGATAGAGCCTGAAAATCAAACACTCCGATTAACCCAAAGCCCCTTTGTAGGACCCCTTGAGCCAAGCTCTTCCAACTAAAGTTCTAACAGAATCTTGTGATGTGCCTGTGATGGCCTTAAAGAGCCAAAGTAAATCGACCCTTGGAGAATCCTACCCAGGCTCACATTACAGAAATATCATTAATATTGAGTTTCATATGACCTACAGTTCTACAGACACTTTGCTGATGTGGATACCACAAAGAAGGTTAAAACAAAACAAAAAAAAAACCCACAGGTATTCAAATCTCTATCAACTTATTCAACAATTTCCTTTTGTTACTCTAATTATGCTGTGACAATACTTAAATTCATAGAGTAGAAAGGTAAAATCCAAATACCCTTTCCTTAATCATCCATTTTGGCTGAAGCAAAAATAACTACCTAGGAAACACAGTTCTCCCATCTCTCAACTCCACACTAAAATAATATGAAAATTATCTTAAAATTTGATGTTTTCCCATAATAAAACCATATAATTGTACATAAAAGTAAATATAGGGAGCTGTGAGGACACAAAGGAGTAAGAATGATACAACGACCTTTGGGGACTTGGGGGAAAGAGTGTGAGGAGGGGTGAGGGATAAAAGACTACACATCGGGTACAGTATACACTGCTCGGGCGATGAGTGACCAAAATCTCAGAAATCACCACTAAATAACTTATTCATGTAACCAAAAACCACCTGTTCCACAAAAACTTATTGAAATTTTTTTTTATTTTTGGAGACAGAGTCTTGCTCCATCCCCGAGGCTGGAGTGCAGCGGCATGATTTCAGCTCACTGCAACCTCTGCCTCCAGGCTTCAAGCAATTCTCATGCCTGAGCCACCGTGCCCAGCCAAAATTTTTTTTAAAAAGTAAATATACTGTTATTATGGAAAATGGTCGGCCAGGCGAGGTGGCTCATGCCTGTGATCCCAGCACTTTGGGAGGCCGAGGCGGGAGGATCACCTGAGGTCAGGAGTTCAAGACCAGCCTGGCCAACATGGTGAAACCCCCTCTCTACCAAAAATACAAAAATTAGCCAGGCGTGGTGGCAGGTGCCTGTAATCCCTGCTGCTCGGGAGGCTGAGGCAAGAGAAAATCACTTGAACCCAGGAGGCAGAAGTTGCAGTGAGCCAAAATGGCACCACTGCGCTCCAGCCTGGACAACGACAGCAAAACTCCATCTCAAAAAAAAAAAAAAAAAAAAAAAAAAGAAAAGAAAAAGAGAAAATGGTCAAAAGGTTTAGGACAATAAAAGCAAATTGGATCTCATTAAGCAGAAAGATAAAAATTAGCCGTATTGGTTTCAGGAAGAAACACAGGCTCATTAGCCTGAGCTACAAAACTGGGAGGCAGGGTCTGGGTGTGGTGGTTCATGTCCACAATCCTAGCACTTTGGGAGGCCAAGGCGGGTGGATCATTTGAGGTCAGGAGTTTGAGACCTGCCAGGCCAACACGGTGAAACCCCGTCTCTACTAAAAATACAAAATTAGCTGGGCATGGTGGTGAGTGCCTGTAATTCCAGCCTCTCGGGAGGCTGAGGCAGGAGAATCACCCGGCGGGGGCAGAGGTTGCAGTAAGCCGAGATCGCTCCATTGCACTCCAGCCAGGGCAAAAAGAGCAAAATTCCATCTCAAAAAAGCAAAACAAAACTGGGAAGAGGAGGACCAAGCAGACCCTAAATAAAAATGCAGTATCCCCACAGATCCTTCCTGACCAGCACTGTGCTTACCATGAACACATTTCTTCCTTAAACAAGGTCATCTATTCAGGGAGTCAGCTAGAAGGGCTTCTGCTAAACGTAATAAACTCAGGCATCTCTAAGGAAGACAACTCAAAACACAGAGAGCACTGGCCGGGTGCAGTGGCTCATGCCTGTAATCCCAGCACTTTGGGAGGCTGAGGCGGGCAGATCACGAGGTCAGGAGATCAAGACCATCTTGGGTAACATGGTGAAACCCCGTCTCTACTGAAAATACAAAAAATTAGCCGGGCATGGTGGCGGGCACCTGTAGTCCCAGCTACTCGGGAGGCTGAGGCAGGAGAACGGCATGAACCCAGGAGGCGGAACTACTAGCAGTGAGCCAAGATCGCGCCACTGCACTCCAGCCTAGGCGACAGAGCGAGACTCCGTCTCAAAAAAAAAACAACAACAACAAAAAGAACACAGAGGGCACTTTAACCGTAGAGGGGATTAGGAAAGCCCTGACAAGCTGAGCCCAGCTAAAGAAACAAGGACTTCCAACTTGTAGAATAATTACTTCAAAGAGAGATTTACTCTCAAAACAAGAGGATGCATAAAGTTTATCCTAATTCTCAGTTGTCTATCTTATGGAGAAATGTTGCACTCTGGCTTCAGCAACAATACAAATAATATTGGACATCCTCAGAGAAGAATTATCCACCCTCCAGATGGATGACCTGGTCCAGTCAACCCTATTTTAGCGGAAACATCATCACACAGAGTTTGTTCATCCATTTATTTTTATAAAGAGACGTTCCTACATGAACTAAAATTCATCAGAAAGCCAAGACTAACAGCTCTGACCAAATCCAAATTCTATCTGTCCATCCTATAAGTTTTCACTCAGCGGGGCATGGTGGCTTACACCTGTAATCCCAGTACTTTGGGAGGCCGAGGGGAGTGGATCACGAGATCAGGAGATCGAGACCATCCTGGCTAACATGATGAAACCCCATCTCTACTAAAAATGCAAAAAATTAGCCAGGCGTGGTGGCACATACCTGTAGTCCCGGCTACTTGGGAGGCTAAGGCAGGAGAATCGCCTGAACCTGGGAGGCAGAGGTTGCAGTGAGCTGGGATTGCGCCACTGCATTCCAGCCTGGGAGACAGAGCAAGACTCCATCTCAAAAAAAATTAGTTTTCACGCAGCCATGAGAGGATTTAAAGGGAACATCTGATGAAAAGTCTCTCTCTACCTAAGAATTTGACCTTTCCACAGACTAGGCATGACACCAAGAGCAGACACCAAATGTAAAAACTACGCCTTTACAGTTTTTTGTCCAATTCTTCATGACAAAAATATCACTTAGAAAAATTTAAAGGCCAAATAAGTACTAGCAGAAAACATTTGCAACATATCCAACAGAAAAGGGCATAACTTCATTATATATTTCTTAAAGCTCAGTAAGATGAACCAATAGGAAAGGAGTCTATAAGGTGCAATAACTCAAGAAAAAAATATAAATAATCAACTTTAGAAGTGAAGCAAGTTTGGGTGCAGTGACTCACACCAGTAATGCCTGTACTTCTCAAAGTCCTCAAAATTCTCCAACAGCCTCGAATTCCTGGGCTGACAGGATCCTCCCACCTCAGCCTCCCAAACAGCTAGGACCACAGGCATGCATGCACCACCGTGCCCAGCTAATTTTTTTTTTTAAACAGAGACACGGTCTCGCTATGTTGCCAGGCTGGTTTCAAACTACTGGCCTCAAGGGACCCTGCCACTTTGGCCTCCCCAAGAGCTGGGATTAGAGGCATGAGCCACCGTACCCAGCCCCTCACAATTTATACATTTTTTCCCCAGTAAGCCCGTGTTTACAATTACAATTTTATAATCATGTTCTTGGTGAAGTAGAATTATTGTTTTCTTATTATACTTACCAACATTTAAAAATTGGCCGGGCGTGGTGGCTCACACCTATAATCCCAGCACTTTGGGAGGCTGAGGCAGGTGGATCATGAGGTCAGGAGTTCAAGACCAGCCTGGCCAAGATGGTGAAACCCTGTCTCTACTAGAACTACAAAAATCAGCCAGGCGCAGTGGCAGGCGCCTGTAATCCCAGTTACTCAGGGGGCTGAAGCAGGAGAATCGCCTGAACCCGGGCAGCAGAGGTTGCAGTGAGCTGAGATCCCGCCACTACACTCCAGCCTGGACAACAGACTGAGACTCCGTCTCAAAAAAAAAAAGAAAAGAAAAGAAAATAGGACAACTTTGGTTTTCTGTCTTTTCCATTTCAGGGTTATGAGCATATGGGCAAGAGAAAGTCATTGATCAGCCAGCATGACAAACATCTACACCATTTAAAAAAAAAAAATGCATCTGGCATGTTTCTTACTTGACACTGCAAGGCAACATAAACTTGATCCCGCATTCCCTGGAAGTTACAAAGGCCATGAGCCAGAGGCATGAAAAAGCCTCACCAGCCGGGCGCGGTGGCTCAAGCCTGTAATCCCAGCACTTTGGGAGGCCAAGATGGGCGGATCACGAGGTCGGGAGATCGAGACCATCCTGGTTAACACGGTGAAACCCCGTCTCTACTTAAAAAAAAAAAAAAAAAAAAAAAAAAGGCCGGCCGCGGTGGCTCAAGCCTGTAATCCCAGCACTTTGGGAGGCCGAGACGGGCGGATCACGAGGTCGGGAGATCGAGACCATCCTGGCTAACATGGTGAAACCCCGTCTCTACTAAAAAGTACAAAAAACTAGCCGGGCGAGGTGGCGGGCGCCTGTAGTCCCAGCTACTCGGGAGGCTGAGGCAGGAAAATGGCGTGAACCCGGGAGGCGGAGCTTGCAGTGAGCTGAGATCCGGCCACTGCACTCCAGCCTGGGCAACAGAGTGAGACTCCGTCTCAAAAAAAAAAAAAAAAGAAAGAAAACGCCTCACCATTTGACAGCAGCCCAGTGAGCAAAGGAATGCTCTGCCTGTTGCAGAACAATTACTCAAGTAGAGTCCTTAGCAAGACTTGGTGTCTGAGGATCATCTGACTATACTCTATAAGAAGGCAGTAATTTCTTTTTTGAGATGGAGGAGTTTCGCTCTTGTTGCCCAGGTTGGAGTGCAATGGCATGATATCGGCTCACTGCAACTTCCACCTCCCAGGTTCAAGCGATTCTCCCGCCTCAGCCTCCCGAGTAGTTGGGATTACAGGCATGCACCACCACACCCAGCTAATTTTGTATTTTTAGTAGAGATGGGGTTTCTCCATGTTGGCCACGCTGGTCTCCAACTCCTGACCTCAGGTGATCCTCCCACTTTGGCCTCCCAAAGTGCTGTGATTACAGGTATGAGCCACCACGCCCGGCCAAAGGCAGTAATTCCTTGGCCAGTATACATACTATTTCCTGTCCCTCTCTTTTTTATTTTTTCTTGAAACAGAGTCTCACTCTGTTCCCCAGGCTGGAGTGCAGTGGCACGATCTCGGGTCACTATAACCTCTGCCTGCCGGATTCAAGTTGATTCTCCCACCTCAGCCTGCCGAATAGGTGGGATTACAGGCTTGCACAACCATACCTGGCTAATTTTTATAATTTTAGTAGAGACAGGATTCCGCCATGTTGGCCAGGCTGGCTGGAACTCCTGACCTCAGGCAATCCGCCCGCCTTGGCCTCCCAAAGTGCTGGGATTACAGGGGTGAGCCACTGTGCCCAGCCTTCTGGGTGTCCTTCTCTTCCTCAGTGTTCCCGTCTTGATCTTACCTGAAGAACGGCGTTGGCATAGTCATTAGCCTTTATGTTATTCAGTCCCACGATACCCGGCAGGTAAGTGGTACCATCATATGCCCGGGACAATTTGGCTTGCTTGTCCAAGTTTGCAATTTGCTGCTTTGTGAAAGTGGGCTTCAACACATACTGCAAAGCAAAAGAAAATGCTAAGTTGTTTAAGAGCTGAGTTCACAAGAAATGTCTACAAACAACAGCAATTTCTACAAAAACAAAGAACACTTTGGCCATGAACATCCCACCACACACAGAAAAAGTCCCAATCAGTAGGTGTAAAGACTGAAGTAACACAGGGTAGATCCTCTCCCATGGCTAATCTACAAGGGGATCTCTGTGTCTAACCCAAAATCACTGAATCCCAGGTCTTTTCATAGACCTCAGATCTGGTCAACTCATGAAAACTGACTGCCAGAAACTATTAAGTTCCTAAAGGCAGTCTAAGTCTCAGATAGAACCTCCCGGGAGCAGCACATGTACCTAGCTTTGGAGCAGGAGAGTTTCCTCCATTCTGGGTGAGACTGAGGATCTCCACGAGTCCCTGGTACTGGAAGAGCAGGATCAGACTCTTCTCAGGCAGAGTTACCAGAGTCATTATGTCACAGACTGGACAGAGGTCATCCCAAACTCACTTTGAAACACTGAATTTAGCCCAGTTTCTCCCTCTATAAATACTGTCCATACTTTTTTTTTTAGACGGAGTTTCACTCTTGTTGCCCAGGCTGGAGTGCCATGGCACGATCTCGGTTCACTGCAACCTCCCACTCCCAGATTCAAGCAATTCTCCCACCTCAGCCTCCCAAGTAGCTGGGATTACAGGCATGTGTCACCATGCCAGGGTAATTTTGTATTTTTAGTAGAAATGGGGTCTCATCATGTTGGTCAGGCTGGTCTCAAACTCCTGACCTCAAATGACCCACCTGCCTCCGCCTCCCAAAGTGCTCAGATTACAGGCGTGAGCCTCCGCACCCAGCCTGTCCATAACTATTTTAATCTCAACTACTAATAATAGGCTTATAAAATTTTTACAAGTAGAAAAAGCAATATTTCAAAGACTAAATACCACCATTTCCTTAAAAATAAACAGAACATGACCAACCTGGGCAACACAGTGAGACCCCATCTCTATAAAAAATTTTAAAAATTTATCTGGCCATGATGGTAATGCCTATAGTCCTAGCTACTTGGGAGGCTGAGGTGGGAGGCTGAGGTAGGAGGATCACTTGAACCCATGAGGTCGAGGCTGCAGTGAGCTGTGATGGTGCCACCACACTCCAGCCTGGGCGACAGAGCGAGACTCCGTCTAAAAAACAAAAACAAAACAGAGCACTTGGCACCATGAATATGCCCCAAATGCTGAAAAGGAAAATAATAATCAAAAACCCAACACTAATCAAAGCCCATGCTCAGCACAATGAGTGTCTCTTGGTACAGGCCACAAACTAGAGCCCAGAGATGAGACATCTGTGGCTGGATGCTCTGGTCCCATCATATGTTAAAAGCAGCCAGAAGCTGGTGTGCAGCTTGGTAAATATTGTCCTACACCAGGACCAATTCATATCCCTGCTTCAAAGTGTGGAAGAATAATTTCACAAAAACACTTTAAACCCCATCAGAATACACCCATATTTCTTCAGTCCTAGCCCTCAATGTTACAAGTAGAAATGACAGTTAAGTTATAGACTACAGGTTGCAATTATGAATTCTGACCTTACTCAGTTTCCCCAGTTCTTCCCAAAAGGGAAAGCAGCCTCTCGATGCCCAAAAGGACTGAGATTCTTCCCTGTCCTCAGATGGGGCAGTCCCCTGGGAGCCCTGGGATGGCTCATTAAAGAATGGACCCCAAACCAACCCTCTTAGACACACACCGTGATATCCTCCAATGAGGAATCGATGATCTCATAGTTGTCTGGAAGGCAGTAAAACTTGAGGGTATGGAGGTTGAGGAAAACATGGTGGCTAAATTGGACACTGTGAATGTAGGCGTGAGACTTCAAACCTCGGCCTGTAGGGAAGGGTGAAAGGCTGTAATAGAAGGGCAGATACTAGAAGGCACAGATCAGGTTTGCTTTTCCTTTCATTATTTTCTACCGGAACATGTTAACATCCGCGAAAAACAAATATTATGTCATTCATAAAATGAATCCTCCACATGAAGTTCTCTCATAAAAAAATTAGCAAGAAAGACTAGCACATTAGTTACTTCTTTCTCTAGATGGCATAAGACATTGACTGGGGAAACAAAGTTCACTATTTTTTGCAAATATTTGTAAAATACATATGATATATAAAATATAGATAATCTCTCTATATATAACTATATATTCACATACATAGTTTCCTATATATATGAAACTAGAAACATCTATGCATATGTGTGTGCATAAATACACATATACATAAATATATACATATCCTATGACAGTCCATCATCACTCAGTCCTGAATTTCCAAATGCCCATATTCAGGACAATGCTGTATCTATGTAACTTTTCTCATATTGCTACTCCTTTCTAGAATCTCTCTCCCCTAACCATTCAAACTCCTATGTCCTGCCAATTCAAGTCCCACCTCCACTCCTTCATGAACTCAACATCAACACTCCAGCTAACATTGATTTTTGCACATTTTAACTCCTACTGCACTTATTTTTACTCAGTGCCACGGTCCAGCAGTAATCTTTATGGTCTAACAGAACTCGCTCGTTGTTTCACATGTCAACCTTGACTCCTTAGAAGCTCCTAATAAGAGCAAAGAATATAGTTTTTATCTCTTTTTTTGAGACAGGGTTGCCGGGCACGGTGGCTCACGCCTGTAATCCCAGCACTTTGGGAGGCCGAGGCGGGCGGATCACAAGGTCAGGAGATCGAGACCACGGTGAAACCCCATCTCTACTAAAAATACAAAAAATTAGCCGGGCGCGGTTGTGGGCGCCTGTAGTCCCAGCTACTCGGGAGGCTGAGGCAGGAGAATGGCGTGAACCCGGGAGGCGGAGCTTGCAGTGAGCCGAGATCGCGCCACTGCACTCCAGCCTGGGCGACAGAGTGAGACTCCGTCTCAAAAAAAAAAAAAAAAAAAAAAAAAAAAAAGAGACAGGGTCTTGCTATGTTAGCCAGGTGGATCTTGAACTCTTGGCTTTAAACAATTCTCCTCCTCAGCCTTCCAAAATGCTAGGATTACACGTGTAAGCCACTGTGCCCAGTTGTTTTTACCTCATTTGAATCCTCCACTATACTATGTACATGGCATCTGCTTGGTGTGAATGAGTTGAAATGATACATTTTCAGAAGAAAAAAAAAAAAAAAAAGGTATAAAAAAAGTCCTTTGAGCTAAAGGATACTTCAAAAAAAAAAAATTTGTAGCCTGGGTAACATAATAAGGCCTTGTCTCCACAAAAAAAAATAAAATAAAATATTTAGCCAGATAGCGGGGTGCAATGGCTCACATCTATAATCCCAGCACTTTGGGAGGTACAGGCAGGCACACTGCTTGAGCTCAGGAGTTTCAAGACTAGCCTGGGCAACAGAGTACAATCCCATCTTTTAAAAAAAATGTGGCTGTGTGCCGTGGCTCACGCCTGTAATCCCAGCACTTTGGGAGGCCAAAAAGTGTGGATCACTTAAGGTCAGGAGTCCAAGACCAGCCTGGCCAATATGGTGAAACCCTGTCTCTACTAAAAAATACTAAAATTAGCCAGGTGTGGTGGTGCATGCCTGTAATCCCAGCTACTCGGGAGGCTGAGGCAGAAGAATCGCTTGAACTTGGGAGTCAGAGGCTGCAGTGAGCCAAGATCACGTCACTGCACTGCAGCCTGGGTGACACAGTGAGATTCCATCTCTTAAAAAAAAAAAAAAATTAGGCTGGGGGCAGTGGCTCATGCCTGTAATCCCAGCACTTTGGGAGGCCAAGACGGGTGGATTACCTGAGGCCAGGAGTTCGAGACCAGCCTGGCCAACATGGTGAAACCCCATCTCTACTAAAAGTACAAAAATTAGCCAGTCATGGTGGTGGGTGCCTGTAATCTCAGCCACTCCAGAGGCTGAGGCAGGAAAATTGCTTGAACCCAGGAGGCGGAGGTTGCAGTGAGCCAACCTGGGCAACAAAGTGGGACTCTGTCTCAAAATGATTTTTAAAAATTAAAACTTAAAAAAATACATATATTAGAGATTCGAGAACCCAGAGTCTTTGAGATTGCAATCTTTCATATGACTAGCTCTTTCTCCCTTTCAGATATATCCAGGTTCTGATCAGTCAGAGAACCTCTTATTGGTTTTCTAAGAATATTTCAATTTCCTGGGAACAAATAGAAATTATTAGATATGATTCCTGAGAACAGTTTACTTTCTTTAAAAAAAAAAAAAAAAAAAGTCCCTCTGGAGCAGAACTGCAGCTAGCTTGAAAAACTTAAGTTTATAATTCCTAACATTCATTTACCTTGAAAGTACTTGCCACACACCAGACAGGCGTAAGCATTGATGTGTGAGAGGGAGATAGAACACAGTTTCTCAAAGTCAAAGTCCAGAACACTCCTAAGGAAACAAAACAGAAAAAAATAAATAGGATGGACACATAGGAAGGCACTCAAATGAAGCAGTGTTGGCTCTATGACCCATGATACCAAACAACATCCTTCAGAAAACAGTTCCCAACCATATATACACCATGGGGGACACTGATGATTCCTCACCTCCACCCGCCATGCTCCAAAGCACTGTTGAGGTGTCTCCACCAGACACACAATACCCAGGAGTCTCTCTCTCATTACTGTTTGTAACCAGTTCAGGACTTTTCATTGCAGTCACTTTCTCTAGAGGGAAAGCTACAAGTCAGACTAAGGTTAACAGTACCCCAACAGCATTCTGGAGGTGGAGAGCACATAAAAAGGGTGAAAAAATCCTTGCATAAAAGAAAAACATATCACTTAAGCCCAGGAGTTTGTGGCTACAGTGAGCTCTGATCCACCACTGCACTCCAGACTGGGATACAGAGTGGGATCCTCTCCTAAAAACAAATAATTAATTTTTTAAAAATGTATTTTTATCCACAGAAACAAATGAAAAGCCTGAAGAATTTTAAAATACCTACACAAATAGACCTATTTATTCAAGTGCGAAGTGAGTACTGGGCAGTAAGGAACAAAAACCTTACCTCCACTGAATCCACAAGAGATTTAGTCTCAAATAGTAACTCTTAATTAACTGATAATGATCCCAAAGAGCTATGGTATCTAATTTATTAGAGGCCAATAGACAAAGTGACTATTGACAATTAAATTTAAAATACAGCTGTCCCTCAGTAGCCACACGACACTGGTTCTAGGACACCTTCAGATACCAAAATTCGGAATGTTCAAGCCCCTTACAGTTGGCCCTTTGTATCTTCAGGTTCCATATTCTGATACTGAGGCTAACTGTAATTCAATTAAATAAAATTTAAAATTCAGTTCTTCAATTGCAGGAGCCACTGAAGCCACAGGTAGCTCATGCCTACCATAATGAACAACCCTTATAACTTTTTTGGTGTTTTTTTTTTTTGAGATAGGGTCTCACTTTGTCATCCAGGCTGAAGTGCAGTGGCACAATCTCAGCTCACTGCAGCCTCAACCTCCTAGGTTCAAGCAATCCTCCTGCTTCAGCCCCCCAAGAAGCTGGGACTACAGGAGTGCACCACCACACCTGGCTAATTTTTTGTGTTTTTTGTAGAGATGAAGTTTTGCCACGTTGCCCAGGATGCTCAAACTCCTGAGCTCAAGCAATCTGCCTGCCTCAGCCTCCCAAAGTGCTGGGATTACAGGCACGAGCCAGAGAACTCAGTCATAACTTTTTTTTGTTAAGTTTTTTTAAAAGATGGGTCTCGTTGGCCGGGCACGGTGGCTCACGCCTGTAAACCCAGCACTTTGGAAGGCCAAGGTAAGTGGATCACCTGAGATCAGGAGTTTAAGACCAGCCTGGCCAACATGAAGAAACTCCATCTTTTCTAAAAGAAAATACAAAAATTAGCTGGGCGTGGTGGCAGGCACCTGTAATCCCAGCTACTCAGGAAGCTGAGGCAGGAGAATCGCTTGACCCTGGAAGGCAAAGGTTGCAGTAAGCCAAGATCATGCCATTGCCCTCCAGCCTGGGGTACAAAAGTGAAACTCCGTCTCAAAAAAAAAAAAAAAAAAAAAAAAAAAAAGGTGGGTCTCATTATGTTGACCAGGCTGGTCTCAAATTTCTGGCCTCAAGTGATCCTCCTGCCTTGGCCTGCCAAAGGGCTGAGATTACAGGTGTGGGCCACCACACCCAGCTCTTACAAGAGTAATTATGTTATTGTAGAACATTCCCCTACAATATAGGTTGAAAAACATTCTACAGGCCACCTGGGAATCAGAGAAAAGAATGCTATGATGAGGTAAACTACTTCATCTTTCAAACAAATTTCTGTGTTTTTTTCTGCTGAATCCCAGGCACCCAAAAGAGTATCCAGTACATACTAGATACTCCATAAATATTTCAATGTGCTACTGTTATTTTAGGATACTATGCATCCTATTATCCCAACATACAAATGCAAAATAAGCTAAAAGCTCTTTAACAACATGTGTTCTAGCACTTACAATCAAAGAATAAAGAGTAACATGGCAAGAAGCACAACTCTCTAGACAGGTTTAAATTTGGGGGGAAGGGGGAGGGATAGCATTAGGAGATACACCTAATGTAAACGACCAGTTAATGGGTGCAGCATGCCAACATGGCATATGTATACATATGTAACAAACCTGCACACTGTGCACATGTACCCTAGAACTTAAAAGTATAATAAAAAATAAATAAATAAATAAATAAATAAGCTAAAAAAAAAAAGAAGTAAAATTTGGGAAAGTGTTGTTCAATGTACAGTCAAAAAACTTTCTATATAGATTCCATTGTTCTTGTGCTATCCTCAGCATCTCTGTCCTACTGACCTATTAATGGTGTCCAGGTATGGGCAGTGGCGGCTCCTCCGGTCCTCAGAATCCACTCGGCCATTCTTTGCTGAAAGGAAAATCATCACAGGCTTTGAAAATGGGAAACCTATACTCAGTGCCAACTAGCAGTACGAAAAGAAACAGAAATGGGAAAAACTAATCAAGATGAGTTCCTATTGTTTGGGTGGCAACATCGAAAAACAAGTCCACTAGCCAGGCGTCGTGGCTCACACCTATAATCCCAGCACTTTGGGAAGCCAAGATGGGCGGATCACCTGAGGTCAGGAGTTTGAGACTAGCCTGGCCAACATGGTGAAACCCCATCTCTACTAAAAATACAAAAATTAGCCAGGCATGGTGGTGGGCGCCTGTAATCCCAGCTACTTGGGGGGTTGAGGCAGGAGAATCGCTTGAACCTGGAAGAAGGAGATTGCAGGGGGCCGAGATCACGCCACTGCACTCCAGCCTGGGGACGAGCAAAACTCTGTCTCAAAAAAAAAGAAACGAAAAAAGTCCACTAATAGAACAAGCCACAAACTAGGAGAATACATTTGGTATACATAAAATCAACACAAGATCTGTTTGCATTTTACATAAAGAAATCCCATAAAGCATGAAAAATATGAAATGTCACAAGCACTAAAATAAACTAATTGTAATACAAATGTACTACTATATAGTTGTGTATTTGTTTTGTTTTGTTTTGTTTTTTGAGACAGAGTCTCGCTCTGTCACCCAGGCTAGAGTGCAATGGCGCGATCTCGGCTCACGGCAACCTCCACCTCCCAGATTCAAGCAATTCTCCTGCCTCAGCCTCCCGAGTAGCTGGGACTACAGGTGCATGCCACCACATCCAGCTAATTTTCATGCTTTTAGAAGAGATGGGGTTTCAACATGTTGGCCAGGCTGGTCTCAAACTCCTGACCTCGTGATCCACCTGCCTCAGCCTCCCAAAGTGCTGGGATTACAGGTGTGAGCCACCGAGCCCGGTCACAAATGTACTACATAGTTTAAAGAGTGGCTGGGGTGGGTGGCTCATGCCTGTAATCCCAGCACTCTGGGAGGCAGATGCAGGCAGCTCACCTGAGGTCAGGAGTTTGAGGCCAGCCTGACTAATATAATGAAACTCCGTTTCTACTAAAAATACAAAAATTAGCCAGGTGTGGTGGCATGCGCCTGTAATCCCAGCTGCTTGGGAGGCTGAGACAGGAGAATCGCTTGAACCCGGGAGGCGGAGGTTGCAGTGAGCTGAAATCGTGCCATTGCACTCCAGCCTGGACAACAAGAGTGAAACTGTCTCAAAAAAAAAAAGAAGAATGTACATGTGTATCTATAAATCTACCACTTGTCAAAAACTTAAGGGGGTCTCAGATCTTACCCTACTTGCAAGCTAACAAGTTAGCCTGTCACAGTTTTACGAATGCTGATGGAAAGCATGTCACTACCTGGCCTGAAATGAAGGGCAATTTATTACAGCAATGACAGTAGCCAGAATATAGCCTTGATATCAGTTTCCCAAGTGAATTTCTACAAGGCAAAGTGAGGAGAACCCATGCACACAGTGAGTTGCCTTACAGGAGAGTAACCCTGAGCTTAGAGAATCTGAACCATTAACCATTTTTTTAAACGAGGTCTCACTCTGTTGCCTATCCTAGTCTTGAACTCCACCTCATCCTATAGAGTAGCTGCGATTACAAGTGTGAGCCACCACACCCTGCTCCAAATCTTTTATAATGGATTGTGCCCTTGTCTCCTCCTTGTTTTGTAGGGAGACACCACTGCTATCTTCCAAGGCTGCTCACTACACGAACATCCTTAAGGAGAGTCTAGGAGCAAAGGCAGTCAGGCAATGATCGCAGTATGTGCACAAACTCAAGAGACTAATGGAGAATTGTCTCCAGACTTTATTCAGCTTAAAAAGCGCTACATAATTCATATTTTAGTGCAGGTGCCTATTGCTCAGGCATTCTGAATATCTTGATTACAGAAATTACAAGACCTTAGAGGTTTTGTAAAAACTGAAGGAAAGCCGTGCACAGTGGCTCACGCCTGTAATCCCAGCACTTTGGGAGGCCGAGGCGAGTGGAAAACTTGACCCCAGGAGTTCGAGACCAGCCTAGGCAACATAACAAGACTTGCCTCTATTTTAAAACGAAAAAAAAAAAAATTCTTTTTTAAAATGGAAGGAAGTGGCCGGGCGCGGTGGCTCAAGCCTGTAATCCCAGCACTTTGGGAGGCCGAGATGGGTGGATCACGAGGTCAGGAGATCGAGAGACGATCCCGGCTAACACGGTGAAACCCCGTCTCTACTAAAAAATACAAAAAAATAGCCGGGCGAGGTGGCGGGCGCCTGTAGTCCCAGTTACTCGGGAGGCTGAGGCAGGAGAATGGCGTAAACCCGGGAGGCGGAGCTTGCAGTGAGCTGAGATCCGGCCACTGCACTCCAGCCTGGGTGACAGAGCAAGACTCCGTCTCAAAAAAAAAAAAAAAAAATGGAAGGAAGTAACACTTGTAAAATCAGCACTGAGCCCCCACATCAGGCATTCGATGAAGGGAAACTATTGTTATGACTGTTATAGTTAGAAATACCATACGGTTGGCCGGGCACGGTGGCTCATGCCTGTAATCCCAGTACTTTGGGAGGCCGAGGCGGGAGGATCACAAGGTCAGGAGATCAAGACCATCCTGGCTAACACGGTGAAACCCCTTCTCTACTAAAAATACAAAAAATTCGCCAGGCGTGGTGTCGGGCGCCTGTAATCCCAGCTATTTGGGAGGCTGAGGTAGCATAATCGTTCGAACCGGGGAGGCAGAGGTTGCAGGAGCCGAGATCGCGCCACTGCACTCCATCCTGGGTGACACAGTGAGACTCCATCTCAAAAAAAAAAAAGAAAAGAAAAGAAAAATAGAAAAATAAATAATATACGGTTGAGATGAATACTGTCTTCATCAGAACAAGTCGAACAGCAGAACCATGGAGTCTGGTTCCCTCCTCTTCTCCCACCCAAACCCCACCCCTGCCCCGCCAACCCCACCCCTCCCCCGCCAAACCCGGCGCAGGGACCTGGCGGAAGATTAGAGAGAAGAAAAAAGAACGCGAAAAAAAGAGGCTCTCGCGCCTAGCCCGGCCCGGCCCCGCGCACCTCGCACCTCCCGCTCAGGCTCCGAGTCCTCATCGACCTCGCGCTCCCGCTTCACCCGCACAAACGGGACAACAGAAGCCTGGGCCTCGCGCACGCTCGCCGGCTCGACCTCTCGCTTCACGCGCACAGGGCTGCCCCGGGAGCTTGCCGCCTCAGGCTCCCGCTCCCGATCTCGCTCCCGCTTGACGCGACCGGAGCTGCCCCGCGACTCGGACTCTCGCTTCCCGCGGGTGGAACCGCGAGACTCCCGCTTAGACCTGCCGGACATAGCCACTATCGGCAGAGTCTTCCAGCGCAGGCGCCAGGCACGCTCGAGCGCGCGGCACACGGCCAATCAGGAGAGGGGCTGGTAGGGGGCACCGAACGCTCTACGAGTCGCCACTGGGGACAAATCACGCTGCAGGAAATTTGTGGGCGGTGCTGTTCCTGTAGCGGTTTCCCCGCCCCTGAGAACCTTCTGTGGGCCTACCGTCGTTTACAGTTTACTGACACAGGAACCTTTACTGGCGACAGTTTTCTGGATAAAAGTTGTCAGGCCGGGCGCGGTGGCTCACGCCTGTAATCCCAGCACTTTGGGAGGCCGAGGCGGGTGGATCACCTGAGGTCGGGAGTTCAAGACCAGCATGACCAACATGGAGAAACAACATCTCTACTAAAAATACAAAATTAGCCAGACGTTGTGGCGCATGCCTGTAATCCCAGCTACTTGGGAGGCTGAGGCAGGAGAATCGCTTGAACCCGGGAGGCGGAGGCGAAGGTTGCAGTGAGCCAAGATCGCGCCATTGCACTCCAGCCTAGGCAACAAGAGCGAAACTCCGTCTCAAAATGAAATAATAAAATAAAAGAAAAAGAAGCTGTCATTCGGCCCCAGATTTGTGCCTCGAAACCACCATCGCGAGGTCGTTTCCCACAGTCTCCGCGGCTTGGAGGCTGACAATCCTGCGCAGGAAAACTAGGCAACATTCCCAAATCATCCCCTTGACGGCCCTAATTCTACTGTTAGAGGGTTCTTGGTACCATGAAAACGCAAATGCCCGGTAGGAGCGGATTTACCATGAAGCTAATAAAGCTCTAACCTCAGGACCTGCCTTGAACTTGTTTGCTTGTTTGAACTGTTCCATTGAGGTATAATTGACATACAACAAACTACATGTTTAAAGTGTGGAATTTAGGCCAGGCGCTGTGGCTCACGCCTGTAATTCCAGCACTTTGGGAGGCAGAGGCGGGCGGATCACCTGAGTCAGGATTCGAGACCAGCCTGGTCAACATGGCGAAACCCCGTCTCTACTAAAAATACAGAAATTAGCTGCGGTGGCACGAGCCTGTTATCCCAGCTACTCAGGAGGCTGAGGCAGGAGAATCGCTTGAACCCGGGAGGTGGAGGTTGCAGTGAGCCGAGATCGCGCCATTGCACTCCAGCCTGGGCAACAAGAGTGAAACTCCGTCTTAGAATACAATACAACACAACACAACACAGCAATTTACTGAATTCTGACTTGAGGTATATGTCAGAGGCGTTCGAACCAGACCAACTCCACTGAAGGTTAGGAAAATGAGGCTGGGACTTGACAGGCTGCATTCCTAGGAAGTTAGATATTCCTAGCCTTTAGATGTCTCCGGTTAAGGGAACAGAGAGATAATGTTTACTAAACAGATCCAGACTTGGGAGTGTCCTAATATCCTAATAACTGGAGAATAAAGGCATTCCTAATTTTGCTTTAAAGATAATATTGCTTCTTGCAAAATATAGTAATTAATAAAATTAATCCTTTATCACAAACCCTTGTAGCAGAGCACATCTCCCCATAATCTTTTTATCCTATATGTAAACAAGCATTGTAGCCAGGATGGACACGTTCCTCCTCTTTCAGGAACGCCCTACTCTATGGAGTAGCTGTACTTTCATTACTTTATTTTGTGTGTGTGTTTTTTTTTTTTTTTTTTTTTTTTTTTGAGACGGAGTCTCGCTCTCTCACCCAGGCTGGAGTGCAGTGGCCGGATCTCAGCTCACTGCAAGCTCCGCCTCCCGGATTTACGCCATTCTCCTGCCTCAGCCTCCCGAGTAGCTGGGACTACAGGCGCCCACCACCTCGCCCGGCTAGTTTTTTTTTTGTATTTTTTAGTAGAGACGGGGTTTCACCGTATTAGCCAGGATGGTCTCGATCTCCTGACCTCGTGATCCGCCAGTCTCGGCCTCCCAAAGTGCTGGGATTACAGGCTTGAGCCACCGCGCCCGGCCTTGGCTACTTTACTTTCTTAATAAACTTGCTTTTACTTTGCACTGCGGATTCACCCTGAATTCTTTCTTGCACGAGATCCAAGAACCCTCCGTTAGGGTCTGAATCCGGATCCTTTCCTGTAATATATACACCCATGAAGCCATCACCACAATCAAGAGAAGAGATCTGGGCCCAGCATGGTGGCTCACACCTATAATCCCAGCACTTTGGGAGGCCTGAGGCAGGAGGATCACTTGAGGTCAGGAGTTCAAGACTAGCCTTGGCAACATAGAGAGACCACATCTCCACAAAAAAAATTTAAAATTAGCTGGGCATGGTGGTGTGCTATTCAGGAGGCTGAGGCAGGAGGATTATTTGGGCTTGAGAGGAGTAGTGATTGCGCACTACAATCCAACCTATGCGACAGAGATCCTGCCTCAAAAAAAAAAAAAATTTTTTTTAAAGAATCTACCCAGCCCCAAAGATAACCTCTTCCTCCCAGAGAACCCCCACAAAAATCAACTGATCTCTCAGTCACTATAGATTAGTTTGCACTTCTTAGAGTCTTATATAAATGGAATCATACAGAGTCCCTGGCCTCTTTCACTGGGCATATTTACTTTATGATCCATCTATGTTGGTGAGCTACAGAGCTTCCCTTGGATTGCTCAGTAACACTCCATCATGTGACTGGACCACCATTGGTCCCTGTTTTTTGGTGTGTGTGTGTGTGTGTGTGTGTGTGTGTGTGTCTGTGTGTCTGTGTGTCTGTGTGTCTGTGTGTCTGTGTGTTTGAGATGGAGGTTGGACTGCAGTGGCTCGATCTCAGCTCACTGCAACCTCCGCCTCCCAGGTTTAAGCGATTCTCCTGCCTCAGCCTCCCAAGTAGTTGGGATTACAGGCGCTGGCCATCAAGCCCAGCGAATTTTTTGTATTTTTAGTAGAGACGGGGTTTCGTCATGTTGGCCAGGCTAGTCTCAAACTCCTGACCTCGTGATCCGACCGCCTGGGCCTCTGAAAGTGCTGGGATTACAGGCGTGAGCCACCGCACCCGGCTCTTTCTTTCTTTCTTTTTAAATGTATTTTTTTTCTCGTAGAGAGGATGTCTCACTGTATTGCCCAGGCTGGTCTCAAATTTCTGGCTCCAGCGATACTCCCACTTTGGCATCCCAAAGTTTTGGAATTACAGGCATGAGCCACCACACCCAGCCGTTTGTCCCTGTCCTAATCATGAATTCCTGATTTTGACTTTTGTAAAAGGACTTGAGAATTTTACACGCTGTGACATGAACCCAGTGGTCAGAAAAAAATAGAAAAAAAAAAAGGGCTGGGCGCAGTGGCTCATGCCTGCAATTCCAACACTTTGGGAGGCCGAGGCAGGCGGATCACCTGAGGTCCGGAGTTCGAGACCAGCCTGGCCAACATGGTGAAACCTCATCTCTACTAAAAATACAAAAATTAGCCGGGCCTGGAGGCACGTGCTACTCCGGAGGCTGAGGCAGGAGAATCGCTTGAATCCGGGAGGCGGAGGTTGCAGTGGGCTGAGATCGCGCCAATGCACTCCAGCCTGAGCAACAGAGTGAAGACTCCTTCTCAAAAAAAAAAAAAGAAAAAGAAAAAGAAGTAAACAAGAAAATAATACACCCGTAGGTCCCTCAAAAACCCTGGGTCATCCCGCGGGGACAGTTAAGCCGTTGGCGCCGAGGGTACGAGGCAAGCCAGGCCAGGAGAGCCTTCGCGGAGCCTGCAGCCTGGGCGCCACTGTGTGCCCTGCCTGAGCATTTCAAGGCCTCACAATCTGTTTGCGGTAGGTGCTCTAGGTGTTCCCATTTACTAATGAGGAAACTGAGGCGTAGTAGGGTTACATGGTAAGCCAAAGTCACGCAGATGGTGATGGATTGCACAGTATCCTATTACCAGAAAGAAAGTCGGGAAGGCACCGCCGTAAGCATCGAGTTGTGTTAATAGATGATTTGCATTTTGCTGAATGTTCTGCTATCAGCTGTAAGCTGAAGTCCTTGCTTCCTATTGATGTGTTACGAAAAAACAAAAACGAAGCAAAACCAAAAGCCCTCTAGAGGTTCGGGCGGTGGAAGTCAAGCATACTCTACTCCACTCGACCCGACTAGACCCGAAAACTCCGCGCGCCGCATCGCTTGGCCAGGCAGGGCCTCCCAGACCGGAAGTCAGGATGCGGGGCCGGAAGCTGAGCGAGGGGCGGCGCGGGCCTGTGTGGGCTGGTGGCTGTTGTTGGGGCGGTCGAGGCGGCGGCGACTCTGCGCCCCCCGGCTCCGGATGGAGGCGGGGCCGCATCCCCGGCCGGGGCACTGCTGCAAGCCTGGCGGGCGGCTGGACATGAACCACGGCTTCGTGCACCATATCCGACGGAACCAGATCGCTCGGTACCGCCCCGCCCTGCGCTGTCGCCGCCACTCCTGGCCTGGCCTGGCCTGGCCCGACAGTCCCTGACTCCCGCTCGGCTCCCCGCAGGGACGACTATGACAAGAAGGTGAAGCAGGCGGCCAAGGAGGTGAGGAGGCGGCACACGCCCGCGCCGACGCGGCCCCGCAAGCCAGACCTGCAGGTGTACCTGCCGCGACACCGAGGTGAGGCCGCCCGCCCCGCCTGTCTCCAGCCCGCGCGCTCTTCCTGCAACGCACTCCCCTTCTCTGTAGGGAAAAACCACTTCTTACTCCTAAGGTTCAGTTCACCTCGTCTCTTCCCGGAACCTCCACCTCAACGCTCCCAAATCTCTGCTGAATGATTCTCCCCCAAAACTGGGAAGACTCACAAGACCCCAGTAAAGCATCGCTGTCACAGAGTATCCGGGAGCCAGCAAGACGTTTATCTGCCGGTTTGCCCCTTCGTGCTGTATTTTAGTAAGGTGCTCCGCTACCTAGCAAAGAGAAAGTCTGGCACAGCGATGAGCGACCAGCACATAATTGTGGAATGAACCCAGTAAATGGCCTTTCCCCAGCTTCCCTGCTACCTAGAGATCACACTGGTTAACATATGACACTCAATTTTTACTAAGCATTATTACTTCTTTTTTTAAGTTTTTATTTTATTTTTGAGACTAGGTCTCTGTCGCCCAGGCTGGAGTGCAATGGTGCGATCTCGGCTCACTGCAGCCTTAGCCTCCCGAGTACCTGGGACCCCAGGCCTGTGCCGCCACACCCAGTTAATTTTGGTATTTTTTGTAGAGAAGGGGTTTCCCTCACGTTGCCCAGGCTGATCTCGAACTCCTGAGCTCAGATGACCTGCCTGCATCGGCCTCCCAAAGTGGTGGGATTACAGGTGTGTGCCACCACACCCTACCTTTGTTAGGCTTTAAAGTGCTTTCAGATCTTACGTATATTAATTCATTGAGTCTGTTGTTTTTTTTTTTCTTTGAGACGGAGTCTCACTCTGTCGCCCAGGCTGGAGTGCGGTGGTGCGATCTCCACTCACTGCAAGCTCTGCTTCCCGGGTTCACACCATTCTCCTGCCTCAGCCTCCCGTGTAGCTGGGACTACAGGCGCCCGCCACCGCGCCCGGCTAATTTTTGTATTTTTAGTAGAGACAGGGTTTCACCGTGTTAGTCAGGATGGTCTTGATCTCCTGACCTCGTGATCTGCCAGTCTCGGCCTCCCAAAGTGCTGGGATTACACATGAGCCACCGCGCCCGGCCAATTCATTGAGTCTTTATACAACCTCATAAAAACACTTATATCTGTTTCACAGTCAGGAAATAGGCACAGAGAGGTTAAACAACTTGCCCAAGATCTCAGCTAGTAAATGGCAAAGCCTAGATTTGAACCCAGGCAGAGCTCTATCCACCCTTCTGCTTTCCAGTACTTTTTGCTAGACAAATGTGCATTGTGTACCTACTGTGTGACAGGACTGTGCTGGCCTCAGGGCAGGGATGCAAAGGTAAATAAGTTCTTGACTGGCAGCACACCAAACACTTACATTGGGCCGGGCACGGTGGTTCATGCCTGTAATCCTAGCAGTTTGGGATGCCGAGGTGGGCGGATCCCTTGAGGCCAGGAGTTTGAAATTAGCCTGGACAACATGGTGAAACCCCATCTCTACTAAAAATACAAACATTGGCCAGGCATGGTGGCAGGCAGCTGTAATCCCAGCTACTCAGGAGGCTGAGGAAGAAGAATCGCTTGAACCTAGGAAGCAGAGGTTGCAGTGAGCCGCGATTTAGCCACTGTACTCCAGCCTGGGCGACAGGGCAAGACTCATCTCAAAAAAAAAAACCCACTTACACTAGACCCATAAGAAGATTGGGGCAGCTGGGCGCAGTGGCGCATGCCTGTAATCCCAGCACTTTGGGAGGCCAAGGTGGGCGGATCACCTGAGGTCGAGACCAGCCTGGCCAACATGGTGAAACCCCATCTCTACTAAAAATACAAAAATTAGCTGGACGTGGCAGCACTTGCCTGTAACCCTAGCCACTGGGGAGGCTGAGTCAAGAGAAGCGCTTGAACCCCGGAGCGGAGATTGCAGTGGGCCGGGATCGCACCACTGCACTCTAGCCTGGGTGACAGAGTGAGACTTCATCTCAAAAAAAGAAGACTGGGGCTTTCTTAACCGTATATTTTCCTGCAGCATCTCTATGGGCAGGGCCTTCAGCAGCATCCCCTTCTTCTTTCTTACTGTGGTTCATCCTTCCAGATGTCTCTGCCCACCCACTCAACCCAGACTATGAGGAGTCCGGTGAAAGCAGCAGTAGTGGAGGCTCTGAGCTGGAGCCTTCTGGCCATCAGCTCTTCTGCTTAGAATACGAGGCAGACAGTGGAGAGGTCACATCAGTTATCGTGTATCAGGTACGCCTGGTGGAAGCAGCTGCAGCCTGAAGGTCCTGGGCCATGGTAGTAATCACTGTCAGACCCTGAGCGCTGTTTTCCTCAGGACCCCCAGTGGGAAGTGTCTGCTCCATGTGTGAGCCTAGGCCTGGCGGGCAGTGCTTTTGAACACAACTCACTCCCATCTCACAGTGATTCTCAGTAGGGGAACACGGAGGGCTCTTGGCCCCCAGTGGAGAGTCACTATTACAGGGGACACCTGGGAAATGACAGGTGCTGGCAAAAAGCCTTGAGCTAAACGGAGTTCTGTGAGAGTGTTTAGGGACAGGGCAGGTCACCTTTCTGGAAGAAGCCAGGCCCTGAGCCTCCTGACTCTTCCTCCATGTAGGGCGATGACCCAGGAAAGGTGAGTGAGGAGGTGTCGGCACACACGCCTCTGGATCCACCCATGCGAGAAGCCCTCAAGTTGCGTATCCAGGAGGAGATTGCAAAGCGCCAGAGCCGACACTGACCATGCTGAAGGCGTTCTCTCCAGGCTGGATTCACTGCACTCGGAAGAATTCTGTCCAGGAAATTTAGTGTGGGGGTACCAGGACCAGTTTGTCTGATCTTGAGACCCCCAGAGCTGCTGCATCCATAGGGTGTTGCAGGACTATACCTGGCCTGCCTCGCAGTCATTCTTTCTTGTATGTTGACCCATTTACCCAGCCTGATATTCTGGAATTTTTTTTTTTTTTGAGAATTTTGTGTGGCTAATGTGGTGTTCTAGAAGCAGAGACTCCAGGGAGAACCAGAATTTATGAAGCCTTGTGCTAACATGGTGCTTTCTCACCGAGGTCATATGCCTGGCTGCTGCTGTTCCACTCAGCTCCATAAACCATGTTTGTTATTTTATGGTTCTTCTGTGCTTTTGCTCATTTCCACCCATGTACTCATAGACCTTTTTTCAGCCCCTTTTCTTTGTTCCTTTCCCTCATCTTTTTGCCTCAGGTAGAATCCATCAGTTCTCCCCCTCCAACGTGACTGTGTACCTCCAGCTGCTCAGGACTTTGGAGGTGGGGAGGTCTAGGGATCTATCCTTCTAAAAAACTCTGCAAGTAATTCTGATACCAATAAAGTGGGAGACCTCCATTTTTGAGGCCTATTTGCAAGCATGTCTCCCTCCCTTTCCATGGCTTTTTCGTTTCTCGCATGTTCCACTGCTTTGCACTGTCTAGATAGCAAACCCAGGAAGATGTTGGTGCTAAACTGCAAAGATTTCTTACAGCAAAACCTGCCTTGGCCAGGGCTACAGAATTCCAACTTTCAGCTTCATTCCTAGCTGTGAACAGACTGTCCTCTGCTCAGACTAAAAGGGAATTATCAAAACAAGTGGGAACTCACTCTCAAGTTGTGACTTAACAGTTCTGAACATACCTACAAAGGGAAAGTCAATATTAGCAATAATTGCCTGATTGACAACACGCCAGAGGGAATGAAATGAGACCTTCTTTCCTACCTCCCAGGAGTATATAACTCAGATCCTTAGCATAAAGATCCCGAGGAATACCACTGCTCTCATCCGGTGAACATTTTTTCTAATGCAGGGTTAGGCTTACGTCTGAATTCCACAAGACATCCTCCCTCTCCAGTACGGAAGTTCCAAGGCACTTGTTTTCCAGCATATCAGCCTAACCTCAGTGCCCTGAAATGTGGCTTTAAGCCTTTGAGAACTGAGATTTCCTGAAACCATAGCCCCTTGCTCCAGGGGTTTCTCCACATCCGGGTGTTAAGACACCTGATGGCACTGTTGGTTTGTTCCCTATACCCCAGAAAATCTATCCTGCAAGGTAGCTACTTCAATCATGTCATTAAAATGTGGCAAGTCACAGCTCGCAATGCCAAAGGAATGCTGGGGCAGTAAGTCAGGTGGATAAGTGAGAAGGGCCTGGTAGTGAAAGCAGCCAGGGACCAGAATGCTCCAGACCTACAGAACTGGTCAAGGTTAAGTGCCTTAAACTTGCCAATCCTGGGCTCAGTTCTCCTTTTAAAGCAGAAAGGCTTTTTCCTCTACTTAGGCAACTGGGCTAGAAGTGCCTTTTGACTTCTAATGTTAACTACCCTCCAAAGTCTCCTGGGTCAAGGAGGCTCTCCCAAAGTCCACCCTGTTCTTCCTGGTCAGAGAACCAGTCAGTCATTCTAGTCTTCCAGTCCTTAAACTGATCTGATGACTTAGAACATAGGATTTCACTGGAAGTCTTTGGCTTTTTAGTCTGGAAATACTTTTGAGGTCTGCTCAGCTGGATCACCTGTTTCCTGGTTTTATTACACAATTCAGAAGGCTAGAAGAGCAGTTTGGGGATTTGGCACCTGAAAATTTAGACCCCATTCTTGTTAAGTAAAGGAAGAGGTAGGGAGGCCGAGGTGGGCGGATCATGAAATCAGGAGATCCAGACCATCCTGGCTAACACAGAGAAACCCTGTCTCTACTAAAAGTACAAAAAATTAGCCAGGCATGGTGACATGTGCCTATAGTCCATCCCAGCTACTCGGGAGGCCGAGGCAAGAGAATCGCCTGAACCTGGAAGGCGGAGGTTGCAGTGAGCCGAGATCACACCACTGCGCTTCAGCCTGGGCAGCAAAGCGAGACTCCGTCTCAAAAAAAAAAAAAAAAAAAAAAAAAAGGAAGAGGTAAAAGGCAAGGCAGCATTTAATAAATACCTATTGTATCCTTTTAAGTGTTTGTTGTGGTAATCCTCACAAAGACCCCTCTCACGTAGGGGACTGATGGAAATTCCTTGCTATTAAACTTTTTTTTCTTGAGGAATTTTGCTTATCAAGTGCATATACACTATTAATATTTTCCACCCAAGAGAGCACTGTAAGCTAATTTATGCAGTGTGACTGTATTAAGCACTAAGCTTCCTTCAGAGCTGGCCTATCGGAGATGCTACTGCCCTTTCTCCAGGTGTGTCTGAAATGCCTGCCCAAGGATGGCCCTTAGCCAGTTAACAGCCTTATAGCCCATCCTCATTGCTTACTGCCACCCCTCAGCTGGAGTCCAAGGCAGTACTATCCAGCTTATTCACCAGACCTGCCTCCAGATATCTACTTCTTTCAAAAATTGGTGTTTCCCATGAAGGAACAAGTTCCAGAACATTTCCCACAGATGTCCCAAAGAACAGTGTCCGATGAGACTAAGTGGAACTTCCCAGCAGGCTGCTTTAGAATCCGCTCCTTTGACTAGATACAATGTAATTGGCTGTCTTTAAAAAAAAAAAAAAAACCACACAATCTGATAGGCGTATCTCATGCCCATTCAATATGGAATGTTCTTCATTCACTGAATTTAAGCCTGTATTTTAGGTTTTGTGGTTCCTGGGCCACAATGTGTGATGTCACTGATAGAAGGAAGCTGGGTTTGCAAGGGTTTTGGGCTGTGCAAGAGTAAACACTAGAGCTTGAGTTGTATCCAGCTGGCAAGCACGGAAGTCTTTGAAGAATGTAAGACGGGAAAAGAATGTAAAGCTTTTTGTACCAAATGAGAGTTGGAGCCCAGCCAACAAATGCTTTTCCCTGTGTAAAAGTCTCTCTGGAAGGGACATTCCATCTCCATGATGCACTCTGAGGGTCACTGTCAACTAGAGATTGGCCCCATCCAGGTGAGAGGAACTTTGGGATGGGGAGTATCCAATCTGCTGTGCATTTGACAGGATCTCTGAATGGCTAGGTAATGGATCCCCAGCAGGCTCACAAATTTAAATGAAGCCTTTGTGTGCACAAAGAGGAATAAGTACAGATTACTTTCCTACTACTAGATTTTTGGGGAGAGTCACCATGGAATGTTGACAATTAAAATATTTTAAGCTCCCTTGCTGAATTCTTGTCCTGTCCATGAGGAATCAGATGGTCATACAGCCATAGGCACCCACCCGCAATTTCCCTAGGAGTTGGAGTATGCTAGAATTGAAGACCTTCTGAGTAAAGGGCTTGTCTGCCTTCTCAGAGCCAGGAGAATTTGCACTGGTTGTGTTAAATGTATAAAAAGCTATATGTTCACCAGTTTACTCATTTCCAATGTGTAGATGAATAAAATGTAGTGCAAATTATTTGAAAATCCCAGAAGGAAGGTACTTTTCAAATGCAGTATTTTTTTCAACAAATAAACTTACTATTTTTTCAGCACTGTTTTTGCCAAGAGTTGTGAAATCACTTGTGTACACAGGGAAGTGGAGGTTAAATACCTGCCCTAAAGTCATTCCACCACCAAGTCAGCACTGGAAATCTCATCTCTTGCTTTGCCACACTATTTTAAGAGCTGTCCTTGTTGGAACATAACAACTAGACAGACTCATGTAGCATTAGAGTTGGAAGGCCTTTTTAAAGACATCTGGTCCTACTTCGTACATGATACACAATTCCCCCTACCAACTACCTATGAAGAGCCCTTCTGTCATACGGAGCTCTATCCTGGGATAATTCTATTTTAGGAACTATTAGATTGTCATATTAAGCCAAAAGCTGCCTCATGTCCCGGATCTGGAGTACTATGCCTTGCCCCCACATCATGTTAGAACTTGAATAGTCCTCTCAGGACTTCATCTTGATTGGATAGGGACTCAAACCCAGCTCAAGAAGATACAGTGTTAAGAATTGCAAAGCTTCCAATTAGGGTTCACAGCCCCATTGGGCAGATAAGGTGCCTAGTCAATGGGAATGCAGTTGGGCAGGAAGATGGTTCCTGTCAATTAGCAAGGAAGCACACCTTGGTCCTGAGGCACAAAGCATAGCCAGCGGCAGGTGGCCTGGATTTTATCCCCCACTGGTTCATTCAGCCAGGTGTGCTTGTACAGTGATCACTACACAGCCATACTTCTTAGCCCTGTTTTAACTACTTGTCCTGATGTGATTAAGGAAAGGGCTCTCCTGCTGGGCACGGTTGTTCACATCTGTAATCCCAGCACTTTGAGAGTCCAAGCGAGCAGATCACCTGAGGTCAAGAGTTCGAGACCAGCCTGGCCAACATGGTGAAACCCCATCTCTACTAAAAATACAAAACTATTAGCCAGGCGTGGTGGCAGGCACCTGTAATCCCAGCTACTCTGGAGGCTGAGGCACAGGACTCACTTGAACCCAGGAGGCAGAGGTAGCAGTGAGCCGAGATTGCGCCATTGCATTCCAGCCTGGGCAACAAGTGAAACTCCGTCTCAAAAGAAAAAGGGCTCTCCAACAGGTTTTCTGCTTTCATTTCTACTCTCCACTGGGTCCAAGAAGGTTTATCCCTCTTCAAGTCATTGTGCGGTTTATTCTGCTCTACCTTTCTAAAGCACAGGGTCCTGTTGTTGCACATAGCTTTTGCCTCATCAGTGTTGCCAAACTTCAGCTCCCCACACCTGGCAGCCTGAGCCCGTGCACCATTCAGGTGATGATCTGCCCAAGTGTCATCTCACAAGGGCTCCAACAGATGCTGGGACCGCCTTCGAGACAGAATGCCAGGTACAATTCTGATATGTGAAAGTATTTCCACCCTTGCAATAATTTAAGAAACATCCAGGAATGCACTCATAGCCTGTAAGTTTTTGGTGAAGCTGGTCAGTAATTTTTCCCACACTATCCTGTTTCCTTTTCCCAGAATCCTCCGGGTCTCTCACCTTCCCCTCTTTGCTTACCAACACTGGCCATGTTAATCCTTACCTACTCTACACTGACACCTACATGTGTGGATGTCCTCTGGTCTCTGCCGCCTTATTTCAAATACGTGTTGATCAGTCGGGAAACACGTCTTGGGCACTGATTTCTGGCTAGTACGCTGTGTACTTGCACGCAGGAAAGCAAAAAGTATCTAATGAAAGCAGCCCTCCTCCGGAGTTTGCTGAGCCACAGGAACCATAAGCCAAATCCCAGGCGCTTGGATTTCTTAAGAAACAGCCAAGGCTTTGTGTCTGCTTCTCTGGACCCGCCGCAGCCCTGGCTAGAGGCAGGCATGGGGCGCCGAGTTGAGAAAGCTTCCTAGAGGACTCACCGTTGGCCGGTGCAGGCTGCAAACTATGCGCAGCGGCGGAGAGACGCTCCTCCAGCCAGGTGCACGGCGACAATCCCAGGTAGAGCTGGAATGCAGGCTGCCCCGAGGTCCCCAATTGCTGGCGCTTCCCCCGCAGGAACCGGTTAAACCAAACCTCTAGGCATCTCGGTTTTAGAGCGGTCTTAACGCCACAGCCCTCCGCGCCCAGATCCTCCGAAGTTGGGACACCGCCCACGTTTCCCCCGTGACATGGGCGCGGGGGCTCGGGAGTTGTAGTCTTGGGCAGGGCGCGGGCGCCGAGGCCGGGGCTGCGCGGACTCCACGTCCCGGCGGGCGGCGCGGCGAGGCCTGGGGCCGCCAGGGGCGGGGCCGCTCGGCCCTTTAAACCTTTCAGGGCTGCTCCGAGGGCCGCAGCTAGAGTCGGCGCCACGAGGGGGCCGAGCAGGGTGCGGCGGCGGCGGGGCGTTCCGGGGAGGTGCGTAGTGGGCTCCTTTGCCTTCCTCCGGGCTTCCAGGAATCACCTGGGGAGTCTGGCGTCCCGGGTCCGGGGGAGTAGCTGGCCGCAGGCTCCGGCCCCAGTCGGGGTCCCCGCGCCCAGGCGAGCGGGGGCCGGGCCGGGCTTTCGCGTGAACCTGCCCCTCGCCCAGGGCGCCGATGGTCAGGTGGTTGCCTGCGCGCCGCTGACTCGCCACCGCTCCACTGGGCCAGCACCCAGCCTCTCCTTGGCGTGGCCTCTTCGGTTGTCCAGCCCGTCTCCCAGCCCTGGTCCCTCAGAAGGAGGGTAACTCCCTTCCAGATGTTACGGTCCGCCTGCGTCTCTCAGCACGCCGGTGGCATTTGGGTTGACCGCGGAGGCCCCCAATGCCAGAGGGTGTCCACGTTATGCCTTGGGCTCAGCCCAAACTTTGGACGCTCAGAGACCCAACGGGAGCCCTGGATAAGGTGTTGACCCCCTTCCCCTCCCCCTTCCCGGCCAGTTACCCACTCCTGGACTTTGCTCTCTCTCCACCAGGCCAGGGCAGCTGATGGTTGTGGCAGAAACATCTCAAGGTAGCTGGTCCGCCCCCACTTCCCCATCTACCTCTTGTCCTCCCCCCCACACCACCACCACCCTGGCTCCCCTCCCTCATGACCGCCTGGATCCTCCTGCCTGTCAGCCTGTCAGCGTTCTCCATTACTGGCATATGGACTGTGTGAGTAAAGTGGGGTGCGGGGGCAACAGGAGCTTGATGATGCACACAAAGTCCCTTGTCCTGTTGTAGGCTTCAGGGTGGTACCCAGGGTCACTCTGGCCGTCTCAAAAGCCTGGCCTGGTGCCTGGGCACACAGCCCCTTGGGACAAGCTGGCAAAACTGCTGTCCAGCAGGGTGGCCCTGACAAATATACTTCTAGCCAGGGCAATCTCCAGGGGGCCTCTAGCTGGGGGACATGCTGCAGGTGCTGGTATGGCATCAAGCCTCAGGGACCCCAACTTGAGTCCCCAGGAACAATAATGAGGCTGAATGAGGCCAGAAATCAAGGTTGAAGAGAAGGGTCGTGGGGTGGGTTGATGGGGAGCTCAGGAAGGCTGGCCAGGGTGACAGTTCTGTTCCCACAGGTATGCCATGGCTGTGATGAACCACCATGTATGTCCCGTGGAGAACTGGTATGAAGGACTCTGCAGACAGCCTCGCTCTAAAGTTTCCTTCATCTCTGTCCCCTCTTGGGCCCGAGGGTGCCACGAGCCAGACTGCAACCCAGAGCCTCACTGCTCTTCTCTGAAATTGGTCCCCAGGCATGACTTCATGCCTACGCACCTCCCACCATCCCTTTGCCCCTCTGGTTACTGCTTCAGGCCAGCACTGGGGAGTGTGATCTTCTGTCCCTGTGGGGGAGGTCTGGGAGAGAGTCCTCTTTGAGGCCTGAGGCTATAGGCCAAGGGACTGGGGGCAGTCCCTTCCCCCAGTCTACTCCCTGTCCTGCCTGCCAGGTCCTACAACGAGTCCTGCCCTCCTGACCCTGCTGAGCAAGGGGGCCCCAAGACCTGCTGCACCCTGGACAATGTCCCCCTCATCAGGTAAGGCCTAGATATTGGGCAGGGGGAGATCCGAGGTCCTCCCAGACAGACCCTCAAGCAAAGAGCTGTCCTTGGGTCTCAGGAATAATAAGTATCCTAAGAGCCACTTCATAACAACACTACTTGCCAGTTACTATGGGGCAGGCACTCTGCTGAGCGCTTTATATGCATTGTCTCTTTTCATCTTCCCAGGAGTGAGGCAGCTCTGGTTTTCACCATTTTATAGGTGAGAAAACAGGCTCAGTCTTACTCATCCAGGTTACACAGCTAATAAGTGGAGCCACCTGGATTTAAGCTCGAGCCCTCAGATTGCCCAGCCCGTGTTCTGGCTCAAGGATAGCCAAACCAGCTGCAGGGCTCAGCAAAGAGTGTCAGGGTTGCCTGAACACTCCTGGGCACTCCCTTCTCTCTCACACACGAGCTCTGCTTTGGGGGCCCAGCCTGGAACCAGTTGTTCATGAGGGACCCTGGCTTTTCACATAAATCAGTGGCCTGCCTGCTAAGGAGCAGGTGCAGGTAAACGAGGGGAGAGCCAGTGAGCCAGAATGGGGGCCCCCTGGGCCTCCTGCCGCCCTCTTACTTTGTCCTTCCCCCTCCTCGCAGCAAGTGCGGCTCCTATCCCCCAGAAAGCTGCCTCTTCAGCCTCATTGGCAACATGGGTGCTTTCATGGGTGAGTTGTACCCTTAGCCCTGACCCTGCCTGCCCAGCCCAGTGCCCCCAACACAGAAAGGCCCAGGAAGCCCTTCCTCTGTGCAGCCCTCCCCACCAAAGGCTGAGGCAATAGAAGCAACGTCTCTCCCCTTCCTTGAAGGCCAAAAGCTAACTCCCACACAGCCACCCTGCTGGCTGGAGCCTAAGGAAACCTAGTTCACCACCCGCCTGTCCATTCTGAGGGGCAGGAGCACCACAGGGTCTGGAGGAAGCTGACAGGCTCACTGGGCAGGGCCAAGGCTGGAGGAAGGCCTCAACTGTGCTCTCCTCCCCCAGTGGCCCTGATCTGCCTCCTGCGCTACGGGCAGCTCCTGGAGCAGAGTAGGCACTCTTGGGTTAACACCACAGCGCTCATCTCAGGCTGCACCAACGCCGCGGGCCTCTTGGTGGTTGGCAACTTTCAGGTGCTTCCCCTTCTCCCCCGCAAACCTTGAACTTTACCTAACAAGACCTGGCTGCCTGTAGGGTGGCACCTCAAGGTTGGGGCTGGAAGGAGGGAATGAGAAAGGAGGGGGAGGAAGGAAGAGGGAGAGAGGAGATTCACTGAAGGAGGGGTGGAGGGGCGGGGCCAATGGCCACATCACCAACTGGCCCTTCTCTGGGCCCAGGTGGATCATGCCAGGTCTCTGCACTACGTTGGAGCTGGTGTGGCCTTCCCTGCGGGGCTGCTCTTTGTCTGCCTGCACTGTGCTCTCTCCTACCAAGGGGCCACCGCCCCACTGGACCTGGCTGTGGCCTATCTGCGAAGTGTGCTGGCTGTCATCGCCTTTATCACCCTGGTCCTCAGTATCCTTTCAGGATGGGGCAGCCGGGAACTCATCCTCTAGCTCAACCTTTCTCCCTCCCAAGAGGATGGGGGATGGCGGCCTAACACTGCCATGTGGGGGAGAGGCCTAACACCTCTCCCTTTGGAGAGGTGAGGCCTGAGACTGCAGAAGGGGTGTTGCCAGGTTTCCATACGTCCTACTGAACATTTCCTTAGCCCCATTTCAGGTGGAGTCTTCTTTGTCCATGAGAGTTCTCAGCTGCAACATGGGGCAGCCCTGTGTGAGTGGGTGTGTGTCATCGATATCCTCATTTTCTATGGCACCTTCAGCTATGAGTTTGGGGCAGTCTCCTCAGACACACTGGTGGCTGCATTGCAGCCTACCCCTGGCCGGGCCTGCAAGTCCTCCGGGAGCAGCAGCACCTCCACCCACCTCAACTGTGCCCCCGAGAGCATCGCTATGATCTAAGGTCTGGGGAGGGTGGCTGGCCCGGCCTCTGCAGCACCCCACCCCATATCTTCTTTGCATTTATTTTGTACCAAAAACAATTTTGAGAAAGTATTCTGTTGGGATACGGGCTTCGTCACTTCTGGAGAAGTGGCCATCCCATGTCCACCTGTGCCATAGAGGAGTGGGCCCTGCCAGCTGCCATAGCTGCATGACCTGCTTCCCCACCCCACAGTGTTGTTTTGTTTTTAAAGGTCACCTGTCCTCACTCACCCAGCCAGCCCTTCAGGTGCCTTCTACTCCCAGTGCCAAAGCCAGACCACTGGGGTTTCCTGCTGCAGGAATTGGGGGCTGGGAACAGCAGAGGGGATAGAAGTCTGGTGGAGGTGGAGTGGGCACGCCTTAGCCTACGGAAAGGCCCATTTCTGGGCCCACTGAGCTGCACTGGGATTCTTCACTCTGCCCCTCACTTCCGTTAGGGCAAATAACACAGCAGAACCACGTGGGTATTTTAGTACTTTTTTTTTTATATTAAAAGGATTCTAATTTGCATGTTTGTAGTCTGTTCTGGAGAGTCGGGGGGCCTGATCTGGTATGGCTTTCCATAAGCCAAGGAGGGCAAGCCCTTGCCCCCAGGAGAGTGCTGAGTGCACTCTGTTGCCAGAAACAAAGGATGCCAGGTGCCATCCAAATACCCCTTCAAAGGGCTTGAAACCCTTCTGGGCCTCTAAGCAATCTAAAGAACTGCCTTGGTCTGATCATCTCACCCATCCCCCACTCAGAGTCTGCTTTGAACTTTGATTCCTTAGGAGGCATGGGGGGAAGGTGGGGGTGGTACAGAGAGCAACTTTAAAATATTAAACGTGGCTTTCTCAGTGGAGAGAAAGAAAACCTCTGGGATTACAAAGTTAACTAGACATTGCAGTAGGAGGAGGGTGCAGGCTAGTTTATCAGCTTTTTTTTTTTTTTTTTTTTTTGAGAGACAGTTTTGCTCTTATTGCTCAGGCTGGAGTGCAATGGCATGATCTCAGCTCACTGCACCCTCTGCCTCCCAGGTTCAAGCAATTATCCTGCCTCAGCCTCCCAGGTAGCTGGGATTACAGGTGTGTGCCACCACGCCCAACTAATTTTTGTATTTTTAGTAGAAACAGGGTTTCACCATGTTAGCCAGGATGGTCTTGAACTCCTGACCTCGTGATCCGCCTGCCTTGGCCTCCCAAACTGCTGAGATTATATGCGTGAGCCACTGCACCCAGCCTAGTTTATCAGCTTTAAGTAATTAATTGGGTACCAGACCCTGACACATTTTGCCTTCCAACCATGAACACATAGGCCCAAGCCCTGGCTGATGCAGTAATCCAGTTCTTTACCACTGCCATGAGTCCAGATGGGCCAG
The DNA here is from genome assembly GCF_043159975.1 of Macaca nemestrina. NCBI lineage: Eukaryota > Metazoa > Chordata > Mammalia > Primates > Cercopithecidae > Macaca > Macaca nemestrina. Next base: position 86,201,023 of record NC_092137.1, on the reverse strand, counting down.
CAGGGAGGAAAACCACAGCCTGGTGCTTTCTGTGGTTTAGGATCACCTTCCCCAACAGAAGTAGAGACCTGATGGAGGATGCAGAGCCCCTGGCCAGGTCTGTGATCAATACAGCCTCAGGGTGGGTAAAGAAACCTTTAATGAGGATTCAAGGTTAGTAAGGAAGACGCAGAGGGCCAGCACCCAGCCCCAGCCTCCTCACGTGTACATGGCTCCATGGAGGTTCTCCAGTCGGTGTTGCTGCTGCTGTTTTCGAGCCTAAAGGAAAGAAGGCACTCTGGGCAGGGGCCCAAACTGAAGGCCTATGGGTGAGGGGATGGGAAGCTATCATGGGGCTGACTCTCTCTGGCATCTGCACTGCTGAGGCTCTTACCACAAATCAAAGTCACTAACAAGGCAGCCGGAGCCAGGGATTCTGAGGCCTACCCAGTCCTGCTGAGGTGGGAAGTGATGGCAGCGGGGGGACAGGACTGAGGGGGAGTCCATTACGACCCCTCCACTTAACCATCAGCCCCTACCTTATCTCGTCTGTGCTCCTCATAAGTGTCGTCATCAGTGGGCAGCTCATGGCGGCACAAGGGACAGGAATTTGTCTGAGAAAAGTAGAGCAGTGTTCTAGCCTTGGTCTGATCTTCATAAGCTGATAACCACCCTCCCCTGTTCCCAACTGCCACTCTTCTTCAGTCCCCCAGCAGTCCATGAACAGAAAGCAGCTTGAGTACTGGGCCCAGGGCAGGGTGAGAGCTGGAAGAAGAGAAGCAGTACCTTGCTTAGCCAGGGCAGAATGCAGCTGGAATGGAAAAGGTGATGGCAAGGCATCTCAATGGCAGTCTCCTCCTCCTCAAATTCCAAAAGACACACGGGGCACTTGAGCTCTTTAGGAAGGAGCGCTGGTCAGGAGAGCTGCTACAGGCTGTGCCTCCCAAGCTCCCACTCCTGAAGGATACTTGCCCCCACCTGACCTGGAAAACTGAAGGACCCAGACCACAGTCTGGCTTGGGGAAGGGGTGGGTCTGGCCCAAATAGCAGAAAGAATTAGTGTCCTCACCAGCCTGAGAGCCTCTGATGACTGTCCTGGGGAGGTTCTCAACCACATTCTTGGCAGCTGGTGGAGGCAGGTGGTGGTCCCAATCTACTACCAACCCCAAGTCTTCAAAGTCCATCCTATTGAAAAGTGACCTGGGGAAGTCAGGTACAAATGTAAAGTCAGAACAAAGGAAAACTATGCTTTTTCTTTGACCCCCATAATCCACTGGACATTAATAAACACCCTGCCCAGCTAGTAGGAATAATAGCTACCCTTAGTAGTTAGTAGATGCTCACTAGATAAAAAGCACTATGGGAAAGTTTACAGCTGCTATCAGACCGCTCCAGCACGTAAAGTGTTTATTCCCATTTTACAAATGAGGCAACAGGCTCAGAGAAGTTACTCAGGCCACGCTGAATAACCTGGTAGAGCCAGATTCCAAGTCAGCAGTACCTACTATTCCTGATGAATATACCCACTCACAGCACACGGCCCCAACCCCGCCCCCATGCCTCAACTTCCGCTCCCACGCCCACCACTCTCCAGCTCCAATCTTTCCCGCAATCCCCTTGCCCAGGCCAGCCCAACGGACGGCCCAAATTATCGAGATGCTCATTCCCACACCCCTCAGTCTCGCCGCCCGGACTAACTCCAGATTACTCATCTGTCCTCCCCAGAATCCACTGCCCCTGGTAATCCGTCTTCTCCAGCCAGCCCCAGCCCAGAAACTTGCGGGCTGGACCCCATCCCCAAGCCCCGCGCACTCACCTTGCGAGCTCCAGCAGCATGTTGGTTCGCGTCTCCTGCTCGGGGTCAGACGGCTCGCAGTCGTGTTCATCGAAATAGGACGCCATGGCTGGCCAACCTCCTGACACAGCCCTCGCACCCGGCTCGATAGTGGTCTAGCGGCGCTGCCCAATAAACTGAGGAGCTGAGAGAGGCTGGCCAATCAGAGTATCCGAGGGACGGGCATAGTGGCTCGTTAAACCTCACGGAAAGCGGAAGTACTAATTCGGCCCCCTCTCATTGGCTTGAATAAGTCAGGTGACCAGAGACCAACGCCAATGACGGAGATCCGGCTGGTGAGGAAACTTTTGTTTTGGAATCGGAGCCAACACTGAATTCCCTGGAATTTCTGGCGCGGTCGCGTCCAAATGTCTGTTAGGGTCCTCAGTCTGCCCTGAGGCTCAGAGGGCTTCGACTGTGCAGATGCTAGAGGCCTCTGCGAGAAAAGGCGGCGCTGGCCTAGGAGTTCAGGTTCCTGCGAGCGTTGGGCCATGGCGCTTCCCGATGCGCTGTCCAGATCCCCGCCGGACACTTCTGCCCCGCGGCGCTCTAGTTGGTTCAAGAGTTTGCGTTTGATTCCTCCCCAACCCCCGAAAAAAAAAATTCCTGCACATTTCTTATGTGTTAGGCATAATAATAAAGGGTGGGGCAAGCCTCCCCAACCGAGAGAGAGAGGTCTCTCTGCCAGAGAACCTGGGGCCTCAACCAGCTCATGGGACTGTTACCTTCAGCCCATTGCTATCCCTAGCTTCTGTAAAACTAGTGGCTTGTACTAAGACCTTTTCATTCCTGGCTACATATGAATTCCCAGAGGAGAGAATGGGCGCGGAGGAGCTTTAGAAACACCCGTGTACGATACCTTCCAAGAATCTGATTTAACTGATCTGTGGTGGGGCCTGGGCAATGGCACTTGTATAAATTCTGCAGGTGAAGCAGGTTTAAGAACCACTGCACTCTTGGCCGGGCTTGGTGGCTCAAGCCTGTAATCCCAGCACTTTGGGAGGCTGAGACGGGCGGATCACGAGGTCAGGAGATCGAGACCATCCTGGCTAACATGGTCAAACCCCGTCTCTACTAAAAATACAAAAATAAAAATAAAAAAATTAGCCGGGCGTGGTGGCGGGCGCCTGTAATCCCAGCTACTTAGGAGGCTGAGGCAGGAGAACCCAGGAGGTAGAGGTTGAACCCAGGAGGTAGAGGTTGCAGTGAGTTGAGATCGTGCCATTGCACTCCAGCCTGGGCAACAGAGCAAAAACTCCATCTCAAAAAAAAAAAAAAAAAAAAAAATTGTTGAAGTGCTTTTTTCTTTGTCATCCCATCTACAGTCTCATTGGTCCTCTAAGCATCCCCAAGATGACAGAAAAATAATAGATTAAGATGACAGAAATATAATAGATTTCATTCTCAGAGAAACAGGCTCAGATGGGGAAGACTGGTTCAAGGGTCTGGTTTGGGGGCCATTGTATTCTTGCACCCACACTCCCGGTCTGTGTAGGGTTGGATCAAGTAGGGAAGGGAGAGGAAGGAGCCATCTCCCAGGGGTGGAGTCCTTTGGGTGATGGGCTTTCTAAGGAGCCCAAGGGGTAGAGACAGATGGGATTAACCAAACTGGGGACCTTCACACACAGATACCAGCTTTTAATCAAACAGCAGCTTTTACTGAGCTCCAGGTAGGGCTGGTCCAGCAGGGCCAGTACAGCAGGCTGCCCTCGAGGCCAGTCTGTGGCATGACAGGAAATGCAGGGGTGCACATGTTGGGGCTGCCCTTTGGCACTCACTGGGGTGGGTCAAGGGAGAGCAAACACCAAGGTCCTCTGGAGACCAGAACTGGCCAGTGCAGCCGTTTGGCTTCTGCTTCAGGACCAGCTGGGTCAGTCCCCAGGCCCTGAGGCAGTGCCTGCATCCTGGGTCCGTGGGGCACTACTGCTGTCACTGCTCTGAGGGAGAAAGACGGCCAGCAGCACAATCAGGATGATGAGCAGGCCACCGACCACCACCAGCCCCAAGCAGACCCGGCTACGGATGTTCTCCCAGCGCTTCTTCTGGGCCAGGGTCTTTGTAGTCTTGCTGAAGGTTGAGCTCTGCGGATACCCCCAGACACAAAGTGAGAGTTAGCTGGCACCCCCTTTGCCTGGGAGCCAGCTCCTCCCAGTCCCATCTCAGTAAGGCTTAGTCTCCTCCTGCATCCTCCCCATCTTGTCTGCTTTCTTTCTTGTTTTTTTTTTTTTCTTTCTTTCTTTCTTTGTTTTTTGTTTTGTTTGAGATGGAGTCTCTCCCTGTCACCCAGGCTGGAGTACAGTGGCACAATCTCAGCTCACAGGAGAATTCAAGAAATTCTCCTGTCTCAGCCTCCCTAGTAGCTGGGACTACAGGCACATACCACTGCACCCAGCTAATTTTTGTATTTTTAGTTGAGACAGGGTTTCACCATGTTGGCCAGGCTGGTCTTGAACTCCTGACCTCGTGATCCACCCGCCTCGGCCTCCCAAAGTGCTGGGATTACAGGCATGAGCCACCGTGCCCGGCCTTGTCTGCTCTCTTTCTGTACCACCTGCCGTGGAACCCTCCCCACCTGACTCATCTCAAACACCAGTGTGGCCCCTTGACTCTCAGCCCTAGTGTCTCACCCTCTGTTAACAATGCCAGTACTCAGGCTGGACACAGTGGTTCATGCCTGTAATCCCAGCACTTTGGGAAGCCGAGGTGGGAGGATCTCTTGTATCTAGGACTTCAAGACCAGCCTGAGCAACATGGTGAGACCTCATCTCTACAAAAAAATCAAAAATCAGCCAGGCACCGCGGTGCATGCTTATAGTCCTAGCTCCTCAGGAGGCTGAGGCAGGAGGATCGCTTGAGCCTGGGAGGTAAAGGCTGCAGCAGATGTGATTGAGTCACTGTACTAGCCTGGGCAACAGAGTGAGACCCTGTCTCAAAAAAGAAACAAAAAACAACGACAGTCTTCTACCTTTAGGAAGGTCCACAGCTTCAAACCAAGGCCGCCTTATTTTGTGGGGTCTATCTGTTGCATGTCTAGGCTATGGGTGCCTGAGGAAACCCAGAGGCCCCACACTGGCCCTGAGTAAGGCCTCAACCCCACCAATGACCTGGAGATCCTGAATACAGCCCAAAAGAGCCTTTCCCAATCCTCTCCCCTCCCCTCCATGCTCCCCCAGGCCTCACACCATATCCAGGAGTTGCTCTGAACGCTGCTCCAGTTCGGCCAGTTTCCCATCACGTTCCAGGACCTTGTCGAAGTTGTTAAGCATAATTTCCGTCACCTCGTTTGCCTGCCGCTGGCACCGCTCCAACTCTTTTCCTGCCTGGGCACCAAGCCCGAGGTCAGGGATGCATGAGGCTCCCACCTGACCCTCATCTGCCCCTGAGATCTAGAAGCCTCCTTCTCCCCCTGTAGGTGGGTACAGCATAAGAGTAACAGCATCCTTCGTGTAAGGGTGTGATGTGTGTGGAGTGAAGGGCTGGCCTTCGGGGTGAGTGCAGCATACCTTAGGTCTCACAGGCTCCTCCCCTTGCACATCAAGGCAGGGTGACCTAGGACCTAGGTCAGCCCTGGCTTCCAGCACCTCAGCTTCCTCTAAGCTGTCCCAAGGTGGGATCTTCCCAGGACCCCATCCTCCCACAAAGCCGATTCTTTTCTCACCTGCTCCAGAATGGCCTCTACCCAATAATGCACAGCTGCCCTAAGGTTTCCCACTGGCCTAAGAAGGCAGCAAAGAATGGGTAACCAAGCTACCTGGCTGGAATACACAGGGAGGAGACCTACCCTACAGGCTAGAAAGGTAATTTTGAAGCAGCACACATCATAGTCTTTGCCTAACCCCTCTCGCCCCAAACTGAGAAGCTCAAATCTCCCTCCTTGGGCCTCTGACTGGTCAGGCCAGTTCTGCCTCCTGGCCTGACCCTGCTCCCTGTATCACTGCCCCAACTTCCCTCTCTGCCTGGGAACGTCAGTGGTACCAGCCCCTGGCCTCCAGCCTTCCAGTCAGCTGGGGTCCTCACTGGGGTCCAACTTACAGAGATGAGACCAACTCTTAGATTTCCCAGCTTGGGCGGCAGCTTTGCCTCCCTTCCCAGCTCATTTCAGAGGACTGGGAAGGGAGGTCTTGGATCCAAGCTGGGGAAGGTTGAAACGACAGGGGAGAGAGAAAATCTGGGTCATGTGCAAGAAAGGCACTGGGCTTTGGGTGCACGTAACAGAGACCCCAAGCAGGAGGCCCTAGTATAAGCCAGAAGCCTAGGAGCAGGGACATTTCAGGGAGATGAATACCAGTGGATTAGCAAACCACAGAAACTCCTTCCTCTTAGCCTAGTTCCCCACAGCCCATCCCTGTTCCCTTCCCCTCCTTACAAGAAGGGCAAGCTTCGTTTTCTGCCAGCCCACGTTACCCATTGTCTACAACAGACATTTTGGCACTTGACTGAATTCCACTTAAAACCAGAAAACTTAAGTGTTAGAAGAGATCTGGTGGTCACAGAGAGCCACCTCCTACTCAGGCAAGAATCCTCCTTTAGGTTCCTTGCAGCTGCTTGGTACACAGCCTCCAAGAATTCCCAGTGTATGAGTCCTATCTCCCCAGCTGGACCACAAACTCCCAGAGGGAGGGCAGGGAGCAGTGCCCTGCCTTTGTCCACCACCATCCCACCAGGAGGCCAGCACAGTGCTGACCATTGCAAGCAAGGACTCAGTGAGTGGGCCAATTACGATACAGCCTAACCAAAAGCAACTCTTATTCTCAAGGGATGTTCTCCCAGCATGTTTTTCTAGCCCTGCATGAGTTTCGAGGGGCAGGCATTTGAAACCCAAATAGGTCAATATTTACCCACGAGCTAGAAAAGCAACCTGCTTCAAGAGAGGTCAGGCAAACCACTGTAGGGGAGGGTGCACTCATAGGCTGGAGGAAGCAGTAAGCAGGAAACACAGAGGAACAACGAAGAGAGCAGGGAAACTGCACTCTCACCTTTTCTTGAGTCAACCATCATCACTATTATTACTACTATAGCATTCAACAAGTCTCTGTCATTCAATCCTTTGAACTTCCCCACATTCAAATACTCCAAGGCAGGCTGGGCACGGTGGCTCACACCTGTAATCCCAGCACTTTAGGAGCCTGAGGCAGGCAGATCACTTGAGGCCAGGAGTTCGAGACCAGCCCAGCCAACATGGTGAAACCCTGTCTCTACTAAAAATACAAAAATTAGCCAGGCATGGTGGTGCGTGCCTGTAATCCCAGCTACTTGGGAGGCTGAGGTGGGAGAATCACTTGAACCTGGGTGGTGGAGGTTGCAGTGAGCCGAGATCACACCACTGCATTCCAGCCTGGGCAACAGAGCAAGACTCCGTCTCAGCAAACAAAACAAAACAAAGCAAAAAATAAAATTAAATAGTCCAAGGTCAGGCGCGGTGGCTCACACCTGTAATCCCAGCACTTTGGGAGGCCGAGGCAGGCAGATCACGAGGTCAGGAGATCGAGACCATCCTGGCTAACATGGTAAAACCCAATCTCTACTAAAAAATACAAAAATTAGCTGGGCGTAGTGGCGGGCGCCTGTAGTCCCAGCTACTCAGGAGGCTGAGGCAGGAGAATGGCGTGAACCCGGGAAGCGGAGCTTGCAGTGAGCTGAGATTGCGCCACTGCACTCTAGCCTGGGCATCAGGGTGAGACTCCATCTCAAAAAATAAAAATAAAAAAATAAAAATAAAGAGTCCAAAGCAAAAACTTGAGAATGGATAAAGACTCGAAAATAAGAGTCACTGGTAGAGACAGGGAAAATACTGGATATTATCTTTTTTTATATATACATATTCTAAATGCTACAGCTGTTGTTACCTTATTCTTCAGCAAGGGGTGATATTGGGGTCACATTCTCCAGAGGGCTGGCTGTGCTTCCAGCTGTAATCTGGACCAGTCTCCCCCAGTGCAAAGCCAGGCCTGCCTGGAGCCAAGATGGACCCAGGCCTAAAAGAACACATTCACTCCAGGGAACACAGAGGCCTTAGACTCAAGTCTCGGGCCCTCTTTGGCCCCCACTCAACCAGAGGAAAAAGGACCCTGCCTATATCCACAGGTCTCTGCTAGCACGGTGAGAAATAAAGCTCCAGGGATCCAGGGACCCTGGAAGGAGGTAAGCAAGAGGACAAGGGTCACACTGCCTTATGCCACACGGTAACTCAGCATAATGTCCGCAGACAGCAGATATGTGATAAACAGTTCCTGAATGAATTGTGCCTATATTTTTTTTTTTTTTGAGACGGAGTCTTGCTCTGTCGCCCAGGCTGGAGTGCAGTGGCCAGATCTCAACTCACTGCAAGCTCCGCCTCCCGGGTTCCCACCATTCTCCTGCCTCAGCCTCCCAAGTAGCTGGGACTACAGGCGCCGCCACCGCGCCCGGCTAATTTTTTGTATTTTTAGTAGAGACGGGGTTTCACGGTGTTAGCCAGGATGGTCTCGATCTCCTGACCTTGTGATCCGCCTGCCTCGGCCTCCCAAAGTGCTGGGATTACAGGCGTGAGCCACCGCGCCCAGTCAATTGTGCCTATATTTTTAAAGATGGGGTCTTCCTATGTTGCCCAGGATGGTCTTGAACTCTTGGGCTCAAGCAGTCCTCCCACCTCAGCCTCCCAAAGTGCTGGGATTACAGGCATGAACCATCATGCCTGGCCTAACTGTGCCTATTCTTAAAGAGACCACTTTGCCCTGGGGAAAATACATATGTAATACAATTAGAGAAGAGGAAAGAGTTACACTGTGTGATACAGATAGTAAGTGTCGGAGCTGCCACAGAGAGGGTGCCATTGCGGGGGTTGACCCCTTGAAGGATGGCATGGAGCTGGGACATTCTGGCACTGAGAGATAGGGATACACTCTGACAGTGAGGACCAGGCAGAGGATGGGCGGGACAGGGTGGGGCTACAGAAGGCAGAAAAGGTCAGGTAGAGAAGACTGGCTCCAAGTGAGTGATAAAACTTAAGAGCTAGTGTGGGTTTTTGAGTCAAGGGTGACAGTCAAGAAGTGCTTCAGGATAATTTCTCTATTGGTGGTAGACAGGCACGGATAGAAGTAAGAAAACGGCAGAGAGGCCAGCCAGAGGGGTGGAGAAGTACCATCAGCAAGGCTGTGAGGAGATGCCCACCAGGACAGAGAGAGGTGACGAGCAGAGCGTGGAGAAAGGAAGAAGGGTGATAGAGGCATTTCTGAGACCTGAGGCCAGAAGCCTGCAGGGCTTGGAATTTTGAGCCAGAGCAAGCGGGGAGCAGTTGTGTCATTGCCAGAGAGTGGCAGTTACACAGGAAATGTTCTTGACAGACTGTTGCCCCCTGTACAGAATAACCCCTCTATGACACTCAAACCTTTCAGGTTTTTCTGGGCTCAATCTCTTTGATTCCTGCTTTGAAAATGTAGTTCTCAAAACCACACCATCTGGGCCAGGCACGGTGGCTCATGCCTGTAATCCCTGGACTTTGGGAAGCCAAGGTGGGCGGATCACGCCTCTACCAAAAAATACAAAAAATAGCCAGGCAAAGTGGTGCCTGCCCGTAGTCCCAGCTACTCGGGAGGCTGAGGCAGGAGAATTCCTTGAACCTGGGAGGCAGAGGCTGCAGTGAGCCAAGATTGCACCACTGCACTCCAGCCTGGGCGAAGGAGTGAGACCCTGTCTCAAAAAAAACAAAGAAACAAAAACAAAAAAAACCTCCCTATCCTAACTCTCCTTGTCTCCCTGTCTCCTGTCTAGTATCCAAGAAACTCTGTTCTAACTGTCGTCAGATAAATGGGCGCAAGTACTGGTATAACATCGCCTCCCTAAGTCAGCACTCAGCTCAGAGACTAGGAGTAGAGCTCTGCTTTGCACCCCTCTGTTGAAATCCTGCTTCTGCCACTCACTAGCTGAGTGACTGAGACTGAGGATATGACCTTTCTGACCTCCATTTCCTCTCCTGTAAAGTGTTGATAATAATGACTTCTCTTACAATGTTAGCTAAGGATTATGTGACATATTCATTTGTGATGTAAATCAAAAGCTTAGCACAACGCCTGGTACATACTAAATGCTCAATAAATAAGGGCTATTATTATTGATGTGGCCCACATTTCCCTAGCTCCGGTTTTTTTTTTTTTTTTTTTTTTTTTTTTTTTTAGCAGTCAGATCTCAAGAATTGTACAATATGGCCAGGTGTGGTGGCTCACGCCTGAAATCCCAGCACTTTGGGAGGCCGAGGCGGGCAGATCACAAGGTCAGGAGTCCGAGACCAGTCTGGCCAATATGGTGAAACCCCGTCTCTACTAAAAATACAAAAATTAGCCAGGCGTGGTGGCAGGCACCCGTAATCCCAGCTACTTGGGAGGCTGAGGCAGGAGAATCACTTGAACTTGGGAGGCGGAGGTTGCAGTGAGCTAGATTGTGCCGCTGCACTCCAGCCTGGATGCAGAGCGAGGCTCTATCTCAAAAAAAAAAAAAACAAAGAATTGTGTAATACATGTGGTCAATAAAACCTCTTCGTTTTACAAAATGCACAGCCAAGCAAGCTCTTCCCTATGGCAAACTTGTACACATAGTACACATAATTGTTTCTAACCCGTAGCTCAGAACTTTACATGGGCCTTTGGTAACCAGCATCTAGTTTATTTTCATCTGGCACTGCAGGCTGTTGAGGTTTTACATCTTGAGCAAGAATAACAGCCACCATTCAATGGGCACATACTCTGAGCTAAGCACTATGCTGCTTGCTGTTCATTTGCTCTGCCTCATTTAATCTTCACCCAACAACCCATTGAAGACCATATTATTAACCCAGTTATTTTGTTTGCTTGTTTGTTTTTGTTTTGAGACACAGTCTTACTCTGTCACCCAGGCTGGAGTGCAATGGCATGATCTCAGCTCACTGCAACCTCCACCTCCCGGGTTCAAGTGATTCTCCTGCCTCAGCCTCCCGAGTAGTTGGGACTACAGGCACGTGCCACCACATCCGGCTATTTTTTTTATATTTTTAGTAGAGACAGGGTTTCACCATCCTTGCCAGGCTGGTCTTGAACTCTCGACCTTGTGATTTGCCCGCCTTGGCCTCCCAAAGTGCTGGGATTACAGATGTGAGCCACTGCGCCTGGCCTTTTCCCAGTTTTATAGGAAACTTTGGCTCAGAGGTGTTAAATCACATGTATAAGATCACAGAGCCAGTAAGTAGATCTGGGAGTTGAACCAACACAGACTCCAGGCATCACATTCATAACCGGTGTGCTAAATTAGATACAGGTACAAGGAGGTCAAACACTTTAGCTGACTGGCTAAAGAACCACCAAACCTTTTGATGCTACCAACTTAATTTGTGTGCATATGAGGGAGGCCCGTGGCTCAACACACACATTCTTTGGAGAGAGGATCATCTACAAGATTAATGAATTCAAGTAATTACTCATTCCATTTCCATCTTTCCTATCCTGCTTTGTTCCTGCTCTGTCCCCTATACTTGTCACCATGCTGGCATGAAGGACATGCCCAAGAAATCCTTGTTGGTTGAATGAGTCATAGAGAATAAAAGAAAGTAAAAGGAAGAAGGACCAGGGAGGGAAAGGGGATGGGTGGAAGGAAGGGAAAGAGCTAGGGTGAGAAAGGGGCAATAGTGAAAGAAGAAACAGGAAGAGGCTAGGAGATGGATGGGTATAGGAGCGACCTCCCCAGGCTCTCCTCCACAGACTGCCTCAAATGTACCCGTGAGAATCCCCAGGTTTCCCAGTACCCTTGTCCCCCAATAAATTATCCTGCCTTCACCTTTCACTTCAGGAGCTTCTCCCCAAGAGCTAAGGGCTGACTGAAGCCCACCCCTACCCCTGCCTGACCCCTTGCCCTGCACACCCTGAAGTGGGCTCTGGGCTCTGCCCTATTCTCAGAGCCTTCCCCAGCTTCCCGGCATGGCCTCAGAGCTCAGTGCTACCTTCCTGCCCCACTTCCTCTTCCTGCCTCCAAATTCCCTGGAGATGAAGCCATCCAGGCATTGACCCCTAGCCAGGCCACATCCATCACACCTCTGTCAGTTTCTCCAAGGCAAAATCTTAAAGCACCAAGCCTACTTCCTGCCCAGTCCATCTTCCCAGGAGCCCTAGGGAAAGGGGGAAACTGGCACCAGCTGTTCCTGACATCTTCGCCTTGGAGATGGCAAGTGAGGACAGAGGCCAGGATATGCAGCAGGAGTGGGGGGTGACTCAACTCAGGAATGTGTCACTAGGTAGAGGTTAGCAGGGAGTCAGGCCTGTGCCACACTCTGATAACTTCAGTGGAACTTTCAGAGTAAACATCTCCCTTTCTCTTTCTCTAGGGGAGGAGTTAGGCCTCCAACACCCTGCCATGGGGCTGGAATGGCCTCTGCCACCCCATCTGCTCAAGTTTCCAACTCCTGAGCCAGGCTTGGCTCCTCACAGCTGCGGAAAGGGCTGACGAGGTCATTACATTTCCTACCACTTCTTAGCAGTGGGTTCTGAGTGCCAGGCGGGTCTCTGCCATTGTGTCTCCTTTAACCTCGCAAGGACCCAACAAGGCAGGTATTACTGACCCCACTTCACAGATACGGAAAAGGAGGCTCAGGGAGGTTAAGTGACTCGCCCCGGGTCACAGAGCTGGGATCCCAGCCCGGAGTCCTCCAAAGTCGGTGCTCCTAACCGCTTCGCTTCAGGAGAATGGGGAGCCCGGGCCCCGCTCGCTCTGCGCGGTGCAGCCAGGACGGGGCTCAAGCATTTCCCTCCCAGGCAGCCCGCGGGGAGTGGAGGGTCCGCCCCATCCTGCTCCGGCCGTGGTCACCGCCTCGGGTCTGACCCGCATGGGCCCTAGGGTACGCCCCGGCCCGTGGACTTCGGACTCCTTCCTCCCACCCTCGCCACTCGCCCTCTGCCCGTCGCAGGGCTGGCCGGCCCCGCCCGGGCCCTCACCATCGCCGCTGCCGCCGACGCCTCGCCCGCTCCCGGCTTCTCTGCCGGCTGAGCGGCCGCAGTGCCAGCGGTCCCGGAGGAAGCGCAGGGGCGGGGCAGGGCGGGCCGCCGAGAGAGGGCGGGGGGCGCGCCTTCCGCGAGTGGCGACCGAAACTGAGTCAAATCGAAAGCGATGGGCCACAGCGACCCGGGTCCGTAGAGTCGCCTCCTCCCGGGCCCCAGGAGCCTGAATTCGGGTGACACCTCAGCCGGGTGAACGGGCACACCTCGGGGCCGGATCTGTGGAATGGGCACAGTGGAGTGAGCCCTGGAGTCTCCTAGGTCGGGTTTAGCTGAAGAGGCATCATTCATTCACTCAACAAACACCCTATGAGTGTCACGGTCAGGCACCACGCTAGGTCCTGGAGACACCATGAACAAGCCAGGTAGGGTCTTTGTCACCTTGGTGAGTGCATCTCACCCAGAATCAAAAACAGGCCCCCCCAAAGTTTTGAAACTAAAGACAAGTGGTGGTTACACAACATTCTGAATACATGTTTCTGATTTGTACACTTTAAAATAATAAACTGTATGTTATGTGACTTTCGCCTCTATTCAAAAAGAAAGCAGCCCCACATGGGCAAAGTACTAGCTCTAGCCTTTCTGTATGTCTCTCCTCACCATGAGGGCAAGTGCAGCTCTGTGCTGGCATGCACCTGCCATGCACCTGCTCCTCAGTCAGAAGATGGGGGAGGGTGGTGTGTCTGCTACCACTTCAGAGCCTTCCTGAGCCGAATCTACCCATCCTCTCCTCTCACTGCTGCAGAGAAACCACCAGCTACCTGTTCTCCACTACTCCAAGCTGCCTCAGACATCTTAAAATAAGGTCCCTCTTTTTTTTTTTAAGAGAGAGAGAGACAGGGTCTCACTATGTTGACCAGGCTGGTCTCGAACTCCTGGCCTCAAGCAGTTCTTCTGCCTCAGGCTTCCAAAGTGTTGGGATTACAAGTGTGAGCCACTGGGCCTAGTCCCTCAAATAAGGTCTCTCTTGACCAACAGAGTTGAAAGTTTCCCTCTCTGGGGCTAAGCCTCTGTGAATTCAGAAGTCCCAGACCAAGAGGGTTTCACAGACCCTCACCCCCACCTTGGACAGCCTGGGTCCCAAGGCAGAAGCTTCACTTCAGTTCCTTACACCTTGAATCCAGGAGAGAAAGGATTAATATATGTAGCAAAGACTACCCCAAGGCCGGGCACGGTGGCTCCCACTTGTAATTCCAGCACTTTGGGAGGCCAAGGCGGTAGGATTACTTGAACCCAGGAGTTTGAGACCAGCCTGGGCAACATAGTGAGACCATGTCTCTACTAAAAATACAAAAATTAGCCAGGTGTGGTAGCACACACCTGTGGTCCCAGCTACAAGGGAGGCTGAAGCAGGAAGAGCTCTAAAGCCCAGGAGGTGGAGGTTACGGTAAGCCATGATCACACCACTGCACTCCAACCTGGGCAACAGAGTAAGATCCTATCCCTGAAAAAATAAAAATAAAAATCTCATAAGGGTCTTTTCTGACCTTTCCTCCTCCCTGCTTCAGAGCCTGATTCTTCCAGAGCCTGACTTGCCAATCTAGTCCCAAATCCCGACTCTCAACCCTTCCCCTTCCTCCTGACAACAGGTTGTTTCCAATGCTGGAAAACCTGTAGAGGAAACAGGAACAGAGATAGCAAGAACCCTCCCTGCAAACCAAGGCAGACTGGGCACTGGAAAAAGTAACAGTGATAGTGGAACCTGGTAGGGAGGAGGGGGGCCTGAAGACAGAAAGGCTCATTGTGCACGGAGGGGAAGGAGGGCCATTGGCCCTGTCCTGTGACACTGACTGACTATGCCCAGCCATGGGATGCCGAGGAGAGATGCTTGCCCCCTTGGATAACTAAGACCCAGAGGCCTTGCTAAGTCCCAGAAGACAAGGACAGAGAAAAGACAAATAGAACATGAACATACAAAGCACAAGGAAAGGAACAGCAGTCCATTTCCTCCACCCCTCGGCTCTAGACTACACGGTCGTTGAAGAGAGATGGCTCTGGTGGAAGAGGCAGGAGGCCTTCAAGCAGCTCTTAAACACCCTGTCCGGGTAGGCTTCATGCCTCAGCTAACAATTCCAGAAGAACAGTACTACAGGGCCATGGCAGGACCCAATGGGAACACTTAAAAATCTTGCGTACCACCCCAAAATGCTATGAAGGTTTTGAATTTTCCATATGCCAAGACTCCCAGAAAATTCTTGTTCTTGAGACCTGTGACAATGAATGGAACCGGGAGGAATAAAGAAAGACATCTTTCTTCTCCAAACATACACTCTTTGCCCTTCAAACCACTTGGACCTCAAACGAGAGAATTTCAGCCAGAAGGTATCCTTGGGAAGAAAAGAAATAGAAAAGCCAAAGGCAAAATGGGAAGAGAGAAAGTGACTCACACATATAGGGATACTGAAAGGTCTTTATTGCCCACTGGCCACCAGCAGTTTCCCAGCCACATGCTGGGCCCTCTAGGTCTCTCCAGCCCACTCTAAGGACACATGAAATGCATCCGCTGTCCAGCTTTCTTTTTTCTCTCCTTCTGGGGGACCAAGTTACCCTCTGGGGCATACAACACAGCAGGAGGGCCTCGGGAAGAGGGGTAGGAGGACCGAGCAGCATTCTCTGTAGAGGAGGACAGGAAAGGAGACCCTCTTGGCACCCATTTACAGAGGGTTGTCCCTGAAGAGAAGGGCAGGTGGGAGAGGTTCCCTATTACTTAAGAGAAGGCACCAGTGGCAAAGAGCACAATGAAGAGAATGATGATAAAAACAATCACGCAGATAAGGACAATCATCTTCACATTCTTCCACCAGAATTTCCGAGCCACCTTCTGCGATGTCGTCTTGAAGTGCTCAGACTGTTGAGGAAAAGGCAGAGTGAGTGACCCAGTGGCTCCTCCCACTGGAACAAGAGTATAAGTACAAGTACAACCCACAGGCCAAACTTTCTTGTTTTTGTTTTTTTGAGATGGAGTCTTGCTCTGTTGCCCAGGCAGTGGTTCGATCTTGGCTCAGTGCAGCCTCCACCTCCTGGGTTCAAGTGATTCTCCTGCCTCAGCCTCCTGACTAGCTGGGATTACAGGTGCCCACCACCACACCCAGCTAACTTTTGTATTTTTAGTAGAGATGAGATTTCACATGTTGGCCAGGCTGGTCTTGAACTCCTGACCTCAAGTAATCCGCCCTCCTGGGGTGGGATTACAGGTGTGAGCCACTGTGCCCGGCCTACAAGCCAGACATCTGTTTGTTTGTTTGTTTGTTTGTTTTCTTGAGACAGAGTTTCACTCTGCTGCCCAGGCTGGAATGCAGTGGCGCAATCTCAGTTCACTGCAACCTCCACCTTCCGGGTTCAAGCGATTCTCCTGCCTCAGCCTCCTGAGTAGCTGGGATTACAGGCGTGCACCACCATGTCCAGCTAATTTTTGTATCTTTAGTAGAGATGGGGTTTCACCATGTTGGCCAGGCTGATCTTGAACTCTTGACCTCAGGTGATCCACCTGCTTTGGCCTCCCAAAGTGCTGGGATTACAGGCATGAGCCACGGCGCCTGGCCTTGTTTGTTGGTTTTTTGAGACAGGGTCTCGCTCTGTTGCCCAGTGCAGGCTGGAGTGCAGTGGCACAATCTTGGCTTACTGTAGCCTCCATCTCCAGGGCTCAAGCAATCCTCCCACTTCAGCCTCCCTAGTGCTGGGACTATAGGCACATGCCACCATGCCCAGCTCAAGCCATACATCTTAATAGTGACACTGTAAGCTGAGGTAGCAAACTGCTAAATAAAATATGCTCTGGCCAGGCACAGTGGCTCACACCTACAATCCCAGCACTTTGGGAGGCTGAGGCAGATGGATCTCCTGAGGTCAGGAGTTCATGACCAGCCTGGCCAACATTGTGAAACCCCCTGTCTACTAAAAATACAAAAAAATTAGCCAGGCATAGTGGTGGGCGCTTGGGAGGCTGAAGCAGGAGGATCACTTGAACCTGGGAGGCAGAGGTTGCAGTGAGCCAAGATCACACCAATGCACTCCAGCCTGGGCAACAGAGCAAGACTCCATCTCAAAAAAAAAAAAATTGCTCTATCTTGCCTACCTTGACAAATGTACCTTCCTAAAAATCTGAAAGGCCAGGTTGAAATTTAGAATTCTCAGGATCCTAGGAGGTCTCCACCTAGATATGACTAGGGGTCCCCTTTCTCTTCTTACCCCTGCACTGTCATGCACACTGAGGGGTCCTTGACATCTGCTTACACCCAAGGGTACAACACTGGCAGCACAATCTGCCCTCCCAATCTGCCCTTGGGAGGGCAGATCCTGGGACTGAGGGATGCAGGCTCCAGGTGGGCACATCTCCCAGCTCCAGGACTCCTTGCCCCATCGGGACTGCTGAGGCTGGAGGAGGGACCAGGACAGTACAGAGGGTTGGAAGTAAGGGAACTCCTCCTCCTCCATGCACTCTTCCCCATGCCCAGCAATTCGAGTTATAGACACTAAATTTCCTAGTGCTTGTCCAGGCATGGTGACTCAAGTCTGTAATCCCAGCACTTTGAGAGGCCAAGGTGGGTGGATCACCTGAGGTCAGGAGTTCAAGACCAGCCTGGCCAACATGGCAAAACTTCGTCTCTACTGAAAATACAAAAATTAGCCAGGTGTGGTGGTGCACACTGTAATCCCAGCTACTCAGGAGGCTGAGGCAAGAGAATCATTTGAACCCAGGAGGCGAAGGTTGAAGTGAGCCGAGATTGCACCACTCTAGCCTGGGCAACAGAGTGAGGCTCTATTAAAAAAAAAAAAAAAAAAAAAATCCTGGGGCCGTGCTCCCCAAATTAAGCTACAGAAACAGGCAATGAGCCCCAGGGAGACAAGGGAGCAATACCCAAGAGCCAAGAGTTCACACAGGACTAAGAAAGCCAGAGCCAGCTTCCCAGCTGGACACAAAACCTGAGGCTCCAGACTTTGCTCAACTTTGGAGTTACTTCCTCCCTGAAACAGCTGGCCGCAGCCCCTGGCTGGAGAGAGAGAAGAATGAGGTCTAGCAAGATGTGTGGGAGATATTATTTTAGCCTTCATCTAGCAGGGGACCCTGGATCAAAGCATTTCTCTGCTCTTTCCTCCTTCTTTTTAAAGCCAACTCAGCAAGATGCCAGCAATTTCCCACCCCTTGTCTAATAGCTCCTAGAGAAGGCTAGAGGCCACGGTGGGGGGGGTTTCCTCAAAGCCAATACTTCTGCCCTGGGAAGGTCAGATCCAAATGATTGTCATGGGCAGGCTTCAAAGGGAAAACAAGTTTCCCGGGAGAGAAGCCTGAGAATGCATGGGCTGACTGAGCTATTGGTCTCAGAATACGCCTCTATGGGTGAGCTGCCACCTCAAGCCCCAGTCATGGGATCCATTCCCTGGGATCCATAACAATCTGTGGAGCAGAGCAGATTCAGAAGTGGAGACTCAGCTCACATCAGCTCCCAAACCAGGTGAAAGGCAACAGAAATGTTACACTTCTGACCCTCCTGTTCATTTTGCCCCACCAAAAAGAAATTCCCTCCCTTCCTCTTTTCCTCCAGCCCCCAGTGGGCTCCCTGTCTCACTGTGGCTTCCAGATCCTCTGTCTTGTTGCGGAGATGTTCCAAGTTTTCCCCTCGGGCCAGGATCCGCTCCACATTCTGGGTCATAATATTCTTAACTCCCTCCACCTCACTCTGCAGGTTCCGCACGCGATCATTTCCTCCACCTTCACTGGCTTCCTCCTGCACAGCAACACGGTGTTAATTAGACCAAGTGGTGGGGGAACTGGAGACTTGGCCTCAGAGGCCTGGGGAGGGTAAGGCCTCAGGCAGACTTCAGCTTTTTGTAAAATGCTTAAAATGTTTACAAAGAGAATGTTTTCATGTATTACTTGTGTAATCAAAAATAAATGCATTTGTAAGCCTCAGAAGGTAAGACGTGATGCTAAAGAGACTAGATCAAACTTCTTTCGGGATTGTTAGGACCCCTGACAAGGAAAAGCAGCGCATCACTAAATCCCTCCCCACTGCTTCCTTGCTCCCTAGAGAAGGCCGTAGAATACAGCAGAGCCGGCATCTCACAATGTTCCCTTTCCAGGGCAGAGCCCACCACTATTTACAATTCCCGGAGCCACCCCTCTTTCCTGATTTCTCGGGATCCTCATTGAAAGTGTCTGTGCTGGCCAGCAAAACACCCTCACCCAGCCTCACCCATCTGCCCCTCTAAATAGCTGCTGGAGCATGGCCTTGGCCGCAATGCCATTGCTGCTGTGACCCAGAACAACAGGCAACCAAGTACCCCAGAAGGCGCCCACAGCCGTTGAGCCACACACTTCTGCTTTCCCTACCACTGGGCACCACGCGCAGGCACCAAGCAACCACCTGCTTATGCAGACATTAAATAAAAATACCCGCCTGGGTGTTGGGGGAAATGGAGGACTAGTCCTCCCTGGCTGATGTCTCATCTCAGAGGCTTCATGACAAGGTTTTTGAACAAGGAGAGAAAAATATTATTAAGCTCCTCCCTCCTTGACCTCCAAAAACAGGCCAGTGGCATGGGTCAGAACTAGCTTATCACAGAGAACCAACTTCTGGTTATCTTATAAACCCTTAGTTCTCTTCTTCATGTTAATGGAGAAAGGACACCCAAAGGACTCAGTGGACACACAAATCCTTTGTGTTTCTGTGTAGGGATAAAGTGAAAGGCCAGAGAGGAGAGCTCCTGCCGCTGGGCTGGAATCTGAACTGGAAACTGCCCAGGCACTGCCTGGTGGTGTCACAACACCCGCCTCGGGCTCCCTGGAGGAGGAAGGCACAACAACACTTTGCCTGGAATTCGGAGCCCCCATTGGCACTGGCACGGAAGCCCAGCTCCCCACCAGCACAGAGGTCAGGGGAGGGAGGAAGAAGGAATAGAAACACCTGCTAGGACGGTTCAGAGCTATTTGCAGCCAAGTTGTCAAAGAGGAGAGGCCACAGGCAGCACTGGCCCAGCCCTCTAACTTTGCCGCCAACTCTCCTCCCCCCACACAGCCAACCCCCAGTCCCGAGCCCCTTCTGGCTCCTCTTTAAATCAGCCCTTTCCTAGTTTCCAGTTCGCTCACCATGTCTCAGAGCAGCCCAGGCCGATCAGCAGGTGAATTCGCCTAGTCGGCTTCCTCCCAGGGTGGCCGTCAGCTCACTTCCTGCTTGCTCCAGCTTTCAGCCTGCCCCCGCCCACCTTGCATCTCGAGTCGCTCCAGCCACACCTAACTCAGGTTTCCCCAGGTAGGCGGGCACTCTTCACTGTCCACCCAGTGGCTTCCCAAACAAGAGCTTAAGCTTAGAGTAATAGGGCTCTCAGATGTTAAAGGTCTTCTAGCTTTTCAGGAATTAGAAAAGAAAGATCAAGCAGCCCTCCAAGGTTTCCTGTGGCTGGACCTCCTGATCTAGAAAGGGCAGCCATCTCTCTCTCTCTCTCTTTTTTTTTTTTTTAATAGAGATGAGGTCTCACCATGTTGCCCAGGCTGGTCTCAAACTCCTGGGCTCAGACGATCCTCCCACCTCAACCTCCCAAAGTCCTAGGAGCCATGACGCCCCACCAGCCATCTCCTTTTAATGTCTTGAATATCTGACTCCAGTTTCTAGAGACAGAGATCAACCATGCCAGGCCTGGCTCACAGGGAAACAAAATGCAGTTATGAAAATTTCTTGCTGGATAACACTTGTTCTCAGGTCCCTCAGTGACAGAAAGCACTAAAACCCCTGAAGTCTGGAATACTGTGATCCTGGGCTCTGATTCAGAAAGCTCTGGGTTACTAGTTACAGGCCCCTGAGTGAACCTTTTCACCTCTGTGGAGTTTGCAGGTGCTGATTCTTAGCTCAGACAGTGCTGGTAAGAAGCAAAAAGAGGCTGGGCATGGTAGCTCACGCCTGTAATCCCAGTACTTTGGGAGGCCAAGGCAGGCAGATCACTTGAGGTCAGGAGTTTGAGACCAGCCTGGCCAACATGGCAAAACCCCGTCTCTACTAAAAATACAAAATAATTAGCCAGGCATGGTGGCAGGTGCCTGTAATCCCAGCTACTCAGGAGGCTGAGGCGGGAGAATCGCTTGAACCTGGGAGACAGAGATTGCAGTGAGCTAAGACTATGCCATTGCACTCCAGCCTGGGCAACAAGAGCAAGACTCTGTCTCAAAAAAAAAAAAAAAGATAGCGTGTGCGGTGCACTGCCACTAGCACAGTGTCTGTAATGATGGCTCACCAAACCCCTCCTTCCCTTCCAGAGTTCAGCAATTCTGCATTTCCCTTCAGGGACCACCACAGAGGTAATTGATCCCAGTCAGTGATCAGTGATCAGAAGACTGCCCTGGTGTACCAGAGCAGGGGCCCAAGGCAAAGGACTTTTCCACTAACCTGGCTCCAGGCCGGAGAAAATCTGTTCTTCCTTGACGGTGTTTATCAAGACAGAAGAACAATAACAGGGACATTCAGAAGGGAACGAACATTCTTGACCCATTCCAGAAGATATCAGTTCCAAGGAGGAAATGTCAACTTTTCCAACAAATACTTTTTTTGTTTGTTTATTTTGTTTTGTTTTCTTGAGATGGTCTCCTCTGTCACCCAGGCTAGAGTCCAGTGGCATGATCATAGCACACTGCAGCCTTGAACTCTGGGGCTACAGCGATCATCCTGCCTCAGCCTCCCCAGTAACTGAAACTACAGGTGCAAACCACCATGTCTGGCTAATTTATTTTAAAACTTTTCGTAGACATGGGGGTCTTACCATGTTGCCCAGGCTGGTCTCAAACTCCTGTTCTCAAGTAATCCTCCCTCCTCGGCTTCCCAAAGTGATGGGATCATAGGTGTGAGCCACCACATCCAGACACAAAACTTTTTTTTTTTTTTTTTGAGACGCTTCTCTCTTGTCACCCAGGCTGGAGTGCAATGGCGCTATCTCGGCTTA
This sequence comes from Macaca nemestrina, assembly GCF_043159975.1. NCBI lineage: Eukaryota > Metazoa > Chordata > Mammalia > Primates > Cercopithecidae > Macaca > Macaca nemestrina. The sequence continues at coordinate 86,179,291 of NC_092137.1, read as the reverse complement.
CTGCAGCCTCTGCCTCCCAGGTTCAAGTGATTCTCTTGCTTCAGCCTCCCTAGTAGCTGGGACCACAAGTGCATGCCACCAGGCATGGCTAATTTTTTTTTTGTATTTTTAGTAGAGACAGGGTCTTACCATGTTAGCCAGGGTGGTCTCGAACACCTGACCTCGGGTGATCTACCTGCCTCGGCCTCCCAAAGTGCTGGGATTACAGGCGTGAGCCACCCGCCCAGCCACAAATACCTTTTTAAAGGCTTTAAATAAACTTCGGACCCCTGTAGCTTTTTTGTTGTTGTTGTTTTTAGAGGCAGAGTCCCACTCTGCCATCCAGGTTAGAGTGCAGTACAGTGTGTTTAAGCTCACTGCAGTCTTGAACTCGTGGGCTCAAGCAATCTTCCCACCTCACCCTCCCCAGTCAGCTGGGACTACAGGCAAGGGCCACCATGTCCAGCTAATTTTTTTTTTTTTGGAGACAGTGTCTTGTTGTGTTGCCCAAACTGGTCTCAAACTCCAAACCTCAAGCGATTCTCCCGCCTCAACCTCCCAAAGTGCTGGGATTATAGGCATAAACCACCACGCTCAGCAAATATTATATATAAGCCCGGGCAACATATCAAGACCCTGTCTCTATAAAAAAAATAAAACTGCTGGACGCAGTGGCTCACGCCTGTAATCCCAGCACATTGGGATGCTGAGGCAGTGGATCACCTGAGGTCAGGAGTTCGAGACCAGCCTGATCAACATGTCGAAACCCCATCTCTACTAAAAATACAAAATTTGCCGGGCATGGTGGCGCATGCCTGTAATCCCAGCTACTCAGGAGGCTGAGGCAGGAGAATTGCTTGAACCCTGGAAGCGGAGGTTGCAGTGAGCCGAGATTGCACCCTTGCAATTCAGCCTGGGTGACAGAGTGAGACTCTGTCTCAAACAATAATAATAATAATGATGATGTAAAAAATAAAAATAAAGTAAAATAAAAAAATAAAATTGGCTGGGCGTGGTGGCTCTCACCTGTAATCCCAGCACTTTGGGAGGCCAAGACGGGCAGATCACCTGAGGTCGGGAGTTCAAGACCAGCCCGACCAACATGGAGAAACCCTGTCTCTACTAAAAATACAAAATTAGCCAGGCATGGTGGCGCATGCCTGTAATCCTAGCTACTCGGAGGCTGAGGAAGGAGAATTGCTTGAACCCAGGAGGCAGAGGTTGCGGTGAGCCAAGATCGCACCATTGCACTCCAGCCTGGGCAACAAGAGTGAGACTCTGTCTCAAAATAAATAAATAAATAAATAAATAAATAAATAATAAAATAAAATTAGCCAGGCATGGTGGTACATGTCCACAGTCCTAGCTGCTTGGAGAGCTAGCACAGACGGATCACTTGAGCCCAGGGTTGTAAGACAGCAGTGAGCTATGATAGTGCCACTGCACTCCAGCCTGGGTGACAGAGCTAGACCCTGTCACTAAAAATGATAATAATAATAATTTTATATATTGATTATGTAGTGCAATAATGTTTGGCTATATTGAGTTAAATAAAGATTAATACAATTAATTTCGGCCAGGGATGGTGGCTCACGCCTGTAATCCCAGCACTTTGGGAGGCTGAGGTGGGCCGATCATGAGGTCAGGAGATCAAGACCAGCCTGGCCAACATGGTGAAACCTCGTCTCTACTAAAAATACAAAAATTAGCTGGACGTGATGGTGATTGCCTATAATCCCAGCTACTCGGGAGGCTGAGGCAACAGAATCACTTGAACCCGGGAAGCGGAGGTTGCAGTGAGCCGAGATTGCACCACTGCACTCCAACCTGGGTGACAATCATAGTTCACTGTAGCTGGTTTCAAGCAATCCTCCTGCCTCAGCCTCCCAAAGTGTGGGCATTTTAGGCATGAGCCACTGCACCCAGCCCTGTTTCTCTTACTTTTAAAATTTGGCCAGTAGAAAAATGTAAATTGTGTGATTAGTAAAAAACGTTAAAATACATATTGTAATGTGGCTTATTGCTGGGCATGGTGGCTGATCCATACCTTAATATTTACATGACCTGGGACAAACTCGCATAACAACTGTAAGCCTCAGTTACCTCATCATCTGTGCTTAGCACTCAAAAAACTCAGTAGACCAGGTGCGGTGGCTCACACCTGTAATCCCAGCACTTTGGGAGGGTGAGGTGAGAGGATTGCTTGAGCCTGGGATTTCAGGACCAGCCTGAGCAACATAGTGAGACCCTGTCTTTTTCTTGTTGCTTTTTCTTTTTTTGAGAAGGAGTTTCACTCTTGTTGCCCAAGCTGGAGTGTAGTGATGCAGTCTCAGCTCACTGCAACCTCTGTCTCCTGGGTTCAAGTGATTCTTCTGCCTCAGCCTCCCAAGTAGCTGGGATTACAGGCCTGTGCCACTACGCTCAGCTAATTTTTATATTTTCAGTAGAGATAGGGTTTCACCATGTTGGGCAGGCTGGTCTCGAGCTCCTCACCTCAAGTGATCTGACCACCTCAGCCTTCCAAAGTGCTGGGATTACAGGCGTAAGCCACCACCCCAGCCTCAAACATTATATATATATTATATGTATATAATATATATATAAACATTATTTATATATTTTTTTATATATATATATATATATTTTTTTTTTTTTCTGTAAAGTGACTTTGTAAGGAAAAACTGCTGAACTGCTAGGTCGTAGGAGTTGTAGCCCAAGAAGCAATGGACCAAATCCTGGTTTATTCTCGGTCGTGCCTCTCATATATACCTCCTCCTTTCCATGCCAGCCCCTTCCTCCCAGTTAATGCCAGCACGATCTCTTCCCTGGACAGTTCCAATTCCCTCTAAACTCACCTTTCTTTTCTCATCTACTCCTCTGTAACTGATTGCTATCTTCCCAAAACAGGTATTTAAGTATGCTCCACCCTGCCTCCAGGATAAAGCCCCAACTTCCTAGCAATTCCCTGTGTGATCAAAAGACTAGGGTGACATCTGACCTCCTACTCTTCTACACTACTACCCCTGGCTGTGCAGTTTCAGGCAAGTCATTTCATTTGCAAAATGGGATTAAGAATAGGCTGGGTGCGGTGGTTCATGCCTGTAATCCCAGTACTTTGGGAGGCTGAGGCTGGCAGATCTCTTGAGACTGAGAGTTAGAGACCAGCCTGGCCAATACTACAAAACCCCGTCTCTACTGAAAATGTAAAGATTGGCTAGGCATGGTGACACACACCTGTAGTCCCAGCTACTTTGGGAGGCTGAGGTGGGAGGATTGCTTGAGCCTTGGAGGTGGAGGCTGCAGTGAGCTGAGATCGTGCCCTACTGCACTCCAATCTGGGTCACAGAGCCAGGGCCAGACCCCATCTCAAAACAAAACAAAACAAAAAACAAAAAAAAGGTGGGGCACAGTGGCCCACACCTGTAATCCCAGCACTTTGGGAGGCCAAGGCAGGTGGATCATCTGAGGTCAGGAGTTCAAGACCAGCCTAGCCAACATGGTGAAACCTTGTCTCTACTTAATACAAAAAATTAGCTGGACGTGGTGGCACATTCCTCTAGTCCCAGCTACTTAGGAGGCTGAGGCAGGAGAATTGCTTGAACTGGGGAGGCGAAGGTTGCAGTGAGCCGAGATTGCGCCATTGCACTCCAGCCTGGGCAACAAGAGCAAAACCCCGTCTCAAAAAAACAAAAAAGAAAAAGAAAGAAAAAGAAAAAGGAGACTAATGGAGAAAACTGAATGAGAAACTAAGAGAAAGGGACTATTACCACCTGAAAAGGGAACCAAGCAAACTTTCAGGTACATAACCCTTGGCTTATATCCTAGTCTTCTGATTTATGCCTCAGTTGGGCAGTTTACTCCTATATCTCAGAGGAAAAAGGCTGGAGAACAAGGAAAAGGTACATTCAAGAGACTCAACCGAACCTGCTTCCTGAAGGATCATGAAGTTCTCACCACTGCCAAGGTTTATTTCTGTTTCCAAACCTTTTCTCTGTAGCCTGTTACACTGCTGGCCATCCCACCTGTCTCCTAATGTGCCCTTTTACTCTCTGAATGTGCCCCTAGAACCCAGAGATTCTGCCCTTGGCCATCTTTCTTTCTTTCTTTCTTTCTTTCCTTCCTTCCTTCCTTCCTTCCTTTCTTCCTTCCTTCCTTTCTTTCTTCCTTTTTTTCCTTTTTCCTTTTCCTTTCCTTCCTCTCCTTCCTTCCTTCCTTTCTTTCGACGGAGTCTCACTCTGTCACCCAGGCTGGAGTGCAGTGGCACTATCTCGGCTCACTGCCACCTCCGCCTCCCAGGTTCAAGTGATTCTCCTGCCTCAGCCTCCTGAATAGCTGGGACTACAGGCACGTGCTACCACACCCGACTAATTTTTTGTATTTTTAGTAGAGACAGGGTTTCACCGTGTTAGCCAGGTTGGTCTTGATCTCCTGACCCCATGATCCGCCCGCCTCGGCCTCCCAAAGTGCTGTGATTACAGGCCCGAGCCACTGTGCCCGGCCCCTTGGTCATCTTCCGACTTCTGAAGAGAACCAGCTCCGTTTTAGAGCAGTGTTTCTCAGTGGGGTGATTTTGCCTTTCAGGTGTCATTTCACAATGTCTGGAGACATTTTGGGTTGTCACAGCTGCGGGTAGGGGTGCTACTAGTGTCTGGTGGGTTGAGGCCAAGGATGTTGCTAAAATATCCTACAATGCAAAGGACACCCTCTCACAAGAAAGAATCTGGACCAAAATGGCAATTGTTTTGAGGCGGAGAAAACCCTGGTCTCCCTATAGAGAAGTGCAGTGCCTCTACGGCTTCAATAGCCATTTGTGGACAATCCCCAAATTCATTATGTCTAGCCTGGGCCTCTCCCTCAACTACCAATGCTGCTTCTCCAATGCCCTGGACAGTTCACAGACATGTCCAACACCCAAACCAAACCCTTTATCTTTTCTCCACATTCCTCCTCCTGAGTAGGATCCCATTCTACCTGTTTTTCAAGCTAGGAACCGCAAAGTATGCTCCACATGCAAGGTCATCACCAAGCCTTAGTTCATACTTTATTTATTTATTTATTTATTTATTTACAAGGGCACAAAAATCAGGCAGTTGGTTCATTCTTGGTCATGCCTCTCATATCCACCACCTCCTTGGTCCACCAGCTCCTGCCTCCTGGTTAATGCCAGCAGCATGATCTCCTCCCTGGACAATTCCAATCCCCTCTAAATTCACCTTTCTTTTCCCATCTATTCCTCTGTGGTTGATTGCTATCTTCCAGAAACACATATTGTATGCTCCATCCTGCCTCCAGGATAAAGCCCAGACTTCTTAGAATGGCATTCCAAGACTGTTCTCAACCTGCTTTTCTAAACTTCTCTCCCATTGGATTCACCTCCCAGCCCTCCAGTCAACCAAATTACATGTCCTTTCTCAAACATCGTACACCATCCCCCTTCTATATCTTTGCCTAAAGCCTTCACTCATCACTGCTTATGACAATTCTATTCACATTTAAGACATAGCCTCCATGAAGCTTTAGAGATTTCCCCACTGAAGCTAACTTGTTCCTGTTCTGATCTCCATCACATTTTATTTCTTTCAAAGAATCTTTCACACACTTTGTCATACATATTTGACCCCCTCCAACACTTTAAGTCCTATAAACGCAGGCAGGGACTGAGTCCTCACTTTGGTACCCTTTGTAGTATATGACATATGTCCTATACATGTAGGCAACTCACTAAAGTTTTCAGATATTGAACTGAGAAGTCTGAAAGAAAGCTTCTTTCTCCACAGTGCAGAGAAAGATGATTTTTGTTGGAAAGCATTTATTGAGAAATTTCTTTCCTAAACTTTGGCCTATTTTATGGATAAATGAATGCTAAATATCACAAATCTTTGTATATTGGTCCTGAAAGGAAAAACTGGAGGTACTGAGTTAGCAAGCTCATTTATTAGCTGTATTTTTCTTTTTTCTATACCTTTTTTTTTTTTTTGAGATAGAGTCTCACTCTGTCACCAGGCTGGAGTGCAGTGGTGCAATCTCAGCTCGCTGCAACCTCTGCCTCCCAGGTTCAAGTAATTCTCTGCCTCAGCCTCCCAAGTAGCTGGGATTACAGGCGCCCGATGCCGCGCCTGGCTAGTTTTTGTATTTTTAGTAGAGACGGGGTTTCAACACCTTGGCCAGGCTGATCTTGAACTCCTGACCTCGTGATCCACCCGCCTCGGCCTCCCTAAATGCTGGGATTACAGGTGTGAGCCACCGCGCCCGGCTATTAGCTGTATGTTTCCTACACAGAATACTCTCGTTCACCCAAGAGTATTAAGAACTTTTGATTTCCAGCTGGGTGAGGTGGCTCATGCCTGTAATCACATCACTTTGAGAGGCCAAGGCAGGAGGATGTCTTGAGGGCAGGAGTTCCAGATGAGTCTGGTCAACATAATGAGACCCCGTCTCTACAAAATATTTTTTATTTTATTATTTTATTTTATTTTATTTTATTTTTTGATTTTATTTTTGAGACAGAGTCTCGTTCTGTCGCCAGACTGGACTGCAGTGGCGTGATCTCAGCTCACTGCAAACTCTGCCTCCAGGGTTTAAGCGATTCTTCGGCCTCAGCCTCCAGAGTAGCTGGAACTACAGGCACCTGCCACCATGCCCAGCTAAATTTTTTATTTTTTTTAGCAGAGACAGGGTTTCATTATGTTGGCCAGGATGGTCTTGATCTCTTGACCTCATAATCTGTCCACCTCGACCTTCCAAAGTGCTGGGATTGCAGGCATGAACCACCGCACCCGGCCGATTTTATTTTTATTTTATTTTATCTTATTTTAGAAATGGAGTCTCACTCTGTCATCCAGGCTCGAGTGCAGTGGCACGATCTCAGCTCAATGCAACCTCCACCTCCTGGGTTTAAGCAGTTCTCCTGCCTCAGCCTCCCAAGTAACTGGAATTACAGGCATGCACAACCATGCCTGGCTAATTTTTGTATTTTTAGTAGAGATGGGGTTTTGCCATGTTTGGCCAGGCTGGTCTTGAACTCCTGACCTCAGATGATCCACCTGCCTTGGCCTCCCGAAGTGCTGGGATCACAGGTGTGAGCCACCGGGGCTGGCCAAAATATTTTTTAAATTAAAAAAATTTTTGAAAAGAACGTGATTTCCCTCTCTCCTTTCAAAACTGCACTCATCCTTCAAAGCCCAAGTGAGACCCGAAGACCCTGTCTCAAAAAAAAGCTTTCCTGATTTCTCTAGTGTAATTCATTTCTTCCTCAATGCTCCCATAGCACTCATTTAACAGTATTTATGACTTTCTACATTCTATTACTGTTATTACTATCCTATTATTTTAAAATTCTTTTATTATTATCATCTGTTTCCTTACCCTTTAACTCCTAGAGGACAGAGGCTACAATTTAGTCATTTTTCCCTCTCTGTAACTTGTTCAGTCCTTAGCACATAGCAGACCATAAATGCTGAACTTAATGGAAGCATTAATACTGAGTAGTCCTAGAAGAGTTGATACAAATTTCCTAAGCCAAACTGAATTCGTTTGGGCCAGTATTTGATAGTGGATTAAGAAATCCATCTCAGACTGGGAGCAACGGCTCATGCCTATAATCCCAGCACTTTGGGAGGCCAAGGTGGGAGGATCACTTGTGTTCAAGAGTTTGAGACCAGCTTGGGCAACATAGTGAGACATTGTCTCTCCAAAATATAAGAAATTAGCCAGGTATGGGGGTGCACGCCTAGTCCCAGCTCCTCAGGAGGCTGAGGCAAGGCGATCACTTGAACCCATGATGTCGTGTGCAGTGAGCTGTGATCATGCCACTCAGCCTGGGTGACAGAGTGAGAACCTGTCTCAAAAAAAAAAAAAAAAAAAGCCAGGTGTGGTGGCAGGTGCCTATAGTCTCAGCTACTTGGGAGGTTGGGGCAGGAGGATCACTAGAGCCCAGGAGTTCTGGCCTATAGTGTGCTATGCCCATCGGGTATCTGCACTAAGCTCAACATTATTATGGTGACTTCCCGGGAGCAAGGAACCACCAGGTTGCCTAAGGAGGGGTGAACCGGCCCATGTGGGAAACAGAGCAGGTCAAAACTCCCATGATGATCAGTAGTGGGATTGCACCTGTGAATAGCCACTGTACTCCAGCCTGGGCAACATAGTGAGACCCTGTCTCTAGAAAGAAAGATGGGTTGCCGGGCGCGGTGGCTCAAGCCTGTAATCCCAGCACTTTGGGAGGCCGAGACGGGCGGATCACGAGGTCAGGAGATCGAGACCATCCTGGCTAACACGGTGAAACCCCGTCTCTACTAAAAAATACAAAAAAAAACTAGCCGGGCGAGGTGGCGGGCGCCTGTAGTCCCGGCTACTCGGGAGGCTGAGGCAGGAGAATGGCGGGAACCCGGGAGGCGGAGCTTGCAGTGAGCTGAGATCCGGCCACAGCACTCCAGCCTGGGTGACAGAGCGAGACTCCGTCTCAAAAAAAAAAAAAAAAAAAAAAAAGAAAGATGGGTCCAGGCATGGTGGCTCACGCCTGTAATCCCAACACTTTGGGCAGCCAAGGCGGGTGGATCACTTGAAGTCAGCAGTTTGAGACCAGCCTGGTCAATATGGTGAAACCCCTTCTCTACTAAAAATACAAAAATTAGCCAGGCATGGTGGCAGGCATCTGTAATCCCAGCTACTTAGGAGGCTGAGGCAGGAGAATTGCTTGAACCCGGGAGGCAGAGGTTGCAGTGAGCTCAGATCGTGCCGCTGCACTCCAGCCTGGGCAACAGAGTGAGACTTGGTCTCAAAAAAAAACAAAAAACAAAAAACAAAAAACAGTGACTTGAGCTGCCTTGCCTGTTAGGATAACCTACAAGTGAGCTATATCCTCAACAGCAGGAACACAGTTTGCCTGGTGATTCCTCCTGCTATAAATCCATCTGGTATAAATAGCCCCTTTTATGTGTCTACCTCTGCCATTCTTTTCCTTTAGGACAATAGTTCTCGGTGTGTGGTCTAGGAACTCCTGGGAGCTTCGAAGACAAAATTACTGAGGTATTTGCCTTTTTAACGGCTGCCATTTGTACTGATGATGCAAAAGCAATGGTGGGTAAAAGTGCTGGCAATTAAGCAGAAATGAAGACGATGGCATCAAATTATAGTAGTAGCCATTGTATTCCTCAATGCCATGCACTTGCAATTTTTAAAAGTGCCACTTTCTATTAAGAATGTCCTTGATGAAGCCAGGCATAGTGGCTCACACCTGTAATCCCAGCACTTTGGGAGACTGAGGCAGGTGGATCGCCTGAGGTCAGGAGTTCAAGACCAGCCTGGCCAACATGGTAAAACCTTGTCTCTACTAAAAATACAAAGATTAGCTGGGCGTGGTGGGTGCGTGCCTGTAATCCCAGCTACTTGGGAGGCTGAGGCAGGAGAATCGCTTGAACCAGGGTCGGAGGTTGCAGTGAGCCAAGATCATGCCACTGCACTCCAGCCTGGTGACATAGTAAGACTCAGTCTCAAAAAAAAAAAAAAAAAAGAAAGAAAAGAAAATCCTTGATGAAGCAGTACAAATTATTAATTGTATTAAATCTTGACCCTACAGTACATGTCTTTTTAATATTTTGTGTGAAGAAATGGGAAATATGCATATAGCACTTCTGCATACAATAGTTGTCTCATGGTTTGTCAAGAAAAAGCACTCGTGCAATTGAACTAACCTTTGGCCTGGTGCAGTGGCTCATGCCCATAATCCAAACACTTTGGGAGGCCAGGGCAGGAGGATTGCTTGAGATCAGGCGTTTGAGACCAGCCTGGGCAACATGGAGAAACCAGATTTGTACAAAAAATTAACTAGGGATGGACACCACACCCGGCCAGTTTTTTGTACTTTTTTGTAGAGATGGGGTTTCACCATGTCATCCAGGCTGGTCTCAAACTCCTGACCTCAAGCGATCCTCCCACCTTGGCCTCCCAGAGTTTTGGGATTATGGGTGTGAGCCACTGTGCCCAGCCCCTCTGCCTATTTTTATTTGGGTTGTCTTTTTCATTGTTGAGTTGCAGGAGTTCTTTACATATTCTGGATACTAGACTAGACCCTCATTAGACATGATTTTAAAATATTTCTCTCATTGTTTTCACTTTCAAGTATCCCTTTGATGCACACACCCAAAAAAGCAGACAGTGTCCAATTGCATTCTTTGATGAAGAAGAATACAAGCAGTAAGTCAATTACAGCCTATTTTCTTCTTTTCTTTCTTTTTCTTTCCCTCTCTCTCTCTTTCTTTCTTTGAGACAGGGTCTTGCTCCATTGTCCAGGCTGGAGTGCAGTGGCACAGTGGCAGCTCACTGTGGCCTCAACCTCCCGAGCTCAAGCAGTTCTCCCACCTCAGCCTCCCAAGTAGCTGGGACTCCAGGCGTGCACCACTGCACCTGGCTACTTTTTGTATTTTTTGTAATTTTTTGTAGAGATGGGGTGTCACCATGTTGCACAGGCTGGTCTCGAACTCCTGAGCTCAAGTAATCCTCCCTCCTCAGCCTCCCAAAGTGCTGGGATTACAGGTGTGAGGCACTGTGCCTAGCCTATGGTTGTTTTTAAATTAACAGACTAGGCTGGGTGAGGTGGCTCACACCTGTAATCCTAGCACTTTGGGAGGCCGAGGTGGGCGGATCAGGGCGAGGTGGCTCACACCTGTAATTCCAGCACTTTGGGAGGCTGAGGTGGGTGGATCACGAGGTCAAGAGCTCAAGACCGTCCTGGCCAACATGGTGAAACCCTGTCTTTACTAAAAATACAAAAATTAGATAGGCGTGGTGGTGTGCACCTGTAGTCCCAGCTACTCAGGAAGCTGGAGAATCACTTGAATGTGGGAAGCAGAGGTTGCAGTGAGCCAAGATTGTGCCACTGCACTCCAGCCTGGTGACAGAGCGAGACTCCATCTCAAAATAAATAAATAAATTAATTAATTAAGTAATCAACTGACAGACTATTTTGGAGGGACAATTTTAGGCTTACAGAAAAATTGAGCAGAAAGTACAGAGAATTCCAGGCTGGGAGCAATGGCCCACGCCTTTAATCCCAGCACTTTTGGAGGCCAAAGAGGAAGGATCACTTGAGCTCAGGAGTTTGAGACCAGGCTGGGCCACATGGTGAAACCCCATCTCTACAAAAAATAAAAAAAATTAACCAGGCGCAGTGATGCACGCCTGTAATCCATCTACTTGGGAGGCTGAGGTGGGAGGATCACTTGAGCCCAGAAGGTCAAGGCTGCAGTGAGTCAAGATTGCGACACTAGGCCGGGCGCGGTGGCTCAAGCCTGTAATCCCAGCACTTTGGGAGGCCGAGGCGGGTGGATCACGAGGTCAGGAGATCGAGACTATCCTGGCTAACATGGTGAAACCCCGTCTCTACTAAAAATACAAAAAACTAGCCGGGCGTGGTGGCGGGCGCCTGTAGTCTCAGCTACTTGGGAGGCTGAGGCGGGAGAATGGCGTGAACCCGGGAGGCAGAGCTTGCAGTGAGCCGAGATTACGCCACTGCACTCCAGCCTGGGAGACACAGCGAGACTCCGTCTCAAAAAAAAAAAAAAAAAAAAAAAAAAAAAAAAAAAAAAAAAAAAAAAAAAAAAAGATTGCGACACTGCCCTTCCAGCCTAGGCAACAGAGGGAGACTGTCTCAAAACAAAACAAAAAAAAAAAAAAAGAAGAAGAAGAAGAAGAAAGTACAGAGAGTTCCCATATCCCCCTTCAGGCTCCCATTTCTCCTATTATTAACCTTTTGCATTAGTGTGGTATATTTGTTACAACTGATGAGCCAGTATTGGTATACTACTAACATAGTCCAGCCAGGCGCAGTGGTTCATGCCTGTAATCCCAGCACTTTGGGAGGCCGAGGCGGGTGGATCACCTGAAGTCAGGAGTTCAAGACCAGCCTGGCCAACATAGTGAAAAGCCGTCTTCACTAAAAATACAAAAAATTAGCTGGGCGTGAAGGTGGGTGCCTGTAATCCCAGCTACTCAGGAGGCTGAGGCAGGAGAATCGCTTTAAACTGGGAGGCAGAGGTTGCAGTGAGCCGAGACATTGCACTCCAGCCTGGGCAACAAGAGGGAAACTCTGTCTCAAAAAAAAAAAAAAAAAATAGTCCATATTGATACATTATAATTAACAAAGTCCATAAGTTACATTAGGCTTTACTCTTTGCATTGTACATTCTATGGGTTTCCACACATGTGACATGTATCCACCATGACACCATTACAACATCATACAAAATAGTTTCACTTCTGTAAAACTCCCCTGTGCTCCACCTACCATTCCTTCCTCCCCCCAACTCCACCTCCCTGGCAGTCACTGATCTTTTTATTGTCTCCATAGTTTAGCCTTTTCAGAATATCATACAGTTGGGGCCAAATGCAGTGCCTCATGCCTGTAATCCCAGCACTTTGGAAGGCTGAAGCACGAGGATTGCTTGAGACCAGGAGTTTAAGACCATCTTGGGCAACATAGCAAGACCTTGACTCAAAAAAATACATATATATGTTATATATGTATATGACATATACATGTATATATGTATATATACATATACATACATATATACATATACATACATATACATATATATGTCATATACATATGTATGTATGTCATATAGATGGAATCATAGTTTGTAGTCTTTCCACATTGATTTCTTTTTTTTTTTTTTTTGAGACGGAGTCTCGCTCTTTTGCCCAGGCCGGACCGTAGTGGCACAATCTCAGCTCACTGCAAGCTCCACCTCCTGGGTTCACGCCATTCTCCTGCCTCAGGCTCCTGAGTAGCTGGGACTACAGGCGCCTGCCACCGCGCCCTGCTAATTTTTTTATATTTTCAGTAGAGACAGGGTTTCACCGTATTAGCCAGGATGGTCTCGATCTCCTGACCTCGTGATCCATCCGCCTCAGCCCCCCAAAGTGCTGGGATTACAGGCGTGAGCCACCGCGCCCGGCCCCACATTGATTTCTTTCACTTAGCAATATGAATTTAAGGTTCCTCCATGTTTTTTAATGGCTTGATAGCTTTTTTTTTTTTTTTCCTTGAGATGGATCCTGCTATGTTGCCCCGGCTGGTCTCAAACTCCTGAACTGAGTGGTTGTCTTGCCTCAGCCTCTAGAAAAGCTGGGAATAGCTGAGACTACAGAAACATGGCGTTTTTTTCCCTTTGTAGTACAAGCTAGAAAGCTTTTTTTTTTTTTTTTTTTTTTTTTTTTTGAGACAGAGTATTGCCCTTTCACCCTGGCTGGAGTATAGTGGCGCAATCTGGGCTCACTGCAACCTCTGTCTCCCGGGTTCAAGCGATTCTCCTGCCTCAGCCTCCTGAGTAGCTGGGACTACAGGCATCTGCCACCATGCCCGGCTAATTTTTTGTATTTTTAGTAGAGACGGGGTTTCACCGTGTTACCCAGGATGGTCTCGATCTCCCGACCTCGTGATCCACCTGCCTCGTCCTCCCAAAAAATTTCTAATATGGCAAATATTAAAAGATATAATCCACGTAAACAAAGCTTTTAGGATCTTCTATAATTTCTAACACTGTAAATGGTTCCCAAGACCCAACAGTTTGAGAACTACTTCTCTGGGATGCCTTATTCTTTTTTTTTTTTTTTTTTTTTTGAGACGGAGTCTCGCTCTGTCGCCCGGGCTGGAGTGCAGTGGCTGGATCTCAGCTCACTGCAAGCTCCGCCTCCCGGGTTTACGCCATTCTCCTGCCTCAGCCTCCCAAGTAACTGGGACTACAGGCGCCCGCCATCTCGCCCGGCTAGTTTTTGTATTTTTTAGTAGAGACGGGGTTTCACCGTGTTCGCCAGGATGGTCTCGATCTTCTGACCTCGTGATCCACCCGTCTCGGCCTCCCAAAGTGCTGGGATTACAGGCTTGAGCCACCGCGCCCGGCCTGGGATGCCTTATTCTTTTCCTGATGGCTAATCCCAGTGGAGAGATTTAGGTATTACAATTCTGTTCCAGACTCGCCTGAGAACCTTCTCTGATGGGCCACACTCTACTTACTGCCCTTGCTCTGTATCCCCTCTTCGGTTATGTTGTTCCTGTTTCCCCGGCTGCTTTTTATTTTCCTTCTTTCTTTTCTTCCCGCCTTTTCTTTCCTTTCTCTTTCTTTTTCGCTTTTTGTTTATTTTTTGAGACGGAGTCTCACTCTGTCGCCCAGGCTGGAATGCAGTGGTGCAATCTTGGCTCACTGCAACCTCCGCCTCCTGGGTTCAAGTGATTCTCCTGCTTCAGCCTCCCGAGTAGCTGAGATTACAGGCGCACGCCACCATGCCCGGATAACTTTCATATTTTTAGTAGAGACGGGGGTTTCACCATGTTGGCCAGGCTGGTCTCGAACTCCTGACCTCATGATCTGCCCGCTTCGGCCTCTCAAACTGCTGGGATTACAGGCGTGAGCTGCTGCACCTGTGTGTGTTTTTTTTTTTTTTTTTTTTTAGACAGGGTCTCACTTTGTCGCCCAGGCTGGAGTGCAGTGGTGCGATCACAGCTCGCTGCAGCTTCGAACTCCTGGGCTCAAGCGAACCTCCCACTTCAGCCTCCCGAGTAGCTGAAACCACAGGAGCGCGCGACACACACACAGTTTTTTTTCAGTGGTTTTTCTGTTTATGTTGTTGCCTTTTTGTTGTTGTTGTTCTTTATGGATCCTCCCGCCTTGGCCTTCCAAACTGCTGGGATTACCTACTGCTTTGAAACCTCGGTTCTTTGCAGGTCCTGGAAAATAAAGTGAAGGGGTCTTGCAATAGCTCAAAACCGGGGCAGCCCTTCCAGGTGCATCCTCAATTGGGCGTCAATATCTGACAAAAAGTTTGCCCTTTGCGCCCGATCCCTCACACCAGAGAGCACTGCACGGACGGAGCGACGGAGAGGACTAATGGTGTCCGGGAGGACCCAAGGAGGTTGGGGAACTCAGACTCTTTTCAGTGTTTAAAAAGAAGACGCCTCTCGGAAGGCATAAGATGCCAGTCTAGCAGTGCGCCTGGAGCCCAACTGCACTAGGGGGTATCTTTGCCCCGCCCCAAGGCTCCTCGTTCCACCCCCTGCCGCCAAGCAAGGAATCCGGCGCCGCCGGTCGGGGGTAGTATTTACGACAGTGCTGGCGCTTTGCGGCCAGCCGCACAGCTGCTGACGCGTCGGGAGGCGGAGCCTAGGGCAGCAAATTTTCCTGGCGGCTTCTGTTCAGAAGCGGCTGCTGTGACCCACCTTCCTCCTCCACGGAGCAATGGCGGTGTCTGTCCGGTCGGCGCGGACTTCGCCCAGCTTAGGTAGGCTTAGGACCCCGGCCTCCGGCGGAGAGTTCCGAGGAGCACTGGTCTCAGAGGGGCGGGGGAGGGAGGACGCCCAGTGTCTCCTGGTGAGGGGGGGGGCCTCCGTGGGGAAGGGGGCGTGGCGTGCTGTGAGACATTTGCAGCCTGCGGCTTCTGGACGATGATTATATTCGGGAACACTTTGCTGTTAGGGGGCTGTAGTCTGAGGGGTTTTGGGACACTGGGGTATCTTGGAGAAGGGGCTGCACTGCAGGGATGTTTCCTATAGTCAGATCATTGAGGCAACCTTATTGAGCCAACCCGGGTGGGCGGAAGCTCTGGGCCGTTGGTGCTGTGATTTCTGTGATTTGAGGTGGAGCCCACCCCCGCGCACACATTTTCTCCAATTATTGGTTGCAGATAAAGTACAGAAAGACAAGGCTGAACTGATCTCAGGGCCCAGGCAGGGCAGCCGAATGGGGAAACTCTTGGGTTTTGAGTGGACAGATTTGTCCAGCTGGCGGAGGCTGGTGACCTTGCTGAATCGACCAACGGACCCTGCAAGCCTGGCTGTCTTTCGTTTTCTTTTTGGTGAGTCTAGTTTATGGGTGGGAGCAGTTTGGTTGGGAGTGGGAGAATGACAATCGTCAATTTTTTTGGTTGCAAGTAGACTTAGCTCCCTTTTCCTCAGAGCTGAAGATATTGGTATAAAAGAAGAGGTCTTCTCGAAGTTTAGGATTAAACCTACTTTGCCTCCTCCAGTTAGGATTTACTTGGTGGTCAGAAATGCTTTTTTTCTTATTTCTTTTTCTTAGACGGACTTTCGTTCTTGTTGCCCATTCTGGAGTGCCATGGTGCGATCTTGGCTCACTGTAACCTCCGCCACCCGGGTTCAAGCGATTCTCCTGCCTCAGCCTCCCAAGTAGCTGGGATTACAGGCGCCCACCACACCCGGCTAATTTTTTATTTTATTTTATTTTTGTATTTTTAGTAGAGACAGGGTTTCACCATGTTGGCCAGGCTGGTCTCAAACTCTTGACCTCAGGTGATCCACCCGCATCAGCCTCCCAAAGTGCTGGGATTAAAGGCATGAGCCACCGAGCCCAGCTAGAAATGCTTTGATCTGAGGCTATATGATATTTAGAGGCCAGGCAGCAGTGACCCATTTTGCTTGTGGCATGAGGTTGCCCAGAGGACTCAGAGAAACAGAGCAGGGGGTCACCGGGGCCATACATTTTGGCTGTGACTCTCTAATCGAGAGCTTCTTAACTGAGGCGGCAGCGTGGTGTGCTTGGAATGGTTTACAGATGTGCGGAGATATTAGTCCCCTTAGCCCAGTAGTTCTCAACTGGAGGCAGTTTTGCTCTTTGGGAGACGTTTGGCAATGTTTAGAGACATTTTTAGTTGTCACAACTTGGGGGAGGAAGAATAGGTGACTGCTGGCATCTGTATAGAGGTTAGGGATGCTCCTAAATGTCCTGTAGTGCGTTGGACAATCCCTCTCAATAAATAATTAACCAGCACAAAATGTGACTAGTCCTGAGGTTGAGAAACCCTGCCTTATCTCAAGCTGGCTTCCTGATCTGAGTAGCCCCTTCTGTTTATTCCCAGGGTGTTGACGAAATGCAACAGTTTTCGGGGTGTGCCAGGAAGCAGAAAAGGTCGAGAAGAACTCCCAGAGCTCTTTTCTTTTCTTTTCTTTTCTTTTCTTTCTTTTTTTTTGAGATGGAGTTTCAATCTTGTTGCCCAGGCTGGAGTGCAATGGTGTGATCTTGGCTCACTGTAACCTCCGCCACCCAGGTTCAAGTGATTCTCCTGCTTCAGCCTCCTGAGTAGCTGGTATTACAGGCATGTGGCACCATGCCTGGCTGATTTTTTTGTATTTTTAATAGAGACGGGGTTTCTCCATGTTGGTCAGGCTGGTCTCAAATTCCCAACCTCAAGTGATCTGCCCACCTCGGCCTCCTAAAGTGCTGGGATTACAGGCGTGAGCCACCATGCCCCGCCTCCCAGAGCACTTTCTGAAGCTCAGTAGGTTGGATCTTCATAGCTGTCAAGACCCTAACAGTTTTTATAGCATTTTGTGCATTTCCCTAATTTAATCCTCTCTGTAGTCCTGTGACATATTCCCCTTCTCACAAATGGGGAATTGGTTAACTGAGCTGCAGGGGCTGTTCTAGATGGCACAACTGATACAGTATTGTGCAGAGTAGGCACTCAATAATTAATACTGAATAAATGGCAAAGCCAAGGTTAGAAAAGAAGTCTGACCCTGGAGCTGCACACTCTCAACTGTGTTCCACTGTATTCTACTGCTTCCTTAGCTGAGGCCCAATGACCAACTCTCCTATTGCCTTCTTAGGGTTCTTGATGGTGCTAGACATTCCCCAGGAGCGGGGGCTTAGCTCCCTGGACCGAAAATACCTTGATGGGCTGGATGTGTGCCGCTTCCCCTTGCTGGATGCCCTACGCCCACTCCCACTTGACTGGATGTATCTTGTCTACACCATCATGTTTCTGGGTGAGGGGAACTGTGGGAGAGATGGAAATATTGACTGGCCTGCCAGAAACACAGAAATAGAAGCATGCTGGTGAATGGTCAAAGTCTTTGGCACCTTATTTCACTTCTGCTGTGATCAATTTCATGCTGTTGACCTGTGTGTCACCTGAGCTGTTGTCCCATAATTCTTTTTAAAATATTAAAATAGCATCTAATTTTCATTTAGTTTTACCTGATTATACAATGCTTGATTTTTCTTAATTCCAACCATATCCTGGCCCAGGGAAACTGGGCCTGTGGTGATCTCTTGACCTCTTAATCCTCTCCCTACAAATCCCAGGGGCACTGGGCATGATGCTGGGCCTGTGCTACCGGATAAGCTGTGTGTTATTCCTGCTGCCATACTGGTATGTGTTTCTCCTGGACAAGACATCATGGAACAACCACTCCTATCTGTATGGGTTGTTGGCCTTTCAGCTGACGTTCATGGATGCAAACCACTACTGGTATGAGTCTGGGGGGACAAAGGGGAGGGGTTGGCTGGGTCAGGATGGTTATCAGAGATAGGGGCCCAGTGAGGTTCTAGAATTTGCCCCTGTCAGGATATTTTCAGTCATGCTTTGCAAAATATGGTTCCAAGGTCACTTTGATCTGGGTGGATTTGGGAGGGGAAAGGGCCAACTAGTTGGAGCACTTGGGATGACAAAAAGCAAAATGTCTCCATCCCACCCCTTCATTCTTTCCGTATCTCCCCAGGTGCCTTGATTTATTCACCTCTTGTAACCCTCTTAGAGAGAAAAAGAGAATACTAAAGCCAGACATAGCTGTTTTCAGATACTTTAAGGGTGGTTATGTAGAAGAGGGAGCAGACTTTCTCTGTGTAAGCCCAGAAGGGCAGAGTTAGAGCCAAAAGTAGAAGTTGCTGTGAGGCAGAGTTCACGTCAGGAGAAGAGGGCCCACCAGGGCTGCTCAGCGTTGCTGTTCTGGGAGGAGGTAACCCTTCCCCATTTCTGGCTTAGGTAACTGTCTCCCAGGGGAGTTGGAGAAGGGATTTGGAGATGAGGTGGCAGGGCAGATGACCTTAAGGATTCTTTATATGTTGAGTGAGAAGCAATAAAATAGGTGTCAATAAAATGAGTTTGGGGGAAAAAATCTCAAACATTGAATTCATTAACAGTCATTAAGTTTTATTTATTTTTCTTTTTATTTATTTATTTTTAAATAGAGATGGGGTCTCGCTTTGTTGCCCAGGCTGGTCTTGAACTTCTGGGCTCAAGCAATCCTCCCACCTCGACCTCCCAAAGTGCTGGGATTACAGGCATGAGCCACTGCGCCCGGCCTATTTGTTAATACACACATACAAATACCCCTTTGGTAAAATTTGAAACTCATTCAGAATGGCCAGCTCTGATCTTAGAGAATTGAGGCAGTTTTGATAGAATATCTCTGAAAAGTTCTGTTGTGGGGGTATTTGTTGAAATGGCATCTCACTGTGTCACCCAGGCTAGAGTGCAGTGGCGTGCTCATAGCTCACTGCAGCCTCAACCTTCTTGGGTTCAGGTGATCCTTCCATCTCAGCCTCCAGAGTAGCTGGAACAACAGGTGTGTGCCACCACACTCAGCTAATTTATTTTATTTTATTTTATTTTTTTTGAGACAGAGTCTCACTTTGTCGCCCAGGCTGGAGTGCAGTGGCACCATCTCGGCTCACTGCAAGCTCCGCCTCCTGGGTTCACGCCATTCTCCTGCCTCAGCCTCCGAGTAGCTGGGACTACAGGCACGCACCACCATGCCCGGCTAATTTTTTGTATTTTTAGTGGAGACGGGGTTTCACCGTGTTAGCCAGGATGGTCTCGATCTCCTGACCTCGTGATCCGCCCGCCTCGGCCTCCCAAAGTGCTGGGATTACAGGCGTGAGCCACCGCGCCTGGCCACACTCAGCTAATTTTTAAAATTTTTCGTAGAGACAGGATCTCACTGTGTTGCTCAGGCTAGTCAGAATTTCCATTTTTATGACTTTATGCATTTTGAAAAAATCACATATCATTTATTCAGGGTTTTCCACATGGCAGGCACTATACTAAATATTTAGAATTTTTCCTCATTGAAACCCTATAAGGTCGATGGTGCTATTCACATTTTGTTTTTTGGAGTCAGGGTCTTGCTCTGTCCCCGAGGCCAGAGTGCAGTGGTGCAGTCATAGTTCACTGCAACCTCAAACTCCTGGGGTCTAGCGATTCTCTCACTTTAGCTTCCCAAAATGTTGGTATTATAGGCATGAGCTACTGAGCCTGGCCTGTTCCCATTTTAAAGATAAAGAAGCTGAGTATTGGACAGTGAAGAATTTGCCTAAGGTCAGCTAGTGGTTAAGAAACGGCAGTAAGTACAGGCGTTCTTGACTGCAGAGTCCAGTGCTCTTGACCACAGTGTAAGCTGCCTCTTTCCCAGCTTCTACTTCTTGAAAACATGCTTTGCTTCTGCTTCCCCAGAGTACATCTGGTGTTAGTAGCCTGGGTTTATCAGTTCTCTTCCAGAATACAAGCTTTTAGCAGGGACCCTCTTATACTGGATCCTGGCATCCAGGTCTATGAAACGTTAGTTTATATTGTGTGTTACTCTGCTGTTGAGTGTTTTGATTTTTTTTTTTTTTTTTAGACGGAGTCTCGCTCTCTCGCCCAGGCTGGAGTGCAGTGGCCGGATCTCAGCTCACTGCAAGCTCCGCCTCCCGGGTTTACACCATTCTCCTGCCTCAGCCTCCCGAGTAGCTGGGACTACAGGCGCCCGCCACTTTGCCCGGCTAGCTTTTTGTATTTTTTAGTAGAGACGGGGTTTCACCGTGTTAGCCAGGATGGTCTCGATCTCCTGATCTCGTGATCCGTCCGTCTCGGCCTCCCAAAGTGCTGGGATTACAGGCTTGAGCCACCGCGCCCGGCCTTGATTTTTTTTTTTTAAAGATAATACAATACATATTTATTTACACACACATAGCTTTTCAAACACTCCGAATTCCTTCCCTTTTTCAGTAATTTTCTAGTATTGTAGTCCTTTTTTCCTGATTTGATCCATTACAACAAACTCAACTGTGAGCTAACAAGAAATACTGAATTTTTGCTGTTATAACTTAGTAGCAATATTTCTTCTATGACTTGTATAATCACGTTAGAATTTGCTCATATAATTCTAAAAGGTCTCAGAATAACCAGGGAGGATATGGGAGATGTGCCCAGGATAGATAGGATTATCGTGTATAAAAGGAAAGATGGGATGGTAGCTGGATTAAGCAGCACCCCCCTATGTTTACCTCCTTCGGTATAGGTCCGTGGACGGTCTGTTGAATGCCCGTAGGAGGAATGCCCACGTGCCCCTCTGGAACTATGCAGTGCTGCGTGGCCAGGTACAGCATTTTAGGACAGAGGGAGGAGCTCCTTGACAGCCATGTGGTCAGCATGGCCATCCCACTGCCAGACTACAGTCTCCGCTGCCTCCCTGGATCTTCTGTTTTTACCCTTTGCTGGAAAACTAGGCTGGCTTCTCATTTTTTCCAATCCCTTAATCTCTGAATTCTCTCATTTGTCAAGGAAAGACTAGAGCTTTGTCCCTGCTAGATTGGAATCTTCATGACAAAGAGAAAGGATTCAGTCTGTGCTTTATGACTTCTTCCTTGGTGCCTGATACTGTCGCTGGCATTGGTTGGATGTCAATAAATGCTGGTTGGATGAGTGAATTTCTGAGATGAATGAATAGAAGACGGGGTCTATTCTTCCTTGGGCCCTGGACTCAGATCAGTATTTGTTTTATTCATTTAAAAAATATGTAAGTAGATTATTTGGGTCAAGGACTATAATATTTGGGTCAAAGACTGTAACTCAGGAGCATGGATTAAAGTTGTCCTAACTATATGCTCCTTATTTTATTCTTGCCTATCTGTAGAAAAGACTCTTTTGGCTTGAACTTTGTGTTACATTTTATTTTCAGATTTTCATTGTGTACTTCATTGCGGGTGTGAAAAAGCTGGATGCAGACTGGGTTGAAGGCTATTCCATGGAATATTTGTCCCGGCACTGGCTCTTCAGTCCCTTCAAGTGAGTGGCAGTCAGGGTGGAGGCCTCTTGGAGGCATGGGGATAGAGCAGGTGACTCATCTCTCTCAGTAATGGCACCTGTTCCTACTTTGCCTGAATTTGCCACATGCCTTCCTTTGTCCACTCATCTCCCTATTCAGCGGAAGCAGAGTCAGTGGTATCAAAAGACTAAGCCCTAGCTGCTCTTGGGAGATATATGGTATAGATGGGCAAAAAGGAAAAGAAATTTAAAAAGGAAAGGAAAGAGCCAGAACTGGCTGACTTGGTGAGTGAGCCAGTGCCCTCAGCAACTGCCTTGGATGGTGTCTGTGTCCTTGCCTTGCCACTGTAGCCTCTCATCAGAGCCCTGCAGCTGATGTACTAAGAAGATGGGCACTCACTGTGTAGGCTCTGACAAAACCATTATTACCACTTCCACAAAACAAAGGGTCACCTCTCTAATTTCTATCTTCTTCCCATTTCTTCTTTCCTCTTGTTTTACTTTATTCTCTTTCTTCTTCCCTGTTATTTTCCAGTTCCTGGAGTTTGACTTCATTATTTTGTTAGCCAAGCATTTACCTTTTAACGTTTCCTCTCACTCATGACCTCCGTGGGGAACCTGCCTTCCACAACACACACACATCTCAGTCAAATTTTGTCCTAGGAGATCTGCCCTTGCTTATTACAAAGGATATGTTAGAAAACATTGAACACCTAAAGCTGTGAAAATGTAGAGGGGGCTGGGCATGGTAGCTCATTCCTGTAATCCCGGCACTTTGGGATGCTGGGGTGGAAGGATTGCTTGAGCCCAGGAGTTCAAGACCAGCCTGAGCAACATAAGACCCTGTCTCTACAAAAAAAATTAAAAAAACAGGCATGATGGCATGTGCCTGTGGTCCCAGCTACTTGGGAGGCTGAGGCAGGATTGCTTGAGCCCAGGAGTTTGAAGCTACAGTGTGCCATGATCATGCCACTGCCTTCCAGGCTAGGTGACAGAGTGAAAATTGGTTTGAACAACAACAACAAACAACCTAGAGGAGTGTCTTCATGGGTGGATTATGTACCTTAGGCATCTACCCAGCCACTGGAGTAGCCAAGGCACATTCGTGCTGTGAATGTGCTTTGACTGATGTGTTCTCCAGTGGGCTGGTGCTTGAACTTTCTCCATGTGTTTGCAGACTGTTGTTGTCCGAGGAGCTGACTAGCCTGCTGGTCGTGCACTGGGGTGGGCTGCTGCTTGACCTCTCAGCTGGTTTCCTGCTCTTTTTTGATGCCTCAAGATCCATTGGCCTCTTCTTTGTGTCCTACTTCCACTGCATGAATTCCCAGCTTTTCAGCATTGGTCAGTACCTGTAGTCTGGTAGGAAACAGGAACCATAGTTCTGCAGGAAGGGATGCTAATAGCCAGAGGCATTGTTTGGGAGTGGGAAAGGGTGGTGTGAGCAGTAGCTAAATTAAACCCAGGGCAGTCACTATGAAGTAGGCATAAATGGGGATAAGAGGATTGGGACTTCTGGGCTTAGTATGTTGTACAGTAAGGAATCTCCAGGAAGAACAAATACCTTACAGTTAAGAACTACTTTCCGGCTGGGCGTGGTGGGTCACGTTTGTAATCCTAGCACTTTGGGACGCCGAGGTGGGTGGATCACCTGAGGTCAGGAGTTCGAGACCGGCCTGGCCAACATGGTGAGACCCTGTCTCTACTAAAAGTACAAAACTTAGCTGAGCATGGTGGCACATGCCTGTAATCCCAGCTGCTTGGGAGGCTGAGGCAAGAGAATCGCTTGAACCCAGGAGGCAGAGGTTGCAGTGAGCTGAGATCATGCCACTGCACTCCAGCCTGGGCAACAGAGCAAGAATCTGTCTCAAAAAAAAAAAAGAAAGAAAAAAGAACTGCTTTCCTTTTCAGTGAAACACCTGGGAGAAGTCTCCTAAGGGAACAGGGTTGAAGAGGCCCAACCAAACTCCTCCTGAAATTTATATTTTCTCCCTGCTTTCCTAGGTATGTTCTCCTACGTCATGCTGGCCAGCAGCCCTGTCTTCTGTTCCCCTGATTGGCCTCGGAAGCTGGTGTCCCACTGCCCCCAAAGGTTGCAAGAACTGTTGCCCCTCAAGGCAGCCCCTCAGCCCAGCGTTTCCTGTGTGTATAAGAGGAGCCAGGGCAAAGGTGGCCAGAAACCAGGGCTGCGCCATCAGCTGGGAGCTGCCTTTACTCTGCTCTACCTCCTGGAGCAGCTATTCCTGCCCTATTCTCATTTTCTCACCCAGGTTTGTAGGGGCTGTGGAGTGTACACTGGGCTTAGAAAGGGACGGATGACAACAGTTGGGAAAGAAGGGCTGGTTTTGCAGCCCCTTCTTGGTAGGGGATGGGGTCAGTGAGAAGCATTGAGCTGAATCCCCTCTGCGCTGCCTTCCCAGGGCTATAACAACTGGACAAATGGGCTGTACGGCTATTCCTGGGACATGATGGTGCACTCCCGCTCCCACCAGCACGTGAAGATCACCTACCGTGATGGCCGCACTGGCGAACTGGGCTATCTTAACCCTGGGGTGAGATGTCTGATGCTGACAATTTACTGTTCTTCAGAGCCCGCTTGTGCTTTGGGGTCTGGTTTTGTCTTACACACACCATAAAGCAAAACAAATTTGAGTCTGCTTTGCCTTTTCTCAAGAGCCAGATTGAACTATCTTTTGTGTGGGTTGAGATAGGGCAATGTCATTCATTTCCTTGAACTGAGATTAGATTTAGGAAAAGTAAGCACCACTAGCCCAGCAATGAAAAATTCATTCCCAAAGGCAAGTTCCGTTTTTTTCTAGCCAGAATGGGCAGCAGGCAGGGATCTCATTGTGCCATTGGCAGTGCATGACCTGTCTTGAAAGTTGATAATGATGAGGTGGGACTAATATGGGGGTTTGGGGCAGGTATTTACACAGAGCCGGCGATGGAAGGATCATGCAGACATGCTGAAGCAATATGCCACTTGCCTGAGCCGCCTGCTTCCCAAGTATAATGTCACTGAGCCCCAGATCTACTTTGATATTTGGGTCTCCATCAATGACCGCTTCCAGCAGAGGTGGGCAAGGGGAGCAGAGAGTGGGAAAAAAATGAAGCACAGTTCTTTTTACCAAGATGAACAGCCCTTGCTTCCTGGTATTTGTCTTGCTTAAAAGGCTGTCCTTCCTCTAGTGCATGTCCCCATTGATCTGGTTGTGGGCATAGCTGGTTGCTTCCAGCAGGGGGCACCATCATCCAGGAGAAAAGTGAGTTGACTTGTTCTTTTAAACACTGTTAACACAATGCCTTCTCAGGTAGCCGCTAACCCCGATTATTCCAGTGCTCCAGATCTCTTCTGCCTTCTCTCTCTGCCCTGGACTGGCAATAACATGCTGACATAGGCCATTTCTTCTACTTCTATTCCCTGTCCTTGGGAATGATGAAAGGGACAGAACTGGAAGTTCTGGTGGGTGGGTGGCTGTGATGTCCTTAGAACATGGTTTTCTTTCTAAGGATTTTTGACCCTCGTGTGGACATCGTGCAGGCCGCTTGGTCCCCCTTTCAGCGCACATCCTGGGTGCAACCACTCTTGATGGACCTGTCTCCCTGGAGGGCCAAGTTACAGGAAATCAAGAGCAGCCTGGACAACCACACTGAGGTGGTCTTCATTGCAGATTTCCCTGGTATGGAGGAAAGTGAGGAGAGGCTTTTCTGTCTTTCCTTCTGACTTCCT
The DNA here is from genome assembly GCF_043159975.1 of Macaca nemestrina. Classification (NCBI taxonomy): domain Eukaryota; kingdom Metazoa; phylum Chordata; class Mammalia; order Primates; family Cercopithecidae; genus Macaca; species Macaca nemestrina. The sequence goes on along the minus strand of NC_092137.1, from coordinate 86,153,763 downwards.
TGGCTAGGGACATTCCATGTGGTGGGAGGGGAGAGGGAATGTTTTTGAAACCTAAGGAGATGATGGTGGTAAAGGTGTGATGTCTCTGTTCTGGCTGGGAGTGAGTTCACTCTACCATAGGGTGGGATGATGAACTCTGTTGGTCTGGCAGGACTGCACCTGGAAAATTTTGTGAGTGAAGACCTGGGCAACACTAGCATCCAGCTGCTGCAGGGGGAAGTGACTGTGGAGCTTGTGGCAGAACAGAAGAACCAGACTCTTCGAGAGGGAGAAAAAATGCAGGTATTTTGCTGGGATTAACAACAGCAGAAAGAGCTGAGCTCAGTGGCTCACACCAGTAATCCCAGCTTCTTAGGAGGCTGAAGTGGGAAGCCAGGAATTCACAGTCAGCCTGAGCAACATAGTGAGACCCCTAACAATTTAAAAAACAATGGCAGAAAGCTTAGATGAGCAAGGTTCATTTATTATAGACTGAAAATATTTTACCATAGCAGTAATGCAGTGGATCTCAAAAAACAAGGGCCCCTCGGACTGTGAATAGCCTCATCCAGGATTCTAGAAGTCAGTTACTTTCAATTCCAAAACACAATTGAGTAGAAAGAAGCCAAGAGTCAGAGTAGGGAGGCCATAGGCTGGCTAGAGAAAAGCTGATGAAATTTATCCATTTCTTCTCCCTTGTCAGTTGCCTGCTGGTGAGTACCATAAGGTGTATACGACATCACCTAGCCCTTCCTGCTACATGTACATCTATGTCAACACTACAGAGCTTGCACTGGAGCAAGACCTGGCATATCTGCAAGAATTAAAGGAAAAGGTGGAGAATGGAAGTGGTGAGTGTATGAACATTTGGACTGAGATAGCCATAGCCCCTGGTTTCAAGAAGTCAGGGTTATGAATGATGTTCTAGCCATTCAAGAGTGAACTTGAAGTCTCTAGCTGGCAGAAGGGGAGTTCTAAGGGGAAAGAGTGATCCATCTCAGTGATTCCTTTTTTCTGTCTTCCGGGCAGAAACAGGGCCTCTACCCCCAGAGCTGCAGCCTCTGTTGGAAGGGGAAGTAAAAGGGGGCCCTGAGCCAACACCTCTGGTTCAGACCTTTCTCAGACGCCAACAAAAGCTCCAGGCAATTGAACGCCGGCGAAATACTCCTTTCCACGAGCGATTCTTCCACTTCTTGTTGAGAAAGCTCTATGTCTTTCGCCGCAGGTAAGTTGACAACAGTATTTGTCATTGCCATCATATGTTGGCAAGCTTGGTAACTTTCCCCTGGGGAGGGTAACTCTAGAGACTCATACAGGAAAGGACAGTTTAGCGCTAGATATCTTTTTCTGCCATTCTTCTCCTTGATTTACTGGAAGAATAAGTGGCCTATATCTGATGGCCTCCTTTCTTGTTCTGCCTTAGCTTATCTCTAGCCTCTCTGTGGGCTGTTCCTACCCTATCCTGGAATCCTCTACGAGACTGTATAAAGAGTGGAGTACCCTTCCAGCTGGGAGATGGAGGGTCACTTGGGGCGAGATTCCCATATATGCCTGTGTGGGAAGAGCGAGGACCAGGTGCCTTCTAAGGGCTTTAGCTGAAATTCTTCTGGTGAAACAGGAGTTTGAACTTGGTCTGCTTTTTCCTGTTTTTCAGCTTCCTGATGACTTGTATCTCACTTCGAAATCTGATATTAGGCCGCCCTTCCCTGGAGCAGCTGGCCCAGGAGGTGACTTATGCAAACTTGAGACCCTTTGAGCCAGTTGGAGAACCGAGTCCTTCAAACATGGATTCTTCACATCCTAATCCTCCTGAGTCAAATCCTGATCCTGTCCACTCAGAGTTCTGAAGGGGGCCAGATGTTGGGTGCAGATGTAGAAGCAGCCAGTCACAGACCCATTCTATGCAATGGACATTTATTTGAAAAAAGTTCTCAAAAGTTTTTTGCATTTTTTTTCTTTGGTCTAAAGCTGTTTTTAACTCCAAGATTATAACTTAGAGGAACCAAGGAAATAAAGCAAATAAGATTTAACAATCCAAGATTGAGAGGCCAGGAGGAGGTTAGAAGCAATGTGAAACTGTCTTCCTAGGATAAGATGGTAAGAGTAAGGTTTAAAGTGACTTTTTGGGGCCTGGGTGCCATGGCTGATGCCCATAATCCCAGCATTTTGGGAGGCTGAGGCGGGCAGATCACTTAAGGCCAGGAGTTCGAGACCAGCCTGGCCAACGTGGCAAAACCCCCGTCTCTACTAAAAATACAAAAATTACCCGGATGTGGTGGCAGGTGCCTGTAATCCAACTACCCAGGAGATTGAGGCATGAGAGTCGCTTGGGCCTGGGAGGCGGAGGTTGCAGTGAGCTGAGATCAAGCCATTGCACTCCAGCCTGGGCAACAGAGCAAGACTTCATCTCAAAATAAATAAATAAAGTGGCCCTTGGGGAAAAGCAATTTAATATACCACGATGAGTAGCTAACCATTCCCAAGTGTTTGCTATGTGCTACACACCGTGTGAGCAGTGTTACCTGCCTTACCACATTAGGCTGAGAAGTAAAATAATTTGCCCAAAGACATACAACTAGTGAGGGATGGACTGATGGTTTGAACTTAACGTCTATTTGACTTAAGGTCCCGCACCCTGCCACTTGCAATTTTCAGCATCACTGATAATCTGAAATAATGTAGCTTAAAATGTGTTTTCTTAATTAAAAGTATAATTGGATGGTGGTCAGGTTGTAAATGCACATAAATTTATCTTCCTTGCAATTTTGGTTCCTTGTTTGTTCCTATTATCTATATACACCCAGTAAGTGTATCACTAGCAAAACTCTGACTTATGAGAGCAGTCAGAATAGCAGCATCAAAGTTAAATAAGGAAATCTAGATGATTGCTAGATTTTCTCTAAAAATAAGCTTAGTATTTGGTAGTATTCTAGCCTTTAGTGAGCAGAAGGGGAGGTAAAGTAAGAATTAACCAAATTTAGTAAGGGATTAGGGAATGCTTAGACATTTTGTACATTTGGGTGTACAAAGGTAACTCAGAAAGCTCTTCAGTTCAGTGAAAATTAAAAGGGTTGGCACTGAGCTAGGAAGCGAGAATGCAGGGTTATAAGAAAGGATCCTTGCTTTGGGAGCTCATGGACTTGTAGAGGGACTGGTAGTAAATTGGCAGTCTCAGTAACTTCTGTAAATAATTGCATCTCTTTTTGCAGGCTTCTCTTCTCATACTCTCCCCTACTCCTCCTTGGACAGTGTTCCCAGGGTTCTTTCCTAAGCCACTGCCTTTTCACTATACATACTTCAGATGATTGTGTCTACTCCAGGATTTCCAGTGATGCTAGGTTTCTTTCCTGTGCCCTAGACATACAGGTCTAAGTTCCACCTGGATATCCCACAGAGCTGTCAAGCTCAGTTCATCCTAAACAGAACTTACATTCACCCCCAACTCAGACTTGCTTAATTATTGAATGGCAGCTCTATACGTTAACTAAGCTGTTATCTCTAGGTCATCAGCCTTGACTCTTCCCTTTTCCTTGCATTTCTTATAATTGCCAAGTCCCATCAATTTTACCTCCTGGATACCTCTTGAATCTATTTTTTTTAAAGACAGGGTTTCACTCTATCACTCAGGCTGGAGTTCAGTGGCACGATCTTGGCTCACTGCAGCCTCCACCTTCTGGGTTTAAGCGATTCTCCCACTTCAGCCTCCCACGTAGCTGGGACTACAGGTGCCCACCACCACGCCCAACTAATTTTTGGTATTTTTAGTAGAGACGGAGTTTCCCACATTGGCCAGGCTGGTCTCAAACTCCTGACCTATCCACCTGCCGTGGCCTCCCAAAGTGCTGGGATTACAGGTATGAGCCACCGCACCCAGCCAGATCTGTTTTCATCACTACCTATATCTGTATTTTCAACTTTTGTATTAGCATTAGTTAGGGATAGACCGGATAAGGCCGACATGTTAGTTGTCAAGCAGATTGCCTCCCTCCCCCACCACTGAGGAGGCCAAGTGGGGTTTGGTGGAAAATCCCTAATTCATTCAAGGTATTGTATAGGCAAGCAATGGCTGTGGTGCAGGGTCCCCTGATTACTTTGTAAGAGTGTGTGGGAGGGACGCTGATTTTCAATCCTTTTGCAGATCTTTTCTCATAGTAACACGATAGAAGATACCTTGGCACTATGTCGTTTGCCAGCAAGTTTAGCTCTTTCCTTCTGTTTGCCAAACTCAGTGTACCTACTTGACTGGTAACAAAAGTCCCAAGAGTTATTTGGCAGAAGACACTTGGAAAAGTGTTTTTCTGAATATGGGCAAGGATGCTGCCTTTCCCAGACTGTTAGTATACCACCTCTCTGACCGATTTTTCCAAGGGAAATGTTGGGGGTAGGGTGAGGTGGAAAGAAAACGTGGTCATGTAAATACTGGTAACAAAGTCTGTTCAGTGGGGTAGAGTTGGGTTGCAACTGTAGCCATTCTAAAAATGGGCTATTAATGTCCTTTTAGCCAAAAGACTTTAGTATACATCCTCCTCATTCTACCCTCAGGATTTGGATCTTTGCCCCTGATGGGTATCCATCCCCTTTGAAACTTTTTAGAAAGGCAGGTTATATACAGAATTTTCAACCTAAAGACATTCCCTTAAGTCATACTTCATGCTTTGATTCTTAACTATTTATAATCACCCTTATCATCCCCTGCTGTTATGCTTTCCCTCCTTCGCTTCTGTTATCTGTGGCCTAATGTTCACCCACCACCTTAACTACCTTTAGGATACTTTTCCCCTAGGCTGGACAGGACACTATCCCCTTAGTCCACAAGCTCCTTGAAGGTTGGGGAATCTTTGTTTACTTAGCAAATACTGAACATAACCTTAAAGCGGTTACTTTTGAAAACTTATGCTATCTACCAACTTAGAGGCACCTATCCATGCTCATTCCCCAAATGTAGCCAATATGGTTATCTGCAGTATATTTGGTATCTAAAAACTCCTTTAACTGCCAGACTTGTTCTGGAACATTTCAATTACATGCAAAATTCAGGTTCTCAAGTTGGAACAAGTCTAATTGATATACCTGCATAGGTTTTAACCTTGCCCTCCCCCTACTTCCCAACAGATTTCTAAGTTTTTTGAGAAGAAGCCCTGCTCTGGCCTAGGCTGGAGTGCAGTGGTGCCATCTCAGCTCACTGCAACCTCTGTCTCCTGGGTTCAAGTGATTCTCCTGCCTCAGTCTCCTGAGTAGCTGTGATTAAACGCACCTGCTACCACACCCAGCTAATTTTTGTATTTTTGGTAGAGACGGGGTTTCAGTTTGCCAGTCTGACCTCAGGTGATCCACCCCCATCAGCCTCCCAAAGCACGGGGATTACAGGCGTGAGCTACCATGCCCAGATTTCCAATAGTCTCACTCTCTTGCCCAGGCTGGAGTGTGGTGGTGCGATTTTAGCTCACTGCAAGCCCCACCTCTCAGGCTCACGCCATTCTCCTACCTTAGCCTCCTATGAGTAGCTGGGACTATAGGTAGCCACCACCACGCCCAGCTAATTTTTTGTATTTTTAGTAGAGATGGGGTTTCACTGTTAGCCAGGATGGTCTTGTGATTTGCCCACCTTAGCCTCCCAAAGTGATGGGATTACAGGTGTGAGCCACAGTGCAGACTCGATTTCAAGTCTCCATGCAAACAGGCATAAGCAAGCATTCCTTGGCTCTACATTTGCAGAGTAAAAAGCTGGACTACCATTCAGATGCTGCTAGAAATGTATTCCAAGCATGTAGCTCCTAGGTTCAAGGCCAGTGTGGTCTATGGATTTTCTATACAACCCACCGTAAGTGAAATTTAAGCCTTTGGAAATTTATAGCATTTTAATTTCATCTGCATATGTATCTCTCCAAGATAAACTAGAAATCGTGTTTTAGAACTTCTCAAATGGGAACATGAAACTACAACCCTTAAAAAGCAGCTCCTAATTTAAAAATGTATGCAGATTAATAGGCTTAAATTGCCAGGACTTGGACATTACCACTTCCAGATTAATACTTTTAGTGGGTTTTATGCCTTCAGTAGTTTGAAGCTCTGGATCTTAGTTGAAAACTTAAAAATGACATTGAATGGCTACTGCAATAAGGACACAAAAATTTTGGCCTAAGTAGACTAGGACCAAATCTTGCTTAGGCCTTTAAAATGCCTACAGTGGGTCTAGGGATTGAGGTTATTTTCCTCAATTATGGCTAATTATGGATTGCAATTGAGGGTTAGAGATACACATACAGTATTCTCAGGTCATATTCGTATGATAGCATTTTTCAAGAGCCAAAGTCTGTCACCCAGGCTAGAGCGCAGTGGCTTGATAATGGTTCGCTACAGCTTCCAACTTCTATGTTCAAGTGATCCTCCTACCTCAGCCTTTCGAAGTGTTGGGATTACAGGCATGTACTACCATACCTGGCCCCAAAGCACTGTAACAGAAATGAGTAACAGACACAGTTAAGGTAGAACCTAGCATTTTATTTAGATCTTCATTAAACTGTTGGAATTGAGAACCAGACATACGTAATAAACCTCCAAAAATAGATCCTGAAAGGCACTTTCTGCTTAGGGCAAGCAGTCATGGAATAAGCATGTAAACAAGCTGGCTTCTCTGTACCACACCAGCCAAGTCAGCTTTCTCCATGGCCAGCCGCACCAGCTCTGCCCTCCCTTCTGTTAACACCAGCCAGACCCCCTGTAGGTCTAACCCAAGGTTTTTCTGTAGGACACCTTGGCCTACCTGGGAATGCTGGAAACATGTTAAAGGAATCATGGTGTTGAGAGAAAAAAAAAAATCTTTTAAAAGCTGCCATCTGAGGTGATGGCTTCTCTGTACTTACGCCATACCCCAGAATACAATAAATAAGCAATTAGAAAACGTTCAAGTATGAAGGGATTTCCTCCTCCCCGCCAAAAGCACTGCTCTCTGAAGGAAGCTGGTTTCTCTGTAGCTACACCAGCTGTTCAGAAAGCTCATTGGACCTGGTTTTGAAAATAAAACAAAGTTAAAACCCTGGGAGGAGTTATTGTGCAGTGTGGAGTACTCAGGCTTTCTTATAAAGAAAAAAAAAAGTTATCTGGTACCAAAGTGTGCAACCTACAGACCCTCAGGTACTGCCCTGTGACTTCTCTGTATGACATCACAAGGCTGCCAAGTGCCTGTTTTTCTAGAACTAGGAGTTGGTGAGGTTTGGCTAGTGCTGAAACCATGCATAGGATTGGTTTACTAAATTAAAACCTTATTACGTACGTCCTCCAAAAGACAGCTGAAAGTGGAGAGATTTTGATTTGGTGCTGTTAGAGGTGGCAATTAAGAGCATAAGCACCAGGGAGATGGTTTAATGGTAACTGCCTTTTTTTGATGTCAGGCTAGAGCTCCAACTGGGAACTTGCGTTACATGCAAGATTGATTGGATAGGGAACACTCCCTGACAAAAGAGCTACATAATTAGAAGTGGATCAAGTTACAGGGAGGGTAAGGGGACGGCTTCACATTCATAATAGAGCTCAAGACATTACAAATTCATGCTGACAGGGCTGTGGCATTGCCAGACAGGCTATAAGTGGAACTACAAGTACTTTACGTGCACATTACAAGGACATTTTCAGCATCTGGTGGGAAAGTCAATGCAATTATGACTTTGGAGCGTTGGGTGATAGGGCACAAAGATTCAATTTCAAAGCATTATTTACTACAGTGTTGTTTCTAGGCAGTTACATGGATCACCTATGCTCACTAAATTCATTATAATGGTGAACAAAACACCTAGGGACAGAATAGCAAGCCCAACTTACAGTCCCCCACAAAAGCTAAAATTCATGTCATTGACTAGAGTGACTGCAAGTGATCAGGAGCTGAAAGAGGACAGGAAAATTTAGGAAGGAGGGCCCTTTCCCTCAGAGCTTGAAGGCTTCTCTGTAGCCTACGCCAACAAGTCTGGGGAAAAAAGGCTAACACTTTCAATATTTAAGCTTTTTGGGCACTTCCCATGGGAAGCTGTCCCTACCAAAGTGGCCATAGGCTGCAGTCCTCTGATAAATTGGCTTCTTCAGATCCAGATCCCTGGAATATACAAGTCCGTAACTTAATATGTAGCAATAAATTAAAATAAAGCAAAACAATCAGCAAGACTCATTTTCAAGAGCTCTGGCAAATGAGTTCTCTGGGATATGCTAGGAAAAAAATTTGTGGCAAAAGTGTTACTTCCCTGGTGTCCAAACTCCTTGCACAGTCCTTATTAGTAACTATAGTTGTTTTTCCGTCCCTGGCTCAACAAATACGAAAACTTGTCATTATTCTGAGAAATTTCAATTGTCAAAAAGCTCATCTGAGATCAAAGAATACTTACCAAGGTCCCGCTGCCCACACCCTACCATGGTTTTTACAGTGTAACAAGCCTTGAGCATCCCACTTTATCTCTATTTTCTTAACACTCTTAGGTAAGAAGAGCACAAAGCTCCCAAATACCAAATCTGGAAGATTCTCTAGAGTGGTTAGCCTAAGCCATGGAGCACCATAATTTTAAATTTCTCTAATAACTAAGTCTTCACTAAGGCAGCAGTTCAAAACTGTTGTAGGAATTAAAATATATTTCCATTTGAGGAGTCTTCCTTCACACCTTCACCTCCTCAGCTTTAAGTATACATACACACACCCACACCCTCAATACTTGACTAGCAATAGGCTTTACCATCTTTACCTGACAATGACCCCAGGGCGGAGATCGAAATTCTTCTTCACAATCTCTAATAGCTCTCTCTCACTCTTCTGAGAGGTACCATAATGGAAAATGGAGATAGATAATGGATGAGAAACTCCAATAGCATAAGAGACCTAAAAGAATTCAAATGTCGTAAGAATCAGTGATTGAAAAGACCCACAGACTTGTGTAATACATTGGTATAAAACAAGCACTTAAGTAGATTACTACCAAATACCCTCCCACTTACATGACTTTTTTTTTTTTTTTTGAGACGGAGTCTTTGCTCTGTCACCCAGGCTGGAGTGCGGTGGCCGGATCTCTGCTCACTGCAAGCTCCGCCTCCTGGGTTTACGCCATTCTCCTGCCTCAGCCTCCCCAGTAGCTGGGACTACAGGTGCCTGCCACCTCGCCCGGCTAGTTTTTTGTATTTTTTTTAGTAGAGACGGGGTTTCACTGTGTTAGCCAGGATGGTCTCGATCTCCTGACCTTGTGATCCGCCCGTCTCGGCCTCCCAAAGTGCTGGGATTACAGGCTTGAGCCACCGCGCCCGGCCACTTACATGACTTTTTTTTTTTTTTTTTTTTTTTTTGAGACGGAGTCTCACGCTGTTGCCCAGGCTGGAGTGCAGTGGCGCAATCTCGGCTCACTGCAAGCTCCGCCTCCCGGGTTCCCGCCATTCTCCTGCCTCAGCCTCCTGAGTAGCTGGGACTACAGGCGCCCGCCACCGCGCCCGGCTAATTTTTTTTGTATTTTTAGTAGAGACGGGGTTTCACTGTGGTCTCGATCTCCTGACCTTGTGATCCGCCCGCCTCGGCCTCCCAAAGTGCTGGGATTACAGGCTTGAGCCACCACGCCCGGCCCACTTACATGACTTTTAATCGTTGCAGTCATATAAAGAGTATATACCTGAACAAGAACCCTCCGGCACAGACCTCCTTTAACAAGGGATTTTGCCACCCAACGAGCAGCATAAGCAGCTGAACGGTCGACCTTGGTATAATCCTTTCCTGAAAAGGCACCTCCTCCATGAGCACCCCAACCGCCATAAGTGTCCACAATGATTTTCCGTCCAGTCAAACCAGCATCACCCTGAAATTACAGGATTTAAGTTACTTTATGCCTAGTGCTTTCCAAGTGGATACGGTTGCCTATTCTGAATTCACTCAGCAAATATCCTCCGATGATTCACATGTAGGTTTCAGAAAGCCTGAAAAAAATGTAGTGGCCAAAATTTTAAGTAACCATCAAAAATCTAGAAAAATGAAACGAAATGACATTACCTGAGGCCCACCAATAACAAATCTGCCACTTGGCTGTAGGTGGTAGATTGTATCCTCATCAAGGTATTTTGCAGGCACAACTGCTTTGATGACTTTCTCCTTTAGGGCATCCCTCATCTCATCAAGACAAACCTCTTCATCATGCTGAACAGATATAACAATTGTGTGGACTCTGATGGGAAGCACAGCACCTCGATCCTGCATATACTGCACAGTAACCTTTAAGGCAACACAGGTCATCAGAACAGTATACCAAACAATAGCTTTGCATTTGTTTCTCTACCTGAAGTTACAATACAGCAAAACAAATGCTTTTTCAGTTAGCTATTATCAAAATTATGGATCTTCTATGCTGATGTAATGAAGACAACCAAGCTTTATGATCATCACTTACTTGAGTTTTAGAATCAGGGCGTAACCAAGGCAAAGTGCCATTACGGCGCAGTTCTGCCAGTTTGGCATTTAGCTTGTGTGCCAAGACAATGGTTAAAGGCATACACTCCTCAGTTTCATCAGTGGCATAGCCAAACATTAAGCCCTAAAGAAGGAAAAGTCACCAATGTGATCGAGCTCCAGAATTTAATGTTAGAAGAGATTAAAACAGCCTCTACACCAAGATACCTGGTCTCCAGCACCAATATCTTCTTCATTTCTGTCAAGATGAACACCTTGAGCAATATCTGGTGACTGTTGCTCCAAGGCTACCAGCACATTACAAGTCTTGTAGTCGAACCCTATAAGCAAAAAACACATCTTGTTTAGGTCCTAGAAATACCTCCCGTTTACAGCAATTATCTGGAATTCTTAACACTGCTGAAGAAATCAGATAGCTAAACCATTAGACCTTTTAGAGAATGAACAGAATAGGGCTTAGTGTATAGTAAAATACAACTTGAGTTTAGGATTAGCAAGAACTGGAGTTTCTTCAAACCTCACTAGCTATTACCTAGAAAAAAATGAGCAAAATTATTAAAACACACCTTTGGAAGAATCATCGTATCCAATGTGTTTAACAGCTTCACGAACCACTTTCTGGTAGTCAACAGCAGCTCTGGATGTAATTTCCCCAGCAAGAAGGATCATTCCAGTTTTAGCAACAGTTTCTAATAAAAAGAGACATTCAACTCAAGCATCACTTCTATAAAAATAATTTTTATGCTATCTTTCCACCAGTTGATAAACCCATTCTGAACCTACCACAAGCTACTTTGGCATCAGGATCCTGTTGAAGGTGGGCATCAAGGACAGCATCACTGATCTGGTCACAAATCTTATCTGGAAAAGAGAAATTCCTGGCTCAATTTCTTTAACTTTAAACAAAGTTATCTATATATGCAAGCTCCCTCCCTGTAACTATCTGTAAAATCTTTGGAGGTTTTAAAGAAACATGCTTAATACATCTTAATTCATTGTATATGCACTTTACCCCTAAAATTGAAAGTTTGCATTATAAATCTAACCAACCACCAGAAAAGTGAACTGTTAGTCTTATCTCCTTTAAAGAACAGAATTTGCCCTATATCATATTCACTTCCAAAACTGTACCAAACCCCTGTGCACCTGGGGTTCTAGTAGAACTGAGGCCACAGGCCAGTTTCCCTAATCTTAAGGAGCACCAATTATAATGAGCAACAAGAGAATTCAATTAAACAATTAAAGGAAAGGCATTTTGTGACTAAAATGGCAATTATCTGATTTTGTTATTAGGAGGCAGGAAACAAAAGCTCAACCGTGTAGAAAATCCTCAAACGTATCCATGTCCAACTTCTCCCTGCTTTATCATCTACTGTTTAGGAGGAAGAAAAAAAAAATCCCCCAATTCAAGTTCGTTTTTCTCAATTTTCTATAACCACCCAAAACAGAATCCAAACATAATGTGGAAGCCAGACTGCAGGCTTAAGACTTCAGTCTACTACTAACTGGTGTAACAGCTAACCTTCAGCACTCATCTAGATCCTGGGTTTGTCCTCTCATATCACTAAGTTACTTAAAGGGATTTCATCATGGGCACAGTAAACTGACCAGACCCTAAAGCCACCAGATAGCTACTGCGGTCATTCTAAGGGCAGAAACAGCCTAATTTAGTAGCCAAATAAACATCTTTACTAGCCGATGTGCTCAGGCTTAGATTTTCAGTTCCTGGAAATAGCGTTACTCCTCCTTCACGTGCCAATTGATCCCCATAATGGCGGTTAAGCGGACAAAGTCTGAAGTAAAACCCTGCCTAACGGCAGCACCGAAGAATTTAAAAGGGAACCCAAAGCAATGGCAGCTCCTAATTCATACTTCCCATCCTTTTCACAAGGGGTCCAAATAAGGACTGCCTTCTTCCACATGCGCTATATTTAGTCAGAGGCCATCACCTTGAAGGCAAGGCCATATCCGCCGAAGGGCATGTGCGTATTCTCCAGTGTGTGGTCAAGACCTAACCACCGAGGCAGTGGAGCCAGACGACGTCGCGAGGCATGGGCCCCCCACCCCTCAAACCGAGGGCCAGGAGAGCCGGGGAGGCCCACGGCTCCCCCTCGCCCAGATACCACATGCGGCAAACACGTGGTCGCCGCTGCAATGCGGGGCGCGCGCTCCCGAGGGCCGGACGCGAGCACGCGGGGCGGCTCGGGTCGCCCACTCCAGGTTTGTCAGACGGCAGGACCTGGAGGGGTTAACAGTGCCCTCCCTTCCCGGCTAGAACACGTTAGCGACCACAGCCCCCGCCCTTCTCGTTTTCTGGAACCTTCCGCATGCCGAGGCGCGCGACCGAATGGAAGGGGAGGAGTGGGAAGGGGAAAAGAGGAAAGGGAGGGGGAAGAGGAGCGGCGGCCACGCGCCAGGCCCTGGCGGCGCCAGGAGAAAAGCGCGCGGTCGCCGCTCTTCCCACCACCGGGCGGACGAGGACAACCCGCGCGGGACCCGCCGCCGGCCGGACATCGGCGCTGCCTTCCGCCCCGCCCCACGCTTCGCTTCAGGTCGTCCCCTCACCTGGGTGGCCTTCCCCCACCGACTCTGAGGTGAAGAGGAACGTGCCCTCCTCGATGAACGCCTCATGGAAGCCGTTGAGCTGTCCGTTCATGTTGGTGTCGGTGAGTGGAAGTGGCGTTGCGAAGGAGCAGCGGCGAGGCGGCAGCGGCTGCGAAATGCGCAAGCTGCGGACAGCGTCCTACTCGGAGCAGGCGGGCGGCGCGGAGCGAACGAAGCGGCGGGCGGCGCGGCCCGGTATTTATAGAGCACCGCCCGCGCGCGCCCGGCTCGGGCCCCGCCTCTCGGCGCCGCGCGCCAATGCACCACTTGCGCGGGGGTCGGGGGAGGAAGGGCAGCGCGCCCCGCGGAGCCCGGGCTGAACCACACTGCGCGGCCGCGGGAGGGACCGACGCAACCCGGCCCTCCAGAGACCGTTTAGTTATATTGAGCCGCTAGAGCTAGGGGAAAAATGCAGACGCGAGGAGACGGGGGGTTTTGCTCTTCCTTGTTTGATGTGGGAGAAAAAGCGACTGGGGCTTGCCGGACCCGCTCCCCTGTGCTGTGACATGGCACCTCCCTTCCGACCGTTGGCCGGGATAGCTTTCCCGGAGGTCGCGTCCCCCAGCGGAGGCGGCGGGAATCGCGGAGGTTTTGTGCTTCGGCTGGGGTCTTTCTGGCCGCCCCGCCTCTAGATGCCGGGTGGCAGGGAGCCGGTGGCGGTCGGCCATGTGAAGGTGGCCATCTTGGCTGGCCAGCGAGGGCTCCTCACGGTCTTCCTTCGGCGTCCCCGCCCGGCTTGCTGCCGGCCCCGGGAAATCTGAGGAGCGCCGGCCCACCTTCTAGTCATTTCCTGGTGAATGGCTCTGCTGAAGATGGCCAGAAAGCAGATTAATGAGGGTGCTGCCATCGATTTAAACAATCGCCCTCCTCCTCGCTCCCCTGCGCTCAACTTTCTGAGGGACCCTCGCCCCTCGCCCTTCGTGGACTTAAAGTGGAGGCAGCGCTCCAGCCTTTCTCCCCAGAGAGAAAGGAGGCCGCTCCCAAGGCCGTCCTTGCCCCGTGGCCTAACTGTGCCTTTGAAGGGGGAAAAAAATCGATGTTTCAATCCTCTGTTCAGGAGAATATGGAACGAACATTTCTTTTTTGGTGGGTGGGGGCTATTAGTTCCCTTGAATGTGCTTAAGTACAACTCTCGACGCCGTGGAATGGGCTGTTTCATTAAGCTTTCACTTTAAAATGTCCACCTGCGTTTGTCCCAGTTTTGCCCAATAAAGGAATTATAGACAGGGAAAAAGAGCGAAACAAAAATTGAGCCAGCAAGGAGTAGGGAGTCCCGTTTGGAGGGAGCCCGCCTTGGGGGCGGGGGTCTCCGCAGCTTGTTCTGGGGCTGGGCCTCAGTGCAAGTCTGGTCAGGGGCTGGTGGCCCGGTGGCCAGGTGGCCCTGAGCGCAGCGCGTGACAAGAACGCCGGGTTTAATGAGGTTCTCAGAGAACGGCCTGCGCCTAGCATGGGATGCACTTTACGCTGGGGAGGTGAAGGAGACCCCTAGTAACAGTCTCCAGCTGCCTACTGCTGGAGGCAGTAGAACGAGGTGCATTCCCTAGAACAATCCTCTCCGCCGGTGAGGGAGGAAAGGTGGGATTTGCTAAAGGCTCAGCGGGAAACAAAGGAAGCACTTGAGCTGTGCTGGGAACACCGACAAAGAAGGTAAAGAAAGGGCTTATCACCATCCTCAGTGACCACATCCACGGTCGCTCAAAGCAGCCAGCAAGAAAAGGTTCGACCACAAAAGAGACAATAGATCATGATATTTTTATTCGTTGCTTTTTACTTTTCAAGCTAACCCTTCATGGGAAAGCAACTGTGTAAGACTATTAAATTTTTTTGTTTGTTATCTTTTTTTAAGCAGAATGCCAGTTAACTTACAATGAGCAATAAAATTGTCAACTGGAACAAAATGCGTGTGTAGGCTGGTCAGTGCATTATTTCCCAGCAGAAAAATCTATATGGGAAGCCAGAATATAATTAGAAGGTTATTTTATTAGGGAGTCAGAACAAGGGGTGTAAAGTCAATAAATCCTGATACCCCTGTGCTACCAACTCCACAGTGGGGCTAGGCCTGCCAAGGAGATGAGAACCAGCTGTACATAGTTGCTTACCTACTTCTCTCACTTGTGAATAGTGTGTAGGTGTAATACAGTAAGAGTAGGGGTTTGGAGTCACGACCTCTCTATGCCTCAGTATCCTCATTCTGTAAAATTGGAATATTAATAGTACATCATAGGATTGTTTCAAGGATTGAAATAGTGCAAGTAGAGTCTAGCACAGTATCTAGTACATAATTTGTTTTAATGTAAGCTGTAAAAATATTAGCTCTATTTCCTGTGATTTACTTTTCAGTGGCTTTCAATTGTTGTTGGGATACAGACTGAAATCTCTACGGACTCAAGGCCCCGGTGTGATTTGGCTGCTACTTCTGCAACCTGGTCTTGTGCCACACTCCCCTTTCTGTCTTCTACTTTAGATTTTTTTTTTTTTTAGTTAGTAGCAGTTAATTTTATTAATTGCATACTATCAAAACAAAGCAGGACACATTTTCATTCATTTTATATTATTCATATTGTCCCTTCCTCCCTTCCACAAATATTTACGAGCACATCTGTGAGTCAGACCCAGGAGCAAATGCTATGACAATCCTGGTCTCTGCCCACTCGGCGCTCTAAATGTTGGGAGATGCCTGGCTAACTCCCCACCCTTCTCACTCGAGCTCAGCTACCACTTCCTGGATGAAGCCTTCGTCTACACAGATTTGTCACAAAGTGTTTTCTTTCATGGCACTAAGTACAGTTTAAAATTATAGATTTGGTGATTATTTGATGAATGTCTCCAATTCCCAGTTAGGCTTGTAAGTTCCATGATAATGAGAAGGTAGGCTGTTTTGCTCAAGCTTTGTTACTGAATGCCTGGCACACACAAGGTGCTTAGAAATGTTCAAGAGGGAGAAACAAGAAAGGAAGGGAAGGAAATGAAAGGTGAATGAATATAAAGATGGCAGAAGGGTATCGGGTGCAGTGGCTCATGCCTGTAATCGCAGCACTTTGGGAGGCCGAGGCGGGCAGATCACGAGGTCAGGAGATCGAGACCATCCTGGCTAACACAGTGAAACCCCATCTCTACTGAAAATACAAAAAATTAGCCGGGCATGGTGGTGGGCACCTGTAGTCCCAGCTAATCAGGAGGCTGAGGCAGGAGAATGATGTGAACCCGGGAGGCGGAGCTTGCAGTGAGCCAAGATCGCTCCACTGCACTCCAGCCTGGGTGACAGAGCAAGACTCGTCTAAAAAACAACCAACCAACCAAACAAACAAAAAAAAGATGGCAGAAAGAAGCAGAGAAATAAGAGACTCTGGCGATCATGTGAAATCGATGGAAAGAGGTCCTGCTTTGTTTTAGTTGTAAGCATTGTAATTAATAAAATTAAGACTTCTTTGTTAAGAGGAAAGCACATGGCCATCCTGTTCTGACAGGAATAAGATTTCTGATTTCATAGATGAGTGTCCTAAGGGTGAACTAAACCAGGAGAAATTATTGGTTTATTTCCTGTTTATCATTAATGAATTTGTTGAATGTGAAGTGTTGTAAAGCACATAGGAAAAATCTAATCACTGCCTAAAGGCTTCAGATTTCTCAAGCCAGAGAACATTAATGTAACAGTAGCCCTACAAAAAAGGCAAAGTTGAGACTGGATAAAAATGGTATTTGTAACTCAAACAGCAAATAAAATAACTCCTTATCAGCCTGTCAGTCAGGGAGAGAGTTCCAGAAAACATTTGCAGTGCAAGAAGCTGTTCATGTGGCAGAAGAAAAGAGGAAGGTGACAGTAGGGATAGCAAAGAGCAAGGGAAGCTGTGGAGATGTTGAGAAGGAGGCTCCTAGGCTATGTGTCTTAAGAGCACCTTCTGTGTGAAGACAGGCCAAGAAGAAAGAAATGTAGGTCACATGTCTTCAAATTTGTGCCAGTCCTTTAGAGGCAAAGCTTAGATGGCCTCAGAGGCAAGCTAGTTCTAGTGGGATCAGAAACAAGTCCTATGTGAACCCCCTCATTATTAGGCTTTTTGTATTTTGTTTTTATTTCTATGTTTTTCTCTTTTGATACTTAAATTTACAGTCCCAATAAAGAAGTCCTAAATGGAAGAATAGATACGGTACAGTGAAGAAGACACTGAAGGAAATTATAATATGATGACAATAGCTACACTTTATTGTGACAGGCACTGTTTAATATCTACTCCTCACAACAGCTCTATTTCTCTTCCTGTTTTACAGATGAAGAAAGTGGCAGGTTATTCGTCCATGTCACACATCAAATCAGTAATGGAGCTAGGGACTTGAGCCTGGTCTGACCTCTAAATTCATGCCCCTTCTTATAGCCAAACAATAAATACTGCATACTCCCTGAGGTCATTAGTATTAACAATTTGGTTTATATCCTCCTATTCCTTTTTCTGTGAACACACACACGCACGCATCTTACTATTCAGAGAAACATGGATTTTTTTTTTTCTTAACAATTTTCATGACCATCTCTCTAGGATACTATGTAGAGCTGTAAATCATTTCCTTCTCTTTTACTGTGGGAAAATATACACAACATAAAGTAAGTAGGTAGCTCACCAAGGAGAAAATGCAAATTGCAATAAACATATGAAAAAAATGCTCAACCTCGTTGATAGATGTGATGTTAATATATGTGTGAATCTATATATGTTTTTATCCATGGTTCCTGGCTCCTAACTCCCATAGCTCTTGTTATACAGTCTTTTGTTACAATGTTGGGAGTGTTAGGAACAGGCCTCAGGAAACAGAATCTCTCTGACTCTTTCCTGCCTCTCTTTCACCGGCCCCAAGGCAGGACTTTAATCTTGCCCTGCCTTTCCGATGGTGGGCCATAACACCCTCATTCCAGAGATGGTCCTACCCTATACCCTGGGACAAGGAATGCTAAGGTCGTGAAGCTTCCATAAAAACCCAGGAGAACTGGGTTCAGAGAGCTTCTGGAGAGCTGAACAGCTGGAGGCTGACAGGAAAGTGATGTGAACCACAGTAATGTGAGCCACTCTAGCAAAAAAAAAAAATTTTTTTTTTTGAGACAGAGTTTCGCTCTTCCACCCAGGCTGGAGTGAAGTGGTGCAATCTCAGCTCACTGCAGCCTCCACTCCCAAGTTCAAGTGATTCTGCTGCCTCAGCCTATGAGTAGCTGGGATTATAGGCGCCTGCCACCATGCCCAGCTAATTTTTATATTTTTAGTAGAGACCGGGTTTTGCCACGTTGGCCAGGCTGGTCTCAAATTCCTGACCTCAGGTGATCTGCCCACCTCCACCTCCCAAAGTGCTGGGATTACAGGCATGAGCCACCGTGCCTGGCCCACTCTAGCAAATTAATCAGACCTAAAGAGGAGGTGGTGCCATGACTGTGTGTCTGTATGGATCTTCACCTTTACTCTAGGGGCAGAAGATACTTGGGAATGCTGTCATCTGCTCTCCTTTTTGGATTTTTAGTAGAGACGGGGTTTCACTGTGTTAGCCAGGCTGGTCTCGAACTTCTGATCTCAAGTGATCTGCCCGCCTCAGCCTCACAAAGTGCTGGGATTACAGGCATGAGCCACCATGCCTGGCCAAAAGTGTATATTTTTTTGGTTCATAGAATAAATTCTGGGAATCTGCATGCCACAGAGTATCTCTGTGGGTGGGATTTATACTTTTCCTGTACTAACTCATGTTATTTGAAATTGTAAAAATTTGTAAGAATAATTTCTGCAAGTTAACCAAAAAAGATTAGCAGCAAATGTGAGTTATCTCTAGGGTGTGGAGTGTGGTGAATAAAGTGGCTACAGCAGCCAGGCGGCAGTGGTTCAGCCTAGTGAGCTCCCCCAGTGCAAGGAAAGAAGGCTTTTCTTTTTTTTTTTTTTTTTTAGACATGGTCTCTCTCTCTATGTAGTGTTGTAATCTTGGCTCACTGCAACCTCCTGGGCTCAAGCAATCCTCCTACCTCAGCTTCCCGGGTAGCTAGAACTACAGGCACATGCCACCATACCTGGCTAATTTTTATATCTTTTTTTGTAGATAGAGGGTTTCACCATATTGCTCAGGTTGGTCTCGAACAACGGAGCTCAGGCGATCTGCCTACGTCAGCCTCCCAAAGTGCTGGGACTACAGGCATGAGCCATCATGCCTGGCCAAAGCAAGCATTTTCCATGGCACACCTTCTATGGGGAAGCTCCCAAATACCAGATAACCTGCCTCAGAGGTGCCATCACCACTGCAGAGCCCTCTGTGAAAAGAAGGACAGCCAACCCATGCTTCATTGTGTTGATTCTTCTGAAGTCATTTGTCACCTGATGGACCACTGAACTTTTTGTTTTTTAAATAAGCAAAATATACACAATGGACACCCCCACCCCCACACATATCATGGATACTGTCACAGTCCCAGCCTAAGCTTCGGTGTCCTGAGATACTCTATATCCAGGGGCAATACTGTCCTAGGCATTCCTTTAGTTTGAGAATCTTACTTGGAGATTGGACTACACTCATGGTGTCTGCAGTCTGGCTGGGCCTTGAGAACTACCTGTCATAAGTTACCTGATGGGTAGCCCTTGTGGGCATGGCCTGGCGTGTACAGACTCTGCACTCTCCCTGGAATCCTGCCCATGCCAGACCTATTGCTGCCACCAACACTGGCACTGCCAGGCTCTAACCCTCTCCCCTTGGCCTCCTGCCGTGATTTCTTTTTTTTTTTTTTTTTTGAGACGGAGTCTCGCTCTGTAGCCCAGGCTGAAGTGCAGTGGCCGGATCTCAGCTCACTGCAAGCTCCGCTTCCCGGGTTCCCGCCATTCTCCTGCCTCAGCCTCCCAAGTAGCTGGGACTACAGGCGCCTGCCACCTCGCCCGGCTAGTTTTTTGTATTTTTTAGTAGAGACGGGGTTTCACCGTGTTAGCCAGGATAGTCTCGATCTCCAGACCTCGTGATCCACCCGTCTCGGCCTCCCAAAGTGCTGGGATTACAGGCCTGAGCCACCACGCCCGGCCAGTGATTTCTTTCTATTTATTTATTTATTTTTTTTGAGACAGAGTCTCGCACTCTTGCCCAGGCTAGAATGCAGTGGCGCCATCTCGGCTCACTGCAAGTTCCGCCTCCCGGGTTCACGCCATTCTCCTGCCTCAGCCTCCCGAGCAGCTGGGACTACAGGAGCCCACCACCACACCCGGCTAATTTTTTGTATTTTTAGTAGAGATGGGTTTTCACTGTGTTAGCCAGGATGGTCTCGATCTCCTGACCTTGTGATCCGCCTGCCTCAGCCTCCCAAAGTGCTGGAATTACAGGCATGAGCCACCGCGCCCAGCGCCATGATTTTTTTTTTGAGATGGAGTCTCACTCTGTCACCTAGGCCAGAGTGCAGTGATGCAATCTTGGCTCACTACAACCTCTGCCTCCTGGGTTCAAGTGATTCTCCTGCCTCAGCCTCCCGAGTAGCTGGATCCTACCACTATGCCAGGCTAATTTAGATGGGATTTCGCCGTGTTGGCCAGACAGGTCTTGAACTCCTAACTTCAGGTGATTGGCCCGCCTTGGCCTCCCAAAGTGCTAAGATTACAGGCGTGAGCTACTGCACCCGGCCCACGATCTTGGTTTCTTAGAAATGACACCAAAAACATAAGCAGCCAAAGAAAGATGAGCTAAATTGGACCTCATCAAAATTAAAAACTTCTTTGGTGTTAACGGACACTATCAAGAAAGCGAAAAGACAGCCCACAGAATGAGAGAAAATGATGACAAATCCTGAATCTAACAAGTGTTAACAAGGATGTGGAGAAATTGGAACACATGTACACTGGTGGTGGGAATGTAAACTGGTGCAGCCACATTGGAAAACAGTTCTGTAGTTTCTCAAAAAGTTAAACATAGTTACTATATGACCCAGCAAGCCCACTCCTAGGTATATACTCAAGAGAGCTGCAACACATGTTTACACAAAAACTTGTACACAAATGTTCATAGCAACTTTTCATTGTAGTCAAAAGGTAGAAGCAACCAAATGTACATCAGCTGATGAGTGGATAAATATGATGTGGTATATCCATATAATGGAATATTATTTGGCCATAAAAAGGAATAAAGTACTGATACATGCCACAACATGGATGAATCTTTTTTCTTTTTCTTTTTCTTTTTTTTCTGAGACAGAGTCTCCCTCTGTCACCCAGGCTGGAGTGCAGTGGCATGAACTTGGCTCACTGCAAAACTCCTCCTCCCGAGTTCAAGCAATTCTCCTGCCTCAGCCTCCCAAGTAGCTGGGATTACAGGTGCCTGCCATCATGCCTGGCTAGTTTTTTATATTTTTAGTAGATATGGAGTTTCACCAGACCGGTCTCGAACTCCTGACCGCCTTGCCTCCCAAAGTGCTGGGATTATAGGCATGAGCCACCATGCCCGGCCAACATAGATGGATCTTGAAGACATTATGCTAAGTGAAAAAAATCAGTGACAAAAACCTTACAGTGTGTAGTTCCACGTATATGAAATGTATGGGCTGGGTGCAGTAGCTCATCTTGTCATCCCAGAACTTTGGGAGGCCAAGATAGAAGGATCACTTGAGCTCAGGAGTTTGAGTCCAGCCTGGGCAACATGGTGAAACCCCATCTCTACAAAAAATACACAAATTAGCCAGACGTGGTTGGCACACGCCTGTAGTCCCAGCTACTAGGGAGGCTGAGGTGGGAGGATCACCTGAGCCTGGGAGGTTGAGGCTGCAGTGAGCTGTGATTGTGCCACAGCACTCCAGCCTGGTCGACAGAGTGAGACCCTGTTTCAAAAAAAAAAAAAAAAAAAAAAGCCAGTATAGGAAAATCAAATCCATAGAAACAAAAAGTAGATTTGTGGTGGCCAGGGGCTGGTGGAAGAAGGGAATGGAGAGTAACTGCTAATGAGTATGGAGTTTCTTTTTGGGGAGATAAAGATGTTCTGGAATTACATAGTGGTAATGGTTACAAAACACTATGAATATACTAAACATCACTGACATACATCAAAAAGGTGAGTTTTATGGTATGTGAATTATATCTCAATTACAAAAATTGTCTTTTTATGTTTGGAAAAATAAGAGAAAAAGACCTATACTGCCAGTTCTTTAGCAAAACTGCTGTTAACATCCCTTTTGGGTTTTTAAAATGTATAATTTAAATATATTTGTATGTAAATAGTGTAAATGTATTAGTTTCATCAAATGTTAAATCATTGTATTATTAGCATTTTTCTGTCATCACCCTGTCTTTATATTTGTAATCATTAAGCACTCCATGATAATAAATTCAAAGGATTTTCTGAGCAATTCCTGAGTGTTGTACATACAGGCTGTTTGAAGTTAGTTTTCCATTACTTAACACTGTAAATGAACTTCTTGTGCATAGAAGTTTTTTTTATATTTGGAATTCTTTCTTTAGGAAAGATTTCCCAAAGTAGAATAATAGGTCAGAGTAGAAGTACTGGGTCAAAGCTTACTGATTTGTGCCACTGCAGTTATTTCCCAAAGAGACAAATGGCTCTGGGCCTGGTCAGTTCCCTTGCCACCTGTTCCTGATGTTATGCACCAAATGGGAGAAGGGAGAAGATGGTGACTGCTCTAAGTTTTTTTTTTTTTTTTTTGAGCAGAGTCTCGCTCTGTCGCCCAGGCTGGAGTGCAGTGGTGCGATCTCGGCTCACTGCAAGCTCCGCCTTCAAGGTTCACGCCATTCTTCTGCCTCAGCCTCCTGCGTAGCTGGGACTACAGGCACGTGCCATCACGCCTGGCCAATTTTTTGTATATTTAGTAGAGACGGGGTTTCACCGTGTTAGCCAGGATGATCTCGATCTCCGGACCTCGTGGTCCGCCTGCTTCAGCCTCCCAAAGTGCTGGTTTTACAGATGTGAGCCACCGCGCCCGGCCTACTGCTCCGACTTGAAAGCTCTGGATGATCAAGGAGTTTCTAGCAGTCAGGTGGTCAGCTAAGCACCAATGGACAGAAAGCACCAGGAGCGAGCAGTCCCTTACTTGAACATTTTAGGGCTGTTCAATCTTCTTTGATTGACTGAGGCTCCTACTTGGGAAAAGATGAAATTCATGGAGTTCTATCACTCTATTAACTTCCCTAGGTCAATAGACAATGGTTCAGACACCTGGACTCATAAAGTAACCACCGTACAGGCAGAGGATGTGAACAGATTACAAGAAATACAAATAGTCAATAAGTATGTGAAAAGATATTCAACCTCGCTCATAGTCAAAGAAATGTAAAGCAGAATGAGTTTCCATTTTTCATCATATTAGAAAACAATAAAAATTGTGTAATGCCCAGTATTTACAAGATTATGGAGAATAGACACCCTCATACATTGTTGCTGGGAGTGTACAAATAGATTCAGGTCTTCTGGAGGGTAATTTAGCAATGTCTGTCAACATTTTGAGTGCAGGTACTGGTTGACTCAGCAATTCTACCACTAGGAATTTGCCTAGTGGTAATTGTGCTGGCAAAATTATGCCAAAATCATGTGCAAGGATGTTCACTGAAACATTGTAATAACAAAAAACTGGAAAGCACTTAGACATCCATCAGCAGGAGACTGGTTAAATATATCCATGTAATGGAAAAGTATGCAATCACTGAAATAGGAGGTAGGAGTATATATGCTGATAGGGAAAGTTCTTCTAAATATGTTATGCCAGAAAACAATATGCAAGGTAATATGATCTCATTTGTGTTAGATTAAAAAAGAGATATACAGGTATATGTAGATTTTTCAGGAAGGATTCAAAACAAGTGGTGGTAGCATTTGGAGAGTGGCACTGGGGACTGGAGGGAGAGGGTAAATTTTGCTTTTTATTTGGCACTTTTCTATATTATTTGAATTTTCTATACTAGGTGAATGTAAGTCTAATTTTAAAAAGCGTATTTTTGGCTGGGTGCGGTGGCTCACACCTGTAATCCCAGCACTTTGGAAGGCCGAGGTGGGCGGATCACGAGGTCAGGAGATCGAGATCAACGTGGCTAACACGGTGAAACTCCGTCTCTACTAAAAATACAAAAAAATTAGCCGAGCATGGTGGCGGGCGCCTATAGTCCCAGCTACTCAGGAGGCTGAGGCAGGAGAATGGCATGAACCCAGGAGCGGAGCTTGCAGTGAGCCCAGATAGCGCCACTGCACTTCAGCCTGGGCGACAGAGTGAGACTCCGTCTCAAAAAAAAAATAATAATAATAATAATAAAAAATAAATAAAAAGAAAAAAGAAAATGATGAGTTGAGGAACATGCTGCATGTGAACACATTGAGCAGATCTATGGATCTAGTGCTCCAAGAATTCTGGGTTTAAGATGGACGACGTAGATGAGACGTGGAGCAGTTTGCTTTTGAAGACACAGCAAAATCAGAGAAAGTGGCAGTTGAAACTCAATATAAGGAAATTGTGTAGACCAAATGAGTGGGACCCTAGAGATCACCTTACCCTTAAGGGTTGGGTGGAAGAAGAGGAACCCGGCAGTAAGGCTGAGAAGGAGTGATCAGAGCCGGGAGAGGAAAACCAGGAGGGAGTGGGGTCACAGATGACTGTTCTGTGCTCCCGGCTGGACACCATGGCTGGTTTTTTAGGCCACTTCTCACCAGTGCCAATTCTCCTGCTCTTGCCACATCTGCCCACTAAAACCCCACCTCTGGATTTTCTGCTTCTGTTCCTGAAAAAGGCCACTCAGCCAATAAGAATAACTCCACTCCAAATTCCTCCAAATTCACGATTTACACCTCCATGCCAACCGTCAGTTTTTTTCCTTAAACTTCTCCTTGGTGGGCTCTGGCTCTCATTCATCAATTATTATAAATGATTAGAATATCATTTAGATGCTTCACTTCTCCTCTCTCACTGCCACTCTGATCTTTGTGGCCAATCTCCTCTTCCTACTTCAAGGACCAAACAAGGCCCTCAGGGGTGAGTGCCTCTAACATCTTATCTTTCCCCCCATCAACGTGCCTGAAACCATACTCATCTTCTTTTTCAAGCAGTGTATTCAGCCTCTGAGGATGAAGTTCAGCTCCTGTTTTGCTCTAGTGTCTCTTCAGGAGGCCCCCATGACCCTATCGCATCTCTGAGCCTGAGATACTTGTTCCTCCTTTTCTGTATTGCTAATAACACACATCATGTATTTCCCTGTTACAGCATTTGCCATGCTGAACTAAAATTATCTCACTGTCTCCTTCAATAAGCTAGATACCATGCATGATGGCTTTTTCATCCTTAATTTTTTCTTATTGATATACAGCATCCATGCAGGAAAAGGTACATATTGGGAAGTGTATAGATCACAGAATTTCCACAAACTAGCACACCTCATACAACTAGCATCCAGATGGAGAAGAAACCAAGCATGGCAGCACCCCAGAGCTCTCTTTGAACTCTTTTACCACCCCCCTTCTTTTTTTTTTTTGAGACGGAGTCTCACTCTGTCAACCAGGCTGGAGTGCAGTGGTGTGACCTTGGCTCACCACAACCTCCACCTCCTGGGTTCAAATAATTTTCCTGCTTCAGCCTCCCACATAGCTGGGATCACGGGCGCCCACCACCATGCCTGGCTAATTTTTGTATTTTTAGTAGAGACGAGGTTTTACCACATTGGCCAGGCTAGTTTTGGCCGCAGGTGATCCACCCACCTCAGCCTCCCAAAGTGCTAGGATTACAGGCGTGAGCCACTGTGCCCAGCCTACACTTTTTATCTGCTTCTCCAGGAAGATCAGATTAGTTAAACTAATCTAATTAATAGATTAGTTTTTGCTGTTTTTATAATTTTAAAAAATGGACCAAAAATAGTATATTTTTTTGTGTCTGGCTTTTTTATCAACATCGTATCTGCTAGATTTATCCATATTGTTGCATGCAGTTATAAGCAGTTTATGACCACTGCCATATATTTTTAAATTTTTATTTATTTATTTAGAGACAGAGTTTCACTCTGTCACCCAGGCTGGAGTGCAGTGGCATAATCACAGCCTTGACCTGGGCTCAAGCGATCCTCCCACTTCAGTCTTCCAAGTAGCTGAGACTACAGGTGTGTGCCACCACGCCCAGCTAATTTTTGTATTTTTCTGTAGAGACGGGGGTCTCGCCATGTTGCCTTGGCTGGTCTTGAACGCCTGGGCTCAAGCAATTCGCCTGCCTGAGCCTTCCAAACTGTTGGGATTACAGGCATGAGCCACCGCGCTCAGCCAAGAATGACTTTTTAAATGGTTAGACTTGAACATGAACTTTCTGGTGAAACTATGATCACATACATCATGACTGCAGACAGAAGGGGCAGGTAGGGCTCCCTGGCCTACTCCCCTCCCAGTGGAACTGCCTTTTTTACTGAAAGCAGCCACCTGTAACCTCTGTGGACCCCTTCATGGTAGGCAAATTACAAAGCGTTTCTGTCAGGAGCTTCCTTCTAGTTCTCTCTCTTCACTCTGGGACCCTCCCCTCTTCACCCCAGGATGTCTGTCCAGCATTGCTCTCTCCTTCCAATGTCTCAATACCTTGCCTGCTTGGAACATGACTAGTGGGGGAAAGGGTAGCCACAGCAGATCTGACCCCCCAGGTAGCCAAGGGTCCTTTTAGATTATCCTAAAGTTTGTGTTTTGTTTGTGTTTAGACAGAAACTGTGAGGTAGGAGCAATGACATTTGCAAAGTGCACTGTAGGGGAGAAAATGTAGGAGAAATCCTTCTCTAGATCTATCTGTCCAAGTTGTAACTTTAGATCTCAGAAAGATGAAAAGCCCAGACAAATGAATCTGGGTTGCTGAATGCAGAAAAAGGTGTTTGTTGGGAGAAGCAAAGAGCTGCCGACCTTGCAGGGTACACTGTGCTGCTGGTCCTGGCACAAGATGCTTTATCGCTCCATCGGCGCCTGAGGCCTAAGCTTGGCAGCTGCAGAATCACAAAAAAGGCCATGGCTGAGCTTAGCCTAGCAGGCTGTGGAGTGCTGGGCCTGATGCCTCCCCATCCCTCTGCCCTGCCTCTCACTGTCTCTGCTCCATTTCCTGCCTCAGAACCCTGCTCTCTCCCTCTTGTCTCTTTTGGTTCCTCTATTTATGTATTTATTTTTTTGGAAGAGAGCTAGGGGGAATCTAAGGTTTAAGGAGCTGCACAGCTTATGGGCAGATCCCGGAAGCCTGGCTTTCCTCCACTCCAGCAGCCAAAATTCATGTCTTTTCTTTCTTTTCCTGTGCTGGACAGAGTCAAACGCACACTAACAGTGTTAACATGATAAATATCAGCAGTCCTGACCTTTCTCTCTGGATCCTGGAGGCTCGCTGACTCCCAAGCTCTGACTTGCTTGTGCTTAAAGTGGATTAGCACTTAACCGTTTGCTGCAGGGCTCCACACTGGGGTTTGATGGGAATCAAAATAGAGATTACCTTATTTGACTTAAAAAAAAATTTTCCACTTGAAAGATAGAATTCCCCAGAGAAATCCACTGGAGCTTATACATATACAACTTTAAATTGGATTTTAAAAATAGTTTGCCAGCTGTTTGCTAGGTCGTGCTTTAGGTTCTTCTGCCTGGTTGATGTTGGGTCCTTTGGGAAACAAGGCCAAGAGGGGATTGAGGGGCTGCCAAGGCTGCAGGGTCCTGGATGCCTGTGGACTTTCCCAGGAGCCCTGGTAGCTGTTGCCAGGGCCTTTAGAAGCCCTCACATCCTGGCACCAAGGTCTGCCTCTTACCCAGAGAAAATGACCACAGAGCTCAAACCACCTCCCCCAGACCTCGCCTCATCCCTGCACTGCCCTTTTCAGCCAAGGTCCAAAAGAAAAGAAACGAAGGAGGACTATTCTCAGCTGGACGGATCTTTCACACTCTGTGTGACTAAATATTTATTTTAACTCCTTGTATGACCTTCAGGTGACCTTTCATCCATCCCCCTCTGCCTGGCCTTTCATCTATCTCCCTCCTCTACTGTTGCCTGACTGCTGTTCATCACTCAGGTCTCAGCCAGAGTGTCACCTTCTCAGGGAAGCATGAGGGGCAGCAGAGTGTGGTGGTCAGGAACACCAGTGTGTCAGACTTTGAATCTTGGCTCAGCACTTATAAGCTGTGTGACCTTATGGATGGTCACTCGACCCCTCTGTGCCTATCAATTTCCTCTTCTGTGAGATGGGGATCATGATAACACCTACCTCATTAGGATTGTTGCAAGGTGAGGACCCAGTGAATTCCTACGTGTTGTATGGAATATGTAAAATGCTTAGAACATGGCCTGCCATGCAACAGACATCTGCTCTTATTACTCTCTAAAGCAAGGGGTCCCCAATCCCCCACCCCAATACCAGTCTGTGCCCTGTTAGGAACCAGGCTGCACAGCAGGAGGCGAGCACAGGCCAGTAAGCAAAGCTTTATCTGTATTTACAGCCGCTCCCCATGGTTTGCGTTACCACCTGAACTCTGCTTTTTGTCAGCTCAGCAGCAGCACTGGATGCTCATAGGAGCTGGAACCCTACTGTGAACTGAGCACATGAGGGATCCAGGCTATGTGCTCCTTATGAGAATCTAATGCCTGATGATCTATCACTGTCTCCCATCCTCCCCAGATGGGACCATCCAGTTGCAAGAAAATAAGCTCAGGGCTCCCACTGATTCTACATTATGGTGAGTTGTATATTATTTCATTACATGGTACAATGTAATAATAGAAATAAAGTGCATAGGCCGGGCGTGGTGGCTCATGCCTCACGCCTGTAATCCCAGCACTTTGGGAGGCCAAGGCAGGCAGATCACAAGGTCAAGAGATCGAGACCAGCCTGGCCAACATGGTAAAACCCCATCTCTACTAAAAATATAAAAATTAGCTGGGTGTGGTGGCTTGCGCCTGTAGTCCTAGCTACTCAGGAGACTGAGGCAGGAGAATCACTTGTACCCAAGAGGTGGAGATTACAGTGAGCCAAGATCACGGCGATCACTGCACTGTACTCCAGCCTGGCGACAGCAAGAGTTCCTCTCAAAAAAGAAAGAAAGAAAGTGTACAATAAGTGTAATGTGCTTGAATCATCCACAAATCATCCCCCTTACCAACCTGTCTATGGAGAAATTATCTTCCACAAAACTGGTTCCTGGTGCCAAAAAGTTTAGGGGACCACTGCTTGCTCTAAAGTACGGATCCCAGTGGGGGTGGTGGCTCATGTCTGTAATCCAAACACTTTGGGAGGCCGAGGTGGGATCACTTGAGTCCAGGAGTCTGAGACCAGCCTGGGCAATACAGCAAGACCCCATCTCTACAAAAAATGAAGTAAATAAATGAAGTACATGTCCTAAGGCCCAGTTACCTGTGGCTGCCCTGTGTTCCTCCAGCTTCCAGTGCTTTTGCTGTGCAGCATCTGTCCTTGTTTATCTTTATTGCTTGGTTTATGAGATGCTGAAGAAGTATTTGTGACTACAATAATGAATGAATTTTTTTTTTTTTTTTTTTGAGACAGAGTTTGGCTGGAGTGCCAGTGGCATGATCTCACTGCAACCTCAGTCTCCTGGGTTCACGGGATTCTCCTGTCTCCGCCTCCCAAGTAGCTGGGATTACAGACGCCTGCCACCATGCCCAGCTAATTTTTGCATTTTTTGTAGAGATGGGGTTTCACCATTTTGGCCATGCTGGTCTTGTGCTCCTGACCTCAGGCAATCTGCCTGCCTTGGCCTCCCAAAGTGGTGGGATTACAGGGGTGAGCCACTGTGCCTGGCCTAAATATTTTTAAAAATTGCTAGGCCGGGCATGGTGGCTCACGCCTGTAATCCTAGCACTTTGGGAGACCAAAGTGGGTGGATCACCTGAGGGCAGGAGTTTGAGACCAGCCTGGCCAACATGGTGAAAATCCATCTCTACTGAAAATGCAAAAGTTAGCTGGGCGTAGTGGTGCGTGCCTGTAGTTCCAGCTACTTGGGAGACTGAGGCAGGAGAATTGCTTGAACCTGGAAGGCGGAGGTTGCAGTGAGCTGAGATCGCGCCACTGCACTCCAGCCTAGGCGACAGAGTGAGACTCCGTCTCAAAAAAAAAAAAAAAAAAAATTGCTAAGAGACAAACGTGATCCAGAAGACAGAGAAATTCAGGCACTTGGGTCATTTTTCTCCATCTATATTTGCTCTATATGTTAACTTGGCTTTTTTTTTGTTTGTTTGACTGTTAAACAAAGAGAGAGTTGATGAATTTTGAGTTCTGGGACTAGGAGGATAACGTTTTGTAATTATATTTTTTCAGGAGACCTCTGCTACATCTAGTTTTTCAAAATTTAATTAAATGTTAAATGCTTGCAAAAGAATAGATCACATGAGCAGAGTGTAAAAAATGGACACCCTACTACCCATACCCAATTTAAGGTACAGATTACAACCAACACCATTAAAGCCCTTTTGCCTGCCCTTCTCCATCCCATCCCCCTCCTAAATTTTGTTTATAATTATCTTGCTTTTCTTCATAATTTCACCTCCAAAATATGCATCTGTAAACAATATGCTGTTTTTGCATGCTTTTGAACAGTGTATAAAATAAGTCAAACTGCAGATATTCTTCAGTTTGCTATTCTCACCTCTTCACATGATGTATGCGATATCTCTGCTGCAGCTGTAGCTGTCTCATATTCCGCCGTGTGACCCTTCTGCTGTTTTCTTCTCCATTCTCCTATCAATGGACATTTGGGTTGTTTGCCTTTTTTTTTTTTTTTTTTTGAGACGGGGTCTCGCTCTCATTCAGGCTGGAGTGCAGTGGCAGGATCATGACTCACTGCAACCTCTGCCTCCCAGGCTCAAGTGATCCTCCCACCTCAGCCTCCCAAGTAGCTGGGACCACAGGCGTGTGCTACCATGCCTGGCTAATTTTTTTTTTTTTTCTAGACACAGGTTTCGCCATGTTGCCCAGGCTGGTCTCAAACTCCTGGACTCAAGTGATCCACCTACCTTGGCCTCCCAAAGTGCTGGGATTAGAGGTGTGAGCCACTATACTTGGCCTTGAGATTTTTTGCTAGTACTGGCAAGTGCTGCTATGTTTTTGTTGTTGTTGTTGTTGTTTATTTGTTTGTTTGAGATGGAGTCTTGCTCTGTCGCCCAGGCTGGAGTGCAGTGGCACGATGTTGGCTCACTGTAACCTCCACCCCCCGGGTTCAAGTGATTCTCCTGCCTCAGCCTCCTGAGTAGCTGGGATTATAGGCACCCGCCACCATGCCCGGCTAATTTTTGTATTTTTTAATAGAGACGGCGTTTCACCATGTTGGCCAGGCTGGTCTCAAACTCCTGACCTCGTGATCCACCCGCCTCGGTCTCCCAGAGTGCTAGGATTACAGGCGTGAGCCACCGCGCCTGGCCACGCAGATGCTGCTATGAACGTTTTTGTGTGTGACTGCTGGGGTCCATGGTCAAGAGTTTCTCTGGGGATATTTCTGGGTCCTAAAGTTTGCACATTGTCAACTTACCTTTATGATGTTTGATTGTTTTTCCGGGGGAGTTCTCCATCTTCCCATGTAGTCCCAAGCCTCAGGCCCTGCTGTATTCATCTTTGGGATCTATCAGACCTGTTGGAAAGGGACTTTGAGGCAGGGCCAGGGAGAAGCTTGTCAGCTTGTACCACAGTGGGAGCAAAAGGTGACAACTTGGCCTAGATGATTCGGCGGATCTCATCTTAGTGTTCTCTCCATCTTACAGGCACCACTCAAGAGCCATACAGACAAGAGCAAACTCTGTTGACCCAAAGCCAAAACATCCCAGTGAAAACCAAACAGGTATCTGGAAACAAGCAGTGTTTTTGACTAATCCACTTACTTTCTTTTCAAGCTAATAAAAATTTTAATATTTCCTCAACTAAGTGAAATTGGAATTTAAATTAATTTCCTTATTACAGCTTGCCTTTAAAAATCATTGTTTTGGCTGGGCACAGTGGCTCATGCCTGTAATCTCAGCACTTTGGAAGGCCAAGGGAGGATCACTTGAACCCAGGAACTTGAGACCGGCCTGGGCAACATAGTGAGACCCTCATCTTAATTTTTTAAAAAAGTCATTGTTAAGCTGGGCATGGTGGCTTGTGCCTGTAATCCTAGCTACTTGGGAGGCTGAGGCAGAAATTGCTGGGACCTGGGAGGTGGAGGTTGCAGTGAGCCAAGATTGCGCCATTGCACTGCAGACTGGGAGACAGAGCAAGACTCCGTCTCAAAAAAAACAAAACAAAACAAAACAAAAAAAACCTCATTGTTTTAAAATTCAAAATTATCTTGATTGTAGTAGACTTTCAATAAATATTAAACTTTTTTGAGCATTTTGTTACTTCAGTCTGTAGGATTGTTCAGGGATCTATTTGCCAAAGCCAAAAGTAGAAATCCTTTCTCCTGTTTTTTCTACTCTACGCATTATCTTTATAATAATAATTTAAAAGAAGGATATGATAGTGAAAACCAATGAATGAACCCCTAAGGCCTTTCATGACTTTCTCCTGTAAACTGACCTATTTTGACACTGTCAGCTTGATAGGGTGTCCTGGCATAACTTTCCTGTCTAGGAAGGAGTTCAAAATTTATTGACCTCTCATACATCCTTTTGAGAAGGCACATTGATCCCTCAAGAAAATGATCCTCCAGAATTGTGATTGGTACAATTTGTAAGCAAAACCTCTTGTTAAAATCAGTAAGTTAGGCTGAGAGCGGTGGCTCATGCCTGTAATCCCAGTACTTTGGGAGGCCGAAGCAGATGGAACACTTGAGGCCAAGAGTTCAAGACCAGCCTGGCAACATGAAAAAACCCCATCTCTACTAGTACAAAAATTAACTGGGCGTGGTGGCCCATGTCTGTAATTCCAGCTACTCAGGAGGCTGAGGCACAAGAACTGCTTGAATCCAGGATATGGAGGTTGCAGTGAGCCAAGATCACACCACCGTACTCCAGCCTGGGTGACAGAGCAAGACTCTGTCTCAAAACAAAAACAAAAACAAAAAACCCAAAAAACAGTAACTTACAGAAATAAGCTAGTATTATGCAGAAACCTAGTTACACCTTGCCTAGGCTAAAATCTTAGTCACCTGTGGGTCACTGGGACATTCTTTTTCTCCTATCACATGCAGTCATAAAATCTTGCCAATTCATCTTTTCTGATGTTTCTCCTGCCCATTCCTTCATTGTTTTGGGGCCTTTTTTCACGTCATGCCTATACCAAAAGGGACTGAAACTTAAAGTTTCCCCATCTGAGTTCCTCTCCATTCTAACTCACCATTCCTGGATTAATCTTAAAAAAAAAAACTAGGCCGGGCGGGGTGGCTCACGCCTGTAATCCTAGCACTTTGGGAGGCTGAGGCAAGTGGATCACCTGAGGTCAGGAGTTCGAGACCAGCCTGGCCAACATGCCGAAACCCCGTCTCTACTAAAAATACAAAAATTAGCCAGGTGTGATGGTGTGCACCTGTAGTCCCTCTCAGCTACTCCGGAGGCTGAGGCAGGAGAATTGCTTAAACCTGGGAGCAGAGGTTGGCGTGAGCTGAGATTGCGCCACTCCACTCCAGCCTGGCTGACAGAGCAAGACTCCGTCTCAGAAAAAAATAAACAAATAAAAAATAAAAATTAAAACAATAGCAACAACAAAACCCACATCTAAAAACTGTTTTTCCCATGATACTTCGCTTCTTCTCCACTCCCAAACTCAATGGTTTCCATAGAAACCAGAACCTTTAGCCAATGCACGTAAATCTCTCCCCAAACTCCTTTGACTCCTATGGCCATCTCTGCAGAAGCTTGCACAAACACACCCCATTTGAAGCACAGTTTCAGGGCTCAGGACCCCTGAAGCTGGCCAGAGACCCTGGGTTCCAGGTGCCTGCTCTGTGACAAGGCTCTGCTTTCCCAGGTTATCACCCCGTCTCTGCATTCCCAGCCCCCCAACATGCCACATTCTTTAGATACATCCAGCCCATCTTGGCCTCTGCAGCTTCATTTCCTTTTGTTTCTTTCTTTTTTTTTTTTTTTTTTTTTGAGACCGAGTCTCGCTCTGTCACCCAGGCTGAAGTGCAGTGGCTGGATCTCAGCTCACTGCAAGCTCCGCTTCCGAGGTTCACGCCATTCTCCTGCCTCAGCCTCCCGAGTAGCTGGGACTACAGGTGCCCGCCACCACGCCCAGCTAATTTTTTTTGTATTTTTAGAAGAGATGGGGTTTCACTGTGTTAGCCAGGATGGTCTTGATCTCCTGACCTCGTGATCTGCCCGCCTCGGCCTCCCAAAGTGCTGCGATTACAGGTGTGAGCCACTGCGCCCAGCCACCTTTTTTTTTTTTTTTTTTTTTTTTTTTTGAGATGGAATCTCTCACTCTATTGCCCAGGCTGGAGTGCAGTCGCGGGATCTCGGGTCACTCCAACCTCCGCCTCCCGGATTCAAGCAATTCTTCTGCCGAAGCCTCCTGAGTAGCTGGGATTACAGGGACGCGCACACCCTGTTAATTTTTCTATTTTTAGAAAATATTTTTACAGTTTTACCATGTTGGCCAGGTGGGTCTTGAACTCCTGACCTCAGGTTATCTGCCCACCTCAGCCTCTCAAAGTGCTGGGATTACAGGCGTGAGCCATCGTGCCCGGCCACAGCTTCACTTTGGATGTCTCTCTGCCCAGAACCCACCACTCTGCTGTTTCCAGGTCCCACACACCTTTCAGGGCCTCTTCTCATCTAAACCTTCTCTGACTACCTTGGCCTTTGTGCATCTCCCCTTCCTCTTGACTTCTATTCTGGCCCAGAAAATCCAGGTCATTCTATGCATGCTGCCCAGCTGGATTGCCAACCCCCAGAGTGCAGGGGTGATGGCAGTCAGGTGGGGCAGGCCCTTCCGCATCTTCTTTGCCCATAGGTGTTGCCTTTCAGGACATGATGGTGAACATGATCATGCAGGGAAAAAAAAAAATGAAAAACAAACATTAATACAAGAATCATTCTGTCTTTTTCTATTGCAGATCAGGCCCTCCTTCTGTCTCCCCCCACCGTCATCCCCCACCCCCAATCTGCTACAAATATCCAGTATAGCTCCTTTATCCTGTTGTGTGTAAAATAAGGAAGCTAAATTCTAGAGAATAGAGAAGTTGAAGAAGTAAACTAAGACATTTCTTTTAATGACTCAGCCTAGGAAAGGTAAACAAACAACTTGAACTTGAGACAGAAGGTCATTAGCTGCTGACGGAGGTGATCCAGGCACTTCTGAGGCTGTGCAGGAAGGGCCAAAGCCTATGCCTGGGAGAGCCAGATAGGCTTCTGCTGCTAAACCAAGTCTGGAGGGTGAGTTGATAAAGGAACGCCGATTGCCAAAGAAACTAAGGGTGCCAGATCAGACCTCTGTCACCATCTCTGAAATACCAATGGGTTAATATTGCATAAGCACGAATGTTTTTTAAAAAATGCCCATACATACACATATAAATGTCTATACAATATATTTTTTTGTAGCTGGAGTGTGAGGAGTGGAAATCTGTGATTGTGAATCCACAGGGTGCTGAGCAGAGTCCCCATATGATTTGGGACCTGTAGTGCCATGACAGTCACCTCACAATAGCACAAGCTTCTTGTTCTGAAGGGTAGATAAACAATGTCTAAAGGGAGAGCATTGCTTGATTTTACACCTTGGTTTTTAAAAAATATGATAAAGGGAGAACATACATTATTCTGGGAAGGACTTTTCTGTGAGAGGAGTAAAATCACCCATCCTAATTCATAGGTTACACTGCAAGTATCTAGTTGTCTTTAAAGGAGTGAAAAAAAGGCCGGGCACGGTGGCTCACGCCTGTAATCCCAGCACTTTGGGAGGCCGAGGCAGGCGGATCACGAGGTCAGGAGTCGAGACCCTCCTGGCTAACACAGTGAAACCCCATCTCTACTAAAAATACAAAAGATTAGCCGGGTGTGGTGGCGGGCCCCTGTAGTCCCAGCTACTCGGGAGGCTGAGGCAGGAGAGTGGCGTGAACCCAGGAGGCGGAGCTTGCAGTGAGCCGAGATTGCGCCACTGCACCCCAGCCTGGGTGACAGAGTGAGACTCCATCTCAAAAATAAATAAATAAATAAAATAAGAAATAAAAGTAGTGAAAAAAAATCTGCTTGGTGTTATTTTTTTTCCCCTGCGTTCTTGCACTTCATCCTGCCTATCGCTGCAAAACCCATTCCCCGCCTCCACCCCTACCCCCTTTTTGTGTTTTTTGTTTTTTTTTTGGGACAGAGACTGGCTCTGTCGACCAGGCTGGAGTGCAGTGGCACTATTTCGGGCCACTGCAACCTCTGCTTCCTGGATTCGAACGATTCTCCTGCCTCAGCCTCCTGAGTAGCTGATACTACAGGCGCACACCACCACACCCAGATAATTTTTGTATTTTCAGTGGAGATGGGGTTTCACCATGTTGGCCAGGCTGATCTCAAACTCCTGACCTCAGATGATCCACTGAGTCGGCCTCCCAAAGTGCTAGGATTATTGGCGTGAGCCACCATGCCGGGCCAAAACCTATTTTCTTAAAAATTCACTTTCACCTTGGGATTTTTTTTTTTTTTGAAATGGAGTCTTGCTCTGTCACCCAGGCTGGACTGCAGTGGTGTGATCTCAGCTCACTGCAACCTCCACCTCCCGGGTTCAAGCAATTGTCCTGCTTCAGCCTCCCGAGTAGCTGGGAATACAGGCACCCGCCACCAGGCCCAGCTATTTTGTAATTTTAGTAGAGATGGGGTTGCACCATGTTGGCAAGTCTGGTCTCGAACTCCTGACCTCAGGTGATCCACCCCCCTCAGTCTCTAAGTGCTGGGATTACAGGCTGAGCAACCTTGCCTGGCCTTACCTTGGTATTATTTTGCTAAAAAATGCACAGTAGTCTTCTATTTCTTAATGCATTGAATGCAAACTTTGTCAAGCTTGACTTTGAAGACCTGGGCAGCCCCACTCAGTCCTACCTTCCTAGAGTCATTTGCCCCTCCCCACAGCCAGCCTCCTCCCTGCGCAGGTGCCATGTCCCGTCTCGGACCCAGGCTCCACTTGAGGCTCAGCCTCTCCCTTGCGTCCTGAAAAGCTCTTTGCGTGAACCACACTAAATTTCCTCATGTTACATGGAGCTCCCTAGCTTTAGAGTAAAGTCCTTGAAGGCAAGGCCTTTGTCTTATTCACCCCTGAGCTCACTTCTGTGTCTGAACCGTAGCCAACATAGCATGGCTAAAACCTCTTAAATGCTAGGTCAGGCTGGGTGTGGTGGCTCATGCCTATAATCCCAGCACTTTGGGAGGCTGAGGCGGCCAGATCACCTGAGGTCAGGAGTTCAAGACCAGCCTGGCCAACATGGTGAAACCTCATCTCTACTAAAAATACAAAAATTAACCTGGTGTGGTAGCACACACCCGTAGTCTCAGCTACTCAGGAGGATGAGGCAGGAGAATTGCTTGAACCCAGGAGGTGGAGGTTGCAGTGAGCCAAGATCTCGCCACTGCACTCCAGTCTGGATGACAGAGTGAGACTCGGTTTAAAAAAAAACAAACAAAAAAACTACTAGGTCAATTCAATTGGGACTTCTGGCCCTCCTTCTGCCTGGTCCCCTCACTGTCTTCCTCAAAGACTTAGGGCCATTCCCCTGTGAATCTCAAATCAGGGCAGCCCTCAGTGCCTCCTCTGCATATCCTAATCAGATAAGAATAATCAGAGATGACAGTATTTAAAGAAGCCTTGGGGGATCAATTACAAATAGCCCAATTTCAGTTACAAAGGACTTTCACTTTGATCTAATATTTAAGTGAGGGACTCTCACCTGAATACAGACCTGATTAAAAAAAAAAAAAAACATTAGAGGGATTAAATGCTTTGCTTAAGATCACACAGAATGCATCAAAACTTGCACTTAGGGCCGGGTGCGGTGGCTCAAGCCTGTAATCCCAGCACTTTGGGAGGCCGAGACGGGCGGATCACGAGGTCAGGAGATCGAGACCATCCTGGCTAACATGGTGAAACCCGTCTCTACTAAAAAAAATACAAAAAACTAGCCGGGCGAGGTGGCAGGCGTCTGTAGACCCAGCTACTTGGGAGGCTGAGACAGGAGAATGGCGTAAACCCGGGAGGCGGAGCTTGCAGTGAGCTGAGATCTGGCCACAGCACTCCAGCCTGGGCAACAGAGCGAGACTCCGTCTCAGAAAAAAAAAACAAAAAGCAAACAAACAAAAAAACTTGCACTTAAAGTGGGGACCTATCTTTCAAATCTAGCAATATATTTTTTCCAGCACCATATCTTGGTAGCCAATGGTGATAACAAATCTGTTTTTATTTTTCTAAAATGAAAAATATGCAAATGTCTTTATTTAGAGTTTTTCTAATAAAATACAAATCATTACTACCCTGT
The DNA here is from genome assembly GCF_043159975.1 of Macaca nemestrina. Lineage (NCBI taxonomy): Eukaryota > Metazoa > Chordata > Mammalia > Primates > Cercopithecidae > Macaca > Macaca nemestrina. The sequence goes on along the minus strand of NC_092137.1, from coordinate 86,115,419 downwards.
TGGGTACAAAATATTAAAAATGTTTTTATCTTAGCTCTTATCTGCCTGAGTTGGGATAGATTTTAGGACTTAATATTATTGGGTCACGTAATATGATTATGTTTATCAGAGTGAAATCTAGTTTAGCCTTTTGGGTACTCAGTAAAAACCATTGTGAATTTTAGAAAAACTGCTCAAAGTTCATATTTGAGCCATTGAATATTGGCAGCAGTATCTTGATATAAAAGACAACTTGTTGTTTTTAGGCATTCTGGAATTGTGAAACTTAGAAAGCACATTATCTTTTTAAAAAAAAAAAAGATTATATTTGTTTCGTGCTTTGTATCTATTATAATCCTTGTGAAAGAGCTGTGAAGCAAGTGTGTAAGAACTGGCATTTTAGGCTAGGCGCGGTGGCTCACGCCTGTAATCCCAGCATTTTGGGAGGCCAAGGTGGGCACATCACTTGAGGTCAGGAGTTCAAGAGCAGCCTGGCCTACATGGTGAAACCCCGTCTCTACTAAAAATACAAAAATTAGCCAGGCGTGGTGGCAGATACCTGTAATCCCAGCTACTCTGGAGGCTGAGGCCGGAGAATCACTTGAACCCGGAGGGTGGAGGTTGCAGTGAGCTGAAATCTTGCCACTGCACTCCAGCCTAGGTCACAGAGCGAGACTCCATCTCAAAAAAACCCAAAAATAATAAGAATAAAAATAAATTTTTTAAAAATAAAAAAATTAAAAATAAATAAATAAAGATGAAGAGACCAAAGCCACGGGGCCTAAGTGGTGTGACCAGGGTCACTGGACTCATTGGTGGCTGCATTGGTCAGGGTCTTGGCAAGAAACAGAGGGCACACTCCAGTTGGATAATTTCAGCAGAACCTAATAAAGGAACTCTTTACAAAAGTAGGGGCAGGGTGCAGGGAAGCCACAGGGACAGTGTGTTGTTGTGGGGAGCTACATAGGCCTGCCACGCAGGGAGGAAGGAGGGCTAGGTCACCAGAACTGGAGAGGCCTCCAGTGTCAGTGCACAGAGACCTCCTAGGTCTAAGAACTCAGGATAATTAACACCCAACCCCTCTGATTCCCTAACGGAGACTCTCGTTGGCCTTACTGGAAGCCAGAGTTCAAGGGAGCCTGTTGAGGTTTCTACACATGTCAGTCTCCTGGGCACTGAAGAGAGAGAGTAGGGAGTGGCTCCCAGGTGGAGTAGGCAACAGAAGATATCCAGCACAGAGGTGAATCCATGAGTAAACCTCAGACTTCCTTTTAAAAAATAATAGTAGGGCTGGGCGTGGTGGCTCACACCTGTAATCCCAGCACTTTGGGAGGCCAAGGCAGGTGGATCACCTGAGGTCAGGAGTTTGAGACCAGCCTGGCCAACATATAGTGAAACCCTGTCTGTACCAAAAAATACAAAAATTAGCTGGGCATGGTGGTGCACGCCTGTAGTCCCAGCTACTTGGGAAACCGAGGCTGGAGAATCACTTGAACCCGGGAGGCAGAGGTTACAGTGAGCCAAGATCCTGCCACTGTACCCCATCCTGGGTGACAGAGTGAGACTCTAACAAAACAAAACAAAGCAAAAGAAAAAATAATAGGTCAGGCATGGTGGTTCATGCCTGTAATCTCAACAATTTGAGAGGCCAAGGCTTGTAGATCACTTGGGCCAGGTGTTCAAGACCAGCCTGGCCAACATAGCGAAACCTTGACTCTACTAAAAATACAAAAATTAGCCGGGCATGGTGGCACATAATCCCAGCTACTTGGGAGGCTGAGGCACAAGAATCACTTGAACCCGGGGGTAGAGGCTGCAGTGAGCCAAGATTGTGCTACTGCACTCCAGCATGGGTGACAGAGGGAGACTCGGTCTCAAAATAGTAATAATAATAATGAATAGATAATTATGTGAGGTGATGAACATGTTAATAGTCTTGATTGTGGTGATTGTTTCATAATGTATACCTATATCAAAACATTAAGTTGGACCAGCTTGATGACTGATGCCTGTAATCCCAGTACTTTTCGGGGCTGAGGTGGGAGGATCATTTGAGCCTAGGAGTTCGAGACCAGCCTGGGCAACATACAGAGACCTCATCTCTACAAAAAATAAAAAAGTAGCCAGGTGTGGGGCATGCACTTATAGTCCCAGATACTTGGGAGGCTGAGGCAGGAGGATCACTTGAGCCTGGGAGGTGGAGGTTGCAGTGTAGCCGAGATTGTACCACTGTAGTCAGCCTGGGCAGCAGACAGAGGCCCTGTCTCTAAAAAAAAAAACAAAAAACGGGCTGGGCATGGTGGCTCATGCCTATAATCCCAGCACTTTGGGAGGCCGAGGAGGGTGGATCACCTGAGTTCAGGAGTTCGAGACCAGCCTGGCCAATGTGTGAAACCCCATCTGTACTAAAAATACAAAAATTAGCCGGGCATGATGGTAGGTGGCAGTAATCCCAGCTATTCGGGAGGCTGAGGCACGAGAATTGCTGGAATCCAGGAGGCAGAGGTTGCAGTGAGCCAAGATCATGCCATTGCACTCCAGCCTGGGCGACAAGAGCAAAACTCCGTCTCAAAACAAAACAAAAGAAAAAAACAAACACCCCCACCCCCTCCAAAAAAAATTAAGTTGTACACCTTAAATATGTACAGTTGTTAGTTGCCAGTTATACTGAAATAAAGTTGAAGAAAAACTGGTCTTGGACTTCTTGTCCCTCAATCCTATGCTCTTTCCACAACACTGTGGCTGAGACACACTGAGTCCTGGCTTCTAGCACAGAATTTCAGAGAAGGTCCCTCCAGGACCACCCTTAGGCCCACAACATCCCTCAACATTAAACTTTAAGCTCGTTTTCTAAAAGCGTTCTGTGAGTATTAGCCTCTATGGAAGGATCCCACAGGATTCTTTTTTGACAGCAATCCCATGGGAGCTATAAATCAGACTGGGTCAGGCAGTGGCCTGTGGGCTAGGCCAAGATGGCAGGGCTGGCAGATTGAGAAAGGTCCCCTGAAATCATCGCTGGTTCTTGGCCATCAACACAACTTGGCAGAGATCCTCAGAGCCTTTAATGCAGCTGTAGTGGGCATTAGCCTCGAGGCTGGCAAAGTTTCAAGAATAAAAGAATCCATTTTACTATCTTTTGCATCTGGCAAGTAAAGGATCTTGAACAAAAGACTTCATCTCACATCACTGTTGATAACTCTACAGTTTGCACTTGGCTACCCTGGCTTTATTTTTATGTAATGCCTCTGGCGTGAGACTCCAGGTTTTACGGAAAGTAAACATCTCAGGGGTGTTGGAGCTTTCTACCTTGGATATGTTCTTTATTCACCTTTGTCCTTGGTTCTCTGAGGGCTAAAGTCATAAAAAGTTTGATGACAGTGACCTCTTCTAAACCCAAGAGCTATGAGAGCAGTGTAATGAGAAATGCAAAGCCCAATGTTCTCATGGAACACAAACTCACCCAGAGGTCACAGAGAAAAAATTCTCAGTTCCTGTTCTGGCAGAATCATTTCCAGAGAAATGAAACTGTGGTCACATCCACTCTTATGGTCTGAGTGGTCATATTCCTGAAAGAAGCATAACTACTAGGATCTAAGGTGACTTCACTAGAAGATTAATAAATTCATTCCCCCAACTCCCCACCCAAAAAAGGCCCTATGTACTGTGCATTTTCCCCCACTGCTGGGGGAGATTTTTCTAAATTCCACTCATAAGCAGTTTCCCTGGTACCACTGGAACTGATCGAAGAGGCACAGAGTTGGCCGGGCATGGTAGCTCACGCCTGTAATCCCAGCACTTTGGGAGGCCGAGGCGGGTGGATCATCTGAGGTCAGGAGTTCGAAACCAGCCTGACCAACATAGAGAAACTCCATCTCTACTAAAAATACAAAATTAGAGGGGCGTGGTGGCACATGCTTTTAATCCCAGCTGGTCGGGAGGCTGAGGCAGGAGAATCGCTTGAACCCAGGAAGCAGAGGTTGCAATGAACCAAGATCACGCCACTGCACTCTAGCCTGGCAATAGAGGAAGACTCCATCTAAAAAAATAAAAGAAAGTAAAATAAAATAAAATAAAATAAAATAAAATAAAGAAAATGGCTCTAGCACAGTGGCCCCATTGCCATTCCTGCTTCAGGAACTTTGCACTTGCTGATTCCTCTGTTTGGACCACTCTTCCCCCAGATTGCCGTATGGCTCACTCCCTCACCTCCTTCAGGTCTTTACTCATATGCTGCTTTCTCAGTGAGACTTTCCCTGGCCACCCTGGCTGCCCTGTTGAAAATTGATGCTTCACTCCAGTACCCCATCCCTCTTCCCTGATTTATTCATTTTTTTCCCATGACACTTAAACCATCTAACCTACTCCCTTTCCAATTATTTTATTTACTTATTTCACTGTGGTAAAAATACACCACACAAAAATTACCATTTTAATAGTTTGTAAATGTTCAATTCAGTGGCATTAATTAGATTCACGTTGCTGTGCAGCCATCACCATTATCCATCTCCAGACCTTTTGCATCTTCCTCAACTGTTGAAGCTCTGTACTCTTTGAACACTACCCCCCCCGTTCCCTACTCCCCCCAGCCTTTGGTAACCTCCATTCTACTTTCTGTCTCTATGAATTTGACTACACTAGGTACCTCATGTAACTGTAATCCTACAATCCTTCTCTCTTTCTCTTTTTTTTTTTTTTTTTTTGAGATGGAGTCTTGCTCTATCGCCCAGGTTGGAGTGAAGTGGCGTGATCTCGGCTTACTGCAACCTCCACCTCTTGGGTTCAAGCGATTCTCCTGCCTCAGCCTCCCAAGTAGCTAGGATTACAGGCACCCTCCACCATGCCTTGCTAATTTTTGTATTGACGAGGGTTCACCACGTTGGCCAGGCTGGTCTTAAACTCCTGACCTCTGGCGATCCACCCGCCTCGGCCTCCCAAAGTGCTGGGATTATAGGCATGAGCCGCCGCACCCGGCCAGCTACCGAGCCTGGCCAATCTTTGTCCTTTTATGTCTGGTTTATTTCACTTAGCACAATGTCTTTGAGGATTGTGGTAGCTTGTGTCAGAATTTTGTTCCTCTTTTTTTTTTTTTTTTTTTTGAGATGGAGTCTCGCTCTGTCACCCAGGCTGGAATGCAGTGGCGCGATCTCCGCTCACTGCAGGCTCCGCCTCCTGGGTTCACGCCATCCTCCTGCCTCAGCCTCCCGAGTAGCTGGGACTACAGGCACCCACCACCACGCCCGGCTAATTTTTTTGTCTTTTCTAGTAGAGACAGAGTTTCACTGTGTTAGCCAGGATGGTCTCAATCTCCTGACCTCGTGATCCGCCCACCTCGGCCTCCCAAAGTGCTGGGATTACAGGCGTGAGCCACCGTGCCGAGCCTCCTTTTTTTTTTTTTTTTTTTTAACGCAGAGTCTCACTCTGTCGCCCATTCTGGAATGCAGTAGTGCAATCTCGGCTCACTGCAACCTCCGCCTCCCAGGTTCAAGCAATTGTCCTGTCTCAGCCTCCTGAGTAGCTGGGACTACAGGTGCATGCCACCACACCTGGCTAATTTTTATATTTTTAGTAGAGACAGAATTTCACCATGTTGATCAGACTGGTCTTGAACTCCTGACCTCAGGTGATCCACCTGCCTCAGCCTCCCAAAGTGCGGGGATTACAGGCATGAGCCACCGTGTCCAGCCAGAATTCTGTTCCTTTTTAAGACTGACTAGCCAGGCACGGTGGCTCACGCCTGTAATCCCAGCACTTTGGGAGGCCGAGGCGGGTGGATCACCTGAGGTCAGGAGTTTGAGACCACCCTGACTAACATGGTGAAACCCCACCTCTACTAAAAATACAAAATTAGCTGGGCGTGGTAGTGCACGCCTGTAATCCCAGCTACTTTGGATGCTGAGGCAGGAGAATCACTTGAACCCGGGAGCCGGAGTTTGCGCTGTTGCACTCCAGCCTGGGCAGCAAGAGCAAAACCCCATCTCAAAAAAAAAAAAAAAGACTGAATAATATTGCATGGTCTGTATATGCCATAGTTTGTTTATCCATTCATCTGTCAAAGGACATTTGAGTTGCTTCTACTTTTTGGCTATTGTGAATAATGCTGCTATGAACATGAGTGTACAAATATCTCTTCGAGTCCCTGCTTTCAATTTTTTTTTTTTGAGATGGAATCTCGCTCTGTTGCCCAGGCTGGAATGCAGTGGTGAGATCTCGGCTCACTGCAACCTCCACCTCCCGGGTTCAAACGATTCTCCTGACTCAGCCTCTCGAGGAGTTGGGACTACAGGCATGCACCACCACGCCTGGCTAATTTTTGTATTTTTAGTAGAGATGGGGTTTCACCATGTTGGTCAGGCTGGTCTTGAACTCCTGACCTCGTGATCCGCCCACCTCGGCCTCCCAAAGTGCTGGGATTACAGGTATGAGCCACTGCGCCCGGCCAGTTCTTTTGTGTGTATGCCCAGAAGTGGAATTGGTGCATCAAATGGTAATTTTATGTTTAATTTTTTGAGGAACCACCATACAGTTTTCCACAATGGCTGCATCATTTTACATTCCCACCAGCCCGTCTAACCTACTTTTACTTATATATTTTGTTTAGCGTCTGTCCCCCACCCTTGTTTGAATGTAAGCTCCATGAGGCTAGTAGAGATGTGTTTCCGGAGAACCTAGATCCTTGTTTGGCACATGATTGTCAGTAAATATTTATTAAATAAATGAACTGATTCAGTGCCTCTGACCTCATTTGCATCATTTTGATCCCCATTCAAGGGCTGGCTTAATGTCATTGGAGCCTTTTTCGGTGCATCTCCCCAACGGGCTCTTTCCCGACTAGGTATGTGCCTCTTGCAACTCATCCTTGCTTTCTGCTTTGTATTCTGGTTGTCTGTGGACGTGCCCTATCTTTCCCTCTCAATTATAATATCCTTAATGTTAGGGAGCTTGGTCTTTTGACCTTTTCTCATCTTTGGTTTGCCGTCTTTCTAGCCCGGGGTGACGACTGAATACACTCGTATCAGAAGGACACTCTGAATGTCCAGGCTGAGCAGTGCCACTGTCAAGGACAGGCTTGAGCAGTCCAGAGCTCTCTGAGATCAGGCCCCCAAAGAAACCTGGCTGTGTCGCTGTGGCACATGCCTCTGAGTCTGGTCCTCTCTTGTCTGATGAGGGGATTAGACCAGTGACCTCTCAGGTTCCTCTTAGATATTACATATGCTGTGGGACCGAGCATTTTGCAGGAAGAGTATGGTCTTCATCTGTGAGAGCCTGCAGTCTGATAGAGACAAAATAAACATGTAAAGAGCAGTTAGGGAATCAAGAGGAAACCTGTGCCAGGGCAGTCCCTGCCTGGAGGGATGGGCGTACCACCCACTATCTCCCTCTTTCAGCCCCACTCCCCACTGCTGGAGCTTCAGAGCACAAAAGAAACGGGAAGCTCCAAGATACTTCATGGACATCCCATCCTTGTTGAGAGAGAGAAAAAAGCTCACATGATTTCATTTGGTTATTTTAAACTGTTTATCTTTCTGTCCTTTCCCCACGGAATTAACGTTTGCAGGCAAAAAAATCAACTTTGAATATTTTTCCTCCTTTGCTCAGCTATTTTTGTATAAATATTCCGTGAGTAAAGTCTCTAAAAGACTGCCAAGCCCCCGACCCACCCTGTTACCATTCCCTAGTAGTCGCTAAGAGAGACTTAATGAGCTTACATCCAAGAGTAGAATGTTTCAATGACTCTTAAAGCCCTCTATGTATTTTTAAAAATCATTTTATCCCTGGTGGTCTACTGGTTAGGATAAAGAAAAAGAAAAAGACTTTTGAAATGCATAAACAATTCAGTAACAATATTCACAGATTATTTAAACAAATCACTCGTAATCTAACAGCCCTCACACTACTATTTTTATTTTTACCAATTGCCTTCCAGTTTTACCCATATGAACACATAATTGACACTGTGATTATCAGGCTGTACATACAACCTTGTATTTTACATTTTCCTTTTAACATCTGTAAACAAATATACATTTTCCCAAATGTATTTTTTGTAAATATCACAAATTAGTAAATCCAGGTAAACTCATCACTGATCGCCCAGTGAATAGGCACCAGGCTAAATCTGTGTAGGATATGGAAAGGTAAGTGTCGTCTCTGCCCTCAGTAAGTTTACAGTGTTATGGAGAGATCAGACATACATACATGAAACAATCCGGGACAACAAATAATTAGGTGGAAAACTGTGATGCACTCAAGTCAGGTAGGCTTGCGAGGTGGTGGTGCGTTCCCTTATCAAGGGTTTGGGGACTGAGAAAAGGCTACCTCCCTGTGAAGATGGAAGAATTGATTCAGCTCAGATGGGCAAAACCGGATGAAGGTGTGAAGGTGCTGAATAAGGGGAACACACAAGTGGGTTGGTGGTCACTGAGGCAGCAGGCCCAGCGGGTACAGAAGGCTCATGTGCCCTCCTCATTAGCCAGATGAACTGAATCAGGCCTAGAAGGTAGCGGGACTGGCCCCAACCACATGGCTGCCTGGTGTCAGCCTGTATTCCTGCTCCAGGCCTCCGTGTCACCGCTGTAAGATGAAGATGAAGTTATTAGTTATTTTTTATTTTTCTTTTGCTTTTTTATTTGTTTGTTTGTTTGTTTGTTTGTTGAGTCAGAATCTTGCTCTGTTGCCCAGGCTGGAATGCAGTGGAGTGATCAGGGCTCACTGCAGCCTCAACCTCCTGGGCACAAGTGATCTTCCCGCCTCAGCCTCCCAAGTAACTGGAAATACAGACATGTGCCATCATGCCTGACTGAGTTATTTTTCAAGTGTCACTGAGGGACAGGTCAGGCAAGGAGACTGTGTGAGTCTCAGGAGCTAATAGTCCTGAGCTTTGCTGAGGTCTGTAAGGATTGGCACATGGGGCCAATGACATGAGATCCCAGTTAGTCATCCTGGCAGCTGCTTCCTGCCTCCCTTCCCCTGTTGCCTGCTGCTTGGACCTCTTTGGCATGGTAAGTGGATACTGCCTGAACTCATCAATTATTACTGCTGGAGGGCAGCTTACATAGCAGCTCATGTGCCCTCCTCATTACCCAGATGAATTGAGTCAGACCCAGAAGGGAGTGGAACTGGGCCAAACCACATGGCTGCCTGGAGTCAGCCATAGCAAGAACCTCATCAGCTCACAGTCCAGCCCCCCTCATTCATGCATCTAACAGATATCACTGACACCATTGCAGTGCTGGTGATGCAGCAGCAGGCAAACAGATGAAAACACTGAGGTGGGGAGAGCAACCATCAATGAGATAAGATAGATGGTGACAGGCACCAAGGAAAAAGCAGATGGTGGGGGATGGGGAGGGGTGGGGGCTTGCAATTGTAGAGACATCAGCTAAGGAAGGCCTCAATGAGTAAATAACATTAGGGTTGGGCACCATGGCATATGCCTGTAATCCCAGCTCTTGGTAGGCCAAGGCGAGAGGATCACTTGAGGTCAGGTATTCAAAGCTACAGTGAGCATTGATCACACCACTGCAGCCTAGCCTGGGTGACAAAGCAAGACCATGATTCAAAAAAATAAAAATAAAAATAAAAAGGAAAAAGACATTAGAACAAAAGCTAAGCAGGAATCCGGAAGGGAGCACCAGGTTCTCTGGATGACATGTGATGTAAAGGCCCTGGGGCAGGAGTGGGCCTCGCGTGTTCCAGGAAAAATAAGGAGTGACGTGAGGAAAGAACAGGAGGAAATGAACCAGAGGGACCTTGGGGCAGCTGGTGCAGGGTCCTGGATTTCACAGCAAGGCCTTTGGCATGTATCCTTTCCAGTTGCTAATTCATGACCCTGCTTTCTCCTGCTTACTTGCAAGGGCACTGTGACCTCTGTGGGCAGAGAGGAGAATGGAACAGCCAACAGGACTCCCAAGAGCACACAGCAGCAGTGTGAGCAGCTCCCTGGACACCTGTGCTGGGCCTGCCCTGTGCCCCTGCCCTAGAAGTCCTGCAGACCCAGAGGACACAGTGGCCTCCCATCTAGGGATTATGAGAAAGAGCACGGATGCAAAGCCATACCAAACCAGTTGCGTGCTTAGCATCTGCAGAATATCAGAAGGGAGCAGGTTTAACAGCTGAGGCCAGTGAAGAGAGCTGAGTCAGAGGCCAGTAGCGCCCATGCCTTGGCTGAGTGAAGGGTAGAACCAGATATATTTATGTAGAAGTGGCTGGCAAAAAGTGAAGCCCTGATGGTGATCTGTGTTACTAGCTTGGGCTTCTAATTTCTAATGTCCCGTACTTCCTGCCAGTGCTCCATGCCCATGTGTGTGAAAACCTCTGTGCAGAACGGCTTGCCAGGGACCAGTGTGGGTGCCAGGGTAGCCAGCTGAGGCAATTGGTTGACCAGCACAGTAGTTTTGGAGCATGCCAGAGTTCTCACGTGCCCCTCTACAAGAAGGTGTTCCACGTCCTGCGGCAGAACCTGCAGCGTTAAAAGGCGCCCGTGGTTCAGACACTGCTCTCGGCAGCATAGAACAGGGCAGGGCACACGATTCACCACTACTAGGGCGGGGTCGGTTAAGACTCACCTTCAGAGAAGCCTCAGCTCACATGGTCAGATCCATTTCCCCGGGCATCTCAGCCCCTCCTTGTGACCAGGCCCCTCTGCTCTGTGGGTGCTACGAGGGGCATGGATGGAGCCAGAAGTGAGGGCCAAAGTCTTGTCTGAGTTCTGTCAAGATGGACTTGGACTCTGGCTCTGGCTCTGGCTGTGGTCCTCATCTGTGTTCTTGTTAGTCCCTCAAGGGGGTCCAGTGTAGCAGTCAAGGTCAACTCAATTCCACAATCACTTATTATATTTCAGCCGCCAGGTACTTTATCTGTAGCAGGAAATGGATAAGGCATGAACCCTTCCTTCAGAGATATTGAATCTATTATGTGTGTGTTTAGGGGTGGGTGTATTAGTGTGAGTGTGTGTGTGCATTAACTCACACATGCTTGTGGAGGCAGCCTGGGATATTAGCAGGAAGAGTCCTGAGCTAGAGTGAGAAGGCCTCGTCCCAAGTCCTGACTACTCAGTCTACTCCCTGTGGGCCTTTGTTCAGACACCTGTCCTCTCAAAGTCTTGGCTTCTGCTACTATTCAATGGGGATAGTGAAGCTTCCCTGGCTGCATCACGGGGCTTGTTGGGAGGATCAGTTGGGGCAATAGGTGGTAAAGTATTTAATGCACACAGGAAGTTGTATGCTCATGAACGTTGGCAGCATGTATGTGAGTGCAAAAACAGACAATTATCAGCATGAGCCAAAAAAAAAAAAAAAAAAAAAAAAATCAGGCTAAAATCAAAGAAGGGGCACCAATGGGATCAAGAAGAGAAGCTCCAGAAAAGAATGCAGATGTGACTCCAAATGCATCCCTGTGTGTGTTCATATACGCTGATATAGGGGTGTGCATTGCCTGGACTACTGAAGTCCCAGCCCTCCAGAGTCCTCCTAGATCTCTGGCGGTGCAAGAAGAATCTGCCTCCCTAGGTCAAGGCCATTGTTATTATCAGCTACAGACATTAGTGAGCACACACTAAGGCACTGGGCTACAAGGGGGACTAACATTTATGAAGTACCTAGTATTATGTGCACAACATGATGCAAACCCTCTTTTTGGGGGCGCCCAGGATGGAGTGCAGTGGTGCAATTAGGGCTCACACAGCAGCCTCGAACTCCTAGGCCCAAGTGATCTTCCCACCTCAGCCTCCTGAGTAATTAGGACTACAGGCATGCATCACCACACATGGCTAATTTTTTTTTTTTTTTTTTTTTGAAGTGGAGTTTCGCCCTTGCTGCCCAGGCTAGAGTGCAATGGCGCCATCTCAGCTCACCGCAACCTCCACCTCCCAGGTTCAAGCGATTCTCCTGCCTCACCCTCCCAAGTAGCTGGGATTACAGGCATGTACCACCATGCCCAGCTAATTTTGTATTTTCAGTAGAGATGAGGTTTCTCCATGTTGGTCAGGCTGGTCTTGAACTCCTGACCTCAGGTGATCTGCCTACCTCAGCCTCCCAAGTAGCTGGGAGGCATGAGCCACCATGCCTGGCCAAGGCTAATTTTTAATTTTTTTAAAATTTGAAACCCTCCCCCTTACCCCAATTTTAAATTTTTTTGTAGGGACTGGATCTCACTGTGTTGCTCAGGCTAGTCTTAAACTCCTAGCCTCAAATGATCCTCCTGTCTTGACCTCACGAAGTGTTGGGACTACAGGCATGAGCCACCATGTCTGGCCTGTAGACATTTTATAGTTGTCTGCAAGATAGGTATTGCTATCTTCATTTTATATAATAATAAATAACACTTATTAAGTTAATACAAAATATGTAACATGTATTAATGCATTTAATCCTCACAATGGCCTTGTGAGGAAAGTACTACTATTATTCATCTCCACTTTTTGAAGGAGGAAACTAAGGAAACTGAGGTTAACTAACTTCCTCAAGGTCACACAACTAACAAACGGCTGTGGTCAACTGCCTTTTCCTCTCCGATTAATTCTCTGCCTTTCTGAGCCTTTGTGCTATATCACAGAGAACTGCGTTTCCCAGGCTCCCTTGCTCTCTGGCTTCCAGGTTGATTCAGCCAATGGAAAGCTGGGAGAGAGGGAGGAGGTGGAGAGAAGCCAAGGTATCTGTCTCTCTTTCTCTTCTTCCTGTAGTGTCTCTGGCAACAGTTATGTCCCTAGGTGGCTCTCACATCTACCCTGCAGGCCCTCCCTCCATGATCTCAGCTCCCATCAGGCAGCTTCTATGGGGTTTCAGATCCCACCAGATGGCCCCCCTAGAAGACTCTGTTTCCCTGGGTGGACCCTTAGTGGTACCCAGACAATATAAAGGCTGCAGAGCCCACAATCTTAACCTTTTCAGGTGAGAAAACAGATGCAGATTTATATAACTTGCTCTAGGTTGCAAAACTAAAGTATAAAGCAACCAAGAAAAATTGGAAAAATAAGAAAAACAAGAGGATGTCCTTTTAGATATCAAAAGATACCTTGAAGCTATAAGAATAAAAACAATGTGGTGCTGACCCTGAATCAGTGGAATAAATCAATGGAACAGAATCCAATTCAGAAACAACAATGGGAATAAAAGAATATTTTACTTCTTAAAGGGGACATTTCAAAAAAGTGGAGAAATGCTGTTAGAGGGATTAATTAACCCATTAATTTGGGGGAGAGCCCCAGAATAAATCTCAAATGGATTGAGGAGTTAAACAACATGAAAGTACCAGAAATAAGTAAAGAATAACTTAAAAAATACATATTGGGATTAGGAAACTTCTTTCCAAGCAAGACTGAAAAGCCAAAAGCCATAAAGGATAAAGCTGATGAATTTATAATTTGCATAACAATTTAAAATGTTTGGTACAGGAAAGAACCCAAAGCTCTAAAGAAATCTGTGCCTAGCTGGCTTTGTTTGAGATCTCCACAGTCCTCTGAAAATGGGGAAGGAAACAGACTTGATTTCTTGGGTGCTCTTCTTGTTACTGCAGTTCTAGCGCTTCCCCCAGCTGGAGGCACAAGGAGCCTCTTCACAAAGAGAGAACCTGCCTGCTCCTTCATGGGCAGTTTTCGTTAGGTCCTAAAGCTGCAAAAATGAGATAAGCTGAAGCCAAAAGGTATTTGGAAAGTGGAGATGAATAGGGCAGGAACTCTGCACTCTTTTTAAAGAACGTTATCTGCTTGGCCTACTTATTCTTTGGTCATGAGTGCTTGAGGGAAGGCAAGGACGACATGACAAAGGAGCCTGGGAATAACTGAAAACCTGGGCCTCAAAAGCAGTAGGAGAGAGGTGACATCTCCAGAGCAGCAGGACAGGCAAATGGAGCATTTGGTTCTCAATTCGTTTATATTAGTAAGTATAAGACCTTTCCTCTTACACGTTTTTTGTTTTTTGGTTTTTTTTTTTTGAGACAGAGTCTTGCTTTGTTGCCCAGGCTGGAGTGCAATGGCATGATCTCAGCTCACTGCAACCTCCTCCTCCCGGGTTCAAGTGATTCTCCTGTTTCACCCTCCTGAGTAGCCGGGATTAATTTTTGTATTTTTTAGTAGAGACAGAGTTTCACCATGCTGGTCAGGCTGGTCTCAAACTCCTGACCTCAGGTGATCTACCCGCCTTGGCCTCCCAAAGTGCTGGGATTATAGGCATGAGCTACCGCGCCCAGCATCTTACACATGTTAAAAGAAAATTTTATTTATTTATTTTTGAGACAAAGTCTCCCTCTGTCGCCCAGGCTGGAGTGCAGTGGCACGATCTCAGCTCACTGCAACCTCTGCCTCCTGGGTTCAAGCGATTCTGTTGGCTCAGCCTCCTAAGTAGCTGGAATTACAGGCACCTGCCACCATGCCCAGCTAATTTTTGTATTTTTGGTAGAGATGGGGTTTCATCATGTTGGCCAGGCTGGTCTTGAACTCCTGACCTCAGGTGATCCACCCACCTGGGATTACAGGCATGAGCCCCCATGCCTGGCCAGAAAAAGTTTAGACATTTTAAAGTTAATAGAGTTTAACTGAGCAAAGAATGATTCATGAATCCGGTAACTCCCTGAACCAGAGGGATTCTGGTGCTGCCATGTGGTCAGAGAGGAATTTATGGACAGGAAAAGGAAAATGGGCCAGGGGTGGTGACTCACGCCTCTAATCCCAGCACTTTGGGAGGCCAAGGAGAGCGGATCATCTGAGCCCAGGAGTTCAAGACCAGCTTGGGCAATATGTTGAAACCCTGTCTCTACAAAAAATAAATAAATAAATAAATACAAAAATTAGCTGGGCATGGTGGTGTGCACCTATAGTTCTGGCTACTCAGGAGGGTGAAGTGGGAGGATGGCTCGATGCCAGGAGGTGGTGGTTGCAGTGAGCCACGATCATCCCACTGCACTCCAGTCTGGAGGATGATAGAGTAAGACTGTCTCAAAACAAAACAAAACAAAAACAAAAACAAAAACAAAAAAGGGAAAATGACATACAGAAAATGGAAATCAGACCAGGCGTGGTGGCTCATGCCTGTAATCCCAGCACTTTGGGAGGCCAAGGCGGGTGGATCACTTGAGGTCAGGAGTTTGAGAACAGGTTAGCCAAATGGTGAAACTCCTTCTCTACTAAAAAATACAAACATTAGCCGGGCGTTGTGGCGCACATCTGTAAGCCCAGCTACTCAGGAGGCCAAGGCAGAAGAATCTCTTGAACCTGGGAGGCGGAGGTTGCAGTGAGCCAAGATTGCACCACTGCACTCCAGCCTGTACAACAGAGTAAGACTCTGTCTCTAAATAAATAAATAAATAAATAAAATTGAAAAAGAAAGTGGAAGTGAGGTATAGAAATAGCCATGTTGGTTACAGATCGGTGTTTGTCTTATTTGAACATGGTTTGAACAGTTGACCACCTGTGATTTGCTAAAACTCAGTGATTGGTACTGTCTGTTTACACATCCAGTTAGGTTACAGTTTATTATGTATACAGACTAAACTTAAAATATGTAAGCAGGCAGCTTTAGGCTAAACTTAATTGAACAATTTCTTCCTTTTAGTCAACCTCAACCTTCTAAAATGAAGAGGTTGACCAAACTTTATATATTGCTGTCACTCTGTCACCATAGCAAGTAGACTTACTTGGTTTCAAATCCCACTGAGAAACAGCAGAAGAGTGTGTTTTATAAGATGAGAATGAAGAATTTAGATTACCTTTTTGTAAAGGTTAGAGCAGAGAGGACTTCTTTATTATGCTATAATCCCTTCTTTTCTGGAGAAAAAAATCCTGGTCTCTTTGGGGATCCATATGCTTCCTTAAAGTTTTAGTTTGATTGTTTTGCATTTAGCATGAGGGACTCCATTTGGTTAGATCAAATCTAGCCTGTTGGGGCCTAGTGCATGAGTTCAATCCAAAACAGTGGCCTCCCATAATTTTGTTGAACAATTCTCCCCTTTTGGTCATGTTGTCACTTAAGTGAGAGTGTGAGCAAAACATCACTAATTGCTACTCTCAGTTATGATCATTTTGGGCTTCTGGTCTCAACATGTCTTTCTTTTTTTTTGTTTTTTTTTGTTTTTTTGAGACGGAGTCTCGCTCTGCCGCCCAGGCTGGAGTGCAGTGGCCGGATCTCAGCTCACTGCAAGCTCCGTCTCCCGGGTTCACGCCATTCTCCTGCCTCAGCCTCCCAAGTAGCTGGGACTACAGGCGCCCGCCACCGCGCCCGGCTAGTTTTTTGTATTTTTTTTAGTAGAGACGGGGTTTCACCGTGTTAGTCAGGATGGTCTCGATCTCCTGACCTCGTGATCCGCCCGTCTCGGCCTCCCAAAGTGCTGGGATTACAGGCTTGAGCCACCGCGCCCAGCCTCAACATGTCTTTCATAGATTACAGTGTCCTCATGATTATGTATTTCTTTGATTTTTTGTCATCCCAGTTGAAGAGAGACCATTTGACATTCTATGGATGGCTGCATGTAAATATTTACAATTTTTGAGAGGATATAGTTCACCAGGGAGACGACTATTATGACTACCAGAAGGACAATACCGAGAGTTTGGAGTATGCTGCTTAGCCAGGGTCCCCATGAACTGAACCAACTAAAATTAAATAGATTAAAGAATAAGCTTGATAAAGGGTCTGTGAGTTTCAACCAAGCAGCCAGTTTGTTAATCCCCTGCTAATGAATCTCTGTGGTACCTGATGTATTCATCCATGTGCAACAAGAAGTGTCAGCAACTGGCTGGGTATGGTGGCTCACACCTATAACCCAGCACTTTGGGAGTCCCAGGCAAGAGGATTGCTTGAGCCCAGGAGTTCGAAACCAGCTTGGGCAACATAGTGAGACCCTGTCTATAAATATATACATAGAGAGAGAGTCAGCAACTGCACAGATTCTTCTCTGTTCAGCCAGTAAGTAGCCTAGAGCAGTTCTATTATGTAGCACAACTTTAGCAAGAAACTTAAAGAAGTCTTTAGCGTAGTGTTGATAGTACAATCTGCTATAGAGCCTATTATGAGGGACAAATTTCTAATCATTGCCTCATTTACCCCAAATCATGGAAAAAGCAACCTAACAAATTGTGCCCATTCAGAAGGGTGAGGGCCCCCTGGCAATGTTTGCTTCAACCTATAATGTAGGTTAAAAGAAATAGACCGGCCGGGCGCGGTGGCTCAAGCCTGTAATCCCAACACTTTGGGAGGCCGAGACGGGCGGATCACGAGGTCAGGAGATCGAGACCATCCTGGCTAACACGGTGAAACCCCGTCTCCACTAAAAATACAAAAAACTAGCCGGGCGGGCGCCTGTAGTCCCAGCTACTCGGGAGGCTGAGGCAGGAGAATGGCGTGAACCCGGGAGGCGGAGCTTGCAGTGAGCTGAGATCCGGCCATTGCACTCCAGCCTGGGTGGCAGAGCGAGACTCCGTCTCAAAAAAAAAAAAAAAAAAAAAAGAAATAGACCAATGTTCTGTTTCTGACTGATTATGGAGCTACAAAGGTACCGTGAAAATTCCTCACCCACTTTGGCCCTTCATCTTCTATCCATCAAGGCATAAGATTGCTCATGCATAAGGTTAGCTGTGAAATCCTCCACAAATAAAAGTATACCCCGTGGGTCCACACAAGACTTTTTCTAGTTCTAATCTTCATAGAGGCATAAGCAAGGAAAAAAATTAAGAGAGGTAAGAGTCTCATGATGGCAAAGAAGTCTTGATCTTGTGATCTTGAGAAAGCTTTCCACATCTAGGATTCCATCTGCTTCTGGGGAGAAACTTCCCTGGTTAGCTTTACCTTAAGGTCTCCAACAGGTATACAGCTCCAAGAGTCTGGAGGGGCCCTTCTGAGTTGTGAGATTACAGACCCAAGGTTCAAGGTCCTAAAGTTTTGCTGCAGTGTGAGTGGCAAGGGTAGTCTTTCTCTGTTGTTTCTAGAAGACCCAATCTCTGTGTTCTAGATCATGAAGGATTTAATTGTCCTCAGTCAGTGGATCATGAAAAGCTTCCTTTACCTGGTGAAAATGCACTTTGGCACAATGCATTAAAGCCACAGTCAGTCATATCAAAGTTTAGGAGCAGAAGATACATGAGTTTTTGTTTTGTTTTGTTTTGTTTTGTTTTTGTTTTGTTTTGTTTTTGTTTTTGTTTTGTTTTGGTTTTTGTTTTTGTTTTGAGATAGAGTCTCGCTCTGTCAGCCAGGCTGAAGTGCAGTGGCTCAGTCTCGGCTCACTGCAGTCTCCACATCCTGGGTTCAAGGGATTCTCCTGCCTCAGCCTCCAGAGCACCTGGGATTACACACAAGCACCACCACGCCTGGCTAATTTTTGTATTTTTGTGGAGATGGGGTTTCACCATGTTAGCCAGGCTGGCTTGGAACTCCTCACCTCAGGTGATCCACCCGCCTCGGCCTCCCAAACTGCTGGGGTTACAGGTATGAGCCACCACGCCCAGCCATGAGTTTCTATTATTAGGGGCATGGGCTTTCCAGTGACTGTTTTATAAAGGGTCAACTTATGTTTTCTGCTGAAAGTGGATCTAATTGTCATCAATCTTCGATACCTTTGACCAAGGCAATCCAGTTGATTTACTTAGCTTTGCCTAGTACTATTTTATCTGTAGTTTCTTATTTAACTGTTTTACAATTTGTTCAATGAAACAAATACCTTTATCACTGGAGATTTCTCCAGGAATGCCCCCTGAAAAAAACACATTTCCTAATAAACTTTTAGCTACTGTTAGATCATCAGACTTCTTTCATGTGAAAGCTTCTATACAACCAGAAAATAAGCATTCTGAATGACAATTGAATGAATTCCCTCTATAAATGTTCAAATGGCCAATCAGGTAGCAGAAGTGTACCTGAAGTTTTTATTGTTTCCCCAGAATTATGGATTTCACAAACCAAACATTGGTCAAAAACCGTTTTAGCAATTTAAAACAGTCACACTACACACACACACATACACACACACACATGCACACATTTTCTATTTGGATCATTTAATCTCTACCATAATGTGTCATGGAGTACAGAGCTTTTAAGAGTGGAAGATAAGGCAGCTGTCCAGGCTCTCCATGAGTTTATGCTTAACATTGGGTACATATCTTCTTCAATACCAATTTTGTTTTTCCAATTTAGGTGAATAGTACTGTTTAATAACTGGGTTGGCCTGGTGTGGTGGCTCACACCTGTAATCCCACCACTTTGGGAGGCCGAGACAGATGGATCCTTTGAACTCAAAGATCAAGACCAGCCTGGGCAACATGGTGAAACCCCACCTCTACAAAAAATACAAAAACCAGCCAGGTGTGGTGGTGCATGTCTGTAGTCCCAGCTACTTGCAGGGCTTAGGTGGGGAGTGGGGAAGGGGTGACGAAGGAGGTTACAGTGAGCCGCAATTGCATCACTGCACTCCAGCCTGGGTGATAGAGCCAGATCTTGTCTCAAAATAAGTAAATAAATAAAAACTGGGTTATCACAGGTAATCTGACTTGGACCATGGAGTTCATTCAAACTGCGTATCCTAACAATTTCGGTACTTGCCGATTTAGCATGAAAATCCCGCAATGGCCAGGCATGGTAGGTCATATCTGTAATCCTATCACTTTGGGAGTCTGAGGCAGGCAGATCACTTGAGTTCAGGAGTTCAAGACCAGCATGGGCAACATGGTAAAATCCTGTCTCTACAAAAAAATACAAAAATTAGCTGGGCTTGGTGGCACATGCCTGTAGTCCCAGCTACTTAGGAAGCAGAGGTTTCAATGAGCCGAGATCATGCTATTGCACTCCAGCCTGGGTGACAGAATGAGACTCTGTCTTAAAAAAAAAAAAAGTGCTTGTCAAGGTCCTTTATATTCTTTCCATGAACCTCGTTGAAGACACAACACTCTGTGATTTTACTTGCTTGTAAAGAACTTTCAGAAAATGCATCAGAATTAAGTAATTAACTGTGGAAACAATTTAAAATGGTCATAGTTAAAGACCCAATTGACAAGGAAATTTGGTTATTTCTGTGGACTATAATAATTTAACATAATAGCCGTAACTGTGACTTATACCAAGACATATTAGAATCTTAGGAAACTCATACAGTTTTATGTTTTTGTTTTGTTTGTTTGTTTTTGAGACTAAGTTTTTCTCTTGTTGCCCCGGCTGGAGTGCAATGGTGTGATCTTGGCTCACTGCAACCTCCATCTCCCAGGTTCAAGCTATTCTCCTGCCTCAGCCTCCTGAGTAGCTGGGATTACAGGTGACTGCCACCATGCTCAGCTACTTTTTTTGTATTTTTAGTAGAGATGGGTTTTCACCATGTTGGCCAAGCTGGTCTCAAACTCCTGACCTCAGGCGATCCACCCACCTCAGCCTCCCAAAGTGCTGGGATTACAGGCATGAGCCACTGTGCCCAGCCAGTTTTGGAACCTACATTAATAACATATCCAAAATGTAATTTGAAAGTTAAACATCAGGCCAGGCATGGTGGCTCATGCCTGTAATCCCAGCACTTTGGGAGGCTGAGGAGGGTGGATCACCTGACATCGGGAGTTTGAGACCAGCCTGACCAACATGGAGAAACACCATCTCTACTCAAAATACAAAATTAGCTGGGTGTGGTGGCGCATGCCTGTAATCCCAGCTACTCGGGAGGCTGAGGCAGGAGAATCGCTTGAACTCGGGAGGTGGAGGTTGCGGTGAGCCGAGATTGCGCCATAGAACTCCAACCTGGGCAACAAGAGCAAAACCCTGTCTCAAGAAAACAATAAAGCAAAACAAAAAAAAAAAAAAAGAAAGAAAGTTAAACATCATTTCTTTTTTTTTTTTTTTTTTTTTTGAGACGGAGTCTCGCTCTGTCTCCCAGGCTGGAGTGCAGTGGCGCGATCTCCACTCACTGCAAGCTCCGCCTCCTGGGTTCACGCCATTCTCCTGCCTCAGCCTCCCGTGTGGCTGGGACTACAGGCGCCCGCCACCGCACTCGGCTAATTTTTGTATTTTTAGTAGAGATGGGGTTTCACCATGTTAGTCAGGATGGTCTCGATCTCCTGACCTCGTGATCCGCCCATCTCGGCCTCCTAAAGTGCTGGGATTACAGGCGTGAGCCACCGCGCCCAGCCAAACATCATTTCTTATTTGACAATGCTTCCCATGTCACTGAACATATTAAATAAGCCTGCTTATTATCTCTCTTTTGGATGCTGAGGGGCCCCCTGTAGCATTGCAAAGTTAGTTTGTGGCCTAAAAGACTTTGTTTTGAATTTAAAATTCGATTTGAGAAGCCTGTCAAAAATTTTAAAAATCAAAATAGGAGGCTGGGCACAGTGGATTACGCCTGTAATCCCAGCACTTTGGGAGGCTGAGGGAGAGTTCGAGGCCAGCCTGGCCAGCATGGTGAAAACCCGTCTCTACTAAAAATATAAAAATTATCTGGGTGTAGTGGTGAGTGCCTGTCATCCCAGCTACGCAGCAGGCTGAGGCGGGAGAATTGCTGAGCCCCGGAGGCAGAGGTTACAGTGAGCCGAGATCGCACCACTGCACATCAGTCTGGGCAACAGAGCGAGACTCCATCTCAAAAACAAACAAACAACAACAAAAATAGGATAAAATTTATTTAGCCAAAGTGATAATTAAAAGGTTTTAAAAAGCAAAAACCTGGCCGGGCGCGGTGGCTCAAGCCTGTAATCCCAGCACTTTGGGAGGCCGAGGCGGGCGGATCACAAGGTCAGGAGATCGAGACCACAGTGAAACCCCGTCTCTACTAAAAATACAAAAACTTAGCCGGGCGCGGTGGCGGGCGCCTGTAGTCCCAGCTACTCAGGAGGCTGAGGCAGGAGAATGGCGGGAACCCGGGAGGCGGAGCTTGCAGTGAGCCGAGATCGCGCCACTGCACTCCAGCCTGGGCAACAGCGTGAGACTCCGTCTCAAAAAAAAAAAAAAAAAAGCAAAAACCTTTATTCTTGGATAGAAAATAGTCTGTTCTTCTAACAATTGAAAGACTTAATAAAGACAGCCTGAGATATAATCTGTCTCTTCCGTTTCTGTTTGTGTTTGTTTTTTGTTTTTTGCAGTTTACTCAAAGGTGAACAAAAATATTTTACTATCTCTTATTAATCCTACACAGGCTGGGCTTGGTGGCTCACGCCTGTAATCCCAGCACTTTGGGAGGCCGAGGCAGGCAGATCACTTGAAGTCAGGAGTTCAAGACCAGCCTGGCCAATGTGGTGAAACCCCATCTCTGCCAAAAATACAAAAAAAAAATTAGCTGAGCATGGTGGTGCATGCCTGTAATCCCAGCTACTTGGGAGGCTGAGGCATGGGAATCGATTGAACCCAGGGGGTGCAGGTTGCAGTGAGCTGAGATCGTGCCATGGCATTGCAGCCTTGGCAACAGAGTAAGACCGTTGAAACAAACAAACAAAAACAACAAAACTATACAAAATTATTTCTCAAAAGATAAAATCAAATTTTAGTTCCATATAGTGTATTATCAATACTAAAGCTAACTTTAATGAAACCTTGCCTTTCCTCACTACTTAGAGGAGGGACCATAGATCCATTGTTCTGGATTCCCATCATAACTTTTTATTTATTTATTTAAAATAGAGATGGGGTCTCACTATGCTGCCAGGTCTGGTCTCAAACTCCTGGGTTTGAGCAATCCTCATACCTCAACCTCTCAAAGTGCTGGGATCACAGGCATGAAACACTGTGTCCAGCCCTGTCATAGCTTAAAGAGAAACTTTTACAATGTTTGGAGAGTGATTGTTCTGGAAATTAAGGAGAAGGGTGTCCTCAAGTTCCTTGCAGCAGAAAGCCACTTAGGTAGCACCAACCTTGACTTCCAAATGGAACAGCACATCTATAAAAGGAAAAGTGATGGTATCGACATCATAAATCTGGAGAAGCTTCTGCTGGCAGCTTGTGCCATTGAAAACCCCGCTGATGTTAGCATCATATCCTCCAGGAATACTACCTGGTTGGCTGTGCTGAAGTTGTTGCTGCCATTGGAGCCACTCCTATTGCTGGCTGTTTCATTCTTGGAACTTTCACTAACCAGATCCAGACAACCTTCTGGGGGCCATGTCTTCTGGTGGTTACTGGTCCCAGAGCTGACCAGTGGCCTCCTACATAGGCCTTTTATGTTAACCTGCCTACCATAGCTCTGTGTAACACAGATTCTCCTCTGTACTGTATGGACATTGCCATTAAATACAACAAGAGAGCTCATTCAGTGGGTTTGATGTGGAGGCTGGCCTGAGAAGTTCTGAGCATGCATGACACCATCTCCATTGAACACCCAAGGGAGGTTATACCTGATCTCTACTTTTTTAGAGATCCTGAACCGATTGAGAAGGAAGGTTGATAAGGAAGAGCTGCTGAAAAAGCTGTGATCAAGAAGGAATTTCAGGGTAAATAGACTGCTCCCCCTCCTGAATTCACTGCTACTCAGCCTGAAGTTGCACACTGGTCTGAAAGCATGCAGGTGCCCTCTGTGCCTATTTAGCAGGTTCCTACTGAAGAGTGGAGTGCTCAGCCTGCCACGGAAGACTGGTCTGCAGCGCCCACTGCTCAGGCCACTAAATGGGTAGGAACAACCACTGAGTGGGCTTAAGCTACTCTTCTATAGTCTCTTAAGCAATGTGGAAATAAGGTTGATGGAAAATAAACATCAGTTTTCTAAAATAAATAAATAATTAAAACCTTATAAATCCATCCAGTTTCAGTCAGCTTTTGACCCACAAGATTTTCACAAACCTTTTATAATCTCTTATACCTTTTTTCTCTATTATCTTTCTCTTCCCAACTTTCTACATTCATTTAATGTTATTGATATCTTTTTTCTTCATTTAAAAACAACCTTTAAGGCTGGGCACAGTGGCTCATGCCTGTAACCCCAGCACTTTGGGAGGCTGAGGTAGGAGGATCACTTGAGCCCAAGGAACTTGAGATCAGCCTGGGAAACACTGTGAGACCCCATCTTTACAAAAAAAGTTTCAAAATCAGCTGGGTTAGCCAGGCGCGGTGGCTCATGCCTGTAATCCTAGCACTTTGGGAGGCTGAGGCAGGTGGATCACCTGAGGTCAGGAGTTCAAGACCAGCCTGACCAACACGGAGAAACTCTGTCTCTACTAAAAATACAAAATTAGCCAGGCATGGTGGCACATGCCTGTAATCCCAGCTACTCGGGAGGCCGAGGCAGGAAAATTGCTTGAACCCTGGAAGCAGAGGCTGTGGTGAGCCGAGATGGAGCCATTGCACTCCAGCCTGGGCAGCAAGAGCGAAACTCTGTCTCAAAAAGAAAAAAAAGAAAAAAGAAAAAAAAAAGAAAATCAGCTGTGTGTGGCAGTACACACCTATAGTCCAGCTATGCAAGAGGCTGAGGTGAGAGGACTGCCTGAGCCTGGCAGGTCAAGGCTGCAGTCAGCCATGATTGCTCCACTGCACTCTAGCCTGAGTGACAGAGTGAGAGATCCTGTCAAAAACAAACAAACAAAGAAAACCTTTAAATAACTTCTTAAATACACAAAATTATTTTTTCTCAACAAACACACATCTTAATGCCTTTAAAACTTTTATCCCCCCAAATATATCTTGCTTTTCTTTATACATGCTGTACACAGAGTTGCTTTGCTTACATTTAGTAGTTTTTTGTTTTTTTGTGCCCTTTGGGTCCTGAATTTACACATCAGGCATAGAGCTTGGGACAGAGGAAAGAGCTGTGAAGCAAATTCCTGGAGGATCAAACCACATCCAGCATGGCCAGGTAGCACAGCTGAGCCAGGGATGATGGGGCCATATTGGGTTTGGCTCTGCCTTGCAGCTGGTAGCCCAAAGAGTGAGGACATGTATATTTCTGCAGGCCTCACTATGGTCACCTGTCCAGACCCCAGAATCCAGAGACTCAAAACCAAATACAATCATACAGTAAGATGTGTGCAAGGTTTCAGGAAGCCCAGCAGCCAGACCTTACAGCTTTAGCTCACAGACAAATCAAGCAAGTTTAAGAAATATTACAGGAGCAGCAGTTTTATGACCTTAAAACATATAATAGGCTGGGTGCAGTGGCTCACGCCTGTAATCCCAGCACTTTGGGAGGCCACGGTGAGCAGATCACTTGAGGTCAGAGTTCGAGACCAGCCTGGCCAACATGGTGAAATCCTGTCTCTACTACAAATACAAAAATTAGCCGGATGTGGTGGCATACACCTGTAGTTCAGCTTGGAAGGCTGAGGCAGGAGGATCACTTGAACCTGGGAGATGGAGGTTGTGGTGAGCTGAGATCTTACCATTTGCACTCCAGCCTGGGCAACAAGAGCAAAACTCCATCTCAAAAACAAAAGCAAAAAACAAACAAACAAACAAACAAAAAAACATATAATAGAGACAATGTAAACCTGTCTGATCAGTAGACCCAGGCAAAAACATTCCAATTTCCCTCCCTCCCTCTCTCCCTCCCTCTCTCTCTCTCTCTTTCTTTCTTTCTTTCTCTCTTTCTCTCTCTCTCTCTTTCTTTTTTCTTTCTTTCTTTCTTCTTCTTTTTTTTTCTGGAGATAGGGACTCACTCTGTTGCCCAGGATGGCATGCAGTGGAGTGATTATGGCTCACTGCAGCCTCAACCTCCCCAGGCTCAGGTGATCCTTCCACCTCAGCCTCCTGAGTAGCTGGGACTATAGGCACACACCACCACGCCTGGCTAATTTTTGTATTTTTTATAGAGACAGAGTTTTGCCATGTTGCCCAGGCTAATCTTGAACTCCTGGGCTCAAGCAATCTGCCCAGTTTGGCCTCCCAAAATGCTGAGATTACAGGTGTGAGCCACCACATATGGCCTTCCAATTTCATTTTTACTAATTATTTTATTTTATTTTATTTTATTTATGTATTTATTTATTTTTGAGATGGTGTCTAGCTTTGTCACTGGGCTGGAGTACAGTGACATGATCTCAGCTCACTGCAGCCTCCACCTCCCAGGTTCAAGTGATTCTCCTGCCTCAGCCTCCCGAGTACCTGGGATTACAGGCACATGCCACCACACCCAGCTAATTTTTGTAATTTTTTTTTTTTTTTTTAAGTAGAGACGGGGTTTCACTATGTTACCCAGGATGGTCTCAGTTTCCTGACCTCGTGATCCGCCCGCCTCGGCCTCCCAAAGTGCTGGGATTACAGGTGTGAGCCACTGCACCCAGCACATTTTACTAATAATTTAAAAACTAGCTTTATTTACCAAATATCATCACATATGCATAGCACATATAGACATAGAGACACACAGACAGAAGCAGAACTTAGAGCTTCCTTAACTTATAGCTTCCTTAACTTACAGTTTCCTTAACAATTTCTCATTTGCCAGCTTTCAAATAGTTTTTCTTTTCCCCATTCAAACTATCAGCCTTTCAATTACCCATTTCAATGCCCTAAACAATTGTTAGCTAAGTAACCCTAAATTTGCATTTCTAAAGGGATGCTTCTTAGGTGGAACAAGGTAGAAAATTTATATCTCAAAAGCACAGAGCTGGTTGGAGGCAGTGGCTCATGCTTGTAATCCCAGCACTTTGGGAGGCCAAGGCTGGCAGATCACCTGAAGCCAGAAGTTTGAGAGCAGCCTAACCAACATGGCAAATCCCATCGTTACTAAAAATACAAAATATTTAGCTGGACATGGTGATGGATGCTTGTAATCCCAGCTACTTGGAAGGCTGAGGCACAAGAATCATATGAATCCAGGAGGCAGAGGTTGCAGTGAGCTGAGATTGCATCCCTGCACTACAGAGAGAGTGACAGAGCAAGACTGCGTCTCAAAAAAAAAAGCATGGAGCTGAGACTTCAGATCTAAATACTATAGCATCATTTGCCCAAACCAAGGAAGAAGAATGTGAAGACCCAGTTAAAACAAGATGGCAATGAAGAAAGGTAAGACTTGTTATGTAAATTTATTTATTTATTTATTTATTATTTATTTTTCGAGATGGAGTTTCATTCTTGTTGCCCAGGCTGGAGTACAATGGTGCAATGTCAGCTCACTGCAACCTCCACCTCTTGAGTTCAAGTGACTCATCTGCCTCTGCCTCCTGAGTAGCTGGGATTACAGGGGCCCACCACCATGCCTGGCTAATTTTTGTATTTTTAGTAGAGATGGGGTTTCACCACGTTGGCCAGGCTGGTCTCGAACTCCTGACCTCAGTTGATCTGCCCATTTTGGCCTCCCAAAGTGCTGGGATTACAGGTGTGAGCCACTGTGCCTGGCCCATTTATTTATTTATTTATTTAGAGATGGAGTCTTGCTCTGTTGCCCAGGCTGGAGTACAGTGGCATGATCTTGGCTCAATGCAACCTCCGCCTCCCAGATTCAAGTGATTTTTCTGCCTTAACCTCCCAAGTAGCTGAGATTACAGGTGCCTGCCACCATTCCTGGATAATTTTTTTGTATTTTTAGTAGAGATGGGGTTTCACCATGTTGGCCAGGCTGGTCTTGAACTCTTGACCTCAAGTGATCCGCCTGCCTCGGCCTCCCAGAGTACAGGGATTACAGGCATGGGCCACCATGCCTTGCCTCATCACTCTGATGCTAACATGTAATGAGTTTGTTTTTTTAATGAATTAATAAATATTCTTTAACATTTCTCTGCTTTAATTTCTTTTTTACTAATTTTTTATTTTTTAGTGGTGGGGTCTTGCTATGTTGCTCAGATTGAACTCGAAATCCTGGGCTCATGCGATCCTTCTGCCTCAGCCTCCTGAGTAGCTGGGACTACAGGCATGTACCACCGTTCCTGGCTTCCAGGTTTAATTTTTTTTTTTTTTTTTTTTTGAGACTGAGTCCCACTCTATTGTCCAGGCTGGAGAGCAGTGGCATGATCTCAGCTCACTGCAACCTCCGCCTCCCAGGTTCAAGTGATTCTCCTGCCTCAGCCTCCCAAGTAGCTGGGATTACAGGCACTCACACTACACCTGGCTAATTTTTGTATTTATAGTGGAGATGGGATTTCACCATGTTGGCCAGGCAGGTTTCGAACTCCTGACCTCAGGTGATCCACTTGCCTTGGCCTCCCAAAGTACTGGAAATACAGGCGTGAGCTATCGTGCCTGGCCTGAAAAACATTTTTTTAAAAGAGACAGAGTCTTGCTCTGTTGCCCAGCATGGAGTGCAGTGGCACAATCATAGGTCACTGCAGCCTTCACCTCCTGGGCTCAAGTGGTCCTCCTGCCTCAGCCTCCCGAGTAGCTGGGAGTACACAGCCATGCCACCACGCCTGGCTCCTTTGACACATCTAACTCCACCTCAATCTCTGCTTCCAAGAGAACTTGAACCAGTTCAGTTTATATCCAGAATATGTATTTTTAAAACCCTAAAAATCAATAAACAAATGGCAGACCGCCCAGTAAAAAATAGGTAACCTCCACCTCCCAGGTTCAAGTGGTTCTCATGCCTTAGCCTCCCAAGTAGCTGGGACTACAGGAGCACACTACTGTGCCTGGCTAATTTTTGTATTTTTAGAAGAGATGGGGGTTTGTCATGTTGGCCAGGCTGGCTTTGAACTCCTGGCCTCAAGTGATCCACCTGCCTCAGCCTCTCAAAGAGCTGGGCTTACAGGTGTGAACCACCACACCTGGCCTTGTCCTCAGCTTCTATGTGAATATCTAATCTCCCTCTGACTCTGTCTTATAAAAACACCTATGATGACATTTAAGGCTCACCAGATAATCCAGAATAATCTCATCTCAAAATCTTTAATTTAATCACAGCTGCAAAAACTTGACCATGTAAGGCAACATTCACTACTTCCTGAAGTTTGAGCACCTGATATCTTTTAGAGCCACCATTCAGTCCACTATAGCTTGTATCACTACGCATCAGGAAAATCCAAAGGAAATGCAAATTAAGATCACAGTGTGCTGCTACTTCACAGCCACCAGAATAGCTAAAATGAAAAATGAAGGAATGTAGTCCAACCAAAGCACTCATACACTGCTCACGGTGGTAACGCCGATATAATTGCTTTGTAAAATTGGCTGGTAGCACTAAAGCTGAGCATATGAAATTCTGTGGCCCAGAAATTCCAGCGCTGGGTATGTGCAGTTTTGTTTACAGGCGCCCATCGCCATGCCCAGCTAATATTTTTGTATTTTTAGTAGAGACGGGTTTTCACCATGTTGGCCAGGCTGGTCTCAAACTCCTGACCTCAGGTGATCCACCCGCCTCGGCCTCCCATACTGCTGGGATTACAGGCCTGAGCCACTGCACCTGGCCCATTTTCTTTCTAGAATACTTGCTCTTAGATTCCTGGCCCTCTAGGTAGGAAGTTTGACCACATCAAGGCCACCCTGCTGTGAGGATGCCTAAGTCACAGGGGCAGGCTAGGGAGAGGGAACCTGAGGTTTAGTCCCAGGTGAGTGCAGGCTTTGAGTTATTCCAGCCCAGACACCAGATTTGTGAGCAAGAAGTCTCCACAAGACTCCAGCCCTGGCCATTCAAGTCACCCCCAACCATCTGGGTTTCCCAACTGAGGCCCCAGGCAGGGTGGAGCAGAGCGAACCATACCTTCCATGCCCCGTTCAAGTTCCTCACTCACAGAGCCCATGAGTGTAATAAAATGAGTGTTGTTTGGTGCCATTACATTTTGGGACACTTTGTCATTCAGTAATAGGTAGCTGGAACAATACACAACGGAAACATGTACGTAAATTCATCAACAAACAAACCTGAAAATATTCATAGCAGCGCTATTTACTAAACTGGTGACTACCCCGGAACACCTATCAAACAGTGGAATGGCAACATAATTTGTGGTAATAGCAACATGATACAATACTAGACAGCAATAAGAATAAACAAATCACAGTCACACACAAAAATATGGATGATATAGGTACATGAAAACACACAAATCATAGAATACAGGTTGATAAAATTTCATCAAGTGATCACACCTGTGTGATCCAGAAACATAACATCAGCCATAACATAAGCCTTCCCGTCACTACTCCCTTCACGGGTAATCACTTTCCTGACTTCTAACATTATAGGTTAGTTTTGATGGTTCTAAAATAATGTAGTTTTTAGCACACACAACACCCACACACACCAAGAGTTTCCTTGAAAACTTACTAGACTCCCAAATTTTTGCTTCCACTTGGAACCAAGATTATTTCTTTTAACCCTAGATACCCTCATCTGGCAGTTGCTATCTCTGCTCTGCCCATCTGTCTCCTCTTCATATGCTGTTTGTTTCTTTGTTTCTTTGTTTGTTTTGAGAGAGGGTCTCGCTCTGCCGCCTGGCTGGAGTGCAATGGCACCCTTTTGGCTCGCTGTAATCTCTGCCTCCCAGTTTCAAGTGATTCTCCCACCTCAGCCTCCCGAGTAGCTGGGACTACAGGTGCCCACCACCATGCCTGGCTAATTTTTGTATTTTTTTAGTAGAAACGGGGTTTCACCATGTTGGCCAGGCTGATCTCGAACTCCTGACCTCAAGGGATCCACCTGCGTTGGCCTCACAAAGTGCTGGGATTATAAGCGTGAGCCACCATGCTCGGCCATTCCCTTGACATACTGTATTCCATTGCTTCCAAGACACACCTTTCTTAAATTATTGAATTACAACATCTTTACATAAAAGCCTACAAGTCATAGAGTACAGCTTGATAAATCTCAAGACTGCCAAAGAAATTTCAAGACTGGTCTGCCACAATCTGTGGCAGTTCAACTCCTTAAGGCATACCCCAGGCCCTAAATCGGCACCAGCAGTAAACAATGTAAATGCTGTGCAGCTCCAAGAAGTGTACTTTCCATGCCCACTCAGATGTGGCCATGGGGCACAAGGGAAAGGGAGGAACTTCAGAGAAGGCAGAGCCATGGCCACAAAGGACAATAGACTAGGTTGCTTCTCCCAGATGGGAGAACCTAGGGCTGCCAGACGGGCTAACCAGGCAGCTTACCCCACTGCCAGTGGACAGGCAGGCTGGTTGGTTCTCTCTTTTAAGATGGTCTGGAGGAAGAGGGTAAAAGTCCTTGTCTCACAGGCCAGGTGTGGTGGCTGGTCCCTGTAATCCCAGCACTTTGGGAGGCCTTAGCCAGAGGATTGCTGGAGTTCAAAGCCAGACTGGGCAACATAGTGAGACCCTGTACCTACAAAACAAACAAACAAACAAACAACGGTTCCTCACTCAAGCTCTAGCTTATCTAACTTTCAGCCAATCATTAACAAAAGATTCAAGAAGCCATTAACCATTAACCACAAGCTCCTATTTCAGGGGGCTAGGGATTTCTCTGGAGCCCTGCATGTGCAGTTAGACTTAAACTTCAACCTATAGTTACCCCTTATTTTAATGCTAAAAATCATGCCCAGGGGTAGAGATTTAAAATGCTAATACTACATACAATGTATGAAGAAGCATGTTTAGCACTGCATAAGCACTAGAAAAATCCCTCCTCTACACGCCCTGATGTGACCCTTCCTTATAGAAAGACTAACCCACAGACTAATCTTGGGGAGGAGCCTGTGCCTTCTCCTTTCTTGGTGCTGGCTCCCTTATGCACAAGCTAAAATGAACTTTTTCTTTGCTGCTGTGTCTGGTAATCTCCCTTTATTTATTTATTTATTTATTTATTTATTTATTTATTTGAGACAGAGTCTCGCTCTGTTGCCCAGGCTGGAGTGCAATGGTGCGATGTCGGCTCACTGCAAGCTCCGCCTCTTGGGTTCACACCATTCTCCTGCCTCAGCTTCCCGAGTAGCTGGGACTACAGGTGCCCACCATCATGCCTGGCTAATTTTTTTGTATTTTTAGTAGAGACGAGTTTCACCATGTTAACCAGGATGGTCTCAATCTCCTGACCTTGAGATCTGCCCGCCTTGGCCTCCCGAAGTGCTGAGATTACAAGCGTGAGCCACCGCGCCTGGCTGATCTCCCTTTATTTCTATCCTGGGAGATTACAATAACCCAAGGTGCCAGTGACACCAGTGGCTAGAAGCCTCCACTCCTCCCCAGTTGGACTTGGTGCAGTGATAACTGCATGCTTCCCACTCTTCCTTTTGCTGAATGAGAGCTGTCATCATGTTAACCTATACTTCTCAGTCACTATTTTGGATGGATTGTCTTTTAGTTTATAAGTCACCAGCTCAGAAGACCTTTGTGCCACCCAAAGATACTGAACTTTGACCTATATGTAGTAACTAGATGGGAATTTTGAGGTTTCTTGGGGTTTTGTTGTTGTTGTTGTTGGTTTTTGTTTGTTTGTTTGAGCTGAGGTCTTGCTCTGTCATCCAGGCTGGAATGCACTTGCTCTGTTGCCCAGGCTCCCAGGCTGGAATACAGTAGCATGATCATAGCTCACTTCTGCCTGGAACTCCTGGGCTCAAGTGATCCTCTCATCTCAGTCTCCTGAGTAGCCAGGACTACAGGTGCATGCCAGCAAGCCCAGCTAATTTTTTTTTTTTTTTTTTTTTTTGAGACGGAGTCTCGCTCTGTCGCCCAGGCTGGAGTGCAGTGGCTGGATCTCAGCTCACTGCAAGCTCCGCCTCCGGGGTTCATGCCATTCTCCTGCCTCAGCCTCCCGAGTAGCTGGGACTACAGGCGCCCGCCACCTCGCCCGGCTGGTTTTTTATGTATTTTTTTTTTTTAGTAGAGACGGGGTTTCACCGTGTTAGCCAGGATGGTAATTTTTTAATTTTAATTTTTGTAAACATGGGTCTCACTATGTTTCCCAAGCTGAACTCCTGGCCTCAGTGATCCTCCTGCTTAGGTCTCCAAAAGTACAGGAATTACAGGCATGAGCTACTACACCTAGCTGTGCCTGGCCCATTTGAACAAGTTAAGTGTACAGTTCAGTGGTTTAAATATATTCACATTGTTGTGCAACCACCACCATCATCTACCTCCAGAACTTTTTCATTTTTACCAACTGAAACTCTACCCATTAAGAAATAGCTGCCCATCTCCCCTTCCCCATCTGTTGACAATCACCATTCTACTCTAGCTATCTCATATAAATAGAATCATATAGCATTAGTCTTTTTGTGACTTGGCTTATCTACAAGGTTCATTCAGATTGTAGCACATGTCAGAATTTTGTTCCTTTTTATGTTCCTTTTTATGGCCGAATAGTATTCGATTGTATGTATATACCACATTTTCTTTATGCACTCATCTGTGGAGGGACACTTGGGTTCCTTCCCTCTTTTGCACATTGTGAATAATGATCTATGAATATATGAGTGTGCGATGTTTCTTTGAGTCCCTGCTCTCAATTCTTTTGATTATACGCAGAAATGTTTGTAGTTTTAAACCACTAAATTTTGGGGTAATTTGTTATGTTCCACCGTAATAGGTAACTAATATAGTGGCAGATTTGAGAGCTATCACAAAGAAACAGAAACTATTCCCCCCCCCAACATTTTATTATGAAAATTTATGTATCATGCAAAATTTTCTAATGTACAGGAAAGTTAAAATAACTTTTCAATTAACATCCATATACTACCACCCAGATTAAACTACTTTTAATAGTTTACAATATTTCCTTTATAAATTAGGTTAAATCAGCCGGGTGCTTGTAAATTGGCTCACGCTTGTAATCCCAGCACTTTGGGAGGCCGAGATGGGTGGATCACCTGAGGTTGGGGGCTCGAGACCAGCCTGACCAACATGGAGAAACCCCGTCTCTACTAAAAATACAAAATTCCTCGGGCATGGTGACACATGCCTGTAATCCCAGCTACTCGAGATGCTGAGGCAGGAGAATCGCTTGAACCTGGGAGATGGAGGTTGCAGTGAGCTGAGATCCTGCCATTGTACTGCAGCCTGGGCAACAAGAGCGAAACTCTATCCCCTGCCAAAAAAAAAAAAAAAATATATATATATATATATAGATATATAGAGAGAGAGAGAGAGAGAGGCAAATTTCATGTGGTTCAATCTTGTATCTTTCTATATTTTTTTCTGAACCATTTGAAAATACGTTGAGAACTTCATATTATGTCACCCCAAAATATTTAGGTATCTCCTAAATATCAGGATACTCTGATAATAATAAACACTATTATCACCTCATAGAAAATTACCCTTGAGTCACCTGAGAAAATTCCATAATGAAACCTAATATATATACCGTATTCAAATTTTTATGGTGGTTCCTGAAATGTGTTCCGTAGCTGAATTTTTGAACCAGGATTCAATCATGGTTTACACATTGTGTTTGGTTATTATGTCCCTTTGGTCTCACATACATTATTTATAAAAGAAGAATTCTCGGCCGGGCGCGGTGGCTCACGCCTGTAATCCCAGCACTTTGGGAGGCCGAGGCGGGCGGATCACAAGGTCAGGAGATCGAGACCACGGTGAAACCCCGTCTCTACTAAAAATACAAAAAATTAGCCGGGCGCGGTTGTGGGCGCCTGTAGTCCCAGCTACTCGGGAGGCTGAGGCAGGAGAATGGCGTGAACCCGGGAGGCGGAGCTTGCAGTGAGCCGAGATCGCGCCACTGCACTCCAGCCTGGGCGACAGAGCGAGACTCCGTCTCAAAAAAAAAAAAAAAAAAAAAAAAAGAAGAATTCTCAGCCCTGTGTCCATGGTCATCAGGGGATCACCAAGAGTCCTGAGAGCTAACAGATGTGTGTGTGTGTGTGTGTGTGTGTGTGTGTGTGTGTGTGTGTAGATGTGCTTTTTTCTGGAAAGAGAACCCAAAGTGTTCTTTAGATTCTCTACGTAGCATCCACCAAAGATTGAGTGCTAGTGATGTAAAAGTCACAGATGATTGATTTGAAGAGGGAGGAAAGCCAAACTCATGATTGAACAATAGTCCACCAGGAGGCTGGATATGCAGGGAGTGATACAGCTTTAGACAAGTAATGAAATCTCTTTGTTCATCTCTAATTTGGGGACAGTAATATTTGTGTATCAACCTCAGTGGAAAGATGCATGTGAAAAAATGTTGTACCGTCAAAATCTATACCAATATTAGTTACTAAAACTATAGGGAATTCAAGTTCCTGAGACCTTTGCACATGGGCCTCTGCCGACATTGCAGTGAGAGAGAAGGTATAAAATCTCAGGCTGGTTTTTTGGAGTTCCCATTCTCTTCACACTCTGGGTGATGGAACCCAGAGAGAAGACAAGGTCTGGGCTCATCTCTTGGGCAGGGTAACACCTGCATGTTCACATATCAGTTGCTCTTGTCTTGTCTGGCTGGGGCCCAATTGGCAGCTTGGCTAGACTCCTGCCTAGAAATGGGATGGAATGGGAATAGGCCAGGACTTGTCACTTACTCCCACTACAGCCCTTTCTCCAAGACTTTACATTCCCTCTTTTAACATAGGTAGCTTGTGAAAGTTACTTCAATATCCTTCCTATGGAAAACGGTAATCTTAGTTTTCCATGCTTCTTCCAGAGGCCTTGGAGTATTGGGTATTTTGTAAGGAAATTTGTTCCGGGGCAGGGCTGGGTGTGGTGAAGGGGCTGGCAAGGACCCAGGCTTCCTTGGCCAACTATTTTTTTTTTTTTTTTGAGATGGAGTCTCACTCTGTCGCCCAGGCTGGAGTGCAGTGGCCGGATCTCAGCTCACTGCAAGCTCCGCCTCCTGGGTTTACGCCATTCTCCTGCCTCAGCCTCCCGAGTAGCTGGGACTACAGGCGCCCGCCACCTCACCCGGCTAGTTTTTTGTATTTTTTTTTTTTTTTTTAGTAGAGATGGAGTTTCACCGTGTCAGCGGTAAGAATGATCAATACCAGGTGGCTATGAAAACTGGAGGCCCCCCAACAACCCTACCAAAGATTTCAGTTGAGGTGAAAGAGCTATAAAGCCATATGAGCTATATTTTAATAAAACATGAGCTTTATAGATAATAAGCTTAGGAAGATTTAATTGGGTGAATTCCTAACAATACTTCCTCCAAGTTCTATGCCAGCTTTTGTTCTCAAATGCCAGCTGTGAATTTCTCAATGTAATGTCTTTATAAAACATGGCAA
Organism: Macaca nemestrina; assembly: GCF_043159975.1. Taxonomy (NCBI): domain Eukaryota; kingdom Metazoa; phylum Chordata; class Mammalia; order Primates; family Cercopithecidae; genus Macaca; species Macaca nemestrina. Next base: position 86,079,508 of record NC_092137.1, on the reverse strand, counting down.
GTTTAAACACAACCATTCCACTACCGCTCTCCTCTGAATTCTGTTTTATGTTTTCAGAATGGTTAAAAACAAAGGAAGAATCTTTAAAAAGGTGTTTGTTAATCTCTCAATAGCTTTCTATTTAATAGCTAGGAACTGGACCAAGCTATGTGATCTTTATAAAACCTTAGACTACTTGAGAGCTGGTAAGAAGATGAAGTTCAACAGATGTGAGTTTGGATTAGCTGGTGACCTAACGGTTGGTAAGCTATTTAACATCTCTAAGCCTTTCTGTCCTCACTTGTAAAGGGGAATACAAAATTTATTCAGTAAATACATTCTGAATGCTTACCACATACCAGGCCCTGTTGTAGGCAAAAGGGATACAAGGATAAACAAGACAAGCTTCCTGCTCTCATGGAACTGATCATAGAACATGAATATTCAACAAGAAATTACATAATCAATTGTATTTTATGCCAACTGCAATAACAGCACCTACCCCAGCAGACGTTGTGAGGATTAAATGAGTCAATGTGCAGTCAGACAAATTCTAAACTGTTGTCATAATACTATTTATAAAATCACATGGGCAATAGAGTCTTGCTGACAGTCCTAAATAGTATAAGTACATGTTGAGTATTAGATCCTCTTTTATTTTTCACATATATTTAAATGGTAACTTGGTTGTGTGTCCCTTACAACAAATAAGAAGGCATGCTTTCCTTTGATGTTGGAGACATGGTCTTATGAACGTAAGGAAAGATGAAGCTGAACTTGTTCATTGCTGTCAAAAAGAGCAGTTCAGGCCGGGGGTACTGGCTCACACCTGTAATCCCAGCACTCTGGGATGCCGAGGAGGGTGGATCATGTGAGGTCATGAGTTCGAGACCAGCCCGGCCAACATGGTGAAAATACAAAAAATTAGCTGGGCATGGTAGCAGGCATCTGTAATCCCAGCTACTCCGGAGACTGAGGCAGGAGAATTGCTTGGACCTGGGAGGTGGAGGTTGCAGTGAGCCAAGATCGTGCCACTTAACTCCAGCCTGGGTGGGTAGCAAGAGCGAAACTCCATCTCAAAAAAGAAAAAGAAAAGAACAGTTTAACATTGCCATTAACTGGATCAGGAATGCCTAACCTGTGAGTCTTCAGCCCTAGGGGAGTAGGGGGTTAGGGCACAGGGTCTTTGCCAAATGTTCCTAAATCCTTACATGTCCTAAGTATTGTCTGTAGAATGAAAATATCTTTTGCCTACATATGGACATTCTCATAATCTATGTAGCTGCTGATGTGATGAATACAGTATAGCTTCCTTTAAATGAGTCACTGAAGTTTTACTGTGCGTAGCATTTTTTCATTATGTATTTTCTCAATCAAATCTTATCCTGGGCCGGGTGCAGTGGCTCACACCTGTAATCCCAGCACTGTGGGAGGTTGAGGCAGGAGGCTTGCTTGAGACCAGGAGTTTGAGACTAGACTGGGCACACAGTGAGACCCCATCTTTACAAAACAATATTAATAAAAAATAAACCAGGTGTGAGGGCATGCACCTGTGGTCCCAGTTATTCAGGAAGCTGAGGCGGGAGGATCATTTGAGCCCAGGAGGCGGAGGCTGCAGTGAGCTACAATTGCACCACTGCACTTCAGCCTGGGTGACAGAGCAAGACCCTATCGGGGGAAAAAAAAAAAAAAAGATTATCCTGCCTTTTCCTGGCTGAAACCCTTGAACAGTTTCTCATTTCTCTCAGGGTAAAGTCCAAATTCCCTCCCAGGCACAACAAGACTCTGTTGACCTTTCTTGGCATGGTGCCTGCCCCACCTCCCACCCCTCCCCGACCCCCATCCACCAAGTTCTGACATGAAGCCTTTTCTAGGCCATGGCATAGAGCCCTGGGGCCCAATTCACATATGCGGGCATCAACAGATCCAGAGCTCCTGAGTGGGAGAAATACCCACAGCTCCAGCAGATGTCATGCCAGCTGAGGTGGCGCCAGTCCACTCGGGCGCCGGATGTGGGTAGGCCTCCCCTCACAGTAGCTGCTTCTTCCGGTTCCCGTTGCATCAACCCTGCCTCGCCACTGCCCCGCCACCACTCCACAAGCCAGTTTCTGAATTAAAGCCATTTTCCTTTCAGGGGTTTTAATAATAAGCAATCCTGGAAGTCATAAAGCTTCTTGATTATCAGTTTTCTGTGGACTCGCTTTCTTCAGTGTTATTTGGAAATCCAAGGTCCATAATGCCAGCGCCTTCACAGGCTGTGTATGTGAATTATTTACCCCCTGGAGAAAGTCATAGACAGCTGGAGCGAGGGAGTGATAAAAGTATTTTTTGGCCAGGCATGGTGACTCACACCTGTAATCCCAGCATTTTGGGAGGCCAGGGTGGGCAGATCACCTGAGATCAGCAGTTCGAGACCAGCCTGGCCAACATGGCAAAACCCCGTCTCTACTAAAAATACGAAAATTAGCCAGGCATAGTGGCAGACACCTGTAATCCCAGCTCCTTGGGAGTCTGAGACAGGAGAATCGCTTGAACCCAGGAGGCGGAGGTTGCAGTGAGTCAAGATCATGCCACTGAACTCCAGCCTGGGCAAGAAGAGCAAAACTCTGTTTCAAAAACAAACAAACAAACAACGCCGGCCGCAGGGGCTCACACCTGTAATCCCAGAACTTTGGGAGGCTGAGAGGCTGAGGCGGGCAGACCACTTGAAGTCAGGAGTTCGAGACCAGCCTGGCCAACATGGTGAAACCCCGTTTCTACTAAAAATACAAAAATTAGCTGGGCTTGGTGGCAGGAGCCTATAATCCCAGCTACTCAAGAGGCTGAGGCACGAGAATCACTTGAACCTGAGAGGCAGAGGTTACAGTGAGCTGAGATGGCGCCACTGCACTCTAGCTTGGGCGACAGAACAAAACCCTGTCTCAAAAAAAAAAGTATTTTATTTTTTACTCCTCTCCCCACCTTAAAACCCTCCAAAAATGAAAAAGAGAAACAATTCCATCTTTTAGAAGACGAGGAAAGAGAGTAATCACTCCAGTTATTAGTTTGAAATATTGTTCCAACAAAGAATGTACTTAACATGTGTGTAGTTTCACTAATAACAAAAATGAAAACATGTACCTATTAACCAGCTTTAAGAAAATAGAAGCTGGGCTTGGTGGTGTATTCGTGCAGTCCCAGCTACTTGGGAGGCTGAGGCGGGAGGATCCCTTGAGTCTGGGAGTTCAAGGCCAGCTTGAACAACATAGCAACACCCTATCTCAAAACAAAAGAAAATGGAATTTAACTGGTGACTTTGAAGACTCCTGTGTGCCCCTCCTCAGTCACATCCTCTTCCTCTCCCGCCCGTGATAACTACCATCCTGAACGTAACTTAATAATAATTCCCTTCTTTTTCTGAGTGTTATTCTTCCTGTATATTTTCCCACACAATATGTTTCGGTTCCAGGGAACTTTTGCATTTTATATAAATGAAATCATTCAGTCAAGTATATAGTCTTCTGCGACTAACTTTTTTCACTTAGCTGTGTGCTTTTAAGACTCAACTGCAGCCGGGTGTGGTGGCACACCTGTAATCCCGGCACTTTGAAAGGCTGAGGCAGGTGGATCACTTGACATCAGGAGTTCAAGACAAGCCTGGCCAACGTAGTGAAATCCCATCTCTACCAAAAATACAAAAATTAGCCAAGCATGGTGGCGTGCACCTGTTATCCCAGCTACTCGGGAGGCTGAGGCAGGAGAATCGATTGTTACAGTGAGCTGAGATTGCTCCACTGCACTCCAGCCTGGGGGACAGAATGAGACTCTGCCCACCACCCTCTCCCTCCACCACACACACATACACACACCCCTAACTACTACCGTGTACAGTGATAGTTTCATTTTCACTGAAGAATTGTGTTCGATGATATGAGTATGTGATGTTGTATTTACTCATCCTCCTGGTGACAGTCATTTGTATGTTTTCAACTTTCTGCTATTACAGACAGTGCTAAACATTCCTGTACCTGTCTTTAGCTTCAGAGGCTAGGTGGTTGCACAATCCCAAACTGACAAGTACAGATAAGGGCACTGTTCTGGAAGGTCGAACTTAATGATCCATTGTTTAGAACCACAAAAGGCGGCCAGGCGCGGTGGCTCAACCCTGTAATCCCAGCACTTTGGGAGGCCGAGGCGGGCGGATCACGAGGCCAGGAGATCGAGACCATCCTGGCTAACACGGTGAAATCCCATCTCTACTAAAAATACAAGAAAATTAGCCAGGCAAGGTGGCGGGCGCCTGTAGTCCCAGCTACTTGGGAGGCTGAGGCAGGAGAATGGCGTGAACCCAGGGGGACGGAGCTTGCAGTAAGCCAAGATTGCGCCACTGCACTCCAGCCTGGGGCACAGAGCAAGACTCCGTCTCAAAAAAAAAAAAAAAAAACCCACAAAAGGCAAGCAGCTGGAATGACTCCAGAGAAGTCAGTTCTACCCTGCAGGATGCAGGGAGTGGGAGAGGTGGAACTAACAGAGAAGTTATGTGTAGATCCATGTTAACCATCTGTGTCTCAGCCTCCCAGCTGAGAAAACTGCTGCTGGAGAGGGAGTCAGAGGAGAGGGACTAAGGGAACAGCAATCATTAGAAAGTCTATCTTAGGGTCTGTTGCTACACTGACCTCCTACATCCTGAAAATGGGGGATATGGCCCAAGACAGAGGAGAAAACACATTTGGTGATAAGTCGTTTGAAGAAAAAAAGTCAGCTGAAAACTGGTCTGTTCCAGGTCACTTACCTCATCTTTCTCTAGATTAATTTTTAACCAATAACTGGTCTCTTTCAAAGATGAGCAATGATCACAAAGATTTTTGTATAATTAATGCAGCTTCCAGTTGAACAAGGTGGTATTTATATCCTCCCCCACCCAAAACCCTACTGAAAAGCCAGTGAAGGAATAGAAAAGGGCCAATCCTCACCCGCACCCACATGACTCAGGAAACATCGGTAGATGAGAGAAGCAACTAAGGTAGCAAAGTGCAGGAAGGTATGGTTTGACACATCTGCAGACTCCATGAAGGCACCAGAGACTGTGTGTAAGGTGGGGGTGGAAACAGCTGAATATTGAATTGCTAGATCATAGGCCCCTTCCTCCACTCCTTAAAACCAGGGTGACCACCAGCATAAGGAGGAAATTGGGGGTTCTGGCCTTGAAGGAACTAAATCTGAAATGCTCTGGACTTGGGGACACAGACCTTAAGGGCGCCAGTAGTTATGTGGAATTAGAAACACAGGGATTAAGAGGAGATCTGGCTGGGCACGGTGGCTCAAGCCTGTAATTCCAGCACTTTGGGAGGCCGAGGTGGGCAGATCACTTGAGGTCAGGAGTTCGAGACCAGCCTGACCAACATGGTACAACCCCATCTCTACTAAAAATACAAAAATTAGCTGGGCGTGGTGCCACATGCCGGTGGTCCCAGCTACTTGGGAGGTTGAGGCAGGAGAATGGCTTGAGCCTGGGAGGCAGAGGTTGTGGTGAACCAAGATCGCACCACTGCACTCCGGTCTGGGCAGCAGAGTGAGACTCTGTCTCAAAAAAATTAAAATTAAAATTGTGCATCAGTTTGACTCCAATAATAAATTACTGTAAACAATAGAAATGTCCATGAATAGGGGATTGGATTAAACAAAATGTGATATATCGTGCCAATGGACTGCTACTTAAATAATGTGAGAGTAGTATATTTGATGACATAAAAACATGCTTGGCATGTATGACATGAAGAAAACAGATTACAAAATAGCATGTAAGGCCGGGCACAGTGGCTCAAACCTGTAATCCCAGCACTTTGGGACGCTGAGGCAGGTGAATTGCTTGAGGTCAGGAGTTCGAGACCAGCCTGGCCAACATGGCAAAACCCCATCTCTACTAAAAATACAAGAATTAGCTGGGTGTGGTGGTGTGTGTCTGTAATCCCAGCTGCTCAGAAGACTGAGACATAAGTATTGCTTGAACCTGGGAGGCGCAGATTGCAGTGAGACATCAGAATAAGGATTACTTTGTGGAAAAGAGAGTCCAGTAAATACTTTATGATTTCAAAGACTGTATAGATGATGAAAGACTAAAATGATAGAAGTACAGTAATATGATTTGGATCTGTGTCTCCAACAAATCTCATGTCAAATTGTAATTCCCAGTGTTGGAGGTAGGGCCTGGAGGGAGGTGATGGGATTACAGGGGCAAATTTCTCATGAATGGTTTGGAACCATTCCCTCAGAGCTCTTCTTGTGATAGTGAGTGAGTTATCATGAGATCTGGTTGTTTAAAAGTTTGTGGCATCTTTCCCCTTCTGTCTCTTCCTCTTGTTCCCACCATGTAAAATGTAAAATGCCTGCTTCCCTTTTGCCTTCCACCATGACTGAAAGCTCCCTGAGACCTCCCCAGAAGGCAAGCAGAAGCTGCCATGCTTCTTGTACAGCCTGCAGAACCAGGAGCCAGTTAAACCTCTTTTCTTTATAAATTACCCAGTCTCAGGCATTTCTTTATAGCAATGTGAGAACAGACTAATACATACAGTCATGTACTGCATAACAGTGTTTTGATAAAAAATGGACTGCATATATGATGATGATCCCGTGAGATTATAATAGACCTGAAAAATTCCTGTTGCCTGGGACAAGATGTGGAGGTGGGAGACAGGGATATCAATGATCCTGACTCTGTGTAGGCCTAGGCTAATGTGAGTGTGTGTGTCTTAGTTGTTTTTGTTTGTTTGTTTGTTTGATGCAAGTTCTCACTCTGTCACCACCCAGGCTAGAGTGCTCACTGCAACCTCAAATTCAGGATCTCAAACGATGCTCCCACCTCAGCCTCCCAAAGTGCTGGGATTACAGGTGTGAGCCACTATGCCTGGTCACATTTTTCCATTTTAAAAAATTTTATTTTTAAAAATTTTTGGGCTAGGCACAGTGGTGTGAGCCTGTAATCCCAACACTTTGGGATTACACTTGAGCTCGGGAGTTTGAGACTAGTCTGGGCAACATAGTGAGACTTCATCTCTACAAAAAATAAGCAAACTTAGCTAGGTGTGGTGGTGTGTGCCTATAGTCCCAAACTACTTAGGTGGCTAAAGTGAGAGGATCCCTTGAGCTCAGGAGGTCAAGGTTGCAGTGAGCCAATATTGAGCCACTGCACTCCAGCCTGAGCAACACAGGGAGAGCCTGTCTCAAAAAACAAAACAAACAAAACAAAAAACTTTTTTTTTTTTTTTTTTTGAGACGGAGTCTCGCTCTGTAGCCCAGGCTAGAGTGCAGTGGCCGGATTTCAGCTCACTGCAAGCTCCGCCTCCCAGGTTCACGCCATTCTCCGGCCTCAGCCTCCCAAGTAGCTGGGACTACAGGCGCCCGCCACCTCGTCCGGCTAGTTTTTTGTATTTTTTAGTAGAGATGGGGTTTCACCGTGTTAGCCAGGATGGTCTCGATCTCCTGACCTCGTGATCCACCCGTCTCGGCCTCCCAAAGTGCTGGGATTGCAGGCTTGAGCCACCGCGCCCGGCCAACAAAAAAACTTTTGACTAGGCGTAGTGGCTCATACCTGTAATCCCAGCACTTTGGGAGTCTGAGGTGAGAGGATTGCTTGAGCCTGGGAGTTCGAGACTAGCCTAGGCAAGTCTTGTCTCTACAAAGAAAACTTTAAAAATTAGGCCAGCATGGCAGTACTCATCTGTACTCCCAGCCACTGGGTGGAAGGTGGAGGGCTGAGGTGGGTGGATCACCTGAGCCCAGGAGGTTGAGGCTGCAGTGAGCCCTGATAATGCAACTGCACTCTGGCCTGCATGACAGAGTGAGACCCCGTCTCAAAAAAGAAAAAAGAAGGCCAGGCGTGGTGGTTCACACCTGTAATCCCAGCACTTTGGGAGGCTGAGGCGGGCGGATCACAAGGTCAGGAGTTCAAGACCAGCCTGACCAACATGGTGAAACCCCATCTCCACTAAAAATACCAAAGTTAGCGGGCATGGTGGTGCATGCCTGTAATCCCAGCTACTCAGGAGACTGAGGCAGTAGAATTGCTTGAACTGGGAGGTGGAGGTTGCAGTGAGCCGAGATCGTGCCGTTGCATTTCAGCCTGGGCTACAGAGGGAGACTCTGTGTCAAAAAAAAAAAAAAAAAGAGAGAGAGAGTGAGAAAAAAGAAAAGAAAGAAAATATTTTTGTAAAGCTGTACAATGTGTTTGTGTTTTAACCTAAGTGTTATCAGAGAAGAGTCAAAAAGGTTTTAAAAATTAAAAAGGGCCAGGTGCGGTGGCTCACGCCTGTAATCCCAGTGCTTTGGGAGGCCGAGGTGGGTGATTCACGAGGTCAGGAGTTCAAGACCAGCCTGGCCAAAATGGTAAAACTCTGTCTCTACTAAAAACACAAAAATTAGCATGGTTTGGTGTCAGATGCCTGTAATCCGAGCTACTTGGGAGGCTGAGGCAGAGAATTGCTTGAATGTGGGAGGTGGAGGTTGCAGCGAGCTGAGATAGCACCACTGCACTCCAGCCTGGGCAACAAAGTGAGACTCCATCTCAAAAAAAAAAAAGTCATGCTTTTTTTTTTTTTTTTGAGACAGAGTCTCGCTCTGTCGCCCAGACTGGAGTGCAGTGGCGCGATCTCGGCTCACTGCAAGCTCCGCCTCCCGGGTTCACGCCATTCTCCTGCCTCAGCCTCCGGAGTAGCTGGGACTACAGTCGCCCGCCACCACGCCCGGCTAATTTCTTTTTGTATTTTTAGTAGAGACGGGGTTTCACCGTGTTAGCCAGGATGGTCTCGATCTCCTGACCTCGTGATCCGCCCGCCTCGGCCTCCCAAAGTGCTGGGATTACAGGCTTGAGCCACCGCGCCCGGCCATGCTTTTGTTTTTTAAGAAAATGTGGCCGGGTGCCATGGCTCACGCCTATAATCCCAGCACTTGATCCCGGGAGGTGGAGCTTGCAGTGAGCTGAGATTGAGCCACTGCAGTCCAGCCTGGGCGACAGAGCGAGATTCCGTCTAAAAAAAAGAAAAAAGAGAAAAAGTGGGCCTGGGCGCAGTGGCTCACGCCTTTAATCCCAGTACGTTGGAAGGCTGAGGCGGGCGGATCGCCTGAGGTCAGAAGTTCGAGATTAGCCTGGCCAACTTGGCAAAACCCTGTCTCTACTAAAAATACAAAAATTAGTTGGGCATGATAGCGAGCGCCTGTAATTCCAGCTACTTGGGAGGCTGAGGCAGGGAAATCACTTGAACCCGGGAGGTGGAGCTTGCAGTGAGCCAAGATCATGCCACTGCACTACAGCCTGGACAACAGAGAGAGACTCTGTCTCAAAAAAAAAAAAGAAAATGTGGTCTCATTTTTTTGTACTGCTACCATGGGTATTTCCATTCTCTGTAAACTATTTCTCTTTGTCACCTACACATGTGCACACACACAAACACACACAATCTTTCATTCTCATTTTTATCTGTATATTTACATAGAAACATCTGGAATGATAGTTACTAAATGTCAACAGTGAATTATTCTGAGTGGAGGAATTTAGATCAAATTTATTTTATTTTTGTTTTTTACTTTTTTCCTTGAAAAATTTTGGTATGCTTCAAATTTTTATAATACAGTGAAAGTTCAATAACTATGTGTAGACCAGACACATAGACCAAGACCATGGTTATGTATAGAATAAGCCAGATTATTAGATTTTCTGGTTTATTCTGTATCAATCTATTGCTATTCGAAGGTATCAGAATTTCACAAATATATGTGTAATGTACTTTATTAATATGTTCATAGCCTTATGAATATGATTTAAGTAATATCTATACTATAATAGTATGTTCTAGTTGAATTACATTGTAAATATAATTGGCTGTAGTAAAGACACATTAGTAATTCAATACCTGAAAATGCAATGTATAATGCAGATTATAATTTGGTATATAACAGTAGATGCACTACCTGTGTGGAGTTTATTTGAAAAGTGAAACAAATGCATTGCAGGAGATTTGTGGGCAGCATAGTCTCTATCTTTGAAGATATATATTTATATACAATTTAGAAAAACTACTGTATTTGTGACAAACTGAAATTTTCTTTTATTATCAGGAACTTTCACAGTATGTATAATAACTTAATTTAAATTTCTGTACCTCTTAAAACTTAACCAAAATGGGCCAGGCGCCGTGGCTCATGCCTGTAATCTCACCCAGCACTTTGGGAAGCTGAGGCAGGCAGATCACCTGAGGCCAGGAGTTCGAGGCCTGCCTGGCCAACATGGTGAAACCACATCTCTACTAAAAATACAAAAATTAGCCAGGCGTGGTGGCACGTGCCTATAGTCCCAGCTACTCGGGAGGCTAGGCAGAAGAATGGCTTGAACTCAGGAGGCGGAGGTTTCAGTGAGCCGAGATTGTGCTATTGTACTCAAGTCTGGGTGACAGAGCAAAACTCTGTCTCAAAAAAGAAAAAAAAAAAAAAAACAAAAAACCTGAAAAAAAATTTAACCAAAATGGTTACTCCATAATAAAAATAAATTTTACTTATTGACACATCCACTCAAAATTTGTTTTAAAACTACTATAGTGGATGTTGCCAGCTGACTGTAATTCCATCATATAAATGTGTTGGCAAATTCTCTATTGTTAGATAGTTAGGTCATTTCTAGTTTTTTTGCTAGTATAAACAGTTTTGCTAGCATCCTTAATTATTTCTTCCATAGAAATTTCTAGAAGAATTGCTGTGTCAAAGGGAATGTAAATTCTGAAAGTGTTTTGTGTGTATTACCAAGTTGCTTGCCAGAGAGGCCCATCTAGTTGCACATTCTTACTGACAGTTCAGGGAAGAGTTCTTGTCTGTCTACGCCCTCACTATCACAAGGTGTTATTCTAGGCCACATGAGCTCTGAACCTTCTTCTCAGGTGCCTGGAGAAATGTCCTTACTAATAAAGACTTAAGAGTATTGTTTGTGCCCCAAGAGAGTGGCTGGTGGGCCATGGGCTGGGCTTACCACCATGCCCAGCTAATTTTTGTATTTTTTTGTGGAGACAGGGTTTCACCATGTTGGCCAGGCTGATCTCAAACTCCTGATCTCAAGCGGTCCACCTGCCTCAGCCTCCCAAAGTGTTGGGATTACAGGCATGAGCCACCACAACCTAGCCTAGGCCTTCCATTTAGGAGGATTTTGGGATCTCAATTGGTCACCATCCTAGGGACTTCTTGTCTGCATACATTTTTAAAGAGTGGGGTACATTGACTGATCTGAAGGTAGTGAGTTATCTGAATTGATGGTTCACTGTCAGTTGCAGATCATACTCCTTGTTCTACTCTTTCTTCCCTTCTCATTGCTGCATTTGACTAGTCTTTAAAAAAAATAAAACTTAGAAAAAAGAAAAGAGTGGGGTGCAGAAAAACCAGTTGGAAGCCCCATGGATACATGGGGGATTGTCCACTGCGGACTTCACAGTAGATGATCCTGCTGGGCCAGTTCTTTGGGAAACCTCTGATGTCGGTATCTGCACGGCTTTCTTTTCTTTTCTTTCTTTCTTTTTTTTTTTTTAATTGGCTTGGTCAGATTTCCTGGAAATGTTTCTTCCAATCTCCTACCCAGATGGAAAAAATGTGACTGCCAGAGTTCTGGTTACTGAGTGGGGGACAAGAGATGTCGGTATCTTCATTTAGTGTGAAGGGTGATCCTACTCCAATAAGATACCCGAGCCCTCAACTGTAACTGATGACTCTTAGCACAGAAAACCTCAGTTTTATCCTTTCCTAGTAGAAGCCACAAGTGTCTTTTGCTGGGGTGGAGGAGGGACAGTCACTCACTGGAGGGCAATGGGGGAGGGATTGAGGTCTAACTGCTTCTTCTTCTTCTTCTTCTTTTTTTTTTTTTTTTTTTTTTTGAGACAGAGTCTTGCTCTGTCGCCCAGGCTGGAGTGCAGTGGCGCGATCTCAGCTCACTGCAACCTCCGCCTCCTGGGTTCAAGCGATTCTCCTGCCTCAGCCTCCTGAGTAACTGGGATTACAGGTGCATGCCACTGCGCCCAGCTAATTCTTGTATTTTTAGTAGAGACTGGGTTTCACCATGTTGGCCAGGCTGGTCTCGAACTTCTGACTTCAGGTGATCCACCCGCCTTGGCCTCCAAAAGCGGTGGGATTACAGGCGTGAGCCACTGCGCCCAGCCCTGTTTCTAAAATAGACATTTAATGAGTCTTCATTTTTAGGCTCATCTTTAACCTTACTTCAGGTGGTACCTGGAGGCTTTTAGGGGATTCTTGGGTTACTACTTTGTTACCACTTGTTTTTTCCTGCAGCTGACAGTATTCAACATTCTCAGTTCTTCTCAGTAATCACCGATATCTAGCTTCCAAAATCTGTTGCTCTATCTCCTCACAGGTTCTCTTTGTTCTTATTCATTTATGTCTATTTACAAATTCCTCCACCAGCATGTTAGTGGATTCCAGAGGGGAAATATTCATTGATTTCTGCCACCTTTTTGTTGTCGTTATTTTAAATTTTACATAGAGAAATACATTTGACTCTCAAACAGGGCAACAAAACCCCTGGAGAGTGACACATTGACCCCCTTTAAGTGACAAGTTGGTCCAGTTTGAGTCAGGTGTTCCCCTCTACCAATTAATTTTGGCAAGAGGAGTACAGCACCATGATTGTATGTGGGAATAGGCCCCTGTCCCAAGAGGGACCGATAGTGTGGCAGGGACAGTGGAGACACATTACACACATGGTGGCTCACACAGTCACAGAGATGGAGAAGGACAATCCCTAGAAAAGGGACCCTCCCCAGCTCCTGGTGGGAGCTGATGTTCACAGGAAACCTGATGCTCGCTGCACCTGGATGGGATGAGGGAGCTGACAGGGCCTCTCTATCTGTGACTGTAGGTATGATATAATCCTCTTTGGAAATAACATCACGAGTCTAAATTTGAGACCTGTTGTGAAAGTGAGGCCCAGACCCCACTGCCCTCCTGCCCGCCACCCTATGCGCCTCCGGGCTAGGGCCAGGATAGGAGCCATTTGGGACCTGGGGAGAAACATGGCCTGCTTGAGAACCTGGCCAAAATGACCCTCTTCTGGAATTTATTTTGGCTACATGAATAAACAGATGTTTCCAAACGTCTTATCCTCAGTCTTCTGCTCTTTTCTCTCTACGCAGATTCTGCTCTTTTCTCTCTACGCAGATTCAGCGATTATATCTCTCTGGGTATCTGTAAACCCCCACGACCTCTCCCTCACCTTCAGTCCCACACTTCCACCCGCCTGAGGAACTCTTCCACTCTGTTGTCTCACCCACGTTGGCCCCAGGGTTCAATGCTCCAAATTGACCTCATCATTCTTGCACCTCCCAGGCTTGAAACCTAGGAATTATTTTCAACTCCTACCTCTCCCTTGGCACAGGTACCCAATTAGTCACCATTTTAATCATCCACTGCTGGTAATGACTGTGACATTTATCCTATTGTATCTGGCAGTGAGAGGGCTGTGGCTGTCAAGTTGACACACAAATCAGGCAGAATAAAACCCCACCCAGAAAAGGCCGGCGTCAGCATGGAACTCTGTTACAAACATCAAAAACCGTCTGTGGGCTTGGTGCAGTGGCTCATGCCTGTAATCCTAGCACTTTGGGAAGCCAAGGCAGGAGAGTCACTTGAGCCAAGGAGCTCAAGACCAGCCTGAGCAACATAGTGAGACCCCATTTCTTTTATTTATTTATTTAAAAACATTTTTTTAAATTTTGTTTTTGAGACAGAGTATCTCTCACTGTTGCCCAGGCGGTAGTGCAGTGGTGCTATCTCGGTTCACTGCAACCTCTGCCTCCCAGGTTCAAGCGATTCTCCTGCCTCAACCTCCAGAGTAGCTGGGATTACAGGCATGCACCACCATTCCCGACTAAGTTTTTGTATTTAGTAAAGACACGGTTTCACCATGATGGTCAGGCTGGTCTCGAACTCCAGGTGTGAGCCACCATGCCCGGCCAAGACCCCATTTCTATTACACAAATAATTAGCCAGGTGTGGTGGCTTGCACCTATAGTCCCACACATTCGGGAGGTTGAGGTGGGAATTTGAGGCTGCAGTGAACCATGATCATACTACCACACTCCAGCCTAGGCAACTGAATGAGGTCCTGTCTAAAAAAAAAAAAAAAAAAAAGGGGTGTTATGGTGGGGCTGATGGGAGGGGATGGGGAGATATGATCAAGGCCAAGCCAGAGTGACAGCAGATCTAATAAGTGGAGTGAGCAGAGGAATGAAGTCATGAGCCGAGAGCCCACTCAGCGGCTGAGTTCAAACTTGAAGGCTCTGGGGGAGGAGCACCTAACATTTGTTGGGCATCTGCTAAGCAATCAAGGACTTTTGTGTATTTATTACCGTCATCCTGGCAGCAAGACATGGGATAGATGGTGAATCTGACATTTGCCCAGCACCTTTGGTTTTTGTTTTCTTTTCACAAACACTAATTCATTTGATTCCGTGGTAACCCAGTGAAGTGGTCAGAGCCCTCTTTGGTGAATGTGAAAACTGAAGCCAAAAGTCCTCCATGTCTTCATTACTCAAAGCGTGGTCATCAGTATCACCTGGGAGCTTGTTAGAAACACAGATCTCCAGCTTATCCCAGGCTCACCCACTGGAATGCGTATTTAAACAAGAAGCCCAGGGATTCGTGGGCACATTAAAGCTGATCTATGTGACTGCTGGAGGAGTCTGAACCAGCCTTACACAGCTAAGTCTGCCCCTGGTCAGCAACGTGTGGCACAAACGCCAAGGTTACCTACAACTCTGAGACAAGCTCGGCCATCAGCGGGGAGTGAGGCTGACAGAGCTGAGGTTTGGGTGGTGAGAGGAGAGCCGAAAAGGGAAGTCAAGTCAAGGGTTGTTTGTGGGGATTATGCTGTGTGCCCACTGCTGTGGCTCCAGGCATCAGGTGCTCCAGAACTGACAATGCAGGATTGGGAAGCATGAGACCATCAGGGAAGATGGCAGCCCAGCCCATGGAGGCAAGCAAAGTGGTGTGACTGAAGAGTTAGTGCTGGAGGAGGCACAGTCCCCTGGGAGTGGAGAGCCTCTCCGAGTGAGAGAGAAGGCAGGAGGAGGTGAGTAGGCCTGGGATGTGGAGGGCCCTGCACACCCGGCCGGGGAGTGCAGGCTTGGTCTAGGGGCAGTGGAAAGTCTACGCTGGAGAGGTGTCCTGTGCCTCTTCCTCCACCCTCTGTTTCCCTCACTGGCGTCTCCTCATGGAAACATCTGCTTGATAATCTTGACAGTCTCCTCTGGTACATCATAGCTCGTAGACCTGTTCCCAGCCAAGTCTCAACAACCAGGATTGAGCCCATCCTGCCCTTTCCCTCTTCCTGAGCCTTTTCACCTTCCTGACTTTTCACCCAGTCACTGGCCACTCACCTTGGGAGTGAACTCAGACTCCCCCCGGTCCTGTAACCTCCATACTGCATTGCTCTTTGAGTTATCTCTGCTAAAAATCCTTCATCATCCCTAAGCAGCCTCCCCACCTGCAGTGTCTCCAACCCACTCTCAGGCTTCCTTTGTTAGGTCCAAATTCCTCAGCCTGAGCTACTTTTCATAGCTCTCTATACCTTCCTCCTACCTTATCTTACCTGTCACTGCTCCCAGGGTCCCAATTCCCCCTCCTTCCCACCCTGCTTCCACTCCTGCCCTCTGATCTCCTTGTCCCTTCCTACTTGTCTGTCCCCTGCTGGTGAGTGGTGAAGCCAGCTGGACTTCCTGGGTCGAGTGGGGACTTGGAGAACTTTTCTGTCTTACAAGAGAATTTTAAAATGCACCAATCAGCACTCCGTAGCTAGCTAGAGGTTTGTAAAATGCACCAATCAGTGCTCTGTAAAAACGCACCAATCAGCACTCTGTGGCTAGCTGGAGGTTTGTAAAATGGACCAATCAGCAGGGCACGGGTGAGGACAAGTAAGGGAATAAAAGCTAGCCACCCTCAGCCAGCAATGGCAACCCACTTGGGTCCCCTTCCATGCTGTGGAAGCTTTGTTCTTTCGCTCTTCACAATAAATCTTGCTGCTGCTCACTCTTTGGGTCCGTGCCACCTTTAAGAGCTGTAACACTCACCACGAAGGTCCGTGGCTTCATTCTTGAAGTCAGCGGGACCACAAACCCACCAGAGAGAACCAACTCTCGACACATCTTCGCAACCATGAGGGGACTATTGCCAAGTGGTGAGTACCATCGGACCTTTTTTGCTTACTATTCTGTCCTACTTTTCCTTAGAATTTGGGGGCTAAACACAGGGCACCTGTCAAGCAGTTAAAAGCGACTAGTGCAGCTGCCAGACTACAGACACGGGTGTCAGGCCTTCTGGGAAAGGGCTCTCTAACAATCCCGACTCTTTGGCTTTGGGAGCATTGGTTTTCCTGGAACCAGCTTCCGCTTTTCGTGTACTTCTGGGCTGAGCCGAGGGTCAACAGAGAGGAAAGCCACTCAGCTCCGGGATTCCAACAAAAAGTTGGTTGGCCCTGTAGCCATGAGCAGAACTCTCAAAATCACATCGCCCAAGCGACACTTGCCCATCTATTCTATGTATCCTGACTCTTGCCTCCTGGGTCCTAACACCTCTCAGACAAACTTCCTCTCGCCTCTCTTCTCTGAGGCTAGTCCCACTTCTAAAAACCACTCCCTGTTTGTGGTACTTTTCCAGTTTCTTCTATAAGAATGATTTCTAGTATAATTTTTGGGACTCTGTTCCTTTCTTTAGGCAGCCAGGTTCACCAATCAGAAAGACATAATTTTTGCCCAACCCCATTTTGTCAGGGGGAATATCTGGAATTTTAGGATCCCTCCTCAGACTAGCAGGCCTAACAAAGGCTATTCCCAAAGCTAGGATATGGGGAGCCTCAGAAATGATATCCTTCCTATTCATATGATGAGAAGTGAGGACAAAAGGCGTCACTCTTCCAACCCTAGAAATCCCTTCCCTCCCTCAGGGTATGGCCCTCCACTCAATTTTTGGGGCATATAATCTTTATAGGACAAGGGTAAGGTCCCAGCGCTAACAGGAAAAAATGCTTAGTACACTAATAGGTTTTCAAGAATGCATTAGTAAGGGCCACTAAATCTGACCTTCCTCGGTCCTCCTTGTGGTCTAGGAGGAAAACTAGTGTTTTTGCTGCTGCATCGGTGAGCGCAACTATTCCTATCAACAGGGTCCAGTGACCACTGTGGATTCTTGAGGAAGAGGGGGATCTGCTGCTGTGTTGGTGAGTGCAGCTATTCCTATCAGCAGGGTCCAGGGACCATTGCGGGCTCTTGAGCAAGGGGGGGAAAACAAACAAACCAAAACCATGGGCGTTTTTTTTCTTTCAGATGGGAAACACTCAGGCACCAACAGGCTCACCTTGAAATGCATCCTAAGCCATTGGGACCAATTTGACCTGCAAACCCTGAAAAAGAGGTGGCTCATTTTTTTCTGCACTTTGGCCTGGCCCCAGTATTCTCTCTCTGATGGGGAAAAATGGCCACCTGAGGGGAGTATAAATTATAATATTATCCTGCAGTTTGACCTTTTCTGTAAGAGGGAAGGCAAATGCAGTGAGATACCTTATGTCCAAGCTTTCTTTTCACTGAAGGAGAATCCACAACTATGCAAAGCTTGCAGTTTACATCCCACAGGAGGACCTCTCAGCTTACCTCCATATCCTAGTCTCCCTATAGCTCCCCTTCCTATTAAAGATAAGCCTCCTCTAATCTCCCCCACCCAGAAGGAAACAAGAAAAGAAATCTCCAAAGGACCACAAAAAACCCCTGGCTATTGGTTATGTCCCCTTGAAGCTGTAGGGGGAGGGGAATTTGGCCCAACCCGGGTACATGTCCCCTTCGCCCTCTCTGATTTAAAGCAGATCAAGGTAGACCTGGGGAAGTTTTCAGATGATCCTGTTAGGTATACAGGTGTCCTATAGGGTCTAGGGCAAACCTTTGACCTCATTTGGAGAGATGTCATGCTATTGTTAGATCAAACCCTGGTCTTTAATGAAAAGAATGCAGCTTTAGCTGCAGCCCAAGAGTTTGGAGATACCTGGTATCTTAGTCAACTAAATGATAGAATGACAGCTAAAGAAAGGGACAAATTCCCTACCGGTCAGCAAGTTATCCCCAGTATGGATCCTCACTGGGACCTCGACTCAGATCATGGGGACTGGAGTCATAAACATCTGTTGACCTGTGTTCTAGAAGGACTAAGGAAAATTAGGAAAAAGCCCATGAATTATTCAGTGATGTCCACCGTAACTCAGGGAAAGGAAGAAAATCCTTCCGCCTTCCTCAAGCAGCTATGGGAGGCCTTAAGAAAATATACTCCCTCCCAACTCCCTCGAGGGTCAGTTGATCCTCAAAGAGAAGTTTGTTACCCAGTCAGCTGCAGCTATCAGAAGAAAGCTCCAAAAATGAGCCCCAGGCCCTGAACAAAATCTGGAGGCATTATTAAACCTGGCAACCTCGGTGTTCTATAATGGGGACCAAGAGGAACAGGCCAAAAAGTAAAAGTGAGATCAGAGAAAGGCTGCAGCCTTTGTCATGGCCCTCAGACAAACAAACCTTGTGGTTCAAAAGGACAGAAAATGGAGCAGGCCAATCACCTGGTAGGGCTTGTTATCAGTGTGGTTTGCAAGGACACTTTAAAAAAGATTGTAAAATGAGAAACAAGTCACCCCCTTGCTCTTGTCCACTATGCTGAGACAATCACTGGAACGTGTACTGTCCCAGAGGACAAAGGTTCTCTGGGCCAGAAGCCCCCAACCAGATGATCCAACAACAGGACTGAGGGTGCCCAGGGCAAATGCTAGCTCATGTTATCACCCTCACTGAGCCCCAGGTACGTTTAACCATTGAAGACAAGGAAATTGACTTCCTCCTGGACACTGCTGTGGCTTTCTCAGTGTTAATCTCCTGTCCTGGATGACTGTCCTCAAGGTCTGTTACCATCCGAGGAATCCTGGGACAGCCTGTAACCAGGTATTTCTCCCACCTCCTCAGTTGTAATTGGGAGACTTTGCTCTTTTCACATGCCTTTCTTGTTATGCCTGAAAGTCCCATACCCTTATTAGGGAGGGACATATTAGCCAAAGCTGGAGCTATTATCTACATGAATATGGGGAACAAGTTACCCATTTGTTGTTCCCTGCTTGCCCAGTCCAAATCAGGCTAAAAGACCCCACCGCTTTACCTTATCAAAGGCAATATCCCTTAAGGCCTGAAGCTCATAAAGGATTACAGGATATGGTTAGACATTTAAAAGCTCTAAGCTTGGTAAGAAAATGCAGCAGTCCCTGCAACACCCCAATTCTAGGAGTTCAAAAATTGAATGGTCACTGGAGACTAGTGCAAGATCTTAGACTCATCAATGAGGCAGTAATTCCTCTCTATCCAGTTGCACCCAACCCCTATACCCTGCTCTCTCAAATACCAGAGGAAGCAGAATGGTTCAAGGTTCTGGACCTCAAGGATGCCTTCTTCTCTATTCCCCTGCACTCTGACTCCCAGTATGTGGATGATTTCCTTTTGGCTGCCAGTTCAGAAGCCTCGTGCCAGCAGGCTACTCTAGATCTCTTGAACTTTCTAGCTAATCAAGGCTACAAGGCATCTAAATGGAAGGCCCAGCTCTGCCTACAACAAGTCAAATATCTAGGCCTAATCTTAGCCAGAGGAACTAGGGCCCTCAGCAAGGAATGAATACAGCCTATACTGGCTTATCCTTGCCCTAAGACACCAAACAGTTGCAGGGGTTCCTTGGAATCACCAGCCTTTGCCAACTATGGATCCCCGATACAGCAGGATAGTCAGGCCCCTCTATACTCTAATCAAAGAGACCCAGAGGGCAAATACTCATCTAGTAGAATGAGAACCAGAGGCAGAAACAGCCTTCAAAACCTTAAAGCAGGCCCTAGTACAAGCTCCAGCCTTAAGCCTTCCCACAGGACAAAATTTCTGTTTATATGTCATGGAGAGATCCAGAATAGCTCTTGGAGTCCTTACTCAGACTCATGGGACAACCCCACAACCAGTGGCATACCTAAGAAAGAAAATTGATATAATAGCAAAAGGCTGGCCTCACTGTTTATGGGTAGTTGCGGTGGTGGCCATCTTAGTATCAGAGGCTATCAAAATAATACAAGGAAGGGATCTCACTGTCTGGACTACTCATGATGTAAATGGCATACTAGTTGCCAAAGGAAGTTTATGGCTATCAGACAACTGCCTGCTTAGATACCAGGTGCTACTCTTTGAGGGACCGGGGCTTCAAATATGCACATGTGTGACCCTCAACCCTGCCACTTTTCTCCCAGAGGATGGGGAAACAATTGAGCATGACTGCCAACAAATTGTAGCCCAGACTTATGCTGCCCAAGAGGATCTCTTAGAAGTCCCCTTAGCTAATCCTAACCTTAACCTATATACCGATGGAAGTTCATTTGTGGATAATGGGATATGAAGGGCAGATTATGCCATAGTTAGTGATGTAACAGTACTTGAAAGTAAGCCTCTTCCCCCAGGGACCAGCGCCCAGTTAGCAGAACTAGTGGCACTTACCCGAGCCTTAGAACTGGGAAAGGGGAAAAGAATAAATGTATATACAGATAGCAACCCCCATTAAATACCACAAGGAAATCATGGAGTTATTGCATGCAGTGCAAAAACCCAAGGAGGTGGCAGTCTTACATGGCTGAAGTCATCAAAAAGGGGAAGGAGAGGGGAGAACAGCAGCATAAGCAGCTGGCAGAGGCAGGGAAAGATCAGCAGAGGGGAAAGAGAGACAGAGGGGAAAGACAGAAAGTCAAAGAGAGAGATAGAAGTAGTTAAGAAAAAACACTGTATCCTATTCCTTTAAAAGCCAGGGTAAATTTCTGTCTATCCAGCCAAGGCATATTCTTCTTATGTTGAACTTCAACCTTTATCTGGCTCCCTACCAACTGGACAGGCATCTGCACTTTAGACCTCCCAAGTCCCAGCATTAACATTGCCCCAGGAAATCAGACTCTATCAGTGCTCCTCAAAGCTCAAGTCCATCAGTGCGGGCCATATAACTAATACCCCTACGTATAGGGTTAGGAATGGCCACTGCTGCAGGAACCAGAATAGCAGGTTCGTCCACTTCACTATCCTACTACCACACACTCTCCAAGGATTTCTCAGACAGTTTGCAAGAAATAAAAAAAATCTATCCTTATTCTGTGATCCCAAATAGACTCTTTGGCAGCAGTGACTCTCCTCACTGCTGAGAAAGGAAGACTCTGCACCTTAGGGGAAGAGTGTTGTTTTCACACGAAGCAGTCAGGGATAGTATGAGACACCGCTCAGAGTTTACAGGAAAAGGCTTCTGAAAACAGACAACGCCTTTCAAACTCTTATACCAACCTCTGGAGTTGGGCGACATGGCTTCTCCCCTTTCTAGGTCCTGTGACAGTCATCTTGCTATTACTCGCCTTTGGGCCCTGTATTTTTAACCTCCTTTTCAAATTTGTTTCCTCCAGGATCAATGCCATCAAGCTACAAGTGGTAGGAGGAACCCCAAATAAGCTCAACTAACAACTTCTACCAAGGACCCCTGGACCAACCCACTGACCCTTTGGCTGACCTAGAGAGTTCCCCTCTGGGGGACACTACCACTGCAGGGCCCCTTCTTTGCCCCTATCCAGCAGGAAGTAGCTAGAGCGGTCATTGTCCAATTCCCAACAGCAGTTGGGGTGTCCTGTTTAGAGAGGGGATTGACAGGTGAACCCAGCTGGACTTCCTGGGTTGAGTAGAGACTTGGAGAACTTTTCTGTCTTACAAGAGGATTGTAAAATGCACCAATCAGCACTCTGTATCTAGCTAGAGGTTTGTAAAATGCACCAATCAGCACTCTGTGGCTAGCTAGAGGTTTGTAAAATGGACCAATCAGCAGGACATGGGCAGGGACAAGTAAGGGAATAAAAGCTGGCCACCCCCAGCCAGCAGTGGCAACCCACTCGGGTCCTCTTCCACGCTGTGGAAGCTTTGTTCTTTCGTTCTTCACAATAAATCTTGCTGCTGCTCACTCTTTGGGTCCGTGCCACCTTTAAGAGCTGTAACACTAACCACAAAGGTCCGTGACTTCATTCTTGAAATCAGTGAGACCACGAATCCATCGGAAGGAACCAACTCTGGACACACTGGGAGAGACCGCCTTTCTATGTTTCCTCTGGCCAAAGCCTGACTGTCTTTCTATGCCCATTATACATCATTATACATGCCTTTACTTCCTTCCTGTTGGCATTAGAAGATTAGAATGCAGGATTTGTGACTAGTGGATGGGTTATAATATTTCTTTTTTTTTTTAGACAGAGTCTTGCTCTGTCGCCCAGGCTGGAGTGCAGTGGCCGGATCTCAGCTCACTGCAAGCTCCTCCTCCTGGGTTTACGCCATTCTCCTGCCTCAGCCTCCCGAGTAGCTGGGACTACAGGCGCCCGCCACCTCACCCAGCTGGTTTTTTTTTTTTTTTTTTTTTTTTGTATTTTTTAGTAGAGACAGGGTTTCATCGTGTTAGCCAGGATGGTCTCGATCTCCTGACCTCATGATTCGCCCGTCTCAGCCTCCCAAAGTGCTGGGATTACAGGCTTGAGCCACCGCACCCAGTTGATTTTTTTTTTTAAACTGAGTCTTGCTCTGTCATCCAGGCTGGAGTGCAGTGGCATGAACATGGCTCACTGCAGCCTCGACTTCCTGGGGTCAAGTGATCCTCCTGCTTCAGCCTCCCATGTAGCTGGGACCACAGGCATCCACTATCATGCCTGGCTAATTTTTTTTTTTTGGAGTTTCTTTGTTTCTTTCTTTCCCTCCCTCCCTCCCTCCCTCCCTCCCTCCCTCCCTCCCTCCCTTCCTTCCTTCCTCCCTCCCTCCCTCCCTCCCTCCCTTTCTCTCTCTCTCTTTCTTTCCTTCCTTCTTTCTCTCTCTGTTTTTGACAGAGTCTCACACTATTGCCCAGGCTGGAGTACAATGGCATGATCTTGGCTCACTGCAACATCCGCCTCCCAGGTTCAAGCAATTCTCCTGCCTCAGCCTCCCAAGTAGCTGGGATTACAAGTGCACGCCACCACACCCAGCTAAATTTTGTATTTTTAGTAGAGACAGGGTGTCACCATGTTGGGCAGTCTGGTCTTGATCTCCTGACCTCAGGTGATCGCCTGCCTTGGTCTCCCAAAGTGCTGAGATTACAGGTGTGAGCTACCGCACCTGGCCTCCTTACATATTTTAAGTTTGGCCTAAAGGTTTCTCTGTACATCGTGAACTACAGCCTAAATGGAAGTGTAAACAAACTGTGATCTACTCTCGTGCCAATCACTGAGTTTTGGCCAATCAAATGTGGCCAACTCTTCAAACTGTGTTCAAATAAGGCAAATGCAAAGCTGTAACCAATCCAGCTGTTTCTGAGCCTCGCTTCCGTTTTCTGTATGTCACTTTCCTTTTTCTGTCCATAAATCTTCTTCCACCACGTGGCTACACTGCAGTCTCTGGGCCTACTCTGGCTCAGGAGGCTGCCCGATTCGGGAATCATTCGTTGCTCAGCTTTTACATTTAATTCAGCTGAAGCTTTTCTTTTAACACAAACTATGTACCACACACTGTTCTACCCCCTAGGCTCTAGCAGGAAACAATTCTGGCAAATTCTTCATCCTCATTGAGTTTTTATAGTTTAGAGAGGAGAGGGATATAATAAATAGCCTAGAAGAAGCGTAGTGGGCCGGGCGCGGTGGCTCACGCCTGTAATCCCAGCGCTTTGGGAGGCCGAGGCGGGCGGATCACAAGGTCAGGAGATCGAGACCACGGTGAAACCCCGTCTCTACTAAAAATACAAAAAATTAGCCGGGCGCGGTTGTGGGCGCCTGTAGTCCCAGCTACTTGGGAGGCTGAGGCAGGAGAATGGCGTGAACCCGGGAGGCGGAGCTTGCAGTGAGCCGAGATCGCGCCACTGCACTCCAGCCTGGGCGACAGAGCGAGACTCCGTCTCAAAAAAAAAAAAAAAAAAACAAAACAGAAGCGTAGTGGCTCATGCCTGTAATCCCAGCACTTTGGGAGGCTAAGGCAGAAGAATCCCTTGAGTCCAGGAGTTCAAAACCAGTCTGGGCAATATAGTGAGATAGTGAGACCCCCCCCCATCTCTACAAAAAATTAAAATATTACCCAGGTATGGTGGCACAGACCTGTAGCTCCATTTACTCAGGAGGCTGAGACTGGAGGATGGTTTGAGCCTGGGAGATTGAGACTACAGTGAGCCATGATACTACCACTGCACTCCAGCCTGAGCAACAGAGCACAGGACCCTGTCTCCAAAAAAAAAAAAAAGTCAGGCGCAGTGGCTCACACCTGTAATCCCAGAACTTTGGGAGGCCAAGGTGAGCGGATCACTTGAGGTCAGGAGTTTGAGACCAGATTAATCAATACGGCAAACCACAATCTCTACTAAAAATACAAAAATTAGACAGGCATTGTGGCAGACGCCTATAATCCCAGTTACTTGAGAGGCTGAGGCAGGAGAAACACTTGAACCCAGGAGGCGGAAGTTGCAGTGAGCCGAGATCGTGGCACTGCACTCCAGCCTGAGGGACAGAGTGAGACTTCTTTGCCCCTGTCGAGCAGGGAGTAGCTAGAGCAGTCATCGCCCAATTCAGGAAATTTGGAAATTAGTGATTTTTTTTTTTTTTTTGAGACAGAATCTGGTTCTGTCACCCAGGCTGGAGTGCAGTGATGCGATCTTGCTCACTGCAAGCTCCATCTCCTGGGTTCACACCATTCTCCTGCCTCTGCCTCCTGAGTAGCTGGGATTACAGGCACCTGCCACCACGCCTGGCTAATTTTTCTGTTTAGTAGAGATGAGGTTTCACCATGTTAGCCAGGATGGTCTCGATCTCCTGACCTTGTGATCTGCCTACCTCAGCCTCCCAAAATGCTGGGATTACAGGTGTGAGCCACTGCACCCAGCTGTGATATTTTATTTCTATAAATGTACACTCACGTGCACACACACACACATGATATGAAAAAAATGCAAAGAGGAGGAATCTAGAATGTGGAGTATGGGAAGATTTGCTTGTCTTAGAGTAGTGTGGGGAGGCCTCACTGAGGGGTGACATCTGAGCAGAGACTAAAAGGAAACAAAACAGCCAGCTTTGTGAGTGTTTGGGGGAGAGAATTTCAGGCTGAGAAGACAGCAATGCACTCAAGGCAAGAGTGGGCTTGCGTGTCTGAGGCCAGTGCGGCAGGGGTCAAGGGAAAAGTCAGTGGCAGGAGATGGAGCCAGGGAGGTGGCAGTGGGCCAAGGCCTGGTAGGCTGTGGTCAAGACTTCAGTGGCTAGGATTAGTGGCAGCAGGGCCAGTGGTGGGTATATTTTGAAGGTAGAGTCAACAGGGTTTGCTGATTTATTTATTTTTATTTATTTTTATTTTATTTTATTTATTTATTTATTTATTTTGTGAGACAGAGTCTTGCTCTCTCGCTCAGGTTGGAGTGCAGTGATTGTAATCTCAGCTCACTACAGCCTTGCCCTCCCGGGCTCAGGTGATCATCCCACCTCAGCCCCCTGAGTAGCTGGGTGTACACACAAGCACCACCATGCCCAGCTAATTTTTGTATTTGTTGTAGAAATGGGGTTTTGCCATGTTGGCCAAGCTGGCCTTGAACTCCTGTACTCAAGTGATCCTCCCACCTTGGCCTTCCAAAGTGCTGGGATTATAGGCATGAGCCACCACGTCTAGCCTTGCTGGTATATTAATGTCGATTTTGAGTAGATGAAACAGGTCAAGGAAGAGTCCTTTGTCTGGTTTTGGTATGAGCATGGAGAAGATGAAGGTATTGTTTACTGAGCTAGGTAAGGCTGCAGAAGGAGCAGGTCTGGGGTACAAATAAAACTTTAATTTTGGATATTTTGCCAGCTGTGTCTATTAGACACCCAGGTCACGGTGTTGATTAGGCAGTTGGATATTCAAACCCGGAGTTCAGCCAACAGGTCAGGGCTGGAGATACAAATTTGGGAGAAGTCAGCATAGAGAGATTGATCTTAAAGCTATGAGCCTGGATGAGGTCACCCGGAGTGTGAACAAGGACAGAGAAGAGAAGGACTGACTCCTGGGGCCCTGCAGTATTTTGACATCAGGAAAATGAAGAGAAACCAGAAATATAAATGGGGAAGGAGGGGCCAGTGATGTTAAAGAAGATCCCAGAAAGGGTGGTGTCTTAGAGGCCAAGTAAGGATGTGTTTAATAAACATGATCCCAGCCGGGTGTGGTGGAGCACACCTGTAATCCCAGCTACTCGGGAGGCTTAGGCTGGAGGGTCACTGGAGCCTGGGAGCTCAAGGCCAACCTGGGCTACAAAGCAAGAATCTGTCTCTAAAAAAGTAGAATGTGAACCCTTGTGTTTCTGTTATTAGTGTTGTTCATAGACTGAATTCATGCTATAGGTGGGTGATTCTGCTAGCTCTTTGTCAATAGTTACCCTGGAGGCCTGGTGTCATTACGGCTATATTAAAGAAAGGCTGCCTTTTTTTTTTTTTTTTTTTTTGAGAGACAGGATCTCACTCTGTTGCCCAGGCTGGAGTGCAGTGGCATGATCATGACTCACTGCAGCCTCCACTTCCCAGGTTCAAGTGATTCTTCTGCCTCAGCCTCCTGAGTAGCTGGGATTACAGGCACACACCAGCACAGCTGATTATGTTTTTTAAAATTTACTTTTACCTTTTTTTTTAAATGAAGTAGGGTCTTGCTATGTTTCCCAGGCTTGTCTTGAACTCCTGAGATCAAGTGATCTGCCTTCCTAGGCCTTCCAAAGTACTGGGATTATAGGAGTCAGCCACCACTTCCAGCCATTAATATTTTTTAAAAATTTTGTTGTTGAGATGGGGTATCTATGTTGCTCAGGCTGGTTTCAAACTCTTGGGCTCAAGCGATCTTCCTGCCTCAGTGTACCAAAGTGCTGGGATTACAGGCGTGAGCCACCGCACTTGACAGAGGCTGCCATTTTTAGTGGCCAATGGTTGAACAGCCAATCCATCCAATGTAATGCAGCAGTCATCTTCTTCCGCCTCACACAGACACCGCAGCGGAAATCAGGAGGGAAGAGGCGATGAGGGTGCCGTGGGGAGCAGCACTTGTCAGGAGACCATGGATGAAATTCCAGGTAGGCAGGTGGGGCCTGACAGCCACAATAGAGCTTTGGTCTCTCAGGAGCCTGGTGAGTGTCAGGTGAGACCCTGGCCCTTCAGTACAGTGACACCTTGGGCAGAATGAGGAAGCAGGAAGGGGTCCCAGGTGTTAGAACAGACGAGTTCTTTGGTGAGCACACAAATTTTCAGGTGGTAGAAACACCCAAATGGAGCCTCCAGATCCCTTCTCTGTGACCCATGGCCTGTCACACCATAGATTCGCCATCCCCTCACCCTTCTCCATCCTCAGGAATCCCCTCTCTGATTCCAGCCCTGTGACTTGACCTGTTCTTCTCCCTCCAGCAGCCTGGCCTTCTGATCCTCTCAAGTCAGAGCCCCTCTGGCTCATGGGTCCCGTCTCAGGGTCTCTCACTGCAGTGATGTCCTCAAACCCACCCTAGAACTGAGCCTGGTTTCACAAAACAGCCATGGCAGCTACTTTCTGTTCTCTGAAATAGATAAAACTCTCCTCTTGTCCCTGTTGCACTACTAATCAGCCACAGCTCATACCCTCTGAAGCCTGCTTATTATCCTGTTTCCTGAGAACCTGATTCTTCTAGGCACTCTGTGATGTTTAGAGAGAGACCTGCTTTACTTTATTTTTATTTATTTATTTTTTGTGACAGAGTCTGGCTGTTGCCCAGGCTGGAGTGCAGTGGTGCGATCTCAGCTCATTGCAACCTCTGCTTCCCAGGTTCAAGCATTTCTCCTGCTTCAGCCTCCCAAGTAGCTGGGATTACAGGCATGTACCACCATGCCCGGCTAATTTTTTTTGTTATCGTATTTTTAGTAGAGATGGGGTTTCACCTTGTTGGCCAGACTGGTCTCGAACTCCTGACCTCAGGTGATCCACCTTCCCTGGTCACCCAAATTGCTGGGATTACAGGCGTGAGCCACTACGCCCAGCCAAGCCCTGCTTTATTGAAGTTAGCTTTTGTGTCAAAGACAGAATGTGAAGATATAACAGATGAGGGCTCATCTCAGAAAAACCCCACAGATCGTAGAGGTGGGGTGAGAAGGAACTGGGAGGAGGAGGGGATCACAGGAGGAGTCACCCTTTCCGCTAGAGAACTGTGCATTTTCCATTTCATGCAGGGACAGTCTCTTTTTGTCATCCTGTTATAATGTGCAACCCTCTGTTCAGTTCATGGCCAAGGAACAGAATGTCTCACCATGGGAGGCCCCACCCCTAGGGAGTCAACCCACGGCCTTGGTCTTCTGAGCAGGGGCATTAACAGAGCCAGCTGCGCAAAAAGGAACTCATGAGGCACAGGGTCCGTGGGCCAGTGGGTTTGGTGGCCAGGGATGTGTGTGTGTCCTGGGAGAAACCGCAGGGCCTCAGGGTGCCCCTGGAAGAACAGCAGACCCCCTCCCTCTCTCACTGCATTCAGCCAGCGTCCTCAGCCACTGCTGAGAGGCTGCTCTGGGGCCCAGCTCAGAGTCCAGCTCACAAGAGATGATCCAAGAAGAAAAGTCCTTGACCGTGTCCTTGAGATCTTCATAGACAAGTTTTGGTGAGATATTTAAGAACTCAAGCTCATGTACAAAGGCAAGAGAAGATAATAGGGAAGTGGGGTGATGATATGAAAAACTGAGGGTGCCCCTGTTAGCTGTGACCTTGGGTCTCCTTAATTCTTGGATCCTCAGTTTTCCTAAGAAAAAAGGAGGCCAATACCATCTGTTCTTCGCTTCTGCCTTGGGAGTCCAGTGGGGTAACAGGTGGAGGGATATGAGAGGAGAGAGCACTGGAGCGGGGGCCTGTGATGGGAAGAGCCTGTCTCTGGTCATTTCCTTTTGGTTCTCAAGGAATGTTCAAAGCAGAGGAGTTTGTCCTTCCTCATCCCAAGCATAAGAGTTAAGTGAGTTGTGACCTTGCCATGTGAGTTCAGATAATAAAAAAATTCAGTGGTTAATGGAGCCTTATCTTTGGAAAGATATACAAAAGACTGGTAGCACTGCTTGCCCCTGGAGGGTGGAGAACGGGGCAGCTGAGCCACAGGTGCATGGGGGGAGAATTGATTTTTTGTGTATTATACTCTTTTGCACTTTTTAAATGTAATACCATGTAAATGTAATGTCTAGTAACAAATAAAGAGAATTCAAACTTAAAAGTGATTCAGTCAGACGCGGTGGCTCATGCCTGTAATCCCAGCACTTTGGGAGGCCGAGGCTGGCAGATCACCTGAGGCTGGGAGTTTGAGACCAGCCTAACCAACATGGAGAAACCTTGTCTCTACTAAAAATATAAAATTGCTGGGCATGGTGGTGCATGCCCGTAATCCCAGCTACTCAGGAGGCTGAGGCAGAATAATTGCTTTAACTCGGGAGGCAGAGGTTGTGGTGAGCCAAGATCGCGCCATTGCACTCCAGCGTGGGCAATTAGAGCGAAACTCCATTTCAAAAAAAAAAAAAGAAAAAAAAAAGTGATTCAAATGAGCCGGGTGTGGTGGCTCATGCCTATAATCCCAGCATTTTGGGTGGCCGAGGCGGGCCAATGACCTGAGGTCAGGAGTTCTAGACCAGCCTGGCCAACAGGGTGAAACCCAGTCTCTACTAAAAATACAAAAATTAGCGTGGTGGTGGGTGCCTATAATCCCAGCTACTTGGGAGGCTGAGGCATGAGAATCGCTTGAACTCGGGAGGCAGAGGCTGTAGTGAGCTGAGATCATGCCACTGCACTCCAGCTTGGGCACAGAGTGAAACTCTGTCTCAAAAAAAAAAAAGAAAAAGAAAAAAGTGATTCAGGTGGTTCTAGGAATTGGTTCCGGGTTGGGGCAGAGTAAGGAGTTAAACTTTATTCCTTTTTTTTTTTTTTGAGGTGGAGTTTCGCTCTTGTTGCCTAGGCTGGAGGGCAATAGCGCGATCTCAGCTCACTGCAACCTCCGCCTCCTGGGTTCAAGTGATTCTCCTGCCTCAGCCTCCTGAGTAGCTGGGATTACAGGCAAGTGCCACCATGCCTGGTTAATTTTGTATTTTTAGTAGAGACGGGGTTTCTCCATGTTAATGAGACTGGCCTTGAACTCCCAACCTCAGGTGATCCGCCCGCCTTGGCCTCCTAAAGTGCTGGGATTACAAGCATGAGCCATGGCACCCAACCAAACTTTATTCTTTAGATCTCCTCTCAGTGAAAGGACAGGAGAGTAGAAGAAGGGTTTGGAGTGCTCAGCAGGCTGGGCCTCCTCATCACTCTTTCCAGAGAGTCCTTGCCTACACCACAGGCCTCCCTGCCAGGCCTACGTCTGGGAGAGGTGGGTGCAGTTGGCACAGCCTGTGCCTGCCCTCCAGTGCAGGGCACCGTGTTCTTGCCTGCCCATGAGTCCAGCTGCCTGAGCTCACCAGCAGCAGAAGTTGCATATGCTGCAAGAGCTGCTGGGAGGGTTGGCCAGGAGTCATGAAGGTGGGTGCAGGGGCCCCCAGAGACGGTCAGACGGGGTTGAGGAGAAAGGGCAGGCCCCAGATACAATGGGCAGACTGGAAAGGCCTTGTTCAACCCTGGCATCAGCGAGGAGGCCAGTAATGGCCAAGGCCACTGGTCCTTGGCCAGAACTGGAGGAGCGGGTCCTGTAGCCAGCCTCAATCCCCAGGCAACAGACCCAATCCCGCTGGTGCCAGCCTGAGCTCAGCAGGACAGCTGAGTATTGTCTAAGCAAACAGCTATGGTAAAAGGAGGCACAGCACCAGTGCTCCACGTACCCTCCCTGCTCCTCAGCCTGTCTCCAGTCCCTTGCAGACAGGTGTGGCTCTGGCATGCCACTACCCTAAATCCACAAGTCCTGGTCTCCCAGCCTCCTACATCCACCACTGCCCATGGGAAATACTGTTCTCTGCTCCCTGTCCCATGGGAAATACCTCCCTGCTGGTGTCCTGTGACAGTCGAGCATGTGGCTGGAAGCCCGCCTCCTGCTCAGTGCATGTGCATGGGGCAGGACTAAAGTAGCAGGAGGATATGGGAAGACCCTGTGGTGTGATTCCTGGTTCTGCCACTTCAGCTCCCTGGGCCTCAGCTTCTCCACCTAAGGCCTCCCTACTTTACAGCATCGTCACTAGGATCCCTCAAAACACTAATTGCAAGAGTACTTTGTAAGATGAGGCATGCATTTGATATGTGTCCAGTTATTATTTGTCACATTCTTATTACAGAGCTCTCAGTAAATAGACGCTGAATGAATCCTGGTCCTGAGTTGATGACACCTGAGGGCTGTTGAAGAGTGATAGGCCCCAGCCTTCCTACATTGGGCCTGCATGTCCAGTAAAAGGGGAGAACCAGAGGAGGAAAGTCCATCTTCTCACAGCGTAAGAAGGTCTGGAGACTTCCCACGGGCTGTCTGACCTCTCCCAGAAGAGGAAGTGGGCTGGTGTGGACAGACCCTGAGGGGCAGAGCCCGCAGGGAGCCCAGCCCCTCTATTCCACCGCAGAGGTCCCTAGAGGTGGGGCTCTAGTCCCCACACTGCTGTTAGGCTGCCCATGCAGAGGTGTGGGGTTGACTCAGAGATGCTCAGAAATGACCTGGAAATGGAGGGGCTAAGTAGCTTCAGGCTGCCCTGCTCCTCCTTGTCACCCTCTCCCTGATAGCAACAGACAAGGCCAGGAGGCTCCTGGGAACCTGCTGCCTAATTCCCACCCCATTCCACAAGCAAGGCCTCCTTCCAGATCCTTAGGTGGCCCCCCTATACTTGCAGAAGGAATGGAGCTGGACTGTAAGAGGCTGAGGCAGAGGGGGCATGAATAGATGCATTTTCAAGGCCATGCCAGGTGCGAGAGGCTCTGGGTGCTGGGGAAAGGCTGAGCTCACCCACCCCTGGCCTTGCATCAGCTGCAGGGCTGGCTGCCAGGCCCTGGGAATTAGGCAGCAGGCTCCCAGAAGCCTCCCAGCCTTGTCTGTTGTTATCAGGAAGAGGGTGGCAAGGAGGAGCAGGCCAGCCTAGAGCTCCTCAGCCCCTCCATTTCCAGGTCACCCAGCTGTCCCAGCTCCCAGCTTCCCAGGCAGTGAACATTCTGTGCAATCAAGGGCAGACACAGCCTAGGGCCTGGGAGATCACCCAGCCTGCCCAAGGCCTGTTTGCTGGAAGCCTTCCTAAGTTGGTGGGCATCTCCCAGGCTAATCTGGGAACTGTGGGGGCTGGTTTCTCTCTGGTCATGACATCACCGCTTTAAAAATGACCCTCCAGCTGGGAGCAGTGGCTCATGCCTGTAATCCCAACACCTTGGGAGGCCAAGGCAGGAGGATTACTTGAGGTCAAGAAGTTCGAGACCCACCTGAACAACATAGTGAGATTCTGTCTCTACAAAAAATTTAAAAAATGACCAGAATGGTAGTGTGCCCTGTAGTCTCAGCTCTACTCAAGAAGCTGAGGGGGGGATTGCTTGAGCCCAGGAGTTTAAGGCTGCAGTGAGTCATGATTGCACTATTGCACTCCAGTCTGGGCGAGAGAAACCTCGTCTCCAAAAAATTAAATATAAAAATGAGCCCCCACCAACAGCTGCAGGTGCCGCAGGTGCAAGGCAACAGTGTTATCAGGGAGGCTTCCAAAGTGGCCATGGATTATTGCCATTGCATCTCAGGGCTGAAGGTGACGGGAGGTTCGCAGGTGAGACGGCTGGCTCAGTTGTTCTCCCTGGGACCCAGCCCCAGTGTTTGGGATTGCCTGGTACCTTCTTTATCCCTGGATCTTCTTGAGGTGCAAAAGCGGATGTGCGCTGGGGAGAAAAGTCTGTTCTGAGCATCAGGGCTGCTATCTGGGATGTCCTGAGAGCAGAGCTGAGGTCTACAGGCAAAGGAAAGGAGATTGGAGAAAGAGCTGGAACAGAAAGTAGGCGGGGGAGCAGGAACACAGGCTCACGGGAACCCAGGGCCCTTGTCCTGGTGAGTCCTAACAGTGCTCTGGCCTCAGTTTCCCAATATCTCTTCCTTGATTCCTTCCCACAGGCAGGACTTTCCCTCAGCTGAGGAGCTGCTAGAGGAAAAATGTAGTTACCCGTTTCCCTCCATTCACGAACTCCTCTCCCCTCCGTGGGCCTTAATTTCTTCATCTATAATGTGAGGAGCCAGGACAAGGAAGCCTTGGAGCCCAGCAGCTCAGATGTCCAAGGAATCTATGCTATTATGACTCGGCCAGAACCTCCCTTTCAATGCTCTTTCCCCACCCAGCCCCTACCCTGGTGCCTGTTGTGCTTTTGCTCCTCATCTCCCATCTTCTGTCCCTCCAACTTCCCAGCTGCATGGAAGCTGGGTCAATCCACATTAGAACGTCTGAAACCCACGTTTGCCTTTTATCCACTGTATCTCCTGGGAATCCGGAGTGAGTGGTGGAGGGGGCACTTCTCCCCAGAGGACACTTAGGAGGGCACACCTTGTGAAGCTAAGTAGAAGGGCTGGTGGGGGGCACAGGGGAGCAGGTGCTGGGGTGAGTGGGGTGGGAGTTGGGAGGCGGCCCAGGCTGTGGGAGAGGCATAGTCCCAGGCAGCCTCTAATAGGAATACTGGAGTTGGAAAGACCCTTAGGGATCCTTGAGGCCAACCACCCTGCCCATCTCACCCTATTTTAAAGATGAGGAAACTGAGGCCCAGCAAAATCAAGTGACTTGAAAGAATACACACACGGCCGGGCGCGGTGGCTCAAGCCTGTAATCCCAGCACTTTGGGAGGCCGAGACGGGCGGATCACGAGGTCAGGAGATCAAGACCATCCTGGCTAACACGGTGAAACCCCGTCTCTACTAAAAAGTACAAAAAACTAGCCGGGCGAGGTGGTGGGCGCCTGTAGTCCCAGCTACTCAGGAGGCTGAGGCAGGAGAATGGCGGGAACCCGGGAGGCGGAGCTTGTAGTGAGCTGAGATCTGGCCACTGCACCCCAGCCTGGGCGACAGAGCGAGACTCCGTCTCAAAAAAAAAAAAAAAAAGAATACACACACACACACACACACACACACACACACATATATATATTTTGAGATGGAGTTTCGCTCTTGTTGCCCAGGCTGGAGTGCAGTGGCGCAATCTCAGCTCATTGCAACCTCCGCCTCCCAGGTACAAGCGATTCTCATGCCTCAGCCTCCCGAGTGGCTGGGATTACAGGTGTCCACCACCACGCCCAGCTAATTTTTTGTATTTTTAGTAGAGACGGGGTTTCATCATGTTGGCCAGGCTGGTCTTGGACTCCTGACCTCAGGTGACCCACCCGCCTTGGCCTTCCAAAGTGTTGGGAACACAGTCGTAAGCCACCACGCCCAGCCAAGAAAATGTAATTTAACACCAAGAAAGGAGGAATAACTTGACTTCCATTTAAAAGAAGGCCCTTAAATGGAATAGTTTTGCACAGAAAAAGCTCATGCTGGTTGCAGTGAGCTGAGATTGCGCCACTGCATTCCAGCCTGGGTGACAGAATAAGACTCTGTTTAAAAAAAAAAAATGCTCATGCCACAGGTTGTGTTTTTCTCTCTCTCTCTCTCTTTTTTTTGGTCACCAATGATGACATGGCGATCTTCATCATGGTCCATGGGTGTTCTGAGGACCAGATTTGGAAACTACTGTCCTGACATCCTTCTGCTCCTGCCACCTCTCTTTCTCTTCAACCAGCTTTGCAAAGTAAAGAAAGGGAACACTCAGGAGAATTTAGATCAAAAGTACTTTCATTTACTTACAGAGACAGGGTCTCACTATGTTGCCCAGGCAGATCCCGAACTCCTAAGCTTGAGTGATCTGCCCACCTCAGCCTCCCAAAGTGCTGGGATTACAGGCATGAGCCACTGTGCCCAGCCCAAAAGCACTTTGAAAACAACTTCAGTATCCCCCAAAATGATCACTGTAGACATGAGGGCAACAGGAGCACAGTTGCTCAGAGAGGTGTGCAGGCAGGGGCCTAGCTGGGGTCCCTGGGCCAGGGCTAGGGCTTACTCCATGCTGGGCAGAACCACAGAATGTAGGTAGGCAGGTAAGTACGAGGGTAGGTGGGTGGGTAGCTGACTGACTCCTCTTGCATCCTTAGCACTTAAGAGTTCTGGGAGTATTGATTCTGGGAAGACAGTGAGTGTGCTGGGCCCTATCCTGGTAGAGAAAGGCTGTTTCTCATGTCCCCTGACTCAAGGGTTCCTAGAGACTGGGAGTGAAGCTGGGGAGGGAGAATCCCTCAGCAGGTGTAGAGAAAAAGTGAGATGCTGGTTTGGTGCCTGGCACATAGTAAGCACTCAATTACTATTTGTGAGTGAACACTGGAATGTATGGTATAGTTTATGGTAAATTCAGAGATGACCAGACAAGTCTAAGTTCTATTAACAGTTCTACCGCTAACTGCTCTGTGCTTCAGATGAATCTCCTGACCTCCCTGACATGAGTGCCTGTACTGGGCAGGAGTCTTCCTCTTCTTCTCTTTTTAAGAGATGGGGTCTTACTGTGTTGCCCAGGCTGTACTGCAAGTGGCTGTTCACAGGTAGGATCCCACTATTGATCAGCACAAGAGTTTTAACCTGCTCTGTTTCCTACCTGGGCAGGTTCACCCCTGCTTAGGCAATCTGGTGATCACCCACTCTTGGGAGGTCACCATATTGATGCCACTAAGTTCAGACACCAGAATGGCATAGCACACTACAGCCCAGAACTCCCAGGCTCAAACAATCCTCTTGTCTCAGCCTCCCAAGTAATTAGGACTACAGGCACACATCACTACCCCTGCTAATATTTTTCTTTTTATTTTTTTGTAGAGACAGGGGTCTCACCATGTTGCCCAAGATGGTCTCAAACTCCTGAGCTCAAGCGATCCTTCCTCCTTGGCCTCCCAAAGCACTAGGATTACAGGTGTGAGCCACTGCACCCGGCCTGGAGTCTTCTTTACAAAGATCAGAAGCCATATTCCCACCAGCTTAAACCAAAAAGGACATTTCTAGCTCACATAACTGGGAGGGGCACTACGGCAAATACTGTGGCTTTGGGGCAGGACCCAAAGTCTCCAAGACTCTTTTCCTTTGTCTTTGCTTCACTTCTGCTCTTTTCACATGGCAGGAAAGGTGGCCATTTGCAGCTCAGATTTGGAAAGAGGGCTGGCTTCTCTCTCTCAACGTGAAGAGGTTTTCACGGCCGTGTTTGGTCCCAGTCAGACCTAGGTCACATGCCTGATCTATAGTGGCGGAAGTGGATTGTGTTACCAGAAGGGGAACAGGAAAGCCCGGTGGGCAGACAAAACAATCATTATTAATGTTACAGCTCTTTCAGAATTCGTCTAGCAGGCTTTCCAGTTTTTACCAGAAAGCTCCCTGAAAAAAAAATTTAAAAAACAACAACAATAATTATTACAGTACCTACAGCGCCTAAAGGCATCGTAAGTATGTGTGTATATTGGGAAAGACTGAGTCCTTAAAAATGCGGCACAAAAGTGACCTGAACCAAGCTTTGCCAAATCACAGTTATTATTATTATTAGGTACCAATCATATGGCTCCTATTACATGTCAAGCTCTGTATTAGGCTAAGTATACAGGGTTTTTTGTTTTGTTTTGTTTTTGTTTATTTTGAGACGGAGTCTCGCTCTGTCTCCAAGGCTGGAGTGCAGTGGCATGATCTTGGCTCACTGCAGCCTCTGCCTCCTGGGTTCAAGCGATTCTCCTGCCTCAGCCTCCTAAGTAGCTGGGACTACAGGTGCCCACCACCACGCCCAGCTAATTTTTTTTTTTTTTTTTTTTAGTAGAGATGGGGTTTCACCACGTTGGCCAGAATGGTCTCAATCTCCTGAGCTCGTCCCACCTTGGCTTCCCAAAGTGTTGGGATTACAGGCGTGAGCCACCTCACTCAGTCAGTATATGGATCTTTTTAACTTTTAAGTTCAGGGGTACATATGCATGTTTGCTACATAGGTAAACTTGTGTCATAGGAGTTTGTTGTACAGATTATTTCATCACCCAGATACTAAGCCTTGTACCCATTAGTTATTTTTCCTGATCTTCTCCCTCCTCCCACCCTCCTCTCTTTGATAGGCCCCAATGCGTGTTGTTTCTTGCTACACATCCATGTGTTCTCATCACTTAGCACCCACTTACAGGTGAGAACATGCAGTATTTGGTCTTCTGGTCCTGTGTTAGTTTGCTAAGGATAATGGCCCCCAGCTCCATCCATGTCTCTGCAAAGGGCAAGATCTCGTTCTTTTTCTATGGCCGCAAAGTATATATTAAATCCATGTTTTGTTTCTTGAGACAGGGTCTTGCTTTGTTGCTCAGGCTAGGGTGCAGTGATGTGATCACGGCTCACTGCAGCCTCAACCTTGAAGACTCAAGTAGCTGAGACTAAAAGCACACACCACCACACCCAGCTAATTTTTTAATTTTTTCATAGTGATGGATTTTTTTTTTTATTGGCCAGATTATTCTCGAATTCCTGAGCTCAAGTGATCCTTCCACCCTGGTCCCATGAAGTGCTGGGATTACAGGTGTGAGCCACTGCGCCCAGCCTATACATGTTATTTACATCATTTCTCATCCTCACAACAATCCTGAGACATATGTATTATTAACCCCATTTTAAAAGTGGAGAGACTGGCCGGGCATGGTGGGTCACACCTGTAATCCTAGCACTTTGGGAGGCCAAGGTGGGTGGATCACTTGAGATTCAAGACCAGCCTGGCCAACATGGTGAAACCCATCTCTACTAAAAAAATACAAAAATTAGCTGGGTGTGATGGCGGGCACCTGTAATCCCAGCTACTCAGGAGGCTGAGGCAGGAGTACTGCTTGAACCCAGGAGGTGGAGGTTGCAGTGAGCAGAGATTGTGCCACTGCACTCCAGCCTGGGTGACAGAGTGATACTAGGTTTCAAAAACATAAAATAAAAGTGGCGAGACTGAGGCTAAAGTTAAGCAGGAAGTGAGTAGCTGAGCCAGAATGAAACTTGGGTCCTTCTGTCCATGTTTTCACCAAAGATCAGGCTGCCTCTTCAGAAACCAAAAGCTGAAAGCCTAGCAGAAGTTTGCTTAGACCATGTTCTGAGCCCTGGCAGGTGTGGTTTTGCTGAGGCTTTCATGCCCTTCTCAGCTGCAGAGTCCCTCAGCTCCTCTGTCCTACAGACCCTCCCCGGCCACTGGAGACAGGTAACCCACTGTCTGTATATAATACACGGGCTTCTTCACCAAAAGGCACTTTTTTTTTTTTTTTTTTTTTTTTTGAGACGGAGTCCTGCTCTGTTGCTCAGGCTGGAGTGCAGTGACGCGATGTCAGCTCACTGCAACCTCCACCTCCCCGGGTTCAAGCAATTCTCCTGCCTCAGCCTCCCAAGTAGCTGGGATTACAGGCATGTGCCACTAGGCCCAGGTAATTTTTTTTTTTTTTTTTTTTTTTTTTGAGACGGAGTCTCGCTCTGTCGCCGGGGCTGGAGCGCAGTGGCCGGATCTCAGCTCACTGCAAGCTCCGCCTCCCGGGTTTACGCCATTCTCCTGCCTCAGCCTCCTGTGTAGCTGGGACTACAGGCGCCCGCCACCTCGCCCGGCTAGTTTTTTGTATTTTTTTAGTAGAGATGGGGTTTCACTGTGTTCGCCAGGATGGTCTCGATCTCCTGACCTCGTGATCCGCCCGTCTCGGCCTCCCAAAGTGCTGGGATTACAGGCTTGAGCCACCGCGCCCGGCCTATTTTTGTATTTTTAGTAGAGACAGGGTTTCATCACGTTGGCCAGGCTGGTCTCAAACTCCTGACCTCAAGTGATCTGCCCGCCTCAGCGGGCTGGGATTACAGGTGTGAGCCACCTCACCCAGCCTCCAAACGGCACTTCTCAAAGACTTAATCCCCTGGTTGGTGACCCTGCCTAGAATTTTCTAGAATCTGGCCTGCTGGGTGGGAGGAAATGGGGATGGGGTACTTGGAGGGATGCTGGCATGGTGAAAAATCAAGGAGAGTGATGTCTCACCTGAATGATAAGAATATCATTCTTAAATATCAGCCCTTAAATATTCCCCCGGCCTCTATGCGGCCCCTCTGGCCCATTCAGCACTACACAACCAGAGAGATGCTCCTAGGATACCATCATCCCTCCTGCATCCACCCCTGCTCAGAGCCTCCATGACTCCCCAGTGCCTTATGGAGGCCTCCCAGGCTCCTCCAGACCTAGCCCCTGCCGACCTCTCCAGCCTTCCCACTGCCCCTCACACTTGGGAAGGCACGAGACTTGGAATCCCTGGCTATATGTGGCTATTTAAAAGTAATTAAATCGTCAATGAACAATTCAGTTCCTCAGTTACACTAGCCACATTCCAAGTGCTCGATGACCCCCAGTGGCTGGTGGCTACTGTACTCCACAATGCAGATACAGAACATTTCTATCGTCACAGAAAGTTCTATTGGACAGCACTGGATTGGACTTTTCTCTTAACAAAGGAGGCCCTGATAAAAGAATGTTATCAGCTTTAGAGGAATCCAGAATAGACTTGACCTATTTGATGACTCTTTCAATAAATATGCGCCACCTACTGTATTCCAGGCCCTGAATACACAGTAGTGGGTAGTAGTAGCCGGTCTGTCCTGGGAGTGAAGAGATGATGGCCTAAGTACTTGGGCCCAGGCTGGGGGAGTGGTGAAGGCTCCGCGGACAAGGAGCCATCTGCTCAGGCCTGCAAGCCTAGGAGGCACTGGGCAGGCAACATGTTCCTTTTTGCCCTCAAGGGCCCCAGTTACACACTGTCCCACTGCCTGGCTGTTCCTCCTCTCTTTCTCCCCAGGGAGGGGAGGAATGGAGGCTAGTTCCTTGAAGTTAGTCCCTAAGCTGGGAAAAATCAGAGTCCCTGTTGGGCCATTAACTTCAGGAGCTCTGGGCTGTAACTTCTACTCCCCTGACTTAAGGCCTCATGGCTGTGGGGCTCAGTAATAACAGGCCCCTGAGCCCCCAGGCCTTTGTGGCCACAGAGTGGAGAGCTCCCCTAGGAAAGTGGAACCTGTAAAGCTGTTGTGGAGATACTAGGGGGCTGACTGTACTCTGAGTCCCAGCCCAAGGTGCCAAGCTCCCCAGCTTCCACAGCCCCTGCGGGCCTGCGGGATGAGGCTGGGGAAGGTGTGGAGGACGGAGGCCGGGGTCTGGAGAGAGCCAGGGAGGGGCCAGTGAGGCTGAGGGCGTGTCTTGGGGTCTCCTATTCTCCTGTTTCTGCTAGAGGCCCCCGCTGCTGGTCTCTTCCTCACATACACACAGCGGTGTCCACTCGCCCCCCGCCCCCCGCTCCCCACCCCTATGCCTGCTGCCCCAGCCCGTACCCTTTCCTGGTGCCCTGGCCGATAACTGTGCCTTCCCAGCGATTTTGACAGTGGCAGCTAATTGCCCCGAATTCGGTGAGTGTTTCCTTCCCCCCATCGGGCACCCCTTTACGCAGGCATCCCTTTATGTGGCATGTCTCACTTAAGCTTCCTAACCGGAGGACGATTACGTAGGGACGATTATCTTCCCCTTATTACAAGCAAGAAATGAAGGTTCCAAGACAGTAATCCACAGGAGCCGGCAGTGACGGAGACCGTCCACGCCCTGCCGCCCCGCACCCCGCCCCCAGCCTCGCGCTTGCCTCTCAGTGTCCTCAGTGCCCGCCCGCCGGCCCCATCCCCAGCGGGATTCCCGCGCCTCCCGGCCCTGCCAGAGCCCAGGGTCGCAGGGCAAGCAGGGCCAGCAGGCCCGGGGGTGCGGAGTGGGATGAGGGTCCGGGCCCTCGGTGCCAGCCTGAGCGCGAGGCAGCCGCAGAGCCGCCCTTTGTTTCGCGGCGCTTGCGGCTTCTGCGGAGTCACGGTCACATGGAGCTTCCGGCACGGGGTGTTCCGGGCGCCACGCCAGGGCCCGAGACGCCCCCGCCCCGTGGCCTGCCCTGCGCCGCCCGACGCCCTCGCCCGCCTGCAGGCCGCCGGCCACCCGGAGCTCCCTGGGCCTCGGGGTCCGCGCCCTGTCCCAAGCTCCGCCTGACCGCCTGGGGACCTGGAGCGCCCCTCCACCTCCCACCGTCCCCCAAGCTCTCGCCTGCCCTGCCGTCCTGTCTTCTCTGAGCGTCACTGTTCAGCTTTCCCTAGCTTTGACCCTAGACTGGAGCATCAGATCGGGGCCCACTGTCTCCCCTCCTCTAGACAACACCAAGCTCTCAAAATCAGGCTCATCACTCCCCTGGGAGCACTGTACCTAAGTAGGTGTTGGAGGAGTAGGTAATGGACTCCATTCTCCTCATTTAATAGGGTGTCAGACAGCACTGAGCCTCCCTCCCTTCCCCACTCCAACTCCCACAAATCAAAACAAAAATCAGCCACTCGGCCTGGCCTCCACCGACACAGAGCATCTGAAAGTAAAAGCCTCAATCTGGGGTAGAAACGACTGGCCTTTTCCGCCCGGTCCTGGCTCCTGCATCTCCATAACTCCAGGCTAGTCTGCCCTGTGACACTTGAGAACCGTGGGGCCTCCCTCGTGCAGGCCACCTCTGCTTCCTTTAGCAGATTCAATAATTTATTCAACAATTTTTTCTTATTTATTGAAAGCAAACTTGTACAAGGCAGGCCAGTCCCTCTCAGGGTGCCCTAGGCCCCCAAGTAGATGTGAGAGGTCACCACGGTTCCTTCATCCAGGACTTAGTGAACTGGGCAGACACCTGCATTCCTGGAGGCTGGGAAGAGGGTGTCAGTCTTGGAGAGGCAACAGAGAAGGCAGTGTGAAGCTCTAGGTGAGCACGGGGTGGGGACTCCAGGACCCGTCCCTGGGTTTCCAGGCAGCCTTTCCCCATTAAAGCTGCTTGCAGGCACTGGGAAAGGCTAGGGTGAGGAGGGGTGGGAAAGGAGAGAGGAAGATAGCCCAAGATTGGGCGGGGCAAGAAGCAAACTGGGGCCAAAGGCCGTGTGTACCTCACTGTGGCCTCAAGGCTTGGTGGGGAAGAGCAGGCAGGTGAGTTCCCGGCTGCCGCTGTGTCTGTCCACAAGGGGCAGAGGGTGCCGCATGAAGTGCTGGACCATGGTGGCCACGGAGGAAAAGAGCTGGCCAGGGAGGCAGAGCATCTGTGAGTCCCATGAGCCTCATGCTGGGAGCAACTTCCTGAGGCAACTATGGGACTCTGGCAAAGGGACTTTTGACATTTTTCTAGATATCTTCCTTCCTGTTTGCCCCATGCCGCCCCACTGCCATTTTGCTGCCCCGTTCCAGGCCTCAGACAACTTTCCTGCTGCTGCACCCATGGGCACGCCGCTGGCCAGACTCCTATGTCCAAGGCTAGATCAAACTGACCCTAGGGCACGCCTCTGCCCTGGTACTCCAGCGTGGGGAGTGGTGTGATGGGTGTGTCTAGTTTGCATCCTGGCAAATGCTGGGTGCAATGTTGAGTCCTCAGGGGAAGTAGACGAGAGTCTGAAGATCCTGGACTCCACCCTCCTCCCAGCTGGGTTCATTAAAGGCACAAAGGCCCCTACCTCGACCCTATGCAGACTGAGTCATGGCAGGAGGGGCACCTCCCCCACCAGAGGGCCAGGCGTCTGGGAAGGAGTTCAGGGCTCTGGGCTCTGTCATTTCTGCCTACCCCAGAAAGATACAAAATGAGGGTTTTTCCCGAGACAAATGCTCTTGGCTGGGCCCGGGATACTGCTCTGCTGTCCCTCCTTAGGCCCCTGCCTCCTCCAGCTCCCACCTCCTCATGGTTCCTGCCCTCCCGGCCCAGGGCATAGTGGCGTCCACCATCCAGCCGCCGGATGGGAATGTTGAAGACCCGGCCGCAGAGCAGTACTGCCAGGGTGAAGGGCTGGGAGCCATGAGGCCCTGAGCTGGGGCGCACGGTGTAGGCCCCATCCTGTGGAGGAGACCCCAGCCATCAACCTCATCTTCCAATGGGCCTCCCACTGCCCTGAGCCATCATGAGGCCAGAACCCTCCGGCTCTCCTGCTCCCCACTGCTCTGCCAGCTACAGCTTGTGAGCGGAAGGGGTTTCGGAGAAGACCCAGGGTCCATGGCTGCCCACCTTTTGTAAGCGAAGCAGGGCACTCTCAACAGCATGGCGGTCACAATTCCCTGAGTACCAAGGCTGAGCCAGCAGGTCACTGTCCTGTGCATACACACAGCCACTCAGAGACGTGCCAGGGCACTCGATCCGGCATGGGGAGCCGAGGACGCAGGGTGCAGTTATTTGCATTCCCATCGCCTTTGTTCAACTGAGTCCCCCGCAGGCAGAAAAAAGAGGTGTCCCTGTCTGGGGCACGGCGGGGTGCCGCACATGTGTGTTCAATATGTGTTCTCACGGTGGTGCATCCTTCAGCCCAAGAGGGTTCCTGGGGGAGGACTCTCAGGCTCTGCTCCCGGAACCCCTCCCTACAGCCTGCTCCCAGCCCCTCCTCACCTCAGCAGTGGAGGCGCTCCCAACAGGGGCTACAGAGGGAAAAGACGATTTCCTTCCTGCTAGAAGAAGGAGATTATTGAGCTGGGGTGGGGTGGGGGTGGGCAAAGGTGGCTTCTAGGGGACAGCTGCGGGGGCAGGGGGTAGAAGGAGGCGTGCATGGGCATGAGGTGCGCATGGCAAGGGAAGCAGATGGAGCCAGGAGAGAGTGTTGTGCTGTGGGCAGCTGAGGGACTCCGGCAGGAGGGATCTGGAGCTGAGGGAGGGGCTCACCTGCATCGGGCTCACATTCCAAGTAGAGGTCCTCATCAGGTTTCTTTGGAGGGCCTAGCACCTAAGGTAGGGAGGGGTGTGTGGGACCATGGGTTTAACCAGTCCTGGGGTTCCATTAAGGAGTAGGGGTTTTGGGGGAGGAGCCATCGATTTGGAGGGGTGGCA
Source organism: Macaca nemestrina (assembly GCF_043159975.1). Taxonomy (NCBI): domain Eukaryota; kingdom Metazoa; phylum Chordata; class Mammalia; order Primates; family Cercopithecidae; genus Macaca; species Macaca nemestrina. The sequence goes on along the minus strand of NC_092137.1, from coordinate 86,035,613 downwards.
GGCACCTCACTCCCTCCTCACATGGTGATCCTTTCTGGGAGCCAGCTTGAATGATTACGATTTCTCCTCTGTCCAAGAGGGGGCATCCCACTAGCACCTTCCCCTTCAGAGGTGCCCATGGGCCCCAGCTCTCAGAGACTGTGAGGAGGAGCCCTGGGCAGCACCCTCAGGACAGATGGCTCATTGCCTGCCAGGGGCAGGGGCCCTGCTCTGGGCCTTTTCCCTTGGTTTCGGGGATATTTCTCCTCTCTAGCCCCCCACCCCACCCCACCCCTGCGGTTTCCTAACCAGAACCCTGGAAAGTGAGGCGGAGATGGAGGGGCTGCTCACCACTCTGGACGATGCACCCTGCTCTGGAAGGAAAAGGAGAGAACCACCTGTCACACAGGGCAGGGAGCAGAAAGGAATTCAGTGGGACTGAGGCTGAAAGAACAGAGACTCCTTAGGGCGCCTCTGAGGAGGGCATCTCAGAGCCAGCTTTGAAACCCCATGAGAAAGCTTTTCTCATCCCCTAGTAGTTCTCTGCACAGCCCTATGGTATCGCCTGTCCTGACCTCCCAGCAAACTTGCCAGGCCTGGCTCCAAAGACTTTGGACTGTTCAAAAAATCATAGCAGCCGGGCACAGTGGTTCATGCCTGTAATTCCCAGCACTTTGGGAGGCCAAGGCAGGCAGATCACTTGAGGTCAGGAGTTCGACGCCAGCCTGGCCAACATGGTGAAATCCCATCTCTACTAAAAATACAAAAATTAGCCAGAAATCACTTGAACCCGGGAGGCAGAGATTGCAGTGAGCCAAGATCATGCCACTGCACTGCAGTCTGGGTAACAGAGCGAGACTCCGACTCAAAAAAAAAAAAAAAAAAAAATCAGAGCAGCTGAGCCAAAAAAAAAAAGAGCAGACTGCTTCTGTGGGATCTTAGGCACAGCATTTCGTATCTCTGGGCTGCAGTCTCCTCATTCATTTCATTAGAGACACCGCCGCCTGCCTGCCTACCTTAGAGGATTGGTAGGTATAAAGGGGCACAGCCAAGGGAGTGCCATGAAAGGGCAGGGTATGAGACCCATGTCAAGCAAGCACAGCTCTACTCCGTGGTGGGAGGACTCCCTGTCCCAGGGTGGAGCCACAGGAAGAGAGGACATCACCATTACCTCGCCTCCCGAAGACAGGTCTCTGCTTCCTGGCCACCGGCAGGCTCACTGCTGCCGTCAGCTGTGGGCACTGTGGGGCCCGTGAGGGCGGATGAGGGAAGGAAACTGAGGCACCAGTTTCCTTCCAGGAGGGCAAGGATGGGGCAGGATAGGATGGGATGGGACCACTTGTATCTGTGTAGCTTTAAAAAATGTACAAAAGGGATGACTCTTCTCTTTGCTTCTACCCTGTGGCTCTTTCTTTGTTGTGAATTGCTCCCTGCTTTTTACAAAAATTCCAGTGAAATGTATGATAAAGGTGGTAGCTTTCAAAATCCATAAAGTCCCACTGGGATAAAGGTGAGACTGGGAGCTGGCAGTGACTGGCAGCTGAGGAAGGGATTTCTTCACTCTAGAGATGGGGAGGGGTCCTCAGGTACCAGAATCCAAGGGAAGGGCAGCTGAGCCCCTCCCCTCCCCCTCAGACAGATGAGAAGGGCACTGTGGGGGAAGCTGAAGGGGAGGGTGGAAGGACCAGGTCAGGCCAGCTGGAGGAGTGACTGACAGCGGCAAGGCTCTGGCTTCTCATGCATCTGGCATCTGATTTTTCAGGGGCCTCTTGAATGCAAATGTGGGGGAATCTTGCAAATGAGATGCCTCTAAGATTCACTCACTGGGAAATGGCAGCCTGGGGTGGGGCGAGTGGGGAAGGAGGGACTTCTGGGGAGGCCTCTCACCATGCTGGGCTGAGGCAGGGGTGGCGATGGCTTTGACGGACCCAGGGGGCCAGAGTGATCTGGAAAAGACCGCATGTGTTGTGAGTTGGTGGGTTCCTCCCAGGTAGGTTCCCATTTTCCTCCCGCCCCCCCCAACACCAGCCTCCATTTCCTCCTCCTTCCCTCACTCCCCTTGTTCATTGGCTTCCTGACAGCCCAGTCTCCATGGCAACTGGAGGCGGGCAATTTCCCTGCCCCCACCTGGCCGAGGAGCTGAGCAGTGGGAGTGGGATGCCAGCGGCAGCCGGGGCTCTCCCAGCACCCCCGCCCTTGGCCTGAAGAAGTGTTGGGATCTCAGAAGGGGAATGCCAGGCCCCCGCTGTTGCCCTGGTTACACCACTCCTCCTCTTCCCTTCCCACTCTTCTTCCTCCCTCCCCTCCTCCCTCCCTCAGTTCCTTCATCTCTCTCTCTCCCTGCCTAACCAAGAGGCCCTGGTGACTGCCAGCTGAGGCCTCCCTTGCTGCCTCAGTGCGGGGAGGGGAGGAGAGGCAAGGCTTATGCCCTCTTGTCTTGTGGGGACCCTCCTGCCCTGCCCAAGCACCTGGTCTCCCTGCCTCCCACCTCCCAGCCCTCACCCAGGTACAAGGAGTCCTCCTCAGTGCCAGGAAGGTGGGCAGGGGCTAGACTGAGGGGCAGAGCCTCACAGGGCGGCAGCTCGTACTTATTCTCCTCCTCGTCCTCCTCCTGGGCCTGGAGGAAGGGATGCTCAGCACAGCAGGAATGGAGGGGAGAGGATGTTCAGGGCAGGCTCTAGCAGCTGCCTCCCCCACCCCAACCTCAGTAGCCAGACTCACCTTGTGTCTCCAAGTCCCTGGGGCAGGCAGAAAGGAAGGGCTGGGAGCATCTTCTCTCCAACCTGGGGAGTCTGGACAGACAGGCTGGCCTCACCTCCTCCCTGCCCACCTTTCCCCAGTATAGTAAACCACCCACCCTTGACAGCTTCAGTGCTTCAACTCAAAGAAACCACTCATCACAGGTATTTCCAATGCTGTCGCAGGGCCACTGAGGTAGGCAGTTTGGAAACAAGGGGCCCTTCCACCAATGCCCATTCCCTGTCCCCCGCACCCTTGATTCTGGCCAAGACAGATGGGAGAGCTAGGCCCCTGTGACTCAGCAGTGCTGGGCTCTGGGAGGCTGGAGGTGTGCAGAGTCACTCTGGGGGGACCTGACTTGCAAGGGATCCCAGTCTGTTGGGACCCCCGACCCATTGTGTCACTTACCTACACATCTGGGGGGTGGGAGCGGTGGCCACAGCCTGTAAGCACATTCTAGTCAACTCTGCCCAAGGGGCCCTTGAGTTTGTATGAGACAGACGCTGTGTTGTGGAACATTCACATCCATGACAATGTGACTGACAGAGGCCCTGGGAGCAGGGCAGCAGAGGAGGAGGCTGGGGGCAGAGCTGGTGCCAGTGGGCGCATAACTGCATGAGTTGGTGCCCTGGGAAAGCCGGGAGTCAGGGAGCCCTAGTGCTGACAGGAAGTGGAGGCGTGTGAATGGTCTCCCTGGGCAGAGAGGAGCCAGGCAGAGTCAGCACAGCTCCTGGGATGGCTGTGCCCAGGAGAGGAGGGGTAGAGAGAGACAAGACGGGAAGGCAGGGGAGAGAGGAGCCCCAGTACTCACCGGGGCCTGCTCCCACTGCGCTTGTCCTGGAAAGAGCCAGGGTGGAGAGTAGAGGGGTCAGTGCAGCCGGGATGCCTCTCCGTGGCGGGGTCCTGGGCCTCCTGGGTGGGCAGGTTTGTGTACCTGGGGCTGTCCCGTCCTGGGACCACATCTTACCATGGCAGAGGCAGAGAAGCTTTGCCTCCCTGGAGCCCAGGATCTGCCACAAATGGCCTGGGGACAAGGGCTCCATTGTTCCCATCATTTGCATCTCCTAAACACCAGGAAGGTAGATCTGCTGTGGCCTCCAACCCCAGACCAGCTTCATCCAGGACACTCCCAAAGCCCAACCCCAGGTCTCTGAGCCTCCCCAAGGCGGGCCTCCCCCGTCTGTGGTCTCCAGCCCCTCTGCCCAACAAGAGGAAGAGTTAAGCTGGACCAGGGTTCTCAGGCTTCCTTCAGCTTTCTGATCAGTGTCACCTTTCTCAACTCATAGACAACATTATGTTATTTGGCAGATCCAATTAAAAACAGCAGGCTGGCCTTGCAGACACTTTTCTTAAACGCTTTACTGCTGTTGTCATTTGCTGGTGAGTGGTAACCAATGATTAAGGAAATGAAGGTGAGGGCGGCGCTTAGAAAGAGGCTCTCATATTTAGTGTGGCGGCTTCATTTTTTGATGGATGTATTTATCCATTCAGTGGGTATTTATTGAACATCCACTGTCTGCCAGAGACTGTTCCAGGCATTGAAGATGCCATAGGAAAACGAAGCAGGCAGGCATTACGTGTGTTTCCTCATTGGATTCTCACAGTAACGTCATGCTGCAAGTACTGGTTTTATCCCTGCTTTTCAAATGAGGAAACTGAGTGTATTAGTCAGCTCGGGCTGCCATAACCAAAACCCACAAACTATGTGGCTTAAGCAACAGAAATATCATTTTCTCACTGTTCTGGAGCTAGAAGTCCAAGATCAAGGTGCCATAAGGGTTGGTTTGTGATGCGGCCTCTCTTCTTGGCTTGTAAACAGCTGCTTTCTCTCTGTCCTCACATGACCTCTTGTCTGTGCACGCGCCGAGAGAGGCGGTTCTGGTAACTCTTCTTCTTATGAAGACACCCACACTCTCAGTTTAGGGCCCCACCCCCATGACCTTATTTATTTTTAATGACCTCCCTAAAGACCCTATCTCTAAATAGTCACATGGGGGGTTAGGATTTTAGCATATGAATTTTAAGGGAACACAATTCAGTCATAACACTGAGGCTCTGAGAAGTTGAATAGCTTTCCTGAGGTCATGCAGTTAGCAAGTGTTGGAAATGGGATTCAACCTGAGCTCTGCCTGCCTCAGAGCCTGTGCCCTAAAAGCTAAGCATCCTGTACCTCACCAGGATTGGGTCTGGACGCTCCTTTCCTACGATGGAATTAGCAGTGCTAATTGTGACCTTCCTTAAGGAGCTTATGACTGCCAGGGGCTCTGTTACCTGAGTGAACTTTGGAACTCTGACTTTCCGAGAAGGGTCGCGATAAAAATGAGGGCCGGGGCCTGGTGTCTGACTGTTTAAGTAAGGGAATGAGGAAACACAGACCCCGATCAGGAATGATGACACGAGGACTTCTAAGGCCCTGGAGCTTTCTGGTGCTTATTATTTCGGTGGCATCCTGGTTGTTGGTGCAAAGGAGAAATAAGCCCATGTACTTGCATCTTTGGAGGCCGCCATCTTTGGAGGCTGGGGGCACTGGAGAGACACCCAGGGATGGAGGGGAAGACCAGACAATTCCTGGGACCTGCAGGCAAAAGGGCATCCAAGAAACCAAGAAGAGTCATTGGGGTGGCTTCACGGGGGGCCCATTTGGTACAAAGGGAAAAACGGAAAAAACAAGAACAAATCCTCACCCAGAATTGGTTCTACTGGGTCTATTCTTTGTCCTCCACTCCCAGCTGACCTTTCTTCCACATTTAAACCATAAGGCAGGGGGCAATTTCCCTCACCCAAGGGGGCCTCATTTGGAATCAGGGTCAGTAGGAGGTTCTGGACACCACCTCACTGTAAACCTCAGCCTGAGCGAGTTTCCCAGTGCATGCTGCCCTCCCTCTAGCCACCTCCCTTCTCTGCTCAGGGCTTTGCATAGGCAAATGCCAGGGCTTGGGTGAGTGAAAGGGCCCCAGGCAGAGGGCAGAGTCCATGCCATCTGGGTGGGGCACTGGCCTGGGCAGATCTGGGAGAAGGGAAAGGAAAGAGGCCTGCCTCTGTGGCCTCATGTCGTCACACAGGCAGATTGGGATATCCTCTTTATCCATCTTTGGCATGGAATTGCTCTGTACACACCATAGATATTCCCTGGGATGAATTCCTGGAAGCACACTTGCTAGAAATTCACATTTTGAAGGTATAATGCCCCATTGTCCGGCAGCACCTGAGTGCCTGTTTTATGGTCCTTCCACAGCACAAAGTGATTCTCCAAATTTTTCAGGTCTCAGCTACTGAGAACAGGCCATGGGCCCAAGGCAGTCTAAATCCACCCTCAGAAAACACACAGCCTAGTTTAGAAAAAACTCAAATGGATTTCTCCCCTGCTCTCACACAACAGCAATCAACACAGAGCAGACTTCTGTGACCAAACGTGGTGGCAGGGTGGGCAGTTCTCCCCACCACCCAGTGAGCAATGAGCTCTGCAGCAGACACAGCGGGGTGTCCTCCAATCCACTTCCAATACTACCTACCTGGAGACAGAGTCAGAGCCCACAGGTTGAGGGCTCAGTCCCCAACAGGTCCATCCTGCCACCTCAGACACCAGGCACAAGTCTGGGCCTCCAGAACTTCTGACCAACTGGCTTCAAGCTGGGGTTCCCACAACCTCTTCTTTGGGTTTGATTAATTTGCTGGAGCAGCAGCTCACAGAATTCAGAGAAACACTTACTTATGTTTACTGGTTTATTACGAAGGATATTGCAGAGGATGCAGATGAAGAGATGCGTAGGGCAGAAATAGTGGGAACGGGTGTGGAGGCTCCGTGCCCTCTCTGGGCACACCACACTCCAGGAGCCTCCACATGGTCGGCTATGCAGAAGCTCTCTGAACCAGGCCTCTTGGGTTTTTATGGAAGATTCATGCCTACAGCATTCCTTCCCCCAGCGTATGAGGCAGGACCCTCTCTGGAATTAGGGTCACACAACCACAAAGGTGGAGGAAGATTAGAGCCCAGCCTTGGGCAGGTGAAAGGAGGACAGGACAAGGCCAGAGAGATTCTGTTTCCTGAGGCCTGCTCCTGAAGCCTAACACAGCCAACATCATAACCAAAGGCTCTAAACAGAGCTGTGGGAGTTATGAGCCTGGAACCGTGGACAAAAACCTACATACGGAAGAAATACTCAAGGTCATTTTTGCCAGCAGACAGAGCAGATGGCGAAGTGTAGCCGGGACCCCTGGTGTGAGTGGAGTGGGATCCATTGCAAGGAGGAGGATGGAGGTGGCTCTGAGGACCTGCAGGGGGACAGGTAAGCAGGCTGTGGTCAGAGGTCTCAGAGGTGGGAGAACACAGCATGTGGAGGAAGAGCCGCGGAGATGTGGGTGGCTGGGCTCACCAAGAACAGAAGGGGACAGCTGCCATCCTTTTTGGCTGCTAAACATACCCTACATTTGGGGAGTTCTCCACCTCATGAATCCTCATTTCCAATTGCAGAAGCCAGGTGAGGCCTTCCCAACCTCCCCTTGCCACTGAGGTGCAGGCTGTGCCAGCCAGAGGCCCCATGCCAGACTCTGAATCTGTAGCAGGCACCAAGACGAAGACACCCTGGGAGGGTGGTGACAGCCAAATCCTGTTTCCAGAGGCTTAGGGGGGTGAGCCCTTAGCGCCACCACCCAGGGCCCAAATCAGTGGCATTGGCAAACAGTGGTGTCAGTGCCCAGGATGGCTTTGTCAGGCTGGCTTGGCTGTGACCTTTGGGACATTATTCCTGGCTAACTCTCTGGCCCTGCTGGAGATACTATGAGCTACAGAATAGTTTTAATAAATTATTTTCCAGCCTAAACTAGCTAGAGTCTGTTTCTCTTACTTTCAGTTAAGAACTTTAATCCAGCCAGGCGTGGTGGCTCATGCTTGTAATCCCAACACTTTGGGAGGCTGAAGCGGGTGGATCACCTGAGGTCAGGAGTTTGAAACCAGTCTGGCCAACATGGTGAAACCCTGTCTCTACTAAAGAAATACAAAAAAATTAGCCAGGCATTGTGGCAGACACATGTAATCCCAGCTCTCAGGAGGTTGAGGCAGGAGAATAGCTTGAACCTGGGAGGCAGAGGTTGCAGTAAGCCAAGATTGTGCCACTGCACTCAAGCCTGGGCAGTAAGAGTGAAACTCCATCTCAAAAAAAAAAAAAAAAGAACTTTAATCTGGGGATGAAACCTCAGAGTCAGTGGGACCACCAAATGGATGCCAAGAAATCCAAACAGTGAACCCAGGTATGGGTATCTCCTGGGAAGGTGGAACCAGAAAAAACTAAGTGTGATAGCATTATACCTGTATAGTCTTGAGACTATTTATTTATTTATTTTGAGATGGAGTCTCGCTCTGTTGCCCAGGCTGGAGTGCAGTGGCATGATCTCGGCTCACTGCAACCTCCACCTCCCAGGTTCAAGCGATTCTCCTTTTTCAGCCTCCCAAGTAGCTGGGACTACAGGCACGCGTCACCATGCCTGGCTAATTTTTGTATGTTTAGTAGAGACGGGGTTTCACTATGTTGGCCAGGCTGGTCTCAAACTTCTGACCTTGTGATCCACCTGCCTCGGCCTCCCAAAGTGCTGGGATTACAGGTGTAAGCCACCGTGCCCAGACAGGACTATTTATTTTTAGAGATAGGGTCTCACCCTGTCACCCAGGCTGGAGTGCAGTGGCACCACCATAGACCACTGCAGCCTCAAACTCATGCCTCAAGTTTAGGTTAGGACTCAAGTGATCCTCCAGCCTCAGCCTCCCAAGCAGCTAGGACTACATGCTCACACCACCAGGCCCAGCTAATTTTTAAACATTTTTTGTAGACATGAAGTCTTGCTATGTGGCCCAGGATGGTCTCAAACTCCTGGCCTCAAGTGATCCTCCTGCCTCAGCCTCCCAAAGTGTTGGGATTATAGGTGTGACCTACTGTGCCACACCATTAATTATTTTTATAATTTAAAAAAATCAATATAGAGAGAAAGAAAAAGAAGGGAGGAAGGGAAAGACGGAGGGAGATGTGATCTGGACTTCAAATATGAGGAAGCACAGGAAGACACAGACACCAGGGGAAGGTAGGGCCAGGGAGCAGGAGGCCAGGCCAATGGGAGGTTATGTGGGGGCCAGTACGGGAAAGCCAGGTTTCCATTCTTGAGGGGAGTGGAAGAGAGGTACTGATGACACAAGGATTCCTCTCCAAGCAGAGTGGGAACCCACAAAGGCAAGTGGAGTTTAGGTGGGGTAGAAAGGAAAGAACTTTCTGAACATGAGGTTAGGGCCAAGTGTGTGGGGAGAGGTCTGTCCCTGAGGAAATAGGGGGACGTGGTGGGGCAGGGAGCTGCATGTGGAGGAGCCCCCATGAGGGCAAGGGGCCTTGAGTCCTCAAGACATTTTTGCCAGAGCAGGTGCTCAGGTTAGAGGCCCAAGACGTTCCTGGTGGAAGGGCCTACAGCCAACTAAACTCTGTGGTTGGGTTCACATTAAAGCCAGGGGCAATCCTGGTGGACAGCAGTTTGCAGTATGGAGGGAAGGGGCTGTCCTGGGCCAATGGATGATGGGGCTGGCTTCGCACAAGCTGGCAGAGGCCCCTCTTCCTCCCTCGCCTGCTGCTGTCACAGGCCTGCTGACTCAGCTGACTCTGGGGACAGCTGTGATGGGCAATGAAGGGCTGACAGAGCGAGGGACAGATGGCTCCCTAGAAGAGGCCTCTGCCCCATCCCTCCCTGGTGCACAATCATTTCTTGCCGCAGTTTCAGAGCTTTGTGAGAGACTATCCCTCTGTCTCCCCTGGCAGTGGGTAGAAAGTCTGGTGTGTAGTTTGTTGGCCAGGCACAGTGGCTCACGCCTGTAACCCCAGCACTTTGGGAGGTCAAGGCAGGTGGATCCACTGAGGTCAAGAGTTCGAGACCAGCCCGGCCAACGTGGTAAAACCCCGTCTCTACTAAAAATATAAAAAATTAACCGGGCGTGGTAGCACACACCTATAATCCCAGTTACACAGGAGGCTTAGACAGGAGAATCGCTTGAACCTGGGAGGTGGGGGTTGCAGTGAACCAACATTGTGCCATTGCACTCCAGCCTGGGCAACAGAGTGAGACTCGTCTCAAAAAAAAAAAAAAAAAAAAAAAACCAGCCGGGTGCAGTGGCTCATGCCTGTAATCCCAGCACTTTGAGAGGCCAAGGCCAGCGGATCATCTGAGGTCAGGAGTTCGAGACCCGCCTGGCCAACATGGTGAAACCCTGTCTCTACTAAAAATACACAAATTAGCCAGTTGTGGTGGCACGTGCCTGTAATCTTAGCTACTAGGGAGGCTAAGGCAGGAGAACTGCTTGAACCTGGGAGGCAGAGGTTGCAGTGAGCTGAGATCAAACTATTGCACTCCAGCCTGGGTGACAAGAGCGAAACACCGTCTCAAAACAAAACAAACGGCCGGGCGCGGTGGCTCAAGCCTGTAATCCCAGCACTTTGGGAGGCCGAGACGGGCGGATCACGAGGTCAGGAGATCGAGACCATCCTGGCTAACACGGTGAAACCCCGTCTCTACTAAAAAATACAAAAAACTAGCCGGGCGAGGTGGCGGGCGCCTGTAGTCCCAGCTACTCGGGAGGCTGAGGCAGGAGAATGGTCTAAACCCAGGAGGCGGAGCTTGCAGTGAGCTGAGATCCGGCCACTGCACCCCAGCCTGGGCGACAGAGCAAGACTCTGTCTCAAAAAAAAAAAAAAAAAAAAAAAACAAGCAAGCAAACAAACAAAAGTCTGGTGTGTAGTTTGTCTGTTTTTCCGGAGGGCATTCCACTAGTTCTGCTCAGGTTTTCCAAGGGTTAGGCTCAGGGCTGAAAGTTGAGGTCGGCTTTCCCCAGCCTCTAGGGTACAGTGTCTGAGCCAGAAGCACCCTTTTCCCTCTGTCCCACTCACCTGTCCTGCCCTGCCCTGTTCCGGAACTTTTGCTCATAGTAGCTCTGGTCGTGTCACAGCTCTGCCTAAAACCCTTGAGTGACTCCTCATGGCTCCTTGAACAGAGACCAAATGCTTCTTGATGCCTGGAAAGATCAGGCCCCTCATACCTCCCCAGTCCCAGTCCCTCCATTGTTTCCCAGGGACTTCCTCACATTCACCTTCTCTCTCTGCTCTTCCAACATGACTGAGGCCCAGGCAGACCATTCTGCTTCCTGTTGACTTAAGGAACTTTTAGTTAAATTTCTAGATATTTACGCAATTCTTACGGAATATGACAAAGAGAGAGAGCATTCTTTTTTATTTTTTAAATTTAAAAACAGATATGGGGTCTCACTATGTTTTTCAGGCTCGTCTTGAACTTTTGGGCTCAAGCAATCCACCCGCCTCAGCCTCCCAAAGTCTTGGAATCACAGGCTTAAACCACTGCACTCGGCCAAGAGGGCATTCTTAATATGCAGCAAAACAATAAAAAGAAAAGAAAAGAAAAGAAAAGAAAAGAAAAGAAAAGAAAAGAAAAGAAAAGAAAAGAAAAGAAAAGAAAGAAAGGACTCTTCTATACGTATATCATACTTCAAAAACTGTTGCCCCCAAAATGGCAATATCTTCTTCACAGATGTCCCCGTCTCCCAGAGCCCAGCCCTCTCCCCTCCACCTCGGCTCTTTATCCTGCACTCAGTCACAGTCTCTTTAGCTGTCCAGTTTCTGCCCCCAAGAGAGCCCAGGAGGTGACCAAGTGCACAGGAAACCCGGGTGAGGCTGGTTGTGGGGGAGAGTGGTTGCAAACACAGTGTGACATGGTTTCTTTCCACCCTTTCTAATCTCCACCAGGCCCTTCTTATCTGGTGTGTACACTTGCTATTCCTCCTCTGAAACATCCTGGCCCCTTTCCTCCCTCCTCCTGCAGGCCCTAGCTCAGGTGACCCTTCCTCAGCAGCAGGGGTCCCAGACCAGGGCAGTCCCCTACCCCACTCTCTGAGCTCCCACCATAATTAAACCTACAGGTTTATTTCGCAGCTAGACTATAAACTCCCACACTTGACTACGCGCTATGTAAATGGGCAGCCACTGTGTCTGCCAAGTTCACGGCCAAATTCCAAGTGCCGGGCCCACAGCCTGGCACACAGCAGGCTCTCAATCAATATTTGTTGTAGCTGCTATTCAAATCTTACTCATTCTTTACAGGTTGCGCAAAGCCTGCCTCTCTGCAAACATCTTTGGTCTCTCCTCTCTGAAAGGCCTGTGTCTTGCCCATTTCCTGTCCATATGTCATCGACTACCAGGCCTAGGCTGAGGCACAATCCCCCGAGGTCCCGGCTGTGTTTATCTCCTGAAAACCCTTTTCCCCAGTGCAGACGGATCACCAAGGACTCCCTCACACTCACCTTCTCTGGTTCTCTGGATACCTCTGGCCGACCTTCCCCACCCCACTGGGTCCTTTCCTCTATTTGCCTTCCTTAGCGGGAGCAGCCATCGCCTGTTCCTCCCCTACCCTCTCCCTCCTCCACCAAATGTAACATGGCCCTGCTTAGGCTTCCTTCTTCAGCACAGAGCCCGGGAGCCAAGCTTCTCCTGTTCCCAGCCACTCTTCTACCCTCCCCTTTAGGAGAGACTGGACATGGTGTCTCCCCGACATCTCCAACCCCACCTCCTTCCTTGATGGTCCTGGAGGGTCCTGAGATCACCCCCCCCTCCCTTTTACCAACAGAAAAGCCGAGGCCAAAGAAGAATGGATGTTGGCCAAGGCCATACCATGTACACAGAGCCAAAGCCACAGTCCCCTCACCCCCTCCCGGGCCACTGTGGGGACCTGAGCAGTCATGCCATGGGAGAGGGCGACCCCTGGTGGCGAGGAGGGGCATGGCAGCCTGTCGCTCATTTCCTGGGCCCAGAGGCTGACGGTGGAAGAGGCAAGGCCTGGAGGACCAGGCTTTAGTCATCAGGAAGGTAAATAAAGGCAAGGCCCGTGGAGTGAAAGAACCCAACTTTTGCTGGGCTTTGCCCTTCCTTAGCCACATTCCCTGTAATGACCTAACAATACTGCTCTGTGACTTTAACTGTACCCTGCTGATTTGCTGATTGGATCTTTAGGGGGCAGGAATGGGCATTAAACGGCTTTTGGCACACTGCGTGTCCCAAGGGTCATTACTGACTTGGGGGTCTGGTGCTAAGCCTTGGAATGCAGAAGCTCACATTCTGATAATAAGATTTCTAATAATAAGAGAATGGGCTCAGGCCAGGTGCAGTGGCTCATGCCTGTAATCCCAGCACTTTGGGAGGCTGAAGTGGGCTGGTCACCTAAGGTCAGGAGTTCGAGACCAGCCTGGCCAACATGGTGAAACCCCATCTCTACTAAAAATACAAAATTTAGCCAGGCATGGTGGTGTGCATCTGTAATTCCATAATCTCAGCTATTTGGGAGGCTGAGGCAGGAAAACCACTTAAGCTAGGCAGCAGAGGTTGCAGTGGACGGAGATTGCACCACTGCACTTCAGCCTGGGCGACAGAGCGAGACTCCGTCTCAAAAAAAAGAGAGAATGCACTCTTATTAAAGAGTCCAGGGGCTTAGTCAATAGCTGTCTCCAAGTTTCTATGGTACCTATCTCTCGTCTCTAGGGGCAGAAGAGCTACTCAACAAAAGGCTGATTGTTGTAACAGAAACACTCAGAAAACCGAACCTTTGAGAACTTCCCAAGCAGAAATGGGCATGCTTAGAGACCACTCGACCAGTTAATATGAACCCCACATCTGCTATCAAGAGAGTCTGGGCAATCTACTTTGAATATCCCTTCTGGAGCTGTTTCTAGGTTGTTTAGAGATTAAATGAAGTATTTCTAGGAAGTAGGTCGCCTAGACCTAATCACACAAGAATGACATCTCACCGACACACAAGGTCATGGCTAAACCTTCATTGACTAAGTATTTTCCTCCTTCCTTGATGATCCAGGATGTAGCAGTATATGCCGAGATCAGGAAGTGTAAAAGCTGAAAATGGAGTTGGAGACAGAAAGTCCAATGAGTTGCTGGCCACTGTGGTGTCACTGCTCCCGATACAGGTGTAACCTGAGTCTCCCACTTGGGAGCCAGAAATCAGCTGAGAAGAGGCCTCTGGAAAGAGGCCGCCCTGGCCCAGGAGGGTGGATGAAGTAGGGCCTCAGCACAGCTCATCCCACCGAGCAGGCCGGACCCTGAGTTCCTGGCTTGCACTGAAGGGTCTGGGTAAGTCCCTTCTGTAGCGCCTCAGAAGCTCCTTGGGCAACCTGGGAAGTTAGGACAAGAGTTCTGACTTTTGACCCTGAGGTGTGAGGAGAGTGCTTTGAGAGAGAGCATGGTGAATGCGAGTGACCTGGTTATTACCTCCGGGCAGCCTCCTAACCTCACCTTGACTCTGCCATGCAAAATTGATGCCTGGGCGCAGGGCGCCGACGATGGTCAGATACCGCGGCCTGAACACCCTGGAACCTACATCCCTGACTTGGAGGACCCAGGCCTTCCGGGGGCTTCTCCATGAGTCCTGCAGGCCACACAGGGACCCTAACGGACCTAGTTCAGTCTCAGGGTCTGGGCTGCTCCTACCTCCAGGAATGGGAGTTTGCTCTAGGCGATGGAGGAAGGGTTCAGGAGGCCACTCTGCGTCCCTACTAGCTTGTGGGCCCAACCCCCTACCCACCATCTTCTTCTCCCACGGCCCCAACCTCGTAGGGAGGACACGGCGGGGCTCAGGTTCGCAGAGAAGGAGGGCTCGGACCAGCGACTCCAGAGCAGAGCGGCGCGTGCAGGGGTGGGGAGCTGGGTTTGTGAGAAGAGAAGGCCATCTCCTCCCCAGCAGGAGAGCCTCCACCCAGCCACCGGAACCCCACCCTGCCTGGTACAATCTTTGCGTCCGGATCAGCACCCAAGGCCCCGCCCCACGTCCCGCTGCCTGCCGGGATTTGTAGTTTGTAGGGGTACGGCCAGAACGCGCGGGCGCGCGCAAGTGTGTGTGTGTGTGTGTGTGTGTGTATATGTGCGCGCGTGCGTGTGTGTGTGTGTGTGTGTGTGTGTGTGTGTGTGTGTGTGACTGTGTGTGTCCGGGGGGGGGGTCTGTTGTGTTTTGTGCTCCCCGTCGCGCGCGAGCGTGTGTGTGTGACCGTGTGTGTGAGAGACTGTGTGTGTGTGTCCGGTCTGTTGTGGTTCTCTAGTCCCCGAAGGCCTTCCGGACCTGGGCTCAGCAAAGGCACCGCAGGCCGCAACTTCCGAGACCCCGCCCCGCGGCCCACTGTCTGCTGGGATTTGTAGTTCGTAGGGTTCTAGGGCCCTGGCCGGGCGTGCCCCTCTCCTGAGTCCTCGTTTTTCTCGTGAGCCCTGGATCTGGACAGTGGGCCCGGCGCAAGGCCCGCGACTCCGGCTGGGCTCCCAGTGGCACTTTCTGCCGATCCTGAGATGTACCCGCCACGCCTGCGGGACTAACCTCTAGGTGGGCAAACTGAGGCACAAAGAGGGGCGCGCTCTGGCCTGAGTCGGCCCTCTTGTGAGAATTTGGACTGAGAGACCCAGCCCAGGCCTGGCAGGCAAGGCTGGGCCAGGCGAGGTCCTGGGCCCTTTCGATGTAAGAGTGTGCAATCAGTAGTGTTTCACAATAATGAACAGGTGTGCCCAGGACTGGCTGTGCATATTAGCACTGGTTACCACAGGCTTGACGGATCAAATTTTTATTTGGCACCACTACAGAGGGGAGCCCAGGGAGGAAGGAAGTCTCTTGTGACCAGGAAAACCTATGGTCCACCCTGGCCTTCAACTCTCCTTTAATGATAAAAATAAACCGAGTTTGGGAGGGGGTGAGGAGGGTGTTTTGTGAACTGTAAAGTCCATAGTATGAGTGAGGTGTTACTATCATCAGGATCAGACCTCAAAGCACTGGAGAAAAGGTCTGGGCCTTCAAGAGCCTCGCCTTAAAAGGGAGGGTATGGCCGGGCGCAGTGGCTCACGCCTGTAATCCTAGCATTTTGGGAGGCCGAGACGGGCAGACCACCTGACATCAGGGGTTCAAGACCAGCCTAGCCAACATGTCGAAACCCCATCTCTACTAAAAATACAAAAACTATCCGGGAGTGGTGGCACATGCCTATAATCCCAGCTACTCGGGAGGCTGAGGCAGGAGAATGGCGTAAAAACCCGGGAGGCAGAGCTTGCAGTGAGCTGAGATCCGGCCACTGCACTCCAGCCTGGGCGACACAGCGAGACTCCGTCTCAAAAAAAAAAAAAAAAAAAAAAAGAAAAAAAAAAAAGAAAAAAGAAAAGAAAAAAAAAAAAAGGAAAAGGGAAGGTACACTTACTATAGTTATGTAAGAAATCCCCTTTGGGAGAAGCTGGGTGATCGGATTTCCCTAGACCTTTTTAATTTTTTTAAGTGGGGTGCAGATGGGTCAGGAAACTCAAAGGTTACAGAGCCCTTTCACTTTTTGTTTGCTTGTTGACAATTTTATTGAGATATAATATACCATATAATTCACCCATTTAAAGTGTACAATTCAGTGTTTTAGTATGTTCAGAGTTGTGTAACCATTATCATAATCTAATTTTGGAACACTTCATCATCCCCAAAATAAACCTGTACCCATTAGCAGTCCCTTCCCCAGCCCCCTCCATCCTCTTCAGCCCTAGGCAACCACTAATCTACTTTCTATAGATTTGGCTTTTGTGAACATTTCATATAAATGGAACCATACGGTATGTGGTCTTTTGTAACTGGCTTCTTTCACTTAGCAACATGTTTTCAAAATTCATCTAGGTTGCAGCATCTACCAGTACTCAGTACTGTTTCTGCAACTTTTTGTAAGTCTATAATTATTTTGAAATATATTTTTTTAAGCAAGGTATCTAGAGCAAGAGCTGAGACCAGATGAGGTGGCTCAGGCCTATAATCGCAGCACTTTGGGAGACTGAGGTCTCCTGAGGTCTCCTGGATCACTTGAGGTCAGGAGTTTAAGACCAGCCTGGCCAACATCGTGAAATCCTGTCTCTACTAAAAATACAAAAAATTACCCAGGCGTGGTGGCACATGCCTGTGATCCCAGCTGCTCGGAAGGCTGCGGCAGGAGAATTACTTGAACTCAGGAGGCTGAGTTTGCAGTGAGCCGAGATGGTGCCACTGCACTCCAGCCTGGGCGACAGAGCCAGAGTGTGTCTCAAATAAATAAATAAATAAATAAAGAGCTGAGCTAGCTCTTTGCTCTTTGCATGTGAAAGGACTCACAGCTGGCGCCAGCATGCAGTGATAGTGGGGAGGGCATGGACTCCCACAACGTGGCTTCCCACCCATCCTCTACCGCTTACTAAGTGGGACCTAGAACAAGTGATTTTGACCTACTTTATCTCTGTTTCCTCGTCTGTCAAAGGAGGATAATAAGAGGATCCATGTTAGAGAGTAAATGCGAGGATTAAATGAGAAAATCATATTGAGGATAGCTCCTGGCATATAGTGGCAGCACTCAGTAGTGTTAGCTGTTATGGTGTTGAGTACCCAGTGTGACGCTGGCTGTACGGGGGTAAACCTGTCTTCTGGGGGGACTAGTCCTCCCATCCCAGGCACCTGGTGCCCTCCCCAGACCACTCATGCTGTACTGGACAGTCCCACTTTCCCAAGAAGTCACAAGGAATTCCAGCATGTCACTGTTCTGGTTGCCCCTGAGTACCTACCAGTGATTTAAGAAAAGGCAAAACCAAAGTTTTGGTTTTGAGCTTTATTCGGAAAATATGGCCACCCAGACCCCTGGCCATTCCCCAGGGCCTGTGAGGTGATCCAGAAAAATTCATTTGCAAATCAAATTTAATGGCTAGAAGCATCCCGAATCAATGTCTTTTTTTTTTTTTTTGAGACGGAGTCTTTGCTCTGTCACCCAGGCTGGGGTGCAGTGGCGCGAACTCGGCTCACTACAAGCTCCGCCTCCTGGGTTTACGCCATTCTCCAACCTCAGCCTCCCGAGTAGCTGGGACTACAGGCGCCCGCCACCTCGCCCGGCTAGTTTTTTTTGTACTTTTAGTAGAGACGGGGTTTCACTGTGTTAGCCAGGATGGTCTCGATCTCCTGACCTTGTGATCCGCCCGTCTCGGCCTCCCAAAGTGCTGGGATTACAGGCGTGAGCCACCACGCCCGGCCCCGAATCAATGTCTTTAAAGGAATATTTGGGGCAGGTGAGGTGCCTCACACCTATAATCCCAACACTTTGGGAGGCCGAGGAAGGAGGATCACCTGAGATCAGGAGTTCAAGACTAGCCTGGCCAAAATGATGAAACCCCATCTCTACTAAAAATACAAAAAAATTAGCTGGGCATAGTGGCGTGTGCCTGTAGTCCCAGCTAATCAGGAGGCTGAGGCAGGAGAATCACTTGAACTGGGGAGGGGAACATTGCAGTGAGCTGAGATTGTGCCATTGCACTCTAGCTTGGGCGACGAGAGTGAGACTCCATCTCAAAAAAAGAAAAAAAAAACACGAATATTTGGGGGAATTTTGATGCTGGAATTAAGCATTGCAAAAGACCCCTGTCAGTCCCCCGTGATGAGGAAATGCAACTGCTCAGCCTGAGCTGTGCCTCTGGGTTGGAATTAGAGGAGCCAGAAGGGACCCTTCGAGTCTAGTGCTTTCATTCACAGATGGGAAACTGAGGCCCAGAGAGGGGCACATGGCATGGTAGTTAGAAGACAGGTCAGGAACTTGCTAGGAAGAATCTTGCAATTTCAGAACTTCTCAGCACTGGAAATGAGTCCATACCCCGAGATTACGGACACAGAAGCAGAAAGCTGATTGTCCTGGACATCCCCAGACCTTGGCCAGAGCCCAAGCAGCCAAGCCTGGAAGCCAGTGTCCAATGCTTCTCTCTCCTGGTTTTCTTCAGCCAGATGTTCATCCTAGAAGTAGGAGTTTATTAATAATGGTAATGGTACCTTGCATTGTCCAGGCCTTCATTCTTTTTGCAGATCCTCCCGGCTGGGCACAATGGGTCACTCCTGTAATGCCAGCACTTTGGGAGGCCGAGGCAGAAGGATCACTTGAGCTCAGGAGTTCAAGGCTGCAGTGAGCTATGATCATGCCACTGCACTCCAGAGCCTAGGTGACAGAGTGAGACCCTGTCCAAAAAAAAAAAAAAAAAGAAAGAAAGAAAGAAAGGAGGCCAGGCGCGGTGGCTCAAGCCTGTAATCCCAGCACTTTGGGAGGCCGAGGCGGGCGGATCACAAGGTCAGGAGATCGAGACCACAGTGAAACCCCGTCTCTACTAAAAATACAAAAAAATAGCCGGGCGCGGTGGCGGGCGCCTGTAGTCCCAGCTACTCAGGAGGCTGAGGCAGGAGAATGGCGGGAACCCGGGAGGCGGAGCTTGCAGTGAGCCGAGATCGCGCCACTGCACTCCAGCCTGGGCAACAGCGTGAGACTCCCTCTCAAAAAAAAAAAAAAAAAAAAAAAAGAAAGAAAGGAAAAAAAAAGCAGCCTCTCATTGAATCCTCACAACCTTCCAAGGTAAGAGGATGGGGGCTTCTGTTGTTGTTTCACAGATAAGGAATCTGTGGCTAGGAAGTCTTAAGGGATTATCCCAAGGCAACAGAATCTGGGCAGTATTAGAATGTGGGGGTTTTGCTGTCTGATCTGTTAATACATTCAGTAAAATTTTTTTTGAGTGCCTATTACCTGCTGGGTGCTATGCAGGGTGCTGAGGTTGCAGGGATGACTTGACATGGTACCCGGCTAGAGGTGCTAACATTGTGGTGGAGGAGGCACCTGTGGTACACCATAAAACATGGTGGGGAGGGAACTTGCCAGTGTGATAGAAGTGTTTTATATCTTGGTAGGGATGTGGGTTACACAGGTGTTGCATCTGTCAAAACTCATTTAAATCTACACATGATTTGTGCATTTCACTATAAATTTGACCTAAACAAAACAAAACTGCATGCTCTGGGAGGACTATTGAACGACCTTGGAGAGACCCAGTTGTCTGGAAGCAGGCCAGGCTGCCCATGGATCCAAGTCCACTTTTGCTATCGGGTATGCCTGAGAAGTGTTCCATGGGGGTGTAGATGCAGGTGGCCCAGTGGCTTGATGTCCAGAATACCTGGGGAGCCTGAGGTGGGAGTTTCAGAGGAGGGATATTTAAGCTGAGTCTGCAGAGTGAGCAGAATTGGTCAAAGAAAGGCAGATAGTAGGCGGAGGGAGATGGTTTCTGTGCACTCCTTGCTGGAGTGTGCTTGTCTGAGGACACCCAGAGAGCAAGATTGTTTCCTTACCCCAGGCCCCACCCGTGGGCTTCAGAAAAACTCATTCTGGTTGGGATTTTTGAAGCTGCCTCCCAGAAAATGATCTTACCACTGTGTCACGAGGCCATGGCCTGACCCTCATGCTCTTTGTCAACTGACATCTCTCATGGGTTGGCTATGTCACATTCAGGAGCCAAAGCAGAAGTGTAGACCCTTCGCTGTCCAACACATTTCCAGAAGGCCAGGCCTCCTGGTGCAGACACTGGTTGGCCTGTTTTCCTCTGAATAAAGAAGAGAAGGATCGGGTGTTGCAGGTCAGATCAGCCTGGGTTAGAATCCTGGTTCAGCAGTTGAGTGCAGTGGCTCGTGCCTGTAATGCCAGCACTTTGGGAGGCCAAAGCGGGAGGATCGCTTGAGCCCAGGAGTTTGAGACCAGCCTGGGCAAGAGAGTGAGACCCAGTCTCTCCAAAAAAAAAAAAAGAAGTAGTTAGCTGGGCGTTGGTTACACATGCCTGCAGTCCGAGCTACTCAGGAGGCTGAGGCTGGAGGATTGCTTGAGCCTGGGAGGTTGAGGCTGTAGTGAGCCATGATCACACCACCGCATTCCAGGTCCCGCGACAGGTGAGACCCTGTCTCAAAAAAAAAAAAAAAAAAAAAAAAAAAAAAATCTGGTTCTGCTACTGAACTAGCAGTGTGACACGGTGGACAAGTTACTTACCCTCTCTGAGCCTCCTCAAGACTTCATGTTTCCAGCAGGAATAATGATGGTAGATGTGAGGGCGCACCAAGCACATAGTAGGCTCTCAGAACAGTAGCTATTCACAGGGCGATTGAGGCGGGGGGCCTAACGATTGAATGGAAGTGAACACTGCAATTCTTTCGCAAAGTTTACAGCATAATAAGCTTCCCCTGTATCTTCCTTCTCACCCCCAATTCTAGGACCCTTTCGGGTGCCCCAGTCTCCCATAGGGGCGCCCCGCCAGCTCAGACCGGCCGGGCCCCTCCCTCTGACTCACTGCGGGCGGCTCCTGGCCGCGCAGCTCCAGGGGGCGGGGGGCGGTTGAGACAGCGCCCAGAGCCCCGGAGCAAGGTGTTGGCAGGCAAGTAGCGCGCTTCGGGGTCCGGTCGCCGGGGACCCGGGCTCCCTCTGTAGGGGTCGAACGGGCTTAACCGGTTCGGGGGCGCCCCGCTCCCTCCTCTTCTCCCACAGCCGGAGGCCGCTCTTAGGGGCGCGCCGTTTCCTGGCTTCCTGTAAGAAGAGGCGGGAGAGGTTGGGTCCGTGCTAAAGAAATGCTTTATTTTACTTCATTTGGGACAAACTAAGCAGTAGTGCTCAGGGGATACCACAAGGGTAGGAACACTGTGCGTCTGGTAAAAAACTAGTTCTAGAGCGTCGTTACCAGATAACTCATTAGCATGTGCATTGAGTTCCTAGCCTCTCCCAAGAGTCCTAGGCTGAGCGACCGGCCCTTTTGTTTCTCTGTTGTTGTTTGTTTTTTGAGACGGAGTTTTGCTTTTGTTGCCCAGGCTGGAGTGCAATGGCGAGATCTCGGCTCACTGCACCTTCCGCCTCCCGGGTTCAAGCGATTCTCCTGCCTTAGCCTCCCGAATAGCTGAGAGCTGAGATTATAGGCGCCCGCCACCACGCCCAGCTAGCTAATGTTTTTTTTTTTTTTCAGACGTAGTCTCATTCTGTCGCCCAGGCTGGAGTGCAGAGGCCGGATCTCAGCTCACTGCAAGCTCCGCCTCCCGGGTCCACGCCGTTCTCCTGCCTCAGCCTCCCGAGTAGCTGGGACTACAGGCGCCCGCAACCACGCCCGGCTAGTTTTTTGTATTTTTTTTTTAGTAGAGACGGGGTTTCACCGTGTTAGCCAGGATAGTCTCGATCTCCTGACCTCGTGATCCGCCTGTCCCGGCCTCCCAAAGTGCTGGGATTACGGGCTTGAGCCACCGCGCCCGGCCTAATTTTTGTATTATTAATAGAGACGGGGTTTCGCCACGTTGGTCAGGCTGGTCTCGAACTTCTGACCTCAGGTGATCCGCCCGCCATGGCCTCCCAGAGTGTTGAGATTACAGGTGTGAGCCACTGCGCCCAGTCAATTGTTTAGCTGTTAATGTGGAAAACTCTCCCCCGTTTTTTTTTTTTTTTCTGTGGTGATGGGAGAGGCTTTAGTCTAGAGAGGCTGAGTGTGAGGAACAGTGATTCCCATTGATCCTTGTCCCCTCCGTGGGTCACACAATCAAGAATTTAAGAGGCCGGGCGCGGTGGCTCAAGCCTGTAATCCCAGCACTTTGGGAGGCCGAGACGGGCGGATCACGAGGTCAGGAGATCGAGACCATCCTGGGTAACACAGTGAAACCCCGTCTCTACTAAAAATACAAAAACTTAGCCGGGCGAGGTGGCAGGCGCCTGTAGTCCCAGCTACTCGGGAGGCTGAGGCAGGAGAATGGCGTGAACCCGGGAGGCAGAGCTTGCAGTGAGCTGAGATCCGGCCACTGCAATCCAGCCTGGGTGACAGAGCGAGACTCCGTCTCAAAAAAAAAAAAAAAAAAAGAATTTAAGAGCTACCCAAGGTATGCGCTGGTGTGACCAAAATCAATGAACCTTTCCAGCGCTGGGGCTGGGAATGGAAACAGGAGAGTGCTCTGTGGTTTAACTTTCCTCCTGTGGAGAAACTCGGAGCTAGGGGAGGGGCCAGGCACATTGCTACCCCCTGGTGCTGCTGGCACAGTGCAAACTAAAGGGAAGAGAAAGAAGTTTGGGTTTATTGAGCATGTATTATTTGCTCATTAATCATAGGATCTCATTTCCTCTTCACATTTAACTGTGTGCGCGTGGTACAGGTTGGGGCACAGAGAGGCTCCAGGAGGTGAAGTCACTTGCACAGCAAATAAGGAGCCAAATTGTCTAGCTCTTATCACTCTACCAGGTTAACCGCCTAGCCTCTGGTTTTGTGGGAACTAGGCCCTACTGGGATTCCAATGCAAACTACCCTTTTTTCTCTTTTTTAAACTTTAAAGTTCAGGGGTACATGTGCAGATTTGTTATGTAGGTAAACTCGTGTCTTGAGGCTTTGTTGTACAGATTATTTTGTCTCCCCGGTATTAAGCCTAGTACCCATTAGTTATTTTCCTGAATCTCTCCCTCCTCCCACCCTCCACCAAACTACCCTATTATTATTGTTATTATTATTATTTTTTGAGACAGAGTCTTGCCCAGTCACCCAGGCTGGAGTGCAATGGCACGATCTCAGCTCACTGCAACCTCTGCCTCCTGGGTTCAAGTGATTCTCCTGCCTTGGCCTCCTGAATAGCTGGAATTACAGGCGTGCGCTGCCACCCCCGGCTAATTTATTGTATCTTTAGTAGAGATGGGGGTTTCATCTTGCTGGCCAGGCTGGTCTCGAACTCCTGACCTCATGACCCACCTGCCTCGGCCTCCCAAAGTGCTGGGATTGCAGGTGTGAGCCACCGTGCCTGGCCCACACTACCCTATTTTTAAGGCTGGCAGTTTGGTCATGGAGACACTTGGATGCTAGCTACAGGCCATGTTCTTTGGGGAGAACATTTAACTTCCTGTCTTGCTCTAGTGAAATTTTATCAACTTCATTTCAATAAGAAACATTCGTCCAGTTGTTTTTTTTTTTTTTGAGATGGAGTCTTGCTTTGTCTCCCACGCTGGAGTGCAGTGTCACCATCTCCGCTCTCTGCAGCCTCCGCCTCCTGGGTTCAAGCGATTCTTTTGCTTCAGCATCTGCAGTAGCTGGGATTACAGGCACCCATGACCCTGCCTGGCTAATTTTTGTATTTTTAGTAGAGACCGGGTTTCACTGTGTTGGCCAGGCTGGTCTTGAACTCCTGACCTCAGGTAATCAGCCTGCCTCAGTCTCCCAAAGTGCTGGGATTACCAGAGTGAGCCACCATGCCCAGCCCATCCAGTACTGTATTTTCTCCAGACTTTTCCCATGAAGTCAAATAATGAGGTTTGGTTTGAAGGTCTGCTAATTAGGAAGACTTGTTCCAGATGTTGCTCCAGTGCCCCAGGCCTTGACCCTGAACCTGGAGCCTTGTCTCAAGCCAGCCTACTGACCAATACCTTTCCAGGACAGGCCAGCTTGGCTCCAAGCATGGCAGAGGAGCCACGCTTGTGTGGCTGCATAACTGGGTGCTCACTTTCTCCTGGAGCCTCATACCGAGTCCCCTCATCCTTCCTCCAGGGATTCAGAAGGGAATGGGAGCCTCCCTTGCAGGGGCTTCCGCTCCCTGTGTGTTTGTGGGCAGTCTCTTGGGCTCTCAGGACCTCAGTGTCCTCTGGAAAGCCTGAGTTGGAGGGTATGGTCTCGGGTCCGGTGACTGTGATGTAGGAAGGATAGTTGCCCCGGGTCAACTCAGGATGGGCTGTCTCTCAGAGGGCCCAAGGCCCAGAAGGCATGATGATAAACATCTGGTGAATGAGAAGCAGACCAATGGGTAGAGACCTGAGAGGCATCAGTGTGGCATGCGGAAGATGGCAAAGAATGTTTTATGGCCTCAGCCACTCCCTGAGAACTGAGCTTAACCAGGCGCAGTAGCCCGTGCCTGTAATCTCAGCACTTTGGGAGGCCGAAGTGGGAGGATTGCTTCAGCTCAGGAGTTCTAGACCAGCCTGGGTAGCAAGACTGTCTCCAGAAAAAATAAAAAAATTAGTCGGGCGTGTTGGTGCAGGCTTGTGGTCTCAGCTGCTCAGGAGGCTGAGGCAGGAGGATCGCTTGAGCCCAGGAGATCAAGGCTGCAGTTAGCTGTGATCATGCCACTGCACTCCAGCTTGTGTGACAGAGTGAGCCCTGTCTCAGAAAAAATAAAAATAAAAACCAAAAAGCTGATCTTAAAAAACATCAAACACTTGCTTTCGGGGCAAGGAGAAAGACAAGTTGAGGGAGGAGGAAAAAGGGATGTGGGGCCAGTGACCCTGCCCAGGAAATGTGACTAACCCAGCAGCGGTGGGGGCTGTGCAGCGCCTGCTCCAGGCCCTGAATGGAGAGCATGGCTTTCCTTGCTGGTCTCAGACTCAGAGATGCCCTCCCTGATCTGCCTTGGCTGTGACCTGCAGTGGGCTGAGGCCATTGTGATGGGGCTATGTGGACCTCCAGCCTCCCTGTGGGCCCCTCTGAGGAGACGGCCTGGCATACCCACTGCCCACCCCAGTGCTTGGGCTCTTCTGCTTCAGGCCTACTGGCCTCCCAGCACTGCCTGCCCCTCCCTGTCGGGGGACATGGCCTCCACACCGGCTGGGGAAAGAGCCCAGGGGTGGGGCTGGTGGGTGGGGCAGGCAGAGAAGTAAGAGGGAAGTGAGAAGCCGGGTGGGGCAGGCTGGAAGGAAGACGAACCTACCAAGCAGAAGTAGGAGCAAGAAAGGAAGGTAGGAGTGTTGAAAGGTGAAGGTGGCAGGGTGGCTGCCAGCGAGGCTAGCTGGTACCCTCCTGGGTGGGCAGGCGAGGGCCGGCGGTGGTGGTCTGGGAACAGAGACCCACATTTCTGGATATCACTTTGTGCCGGGGTGGTGTTCCCTCAGCCCACTGTCCTGCCAGCCTAATGCCAGGCTCCAGGCACCTGATCTGATGGCAGCCGCGAAGCTGCCTGGGAGGATGGATGGGCTGTGCCCACGCTGCACGTGGAGGGACTCTTGGGTCAGGGCTTGTCCCAGCTGTGCCAGACCTCTTGAAAGAGGCCACCACACTGCTCCTGAAGGCCCTCAGCCAGACTGGAGGTGAAATCAGATTAGAAGCTGCCTGTCCCCAAGACAGGACTGTGGTGTGACTGGCTATTTGGTTGGGAGTGGCTTGGGGAGGGGGCAGGGCAGTCCTAGCCGTTTGAATTCAAATGCAAGTGGCACATTTGATTATTTTGCAAACTCTGGAAGACCTTGGCTGAGGGTCTAGGTGGACTGTCTGAGGTAGGATGTGGGGAGGGAGGAAGTGGTGGAACCTGGGGAAGGATAGGAGACCTATTTGGTATCAGGGGAAAAACCATTTGGAATCCCCAAATGAGGCCTCTGGACCCAGATTCTGAGAATGCCATGTCCCAGGCTGGGAGATTCGGTGTGGTTTCTAGTGTGGACACCTACCTCTCCACCCCTGCTCCAGGAGAAGGGGAGGTGCTGTTTCATTTCACACCTAGGGGCAAGCAGGGACTGTGAAGGGAAGAGACCTATTGGGGGTCAGTGGAATCAGGATCTGAGGAAGGCAAAGGTACCACTGGACCCCGGCAGGATTTTTGTCCCTCTGACGGCTGTCAAGTCTTTCCTTAAAGGTGTGTGTAACGGCAACCCCCTCTCCCAGGTCCCCCAGTGTGTCCTCAAAGACAGCCTGAGTCAGGACCATGGGACAGCCAGCAGGGCTTGCCTCCTCCCCACCCCCAGCCCCATGGCAGTCTGATGGGACCTCTAGCCCCTGCTGTCTGCCTCCTGGGGCTGCTCCAGCCTGTCCCAGCCTTTTGAAATCCTGGGCTATCCCTTAGGTGCCACCCCAGTCTAATAATCGGAGCCCAGCAGGTCCAGTTAATCGAATGCATTCTTTGAGCACCTGCATGAGGTTCCAGCTAGATCCAGAGGCAAAATACACTTCCTGCCCTACAGGACCCTACAGTGTGGTAGTGGAGATGGGCAGGTCCGTAACTCACCACACTATGGCAGAGTGGGGAAAAGTAAAGTCCTTAAGAGGTGTAGAAGAGGCTGTTTGGTAAGGTGGTGAGTTCCCCATCACTGGAAGCCTTCAAGAAGAGGATGGTAAGGGATGCTATAGAAGAGATTTCTGCACTATGCGTGTGTGGGTGTGTGTAGGGCGGTGCAGGCAGAGCAGGACTAGATAAGAACTTTAGCACTTTCTAATGCTGACATCTGTGATTCTGTGACATTCTCCACCCAGAGGAAGTTTGTCTGCGGTTTCACTGGGTACGATGGCTCCCTTGTTCACTGCACCCTGCAGCTAAACCATGAAACATGGGCTATTCTTTGTCTCTGTGCACCTCTCCCCCAGTGCCAAGCCCCCAGCACAGACCTTGAGTGGAGTTGAATAGACTCATTCCTGGGCTGCTTGGGGAACAGCCTCTGTGCCATCATGTGCCACCATGCTTCAGTTGAGACATGAAGCAGCCAGGTTATGCTATAAAACAGGCTAAAGTATGTGCTCCCAGGGGAGAGGGCTGGGAGGACTCCCAGAGAAGGTGGAGGCCACTGAATGTCCTGGAAGTTTCCTTGAACAGCTGGGGCTTCATACAGGCCTGGAAGGATGAGGAACCTTTTTTTTTTTTTTTTTTTTTTTCTGAGACGGAGTCTTGGTCTGTTGCCCAGGCTAGAGTGCAGTGGTGCCATCATCTCAGCACACTGCAACCTCAGCCTCCCGGGTTCCAGCGATTCTCCTGCCTCGGCCTCCTGAGTAGCTGGAACTACAGGCACGTACCACCATGCCTGGCTAATTTTGTATTTTTAGCAGAGATGGGGTTTCACCATGTTGGCCAGGCTGGTCTTGAACTCCTGACCTCAGGTGATCCACCCGCCTCAGCCTTCCAAAGTGCTGGGATTACAGGCGTGAGCCACTGCGCCCAGCCTAGGATGACGGGGCTTTAATGGATATAAGGGTGAACGTGGACACTGAGGAAGCTCGAGGAGCTGTGGGCTTGGACAGAGGGCTGGGAAAGGGGAAAGAATGAAAGGCCAGAGGTCAGGGTGGACTCTTCCCCAGGAGAGACTGTAACAAAAGGTCTTGGGACAGAGATCTGATGAGGCAGCAGGAGTTTCAGCCCTGACCAAGCATTAGAGTCATCTGGAGCTTCTCATACACCGACATCCAGGCTCCACCCAGAGAGTCTGGTTTTAATGAGTCCAATACGGAAGCTAGACACTGGGGTTTTTCTTTCTTATTTTTCTGTAAATTACTTTTTTTTTTTTTTGCGACAGAGTCTCACTCTGTTGCCCAGGCTGGAGTGCAGTGGTGTGATTTCGGCTTACTACAACCTCCACCTCCCAAGTTCAAGCAATTCTTGTGCTGCAACCTCCCAAGTAGCTAGGATTACAGGCATGTGCCACCACGCCCAGCTAATTTTTGTATATTTTGTAGAGACAGGGTTTCACCATGTTGCCCAGGCTGGTCTTGAACTCCTGAGCTCAAGCATTCCACCCACCTCGGCCTCCCAAAGTGCTGGAATTATAGGTGTGAGCCCACCCTGGCTGGCACTGGGGTTTTTCAAAAGCCCCCAAATGATTCTAATGTGCAGGCGAGCATTTGACACTGTTCTGGACAGAATTCACTGGAAGTACCACCATCAATTTGAGCATATGTTCAAAGTATGGGTGATCAAGCCTCACTCCAGACCTGTGGAATCAGATCCTCAGACCAGGGGCTTGGGCACTGTTAAAGAAAAAAAATATGGACCGGGCACAGTGGCTCATGCCTGTAATCCTAGCACTTTGGGAGGCCAAGGTGGGTGATCAACTGAGGTCAGGCACTTCAAGACCAGCCTGGCCGACATGGTGAAACCTCATCTCTACTAACAGTACAAAAAATTAGCCAGGCGTGGTGGTGTGTGCCTCTAATCCCACTGCACAGGAGGCTGAGGCAGGAGAATTGCTTGAACTGAGGAAGCAAAGGTTGCAGTGAGCTGAGACAGTGCCACTGCACTGCAGCCTGGGCAGCAGAGTGAGACTCTGTCTCAAAAATTAAAAAAAAAAGAAAGAAAATTACTAAGAGGAAATGTCAAGGATAAAGAGATGCTGGCTAGACTGACCTAATAGGATTTTTTTTTTTTTTTTTTTTTTTTTTTTTTGAGACGGACTTTCGCTCTTGTTGCCCAGGCTGGAGTGCAATGGCGTGATCTCGGCTCACCACAACCTCTGCCTTCCAGGTTCAAGTGATTCTCCTACCTCAGCCTCCTGAGTAGCTGGGATTACAGGCATGCGCCACAATGCCCAGCTAATTTTGTATTTTTAGTAGAGACGGGGTTTCTCCATGTTGGTCAGGCTGGTCTGGAACTCCCGACCTCAGGTGATCTGCCCGCCTTGGCCTCCCAAAGTACTGGGATTACAGGTGTGAGCCACCGCGCCCGGCCCCTAACAGGATTCTTGCTTAATACAGGCCAGAGTGATCAGACATCACAGGGGCGGCGGGGGCAGGATGAGGAACCCATTCAGATACTGACGATTATCAGATTGACCAGATATCAAGGGTAGGGGGTTCTGGCTAAATGGCCTTAGCAGGGTTCTTTTGCTAAAACTGGATTTTACAAGCATACAGATGGGCCTACAGGGAGGATCAGAAGCCTGATTAAAGTTTGGCCAAGCAAAGAATATTTTTCAGTACCAACATTTTAATCAGGTCCCATGGTCATTCTAACGGGCAGCCAAACTCCTTTCTTTTCTTTTTTCTTTTCTGTTTTTTTGAGACCAAGTCTTGCTTGATTGCCGAGGCTAGAGTGCAGTGGCACAGATCTTGGCTCACTGCAATCTCCACCTCCCGGGTTCAAGTGATTTCCGGATAATTTTTGTGATTTTATTAGAGACGGGGTTTCACCATGTTGGCCAGGCTGGTCTCAAACTCCTGACCTCAAATAATCCACCCACCTCGGCCTCCCAAAGTGCTAGGATTACAGGCCTGAGCCACTGCACCCTGCCTGCCAAACCCCTTTCATCCAAACCCTGATGTGGCTCTCTGGCATGTTGGCTGCCTGATTTTGAGTTAAACACAGAATGAAAAATAGTAAAGCTGACAATTGGCGCACTCCATGTCTCATTCCTGAGCTCTCCCTGATGGCTTCAGCTTGGGGCAGCCACTTCACCATCTCAGGCCTGGGTCACAGGCCGGGCTGCCTGTTGCAGGGGATGTGGGCACAGCATGTGATCTTCTGTGGGATGGAGAAACCTTAAAGTTTCCCTCTGCAAACCTCTGCTGTCTGTGGCTCCTCCTCCGGAATCGTGGTGCCAAAATATGCCTTCCACTATTTTGTAGGTTGGGAAAGGAAAAAGAAAGTCATAATTCACACAGCATTTCACATCCATTATCACTGCCCTTGACCTGTCCCTCTTTGTTTCCTACTCAGACTTAATACCTTCTGCTCTGTTATCTACCTTCCCCTGACCCCCGACTTCCCTGGCCCCCACCAAATGTTGCACTTCCTGATCCTGCTGCCCCAGCCCCCAAGAATCTCCCGATGGTGCCAACTTGCATTTTTACCCTCCAATTCCCCAAGCCCTTACCCCATGCCACTGGGGCTCACCTTACACAAACTCTGTCCGAATGGATGCACAGCATGAATTGTATTATGTATGAAGTGCATGCTGGCTCTGTGATCTCTGCATTTTGAGCCAAAAAAAGAAATCCTCTAGTGATGGGAACCTATGAAAGCGACAGTGAGTGGAGCTGTAGCTGTTGCATTTTCTGAATTTTTTCAAAAGATAATATATTTTTTTAAAATGCTTGTGTTTAGCACTTTTTCCTTTGAATGACTTTTGTCCAGAAGAAGTTGCTCCCATTGGCCCACAGAATAAGGATGATGTTCATCATTCTGGCATTTGAGGGAAGCTGGGCGTACAGAAATGATAGCTGATCCCTGGGAGTGGGTGAAATTTCTCAGGGAGGGAGTTTAGAATTAGAGCAGCCATTAAGTATAATGTTAGGCGAAGGGTTGGTTTGTTTGTTTGTTGTATTTTAATAGATGCCTTTTTATCAAGTTAAGGAGGTTTCCTTCTATTCCTAGTTTGTGGGTAAAACAAAATTTTTTTTTCTTTTTTTTTTTGAGACAGGGTCTCACTGTCATCCAGGTTGCAGTTCAGTGGCATGATCTTGGCTTACTGCAGCCTCTACCTCCTGGGCTCAAGCAATACTCCCTCCTCAGCCTCCTGAGTAGCTGGGATCTGGGATTACAGGCTTGCACTACCACATTTGTCTGATTTATTTATTTATTTATTTATTTATTTATTTATTTATTTATTGAGACAGAGTCTCACTCTGTCACCCAGGCTGGAGTGCAGTGGCATGATCTTGGCTCACTGCAACCTCTGCCTTCTGGGTTCAAGCAATTCTCCTGCCTCAGCCTCCCGAGTAGCTGGGATTACAGATGCATGCCACCACGCCCAGCTAATTTTTGTATTTTAGTAGAGATGGGGTTTCACCATGTTGGCCAGGCTGATCTCGAACTCCTGACCTCATGATCCGCCCACC
Organism: Macaca nemestrina; assembly: GCF_043159975.1. NCBI lineage: Eukaryota > Metazoa > Chordata > Mammalia > Primates > Cercopithecidae > Macaca > Macaca nemestrina. The sequence continues at coordinate 86,004,525 of NC_092137.1, read as the reverse complement.
TCAGCCTCCCAAAGTGCTGGGATTACAGGTGTGAGCCACTGCACCTGGCCTTGGCTGATTTTTAAAATTTTTTGTAGGGTTGGGGTCTCCCTATATTGCCCAGGCTTGAAAAAATTTAAAACTAGGAATGAATGTAGAAATTTTGCTAAATGCTGTTTCTGCATCTATTGAGATGATTACACATAGATGTTTGTTAATAGGGTAGATAGCATTGATTCTCAAATTTTGGTGGTTTTTTTTTTTCTTTTTGCATTGTGAGCTGCTTTATTTATTTATTTTAAATTTATAATTGACAGATAATAGTTGTACATACTTAGCAGGTGCAGTGTGATGTTTCATTGTATAATGATCAAATCAAGGTAATTAGCGTATCCATCACTTTAAACATGTATCATTTCTTTGTGATGATAACATTCAAATCCTCTCTTTTGGCTATCTTGAAATATACACTGCATTATTATTAGCTATTGTCACCCTGATTTTCAGATATTAAACCAACCTTGCATTCCAGGGGTAAACCTCATTTGGTCATCATGGTTTATTTTTTATATATTATTTGATTTCATTTGCTAAAATTTTGTTAATTTTTTTTTTTTGAGACGGAGTCTCGCTCTGTCACCCAGGCTGGAGTGCGGTGGCCGGATCTCAGCTCACTGCAAGCTCCGCCTCCCGGGTTCAGGCCATTCTCCTGCCTCAGCCTCCCGAGTAGCTGGGACTATAGGCGCCCGCCACCTTGCCCGGCTAGTTTTTTGTATTTTTTAGTAGAGACGGGGTTTCACCGTGTTAGCCAGGATGGTCTTGATCTCCTGACCTCGTGATCCGCCCGTCTCGGCCTCCCAAAGTGCTGGGATTACAGGCGTGAGCCACCGCGCCCAGCCTTTTTTTTTTTTTTTTTGAGATGGAGTCTCACTCTGTCACCCAGGCTGGAGTGCAATGGCATGGTCTAAGTTCACTGCAGCCTCTGCCTCCCAGGTTCAAGCGATTCTCACGCCTCAGTCTCCTGAGTAGCTAGGACTATAGGCACGTGTCACCACACCCAGCAAATTTTTGCATTTTTAGTAGAGATAGGGTTTCACCATGTTGGCCAGGCTGGTCTCAAACTCCTGACCTCGTGATCTACCCACCTTGGCCTCCCAAAGTGCTGGGATTACAGGCGTGAGCCACTGTGCCCAGCCAAATTTTGTAAATTGTTTTATGTGTATGTTCATGAGCAATATTGATCTGTAATTTTCTTTTTGTGTAATTTATTTATCTGGTTTTGTTATCAGGAGAATGGTGGCAGCATAGGATGAATTGAGAAGTGTTCTGTCATCTATTTTTTTGAAGATTTTGTGTATAATTGATATTATATCCTTTTTAAATTTTTGGTAGAAATTACCAATGAAGCCATCTGGGCTTGGGTTTTGGGGGGAATGAGTTTTTTACTACAGATTTATTTTCCTTAATAGATATGGGCACTGTTCAGATAATCTGTGTCTTCTTGAGTGAACTTTCATAATTTGTATCTTTGAAGGAATTTGCCCATTTTATGTAAGTGGTTGAATATATTGGTATAAAGTTTTTATAACATTCTCTTTATCCTTTTAATATCTGTAAAATCTGTGGTGATCTCATATCTCTCATTTCTGTATTGAGACTTGTGTTTTCTCTTTCTGCTAATCAGTTTGTCTAAAGATTTATCAATTTTATTGGTTTAAAAAAAAAACTTGCCAGGCGCAGTGGCTCACGCCTGTAATCCCAGCACTTTGGGAGGCCGAGGCGGGTGAATCATCTGAGGTCAGTAGTTTAAGACCAGCCTGGCCAACATGGTGAAACACTGTCTCTACTAAAAATACAAAAATTAGCCAGGCGTGGTGGTGTGGGCGTGTAATCCCAGCTACTTGGGAAGCTGAGGCACAAGAATCAGTCAAACTCAGGAGGCAGAGGTTGCAGTGAGCCGAGATCACACCACTGCACTCCAGCCTGAGTGACAGAGTGAGACTCTGTCTTCAAAAAAAAAAGCCAACTTGAGGCCAGGCATGGTGCCTCATGCCTATAATCTCAGCACTTTGGGAGGCTGAGGTGGGCAAATCACTTGAGGTCAGGAGTTCAACACCAGCCTGGGCAACATGGCAAAACCCTGTCTCTACTAAAAATACGAAAATTAGCCAGGTGTGATAGTGGTGCCTGTAACCCCAGCTACTTGGGAGGCTGAGACCGGCGGATTACTTGAACCCGGGAGGCGGAGGTTGCAGTGAGGTGAGATTGCACCACTGCACTCCAGCCTGGGCAACAGAGTGAAACTCAGTCTCAAAAAAAAAAAAAAAAAAAAAAAAAGATTCATTACTCTTCTCTCTTGTTTCTGTTTTCTGTTAATTTCTGCTCTTATTTTAATTTCTGTGAGATCTCAGAAGAGGGAAGACCCTGGCCCAGGGGTCAGAGACCTTATTTCCATGAACCACTCACTAACTGTGTGTGTGTGGCCTTAGACTTAGAATTTCTGAGACTCATTTTCTTTGTCTGCATAATGGAACTAGGGCTCTTAGAGATGAAGTAGTTGATGAATATGAAAGTACTTGGCCACTGGGAAGGACCTCTCCAGCCCCACGTGAGAGGTCCTTTTTGCGGCATTTGTAATAATAATGGCTGCTTCTTTCTTTCCAGATCTGAAGACAGCATGTACACAGCCATTCCCCAGAGGTAAGCTGCATGCCCCATCTCCTTTCACAACTTCCCATTCTTCACCTCCAAGGGCTGCCCCTCCCCACCGCTCTCCTCATCCCCAGACTGCAGTCGCCAGGCCTGCCCAGGGCTGTGCTTGGGCCAGTGGGTCCTGGCTGCTGTCAACCCTCTCTCTTCTCGCAGTGGCTCTCCATTCCCAGGCTCAGTGCAGGATCCAGGCCTGCATGTGTGGCGGGTGGAGAAGCTGAAGCCAGTGCCCGTGGCACGAGAGAACCAGGGCGTCTTCTTCTCGGGGGACTCCTACCTAGTGCTGCACAATGGCCCAGAAGAGGTTTCCCATCTGCACCTGTGGATAGGTACGGGGATCTGGATGGGGGAAGGTTGGGCCCAGGCAGGGGAGGGAGGGGTCTGGCATGGATCACAAGGGCCTTGCCCTGCCCTCTCCCACTTGTCCCAGGTCAGCAGTCATCCCGGGATGAGCAGGGGGCCTGTGCCGTGCTGGCTGTGCACCTCAACACGCTGCTGGGAGAGCGGCCTGTGCAGCACCGTGAGGTGCAGGGCAATGAGTCCGACCTCTTCATGAGCTACTTCCCACAAGGCCTCAAGTACCAGGTCAGAGCCCACCTCCAGGCACCCCCACCCTGCAGCTTCTCTCAGAGCCAGCCCCGCTTCTGGCTGGTTCTTAACCTGCAGAAGACCCGGGTGCCTTTGGGGCTGGATCCCCACCTTTCTGCCCGTCTCCCAGTGGGATGGGGTGCAAAGGGCTCTGGGTCTCCTGTCAGTCCACTCAGATGGGCTGTCTGGGCTGCAGGAAGGTGGTGTGGAGTCAGCATTTCACAAGACCTCCACAGGAGCCCCAGCTGCCATCAAGAAACTCTACCAGGTGAAGGGGAAGAAGAACATCCGTGCCACCGAGCGGGCACTGAACTGGGACAGCTTCAACACTGGGGACTGCTTCATCCTGGACCTGGGCCAGGTGGGTAGGCTGGCCAGACTGAGCACTCCGTATTGGCACCATCCTTTACAAGGACAGAGGGGCAGGAGGCCAGGAAAGAGGGAGAGAAGCTGAGAAGCTGTAAGCCCATTCCAAGTCAGAGCCCTCTGACCATTGGAGAACATCCCTATATTTGTAAGGACTGATGCCAGCCTCCTTCTGCCATCTAGACATTGCCTCTGATGCTCTGGAGCTTTCTCCCTCCTCTTGGAAGCCTCTGAGTTCACTGCCTGCCAGACCATTCATTAATTCAGTCACTGATCTCTTCATTCAGTGAATCTATGATGCCCTCTCTGAGCCAGCACAGGGACCACAAAAGCTCGCTCTGGGGAGGCAGCCAAAATGGGCCGGTCACTTGCCATAACCTGAGGCAGGATGTGATGAGGACTTTAAGGGGGACAGCTGCCATGTGCTGGGGGGGCTTGAGGCAGGGAGGGGCCCTCTAGCCTGAGCCGAAGCCAGTTGTCCCAGGAAGGTGACATTGGACTAGACCTATAGGAGGGGAAATGCCACTCCAGGCAAAGGGAGGTGAGCTGAGCCACCAAGGTGGGGAAAGGTGCAGACATGCACACACCAGGGGTCTAATGAGACTGGGACCCGGGCTGGGGGACAGGAGCAGTGAGAGGGAAATTGCTAAGGAAGGTGGAAGGTGAGCCCCAGGTCATGAGGAGATTGACTGGCTGAGGAGTATGGGCTGCATCTTGTGGCGGTGAAGATTTGGGGCAGAGAAATCAATTCAGGAGCTCTTGGTGAGGAGGCCTACACGTGCTGAGACAAGGAAGGGGATGGGTGAACAGACTTTGCCATTACCAGAAGAGGAGAGGTGACAGGGGCTCTGCCAGGCGGGGCGGTGGGTAGGAGTGTGACATTCAGCCATTCACCCATCCAGTCCTTCACTCAGTCAGTCAATATTTATTTTGCACCTAAATCCATGCCAGGCTCTGTTTTAGCAGTGGACCCACAGCAGTGAGCAAAGCCAAACAAAACCTTCATGTCCTAATGAAGCTCACTTTCTAGTAGGTGGAGATAGGTGGTAAGAGACGTTTAAACATAGGAGATATGTGATGGGAAGAAAAAGAGGCGCCGGGCGCAGTGGCTCACGCCTGTAATCCCAGCACTTTGGGAGGCCGAGGTGGGCAGATCACCTGAGGTCGGGAGTTCGAGACCAGCCTGACCAACATGGAGAAACCGCATCTCTACCAAAAATACAAAATTAGCCGGGCATGGTGGCACATGCTTGTAATCCCAGCTACTCGGCAGGCTGAGACAGGAGAATCTCTTGAACCCAGGAGGCGGAGGTTGCGGTGAGCTGAGATTGTACCATTGCACTCCAGCCTGGGCAACAAGAGTGAAACTCCATCTCAAAAAAAAAAAGAAAAAGAAAGAGGCTTGAGCCCAGCAGTTTGTAACCAGCCTGGGCAATATAGTGGGACCCCATTTCTACAAAAAATTAAGAAATTAGCCAGGCATGGTGGCACGTGCCTATAGTCCCAGCTGCTTAGAAGCTAACGTGCAAGGATTGCTTGAGCCTGTGATGTCCAGGCTGCAGTGAGCCATGATCATGTCTTTGCACTCCAGCCTAGATGACAGAGTGAGACCCTGTCTTGAAAAAAAAAGAAAGGAAGACAGATGGCAGGTGGGCAGAGAAACAGTTGCAGAGGGTGGTCGTGGGCCTTCTCAGAGAGCCCTCTGTGCTTTGCTCTGCCTTCCTGATTGTCCTGCCTCAGGGACAGTTCAGAGAGGAAAGAGGGAGAGCTGTGGGTCCTTCTCTGAACCGGGGAGCAGGATACAGGCACCTGGCTCTGACCCGGGCTTTCCTGCTTCCCTGCAGAACATCTTTGCCTGGTGTGGTGGAAAGTCCAACATCCTGGAACGCAACAAGGCGAGGGACCTGGCCCTGGCCATCCGGGACAGTGAGCGACAGGGCAAGGCCCAGGTGGAGATTGTCACTGATGGGGAGGAGCCTGCTGAGATGATCCAGGTTGGGGGACACTGGAGTGGGCAGCCAGGAGCCTCTGCTTGAAAGTGGCCAAGAGAGGTGGTGATGAGCTGAGGCCTGAGGGTGGCCGGTGGAGGGTGGCAGGGGGCATCTGGGGTACTGCCTTGGGCTGTGGCCAGCTCACAGGGTGCCCCTCTGAGTAGATGCTCATCCTCGAGGCTGAGCAGCCTCGCTGGTGGGGTGGGCTGGACACTCACCTCACCTCTGCTGGGTGCCCTAGTGCAGGGCGCAGTTTGCCCCACCAGAAGCTGTGGCCCTGGGCATGATGGGCTGGGAAGTTCCAGGGCAGGGGTCCCTATAAACCTGGCCTGCTCCGGCCCCTGCAGGTCCTGGGCCCCAAACCTGCTCTGAAGGAGGGCAACCCCGAGGAAGACCTCACAGCTGACAAGGCAAACGCCCAGGCCGCAGCTCTGTATAAGGTGGGCCCCACAAGCCTGCCCTGGGACCCGGCAGCAGGGAGGGTGGGAGCCTGCACAGCACAGCTGCGTGCAAGCAGGGTGGAGGGGAGAAGGCAGGGGGAAGGTGGGGCTGGAACCGGGGTGGGAGGTGGGGAGTTATACAGGACTGGGAGTGAGAGGAGGATGGGGAGTGGGCGGAAGGCACGCCCTGCTGAGGAGATGAGTGCACCTCACTTCCAGCCCATGCTTGGTGAAGGCTTGAAGCCAATGCTGAGCTTTTCTTTCTTGAATTCTGTGCATTTCTTTGTAATTTGGAATCCACCTAATTTCCAAATGGGTTCAGGGCCCCTGTGCTGCAGGGATTGGGGTGATGGAAGGGAGTGTGGCTGCCTGGAATTTGCTTTTCAGGTCTTCACTCTCCTGTCTGCTCCTGGGACCTGGGCGGTGGGCAGCGGGGCAGAGTGGGAGGGAGCAAGGGAGGGCCAGCCTCCCCCTCCTCAGGCTGAGGTGAGGGCTGGTGTGTGGGGGGTGAGATCAGGCACTGTCCGTCTTCCCCAGGTCTCTGATGCCACTGGACAGATGAACCTGACCAAGGTGGCCGACTCCAGCCCCTTTGCCCTTGAACTGCTGATATCTGATGACTGCTTCGTGCTGGACAACGGGCTCTGTGGCAAGATCTATATCTGGAAGGGTACGTGGCTCCTCTATAACAGCCTGAGATGCCTGTAGCTTCTCTGACCTGGGCAGGCTTCCCTTTGCAGGGCTCAGCCTGTCCAGCTGCTTGTAAAAGACAGCCTCAGGGAGCCTGCATGCTTCTGGCTGGCCATTTTCTCTCTCTTTAAAAAATGTTTTTTAAAGATAGAGATGGGGTCTCTCTGTGTTGCCCAGGATGGTATCAAACTCTCGGGCTCCAGTGATCTTCACCTTGGCCTCCCAAAGTGCTGGGATTACAGGCGTGAGCCATGGCACAGGCATCACTGTTTTCTTTCTTTTTTTTTTTTTTTGAGATGGAGTCTCGCTCTGTCACCCAGGCTGGAGTGCAGTGGCGCGATCTCAGCTCACTGCAATCTCCGCCTCCTGGGTTCAAGCGATTCTCCTGCCTTAGCCTCCCGAGTAGCTGGGACTACAGGTGCCCGCCATCACGCCTGGCTAATTTTTGTATTTTTAGTAGAGGTGGGGTTTCACCACCAGGCTGGTCTCAAACTTCTGACCTCAAGTAATCCGCCTGCCTCGGCCTCCCAAAGTGCTGGGATTACAGACATGAGCCACTGCCTCGCCATTTTCTCTTTGCTGTTCCCACCTCCTAAATTCTAGACGATGACTCTGAAACTTCAGCAAGCCTCAGAATCACCTCAGGGCCTGTTTAGATGGCTGGGCTCCATCCCCAGGGATTCTGACTCATTAGGTCTGGAGTGGGGCAGAACGGGCATCTCTAACAAGTTTCCGGGTTATGTCTGTGCCGCTGGCGCCAGGGACCACACTTTGAGAACCACTGCCCTAGCCAAGCTCTAGACTTTCGGAGCTTCTGGGATCCCTGATCCTGGGATTCTGCCTCAAGGTTTGACAGAAATGAATTTTAGACAAATTAAACATCATTTTATGCAGTGAGTGGTGAACCTGTAGAACTTGTTTTCCCAAGAGATTCTATCTTCTGGAAATAGAAACACTGTTGGGCAGAGCCTGTTCTACTTGGTTTGACTGAAAATGAAACAAACTTGTTCTGAGTCTCTGTCTAGGGTCTGAGAATTTTCAGCAATAGCATTTGCTCAACACCCAGTTGTGGGGTCAACCAAGGCAGAGAAAATGCGAGACCCTAGCCTGGTCAGGAAGGCAGACAAGTAGGTGGGTATCTACAGATAGCTGCTACCAGGCATTTCATAGTATTGCTTCTGAAACTCAGCAGAGATAGAGGTGAAAGGAAGGAGCTGGGAGCAGCAAAAGTGGGAAGAGAGAGGCGTGCGTGCGCTGCAGGGCTGCCTTTTCTCTACTGCCAGAGAGCACATATCCCATAGAACCAATAAGCAGAGGGGGGTTCCCAGAGGCCCACAGAAGCATGTATAAACAGGAGCAAGGAACCCAACCACTATGGAAAGAGAAACCAGAGGAGAAACAGGAGACTTGGGAGGCCAGGAAGAGAAGGATCTCATGGGTAGGGGGGCAGCTGGTCAGTTGACAGAGGAAGGAATCCAGCACATTAATTTCAGATACACTGTAGTTCATGGCATTTTATAGCCTGCCTAGAGAGACAACCACATCATGGCATCGTTTCGGCATCATTTCCTTGGAAAAATGTGTGGCAGCCTGGGCAACGTGGCAAAATATCACTTCTCTACAAAAAAGCAAAAATTAGCTGAGTGTGGTGGCGTGCACCTGTGGTCCCAGCTACACGGGAGGCTGTGGTGGGCGGATTGCTTGAGCCTGGGAGGTTGAGACTGTAGTGAGCTGTGATGGTGCCGCTGCACTCCAGCCTGGGCGACAGAACGAGACTGTGTCTCAGAAAAAATAAAAATAAAAAAGCCTGGAATGAGCAGTTTGAGTTCTCAGGACTGCCAGCAGAAATGACTGGATTATGTGGGGTCTTCATTTTTGTAAGCACTTAGTTAGCATAACCGTTAGGCCAGTGTAGCCCTGCCGGCATTATGGGAGTAAGTTCACCTCTATAATAAATTGTACCCTTTGTCTTATTTAGTTTTTCAGAAAAGGCTTGATGAACTCAAGAGATGAGGGGTCCTGGGGGAAAAGGAGACCCGTAACCTCACAGTCTGATGTTAGGGTGAACAGCTGTTCCTCTCCCTGAAATATTCAAGGGGCCCAGGTCAGAACAGGTTTGCATGATCAGACCCGGGCAGAAGAGGAGTTTTCCTCTACCTTGGTGCTACCAGTGTAGGAAAATTCTTAAGGGACTGACTCCACATCTCCAAAGAGCCCCTCAGCATTCTTGAGACCCCTGGTCTATTTATTGTAAAAATTGCTGGCTCTTCTGTGGACTCCCTTAAATTTCCTCAAGAAAAATGGGATGGGGGCTAAAGAGGGTCCCTGCTCTTTTTTAAAATCTCCTTCCCATGATCCAGGGCGAAAAGCGAATGAGAAGGAGCGGCAGGCGGCCCTGCAAGTGGCCGAGGGCTTCATCTCGCGCATGCAGTACGCCCTGAACACCCAGGTGAGGAGATGCCCATGCCCCCAGCCCTCCTCCTAGGGCTCTTCCTGTGGCCCCTGACCCCTCAAATTGGCCAGGAAGGGCAAGAGCGCCTCGGGCACTGTCAGGAACAACCAGGCCTCCCTCTTAGACCCATCCAGTGGGAAAGCCCATCTCAATCCTTCAAAAGGTCAAAATACTTATTATTTTCAAAGAGGATGTTGGGCAGCACTCCCCTGGGCACACAGAGAACTGGGTGCTCCTCCTCTGGGCGATTGCCCCTGGCTGGTGCCACCCCTCCAGCCGCAGCACAGTGTCCACAAGTCATCCCGCGGGGAGCTGACAGGGTTCACCTACAGTTGGTGGCGTTTATTGAACTGTGCATCCACGTCCTTGAAGCAGTCTGTTGCTTCAGTCTGCGTCCCTGAAACCTTGGTTCTCATCTCGTGGCTCATCCAGGGGAGCTTTCCTGGCCTGAACTGCACATGGACTCAGGCCGGGCGCCCACACCCTCCTCCCTGGCTCTGGCCCCGTCCTGTCCTCCCGGGCTGAGGCAGACGTGCAACTTTGTGAACCAGACTTCTCCCCCGCTGTCCCTGCAGGTGGAGATTCTGCCCCAGGGCCGTGAGAGTCCCATCTTCAAGCAATTTTTCAAGGACTGGAAATGAGGGTGGGCGTCTTCCTGCCCCATGCTTCTCTGCCCCCCACCGCCTGCCTACTTGCTTCTCTGGCTGCCTGGTCAGTGCAGAGGTGCCCCCTGCAGGTGTTCAATAAAGGAGACAAGTGCTTTCCCAGCTCTTTTCCTGCACCGCCTGACCTGGGCTGATTCTGTCACCCACCTATTCACCTGGGTTCATCCCCATGCTGGGGGTGGAGTAGCACACAGATGACAATTGCACAGCCTTGGAGGCACCAGAGCTGCTTTGCATGACTGAGGAGTCCCAGCCAGGCCTGCAGGGACTGCTGTGAACCCAATAAGGAGGTGGTACAGTGCCAGGCCTCAGGATCACTTTCATCCGGGGTTTCGGTTCAGTCTCACATTCCCAACAGGGAGAAGGTTGTGGTGATGGGCTTGGGATGCAGCTCCATTTAAGCCAGTATTTCCTCAGATGCCCTAATAAAGCACTGCCAGGCAGCTTCAAGTGACATATGCTCGCTGAGCAAGAGAGGACAGCTTTTCACAACTGTACCAAGCCTGGCTTATTACTTCGTAGGCACATTGCACTGCATGTTTGGCTGGTGAGCCCAGGGCCACTGCAGGGCTGTGCGAAAAGCACCAGGCTAGCATGGACAGTCTTCAGTCTGGTTCTTACCCTGCCTCTGTGATCCTAGGCAAGTTACTTTCCTTTGCTAGACCTTGGTTCATTCTCTTGTGTAATGAAGTGGTGGTTGGATGTCAGAGGCTAGAGAGCTGAATAGCAGGGAGAATGCAGTAGCCAAAAAGAGGTCCCATTTGAGAAAGCATGTGCGGGGTCCAAGAGCAGGGTGTGAGTGAGCCTGTGTCAGCTCGGACCAGAGGCCATGAGGCTTGGCAAGGCTGCAACCACCCTGACTCACCCTCACCCCCAGGTCCTCTGGGCAATGTGGCTTCCAAGCTCTAGAAATTGGATTCTTTCATCCCGAAACAAAAATTCTGATCCATCGGCAAGTTGAACTTGCTGATTTTGTGCCAAGAACCATAGATACCCCGGCCGGGTGCGGTGGCTCATGCCTATAACACCAACAGTTTGGGAGGGCGAGACGGGCGGATCATTTGTGATCAGGAGTTTGAGACCAGTCTGGCCAACATGGAAACCCCGTCTCTACTAAAAATACAAAAAAATTAGCCGGGCATGGTTGTGTATGCCTGTAATCTCAGCTACTTGGGAGGCTGAGGCAGGAGAATCGCTTGAACCCGGGAGGTGGAGGTTGCAGTGAGCCGAGATTGTACAAGTGCACTCCAACCTGGGTGACAGAGACTCTGACTCAAAAAATAAAAGTAAAAAAGAAATGAGCTCCTCTGTGCATCTGCCTCCCTATCTTCTCCGCAGACTTCTCAGCCCTACTTGACAGTCTACATAAAGAGCAGGTGCCAGGGATGGTTTTTTAAAGGGGAGAGAATAAAGGTTGCACTACATTAGTGGTTCCGACAACCTTTGTAGCGGTAGGGAGTATTTTAATCCTCCTATGAAAGGCTAGGCCCTTTCCCTATAAATATACACAGATTAAGATTTTTGTGGCTGGACACGGTGGCTCATACCTGTAATCTCAGCATTTTGGGAGGCAGAGGCAGGCACAATGCCTGAGCTCTGGGGTTTGAGACCAGCGTGGGGAACATGGTGAAACCCCATCTCTACCAAAAATACAAAAATTAGCTGGGCATGGTGGCACACACCTGTAGTCCCAGCTACTCAGGAGGCTGAAGTGGGAGGATGGTTTGAGCCTGGGAGGTGGAGGTTGCAGTGAGCCGAGATCATGCCACTGCACTCCAGCCTGGGTGACAGAGTGAGATCCTGTTTAAAAAAAAAAAAAAAAGATGTTTGCATCTACTTTCAGAGGGTTCAGGTACCTCTCACCACCAGTTCATTAACAGAACTGTAAATTTAATATTATCAGACTACATCATTGCTAATGTTCCAGGGTCTGAAGCTGTGAGTACTCTGTCATCTGGGGGGCACTAAACAGGTGGGAGGTGGGAAGAAAGGACCCTGCAGAGGGAACAATCACCCAACCTGATGCTCCAAAGTGGAGGCCGAGCTGCAGCTTTTCTCCCCTGCGTTCCAGCTCCTGCCATGCCATGCCCAGCAGTCTCCCTGCCATCTTTGCTGGTTAGCTGAGGACCAGACTGGAAGTATTGTGAATGAAAGGGTTAGTTCAGGTCCGGCAGACAACACAAGGCAAACTATGGGGTTGGTTTGTTACCAGCCCCACCCTTGAGGCATTCTGCTGACAGCAGTCAGGAGTTCCCCTCCAGGCCTGGGTGGCCACCTCTCTTCCCCACCTCTGTGATGGTTCCCCCCTGCAGTGGGTCAGACTTAAAGAGGCCTGCAGGGCTAGATAGTGGTCTTTCATAGCATTCCACTTGAGGGAGTCCAAAGGATAGAAGGCAGCATAGCGGGGCTCTCACCTGCCCCCCACTCCCCAGCTCAGGTACCCTGGCCTGGAGGCTCTTTCGGGAAGGAACCAACAGTGCTGGCCTTTCCTAGAAGCAGATGCAGGAAAAATGCTGTGCGGATGCCTTATACCAGTCAACCTGAACAAGAACTGGGCTACCTCGTCCACTGGCTAGACCCTGCAAGGAGTCTTTGGACTTCTAAGTATAGCAGAGGATGGACATCCTATGAACTCAGCAGGGTTTGGCTGTAGCATGGCAACCTTGTCTCCTGGAGCCCATGACCAGGCTGGAACCTACCTATGCCTTCACCTTGGGTGTGCCTGGCTCTAACCAGGTCCTGGAACAACAGGACCACAGGATGGTGCAAGCCTTGTCTTGGAAAAAAACACCTAAGATGCTTAATTGGAACAATTCCTTTATTTGAAAACTGCTGGTATGAATTTCCTTCTTCCCTCAATTAGGCCAGAAACCCATCATGGGGCGGGCACAGCCTCTACACGAGAAAGCCCCAGCTTGTGGGGGCTAGGATGGAGCAGCCATGAGAGACACCTAGCCAAATGTCCATTTTCCCATTATAAACAATGGAGCGGGGGTCAGGGGGAGAACAGAGTGGTAAGTGAATGGCCAGAAACTCTAGAGGGGGCCTGACACCCACCTGGTGAGGTACCTCCGTGCCCCAGCCCCACTGAGGACTCAGGCCCCTTGCTTGGATCATGCTGCCCCATCGGGTGCTGCCCCTGCCCTCTTCCTCTGAGTTCTAACAACACAGACACCAGCGCCTGGAAGCCCCGCCGCTGCCAGGGAGTTAGAATTCTGGCTGCCTCTACTTGGGAATCTCCTTCCATGTGTGGATCTGCAGAACATCCAGATGGGGCCATCCCACCTCATGATCCATTCACTCCCAGTGGGATACACTGGAACTCAACCTTGGAGACTGGAGCCCAACAGATTAAGGCAGAATTCTCCTTGCTTTGGAGGCAGGTCTGCAGGGAGGGGGTGAAGTCTAGCTGCCCCTCATGTCCCATCCCAGTGAGGGTACTTGGTTTTCCACAGCTAAGCCCAGGAGCTTCCTATATCCCGTCTGCTGAGACAGCAAGGGGTGTGGCCCGGCCAGCCTCCTGACATGGTTTCCACTGACCCTGTGAAAGCCCCTGCAGCTCAGCCTTTAAACCTCCATCCATCTCGGAGTTCAGATCAGCCACACGCCTTAGGATGAGTGAGGCTGCAGGTCACTCCTGCCTGTGAAGGTGAGATCTTTGAAGGGAGGGGATTCTGGCCCACAGCACTTCTGTGCCCCCAACAAGGAGGCCTGTCCCTTTGACACTCTGGCCAAGTACAGCTCCAGGGTCTTCAGCAGCCGCCGTGGGCTCTTCTTGGCCAATACTTCCAAGTCTGCAACAGAGAGAATTGGGGAGCAGAAGGCTTGAAGGGGGTCTCGGTGACATAATAGTCAGGGCCTCAAGCCTAACAGCTCTAGGGAGCACCCCCAACCCCTATCCCATGGAGAGAAAGGTGAAGGAGCCTCAGATGGAGAGATCACCAGAGAGGTAGCCCAGGGAGCCAGATACAGACACAGGGACCACACACTCTACCTTGTCCAGATAATTGCAACTTTGAATAGTCCAACTATTGGACCCCAACTCCCAATTTTTGATCAGAATATATGCTCGTCATAAGTATAAGGCCAGAAAGGGGCAACAGTCAGGGCAGAGAAAGGAGAACTAGCAGGCTCCAGGGCGTGGGCGATGGAGATTTTGGTAAGCTGGAATTTGAGAAAGTGTGGATGGGGAAGACTGCAGCCAAAACCAGTCTAGCAACCACCTTGGACTCTCTGAACCTGGGACACTGTGCACTCAGGAGCCCAGGCCTCCCCAGAAGAAAGAGCACACCTTTGAGGACAAAGCTGGAGTCTGAGATGGTCTTCCGCTGTGTCCTCCAGACATGTGCAAGGTGGAGGAATGTGGCGGCATAGAAGCTGTTCACCACAGGGATGACCTTCTGCTGCCGATTACACTCTCTGCAGGAAGAAGGGGGGGTGACCTGCTCAGCGGTGGATGAAGGCTGAGACCTGGGTGCCCTCCCACCCGCCCTCCCCATTTCCCCAGGGGAGCCAGCCCAAACCCAGGATGCCCCCACCATTCCCCAGGAGCCTGACATCTAAAGCCACGGGTGGGAGGAGAGATGTCCTGGGGAGACTGGTGCATGGGGACTTTGTCCAGGCCCTCCAGGAGCCAGCAGGTGGAGTAGAGCTGGGGAAAATGAAGCCAGAGTGGGGATGAACCAGGCTTTGCTGGGTCACTCTAACCAGCTGGTGTTTGGGGACTCACCTGGAGAGACACTCCTCTCTCAAGGCCTGGATGGCGATGTGGGTGATGTTCACAGACATCAAACAGAAAGGGAATTGCTGGAATGGAGGGGGCGCCCAGTCAGCAGCAACTCCAGCTCTCACTGTGTTTCCTGTCATCTGCAGCCTGGTGTGGCTCGCAGGCAAGCACAGCCCCAGAGGCAACAGCTGATATTATTATTACTCCCACTTAATTTTCCCAATAATCTTCTTCCCATCTTACAGATGAGGAACTAAGGCTCAGTGACCTTAAGTAACTTTCCTAAGGCATGGGAACCAGGATACCAACTGAGGTTATTTGCTCCAGAGCTGGTGTTTATAACCCCCGTGCTAGCTCTTCAGCCTCTTCATCATCCATGAGCTCTCCTTGGCCTGCAGCAGACCTACCCCCTGGGCCCACATCACCTCCTGGCATCAGGATGAAGACAGAAGAGAAGTTCAGTGCTCTAACTAGCCCTACAGGTTCTTAAAGTCTCTTCTCCCCTTCTCTGGGCTTCTGGTTGTCTGGCTGCTCATGAGCACCTCATACTAAGGCAGACAGAGAAGACGCACATGGGTAGAAGGTCATCCTGACTTGCCGGCACACCCCGTTTCGTGATAACACAGAGGCCTGAGAACCGGCTGTGCAGGTCAGAAGCTGAGAGGAGGCAGCCTGAGTCCAGCAAGGGAGCTTCACCAGGACGGGCCTCAGAATCCCCTATGGGGGCAGCTTTAAAGCTCTATGTTTAGTCAGGCAAGCTCCTTTCTTTAATAACAATGAAACCAAGCTCGCATAATCGCTGAATGGAAAGGGCCTTTTTTTTTTTTTCAGGGAACTTGCAGACATGACATGTTATTTTCCCTTGTTGCACATACATAAGGGCGCCCAGTGAGAGGAACACATAGACCAGTGCATTCCTTAGTATAGAACAAGAACCAAGATCTATTTATCCCACCTGCTTCCCAATTGAAGAAAAATCCATTTCATTATAGTATAGAACTGTACTGCCCAGTATGGTGGCGACCAGCTGCATGTATTCTATTTAAATGAATTAAACATTAAAAACAAATACCAACTCGGCTCCTTAGTGGTACTAGCCACATTTCTAGTGCTCAGTAGTCATGTGTGCTTAGTGGCTGCTGTACTGGATGGTGCATTTCCAGTATCTAGACCATTTCTGTCACTGCGGAAAGTTCTGGACAGTGTTGAACTGCAGAAGGTCTTCTGGCTCCACAGAGATTTTTCTCAGGGTCTTCCATGACACCCGAATTCCAGATCTTGGCCTGGCTACCTGGTAGCTGTGTGTCCTTGAGGAGGCCACCCAACCTCTGTGAAACTCAGCCTTCCCATCTCTCAAAATCAAAAAGGAAATAAACTTTGAGTGCTGTGCAGAAAAAAGTTAACACAGCAGGCCTGAGACTCCTTAGAGCCTGAGCCTTAGAAAATTCTTAGATCAGGCCATGGCTGACAGCTGAGAACTTGGATTTTGAGATGGTTCCCATCATTTCCTAACATTGTTCCTCAACTGCTCAGGCAAACAAGATAGTTTTTGCTGGCTGGGCCCAGGGCTCACAATCCAGCACTTTGGGATTACAGGCGGAAGGATCACTTGAGTCTAGGAGTTCAAGACCAGCCTGGGCAACATGGTGAGATCCTGTCTCTACAAAAACAAATTTTTTTTTCAAAAAAGCAAACACAAAAAAGATACTTTATGCAGAACACCAGCTTTCCCTCTATGATTCTAGAATTTTGGTATGTGCTAGGCAGAGGATGCCTACATGACCAGCATGTCATGGTGAAAACCTTGAGTACAGGGTACCTCTAATGAGCTTCCCTGATTGGTGACATTTTACACGTGTTGCACAATTTGGCAGTGGAAGAATGAAGTGCGTTCTGTGTGATTCCACTGGGAGAGGCCTCTTGGACATTGGCATCTGGTTTCCTACAGACTTTGTCCCATGCACTTCTTCCCTTTGCTGATTTTGCTTCCATTGTACTAAATCAGAACTGTTAAGTATAACTATAAGTAGAGTCCCTTGAGTCTCTTAGGAATCATTGAACCTGTGGGTGGTCTTGGAAATCCAGCTTTAGTGCCACACTGGGTAGAGTCAAGTCACTAATCATTACAACAACTCCATGAGACAGATTTTTTCTTTTTTTTTTTTTTTTTGAGATGGAGTCTTGCTCTGTTGCCCAGGCTGGAGTGCAGTGCAGTGGTGTGATCTCGGTTCACTGCAACCTCTGTCTCCTGGGCTCAAGGGATTCTCCTACCTCAGCCTCCCAAATAGCTGGGACTATAGGCACGTGCCACCACACCTGGCTAATTTTTGTATTTTCAGTAGAGACAGGGTTTCACCATGTTGGCCAAGCTGGTCTCAAACTCCTGACCTCAAGTGATCCGCCTGCCTCGGCCTCCCAAAGTGCTGGGACTACAGGCATCAGCCACCACACCTGGCCTTATGAGATCGATTTTGTCAACAGTTAACATATTATCCCACTACTCACCTCACAGAGTTGCTGTGAGCATTACTTAAGATCACATGTGCAAAATACTAGGCACTGCACCTGGCCCAAGTAGGTATTAACAAATGTTCATCATTATTATCCTTGCCTCAACATGGGTAGCTGAGAACAGCATTGGTGCTGACCTTCATGTACACCTCTGTACCTTCACATACTGCCTATTTAATGATCATATATACTTGCATAATATCATCCCTTCCCTTGATTTTTTTCAATCTAAAAATAAATATGAGAAGAACAGTATAGTAACAACATTATTAACAGAGGACCTGGACTTAATGTTCATCCATTCTCAGGAACTTTTTTTTTTTTTTTTCTTTTTTAAGACAGAGTTTCGCTCTTGTTACTCAGGCTGGAGTGCAATGGCGCGATCTCGGTTCACCACAACCTCTGCCTCCCAGATTCAAGCAATTCTCCTGCCTCAGCCTCCCGAGTAGCTGGAATTACAGGCATGTGCCACCATGCTTGGCTAATTTTGTATTTTTAGTAGAGACGAGTTTTCTCCATGTTGATCTGTTGATTAGGCTGGTCTCAAACTCCTGACCTCAGGTGATCTGCCTGCCTTGGCCTCCCAAAGTGCTGGGATTACAGGCGTGAGCCACCACACCCAGCCTGGGAACATTCTTAAAAAGCCCACTTATTGGCCAGGCGTGGTGGCTCACGCCTGTAATCCCAGCAATCTGGGAGGCTGAGGTGGGCGCATCACTTGAGGTCAGGAGTTCAAGACTAACCTGGCCAACATGGTGAAACCCCATCTCTCCTAAAAACACAAAAGTTAGCTAGGTGTAGTGGTGGGCACTTGTAATCCCAGCTACTTGGGAGGCTGAGGCAGAAGAATCACTTGAACTCAGGAGGCGGAGGTTGCAGTGAGCTGAGATCATGCCACTGCACTCCAGCCTGGTAACAGAGTGAGACTCCAACTCAAAAAAAAAAAAAAGCCTACTTATCAAAAAACAGTAAAAATTTGGATTTCAGATCTACATGTCTCCTTTCCTTCAGAAGTTCCCTCAGACCTAAGAAGCATTGTTTAGAGCTAAAATACTGCACTGAGGCTGTGATTAGGAAACTGACTAAAACACAACAGAGGAACTCAGACCTGGACATTTTTGTCCTTCCATTTACAATTTCATTTATCCTCATGCCTCACATTTGGGCTTAGAAACCTTTGTCTGCTGAAGCAGGAAGACCAGAGCATCTTTTGTGGCTACTGCTGACCTGGCCCCAACCCTGAAGATTCCAATTGAGTGGTTCTGATGGGGAAAGTCTAAGCATCTGCACTCCCACTGCTATGTGACCCTTCAGGGTGTGCTGCTGGCTGGGAATCAATGCTGTA
Source organism: Macaca nemestrina (assembly GCF_043159975.1). NCBI lineage: Eukaryota > Metazoa > Chordata > Mammalia > Primates > Cercopithecidae > Macaca > Macaca nemestrina. The sequence continues at coordinate 85,986,063 of NC_092137.1, read as the reverse complement.
CAGAGCCCACCGCCACCGCCAGGCCAGGAGACAGGGCTAGGCCCAGCTTCACCACTCACGAGCTATGGCTTTGTTCAGAAACATTTGGACTCTCTTACCCGCACATTCCTCTGCTGCAAGGGGAGATTGATGAGGCTCATCTCTGCCCTACCTCTCTCACAGGATGGGCGTGTTGATGGAATGGAGTGATGGAAACTGCTTGGAAAACTATACAAATTGTTGTCTGTAAGTAAGCATTATTTTTGTGTGTGTGTGTGTGTTTTTTGAGACGGAGTCCCACTCTGTCGCCTAGGCTGGAGTGCAGTGGTGTGAACTCGGCTCACTGCAACTTCTGCTTCCCAGGTTCAAGGGATTCTCATGCCTCAGCCTCCGGAGTAGCTGGGATTACAGGCATGCGCCAGCAACCCAGCCAAACTTTTGTATTTTTATTAGAGACAGGGTTTCGCCATGTTGCCCAGGCTGGTCTCAAACTCCTGACCTCAAGTGATCCGCCTACCTTAGCCTCCCAAAGTACTAGGATTATAGGCGTGAGCCACCGTGCCCAGCCAGTAAGCATCATTATAAAGTGCTTCCTGGCCTGCCAGCAAGGAACCCGATGCATGGTGCCTCTCTCAGTGCAACTGTGCTGTAGCGCTACTCTTAGGACAGCGTGGCTGAAGCACTTCCATACCACTGGGATGGATGGGAGTCTGGGAGTCTGGGAGTCCCCCTAGCGTTTGCAATTTTGGACAATTCTCCTTTAACAGGTTGTCCCATGGCTACCTAAAACTTCAACTCTCTCCTTAGGAAAGCACGAGACTGGCTGCTGGCAGGGCTATATCCCCCAGCTGGTATTCTGATCTTATAGATTCTCTCCTGGAAAACTCTGTTTTCAAGATTCATGAGTGTTGCTGGTCAAGTTAAATTTTATTTATTTATTTATTTATTTATTTATTTATTTATTTATTTATGAGACAGAGTCTTGCTCTGCTGCCCTGGCTGGAGCGCAGTGGCATGATCTCAGCTCACTGCAACCTCTGCCTCCTGGGTTCAAGCTATTCTTCTGCCTCAGCCTCCCGAGTAACTGGGATTACAGGTGCCTGCCACCATGCCCAGCTAATTTTTATATTTTTAGTAGAGACAGGGTTTCACCATGTTGGTCAGGCTGGTCTTGAATTCCTGACCTCAGGTGATCCACCCGCCTCGGCCTCCCAAAGTGCTGGGATTACAGGCGTGAGCCACCGCACTCAGCCAGCTCTAACCTCTTAACAAAATTTTTTTTTCAAGACAGAGTCTGGCTCTGTTGCCTAGGCTGGAGTGCAGTGGAGTGATCTTGGCTCACTGCAACCTCTGCCTCCTGGGTTCAAATGATTCTCCTGCCTCAGCCTGGAGTAGCTGGGATTTTGGGCATGTGCCACCACACCTGCCTAATTTTTGTATTCTTAGTAGAGATGGGGTTTCACCATGTTGGCCAGGCTGGTCTCTAACTCCTGACCTCAGATGATCTGTCCACCTTGGCCTCCCGAGGTGCTGGGATTACAGGCGTGAGCCACTGGGCCCAGCCCTCTTAACAAATTTTTAAGTATATGATACATTATTGTTGACTTTACTGCTATTGCTTCTTTTTCTTTTTTTTTTTTTTTGAGACGGAGTCTCGCCCTGTCGCCCAGGTCACAGTGCTGTGGCGTGATCTCTGCTCACTGCAACCTCTGCCTCCGGGGTTCAAGCGATTCTCCTGCCCCAGCCTCCCAAGTAGCTGGGATTACAGGCATGCACCTCCACGCCCAGCTAACTTTGGTATTTTTAGTAGAGACGGGGTTTCACCATGTTGGTCAGGTTGGTCTTGAACTCCTGACCTCGTGATCCACCTGCCTCAGCCTCCCAAAGTGCTGGGATAACAGGCGTGAGCCACTGCACCCGGCCTGCTATTGTTTCTTATTGTCTGACGTGGAGTAAATAAAAGTCTCTGATGAATTCCTCAAAGGCCAGCAGGCAAAGGGATAAGAAACAGACAGGTGAGAGTGGCCAGTCTAGGTGTGTGAAGACTGAAGTACGCAGGATATCCTCTCTCATCTTGCTGTTCCCTCTGCCTGGACGCTCTTCCCTGACATCTGAGTGACTTGCTCCCTCACCTCATTCAAGCCCTTCTTTGAAAACAAATGGGGGATTCTGAGCCGGCAATATACCATGGTTTCTACCATGGTTTCCATATTTCTGCAGGCAGGTCTTACAAGAGAGCCTTCATAAGCCACAAGAAGGAGAACTGAGGTCAGAGATGACTGATCTCTGAGACTTCGAGACTGATCTCAGCTGGAGGATTCTGGGGAAGCCATTTCCCCTGTCTGGTCTCTGTTTTCTTACCTCTAAAATGAGAGGGCTGGACCAGTGATAGCTAAGATACTCCTCAATCTCTGGGCATCTGATATAACAAAGCAATGTCCCTGCAAGAGACCACACCATTTCATAAGCTAATAACCACAGTCCTCAAACTTGACCCAGATATTCCCTTCCTGAATCATGAAGACCAGAGAATATGCCTACTTCCTCAGTTTGTGAGGTCCCAGTATATCTCCAGACCAGATACTCACGAAGGCCCACTCTGGTCCCCTTCAATGTGTCCCAGAATAGACGGCATATGGGAAGCCTTGAGATTTAATGGGTGTTTCTTCTAAAAAGATAGAGCTATTCAGTACAAGTTAGAAATGAAAAACTGCTTGGGTGGCAGGAACTGTATGAGTTTTTGTTTTGCATAAAAAAGTTTCAGATTCAAGAACGGATCCACCTTACTGATGCTTGTGAGTGTGTGTGTGTGAATGTGTGTGTGTGTGTAAGCAGATATGTATTCAACTGATTTAGGAACTGTATGAGTATTTGTTTTGCATAGAAAAAGTTTCAGATTCAAGAACGGATCCACCTTACTGATGCTTGTGAGTGTGTGTGTGTGTGTGTGTGTGAATGTGTGTGTGTGTGTAAGCAGATATGTATTCAACTGATTTAAAAAACACAAGATAGTGCCTAATGTGCCTGGCACTTTACATTGTTTATCTACAACTTGGGACACCTCTCTGAGGTTGAAATTATTTTCACATGTTATAAGAGAGGAAGCTAAAGTGTTTCTTTGTGGTTTTTTGGTTTTTTTTTGAGACGGAGTCTTGCTCTGTTGCCAGGTTGGAGTGCAGTGGCATAATACCGGCTCACTGCAATCTCTGCCTCCTGAGTTCAAGCGATTCTCCTGCCTCAGCCTCCTGAGCAACTGAGATTACAGGCACATGCCACCACGCCAGGCTAATTTTTGTATTTTTAGTTGAGACAGGGTTTCACCATATTGGCCAGGATGGTCTTGATCTCTTGACCTTGTGATCCACCCGCCTTGGCCTCCCAAAGTGCTGGGATTACAGGCGTGAGCCACTGCGCCTGGCCTGTTTGTGTTTTTTTTGATACAGGGTCTCCCTCTGTCCCGCTGTTGCCCAGGTTGGCCTGAAACTCCTGGGTTCAAGTGATCCTCCTGCCTCTGCCCCAAATGCTGGGATTACAGGCGTGGGCCACCACACTCAGCCCTTTTTTTTCCTTAAACTCACATCCAGTCCATTAGAAAAACCTGCTGGCTCTACTCTCTTAAGCCCATATACTCGACTTTCTACATCCAGAAGCTGACCACTTTGCACCAACACCTCTGAAAATAATGCTGGTCCAAACCAGTATCATCTCTAACACTACAAAAGCCCTTACTGGAAATTCTTCTTAACTTAGCAGTTGGTAGGATCCATTGAAAAAAAAAAAGTAAGTTGGATTGTGTCACTCTGCTGCTCAAAGCCCTGCAGTGGCTCCTCATTTTACCCAGCATAAAACCTAGAGTCTAGAGTCCTTTTCATAGCCTGCTAGGCCCTGCACCCTCTGGCCCATCACCTCTATGACCGCCTCTCCTACTGCCCTTCCTGTGTTCTTTCCACTCCAGGTGGCTTCCCTACTACTCATTACCTATGCTAGACACATTCCTTTCTTGAGTCCTTAGTTCTAGCTAATCCCTCTGCCTGGTGTTTTCTTCTCCCAGATATCAGCTTGGTTAACATTCCCACCTCCAAGGTTTGGTTTAAGTCTCACCCTCTCATGACAGCTACCCTGACCACTCTATAAAAATACTATAACCACCTCTCCACATTCTGTCAGCTCTATCCGATTTATTTTTTCCTTAGTACTTATTACCTTCTAGAGCACTCTATAATGTATTGCTATACTGAGCTTACGGTCATCTCTGCTGGAAGAATCTTTGTTTTATTTACTAATGTATCCCAAGCACCAAGAAGAATAACTAGCACCAAGGGATGTTGAAAAAATCTTCATTCAGTGAATGAATGAATCTTAGGTCCCATGAATATGGGATAGACAGATGGCAGGAAACAGGTCAAATTTGTTTTCTAAAATGGAGAGACTATTAAAAAATAAAATTAGCTGGGCATGGTACCACACACCTGTAGTCCCAGCTACTTGGGCGGCTGAGGTGGGAGGACTGCTTGAGCCTGAGAGGTCGAGGTTGCAGTGAGCTGTGATTGTGCCCCTGCATTCCAGCCTGGGTGACAGGGTGAGAATCTGTCTCAAAAAATAAAAATAAAAATAAGATGGAGGGATTGCCACCTTTTGCTACTTGAGAAAACTATAAAACCCAAGGGGTTTTATATTTCAACCCAGATAATTTCAAAATAATTTCAACCCAGAGGGCAGGTCCAGACAGAGACAGAGGAGCTACCGAAGCACCTCTGGCCTGTTGGTAAGTATGTGGCTCACATGATTCATGGAGGTCCATCTCCTCCTCTTGGACACGTGAAGGCTAACTCTTCTCTTTCAGGGCCAAGAGATGCTACCCCTGTGCAAGGGATTTCCTCAGGGAGGGCGAAGAGTTGAAACAGCAACATCACAGCTGTGCTTACTACTTTTGTACATTGTCTCTAATTTTCCCAGTGAGCCAGTTGAAGTTTCTATTGTGAAAAGAAAATATATTGGGTTCCCCCAATCACTAAGCTAAAGGGAAATGTCAAGCTGGAAACTGCTTAGGGTAAACCTGCCTCCCATTCTATTCAAAGTCACCTCTCTGCTCACTGAGATAAATACATATCCGACTGCCTCCTTTGGAAAGGCTAATCAGATGCTCAAAAGAACACAACATTTGTCTCTTATCTACCTATGACCTGGAAACCCCCTCCCTGCTTCCGGTTCATCCCACTTTTGCTTCCAGTCCTCCCACCTTTCCGGAGGAACCAATGCTCATTTTACAGTGTTAATTGATGTCTCACATCTTCCTAAAACTGTAAAACCAAGCTGTGCTCTGATGACCTTAGGCACATGTCATCAGCACCTCCTGAGGCTGTGTCATAGCGGTGCATTCTCAACCTTGGAAAAATAAACTTTCTAAATTAACTGAGACCTGTCTCAGATATTCAAGGTTCACATTTTGGTAACTATGGATGGATTCTGAGTGGAGATGCCCCTGACCTTTGACAAATCTCCTATCAGTGCTTGGTACCAGAATGAGCTAATTTTATGGCTCAAACCAATAGGACAATTTGCTGAGGAGGGTCAGAGAGCACCCCCTCAGAGAATCCCTGGTTTCCCCAAATTTGGTGAAGATCTTTGGCTGGGCACGGTGGCTCACACCTATAATCCCAACACTTTGGGAGGCCAAAGCAGGTGGATCACCTGAGGTCAGGAGTTCAAGACCAGCCTGACTAATATAATATGGTGAAACTCTGTCTTTACTAAAAATACAAAGAATCAGCCGGGTGTGGTGGCGGGCACCTGTTTAACCCCAGCTACTCAGGAGACTGAGGCAGGAGACTTGCTTGAACCCGGGAGGTGGAGGTTGCAGTGAACCAAGATTGCGCCACTGCACTCCAGCCTGGGTGACAGAGTGAAACTCCATCTCAAAACAAACAAAGATCTAAAGTTTATTTTGTTGTACAACTCCTCTTTTTATTTGGAATTTTACTTGCTTTTAACAAGGAAGGCAAGATTTCCTATTTCGATGACAATGGAAGGCAGGTAACTCCTTTCTGGAGTCTGAGCTCACTTCTAACAGGGAACATGAGCTGGTTTTTTGTTTTTGTTTTTGTTTTTTTCCTGCTTCTAGGATGGTAGACAGCAGTCTACAGCCTGAGACCCATCCCTAGATAAGTAACTGAATTATCTTGTTTTTAAATTAAGGTTATTACACCCATGTATCTTTCTGTAAGTGCTTTTAAAGTGCTGGCCGGATATGGTGGCCCACACCTGTAATCCCAGCACTTTGGGAGGCCAAGGCGGGTAGGTCACCTGAGGTCAGGAGTTCAAGACCAGCCTGATCAACATAGTGAAACCACATCTTGAAAGAAATCAGGCACATTCCTCAGCCCCGGGCTCAACACAAACAGACCCAGTACAAACTCATCCCATCATATATCTCTCAACTTCCTGAGCCCAGTACAAACACATCCCACCATATATCTCTCAACTTCCTGAGCCCAGTACAAACACATCCCACCATATATCTCTCAACTTCCTGAGCCCAGTACAAACACCACCTGGAAAATCCCCGATAAGGACACAGCCGTTTGTGGTTTTACTGAAAGCGTGGGAACCAATAGAAAAACTACTTAATGTATAACTTAAAATGTAAACCAATTGTAATGCTGTAACCAAAAGAATTCCCTTGTTCCTCTGTAACTTTATGTATCCTATTTACATCGGGCTATAAAAAGCAAGCACTCGCATTGTTCGAGGCCCTCTTGTATGCTGCAGAATGGAGGGACCAAGTTCGAACTTGCAGTAAAAGATCCTTGCCGCTTGGCTTTGACTCTGGACTCTGGTGGTCTTCTTTGGGGAACAAACGGTCTGGGTATAACAATCTCTACTAAAAATACAAAAATTAGATGGACACAGTGGTGCGCACCTGTAGTCCCAGCTACTCGGGATGCTGAGGCAGCAGAATCATTTGAACCGGGGAGGTGGAGGTTGCAGTGAGCCAAGATCACATACTACACTCCAGCCTGGGTGACAAAAATGACACTCTGTTTTAAAAAAAAAAAAAAAAAAAAGGCCTTGCGACATTGAGTTACAGGGCTTTAACTCCTGGGTCTAAAAAAGAACACCAGGCTGAGACGGGCGGATCACAAGGTCAGGAGATCGAGACCATCCTGGCTAACACGGTGAAACCCCGTCTCTACTAAAAAATACAAAAAGCTAGCCGGGCGAGGTGGCGGGCACCTGTAGTCCCAGCTACTCGGGAGGCTGAGGCAGGAGAATGGCGTGAACCCGGGAGGCGGAGCTTGCAGTGAGCTGAGATCCGGCCACTGCACTCCAGCCCGGGTGACAGAGTGAAACTCCATCTCAAAAAAAAAAAAAAAAAAAAAAAAAAGAACACCATGTCCTGCCAAATCCTTTTTTTTTTTTTTTTTGAGACAGAGTCTCGCTCTGTCGCCCAGGCTGGAGTGCAGTGGCGCGATCTCGGCTCACTGCAAGCTCCGCCTCCCGGGTTCACGCCATTCTCCTGCCTCAGCCTCCCAAGTAGCTGGGACTACAGGCGCCCGCCCCTGCGCCCGGCTAATTTTTTCTATTTTTAGTAGAGACGGGGTTTCACCATGGTCTCGATCTCCTGACCTTGTGATCCGCCCACCTCGGCCTCCCAAAGTGCTGGGATTACAGGCGTGAGCCACCACGCCCGGCCAAATCCTTTTTTTTTTTCTTTTCTTTTTGAGATGGAGTCTTGCTCTGTCGCCCAGGCTGGAGTGCAATGGCATGATCTTGGCCCACTACAAGCTCCGCCCCCTGGGTTCATGCCATTCTCCTGCCTCAGCCACCCAAGTAGCTGGGACTACAGGCACCCGCCACCACACCCGGCTAATTTTTTGTAGTTTCAGTAGAGACAGGGTTTCACCATGTTAGGCAGTATGGTCTCGATCTCCTAACCTCGTGATCTGCCCGCGTCAGCCTCCCAAAGTGCTGGGATTACATGTGTGAGCCACCGCACCCGGCCCTATGTCCTGCCAAATCTTAAACATTGACAGCAATTAAAGGCTCATCTTCAGGCCTGGTAGAAGATGCCAATCAGGATAAACTGCATCCCTAAGACACAGGGCCAGAAATTAAAGCTACTCAACTCCTCAAGGCCCAGGGACTCTTGTGGAAGAGGTGGGTGTATGAGATTATAAGAGCTGATTTTTGAAAGATAAAATAGGTAAGGTTTCTTTATAAATTAATCATGAATGTCAAAGGTACACTGATGCAAAAGCAGCACATGACCCCCTGTGTCAAATTAACAAGATTTTCTTGAAGCATTAAGCAACTCCTTAAGAAAGGTTATAAACGTTATAAAAGGCTTATGGAAGTTATATGTTATGGTCAAGATTAAAATTTTATAGATTGTTTATAAAATTTTGAAAAACAAATTTTATTGGCTTCATGCTATTTTTATTAGGGCTTGTTGATTGAAAATCAAGTCTCTACTCTCAAGGAATGGATATTTTCACCTTCTTTTTGAAATCCTTGAGTTATCACTTTGGTTAAAACAATGACTTATTTTACAATGACCTGTGATCCTATTTTGTGATATCAAGTTTTAAACCTTTGGTATTTGACAAACTTTCCAAAATCAAATCATAAATTATGTCTTTTTCTGACCTGATTAATCCTTTAAGATATAAGTCTCCATAATGTCCAAAAATGACATAATTTGGCTTATTTGGTATAAAAATTATACAGGAAGCATTGTCAAATATGAAATGGTGTATTATTTTCTTTGGGCTGTATTTGTATAAATATGTTATTGGTATGTGTTCTAAAATTATGGGAAACTCCTATAATTCTGATATAACTTAGTGTACATTATCAGTAATAATTATAACTGTTATGCTAAATTATTGTGTGCCACAGAGGTAACAAATTTCCTTATCAACTGTGTCTTTGGATGGCTTCCCTAGAACTTTGTCATCCACAGACAACTGTTGTGTTGTTTGGTCCTCTTTAGAAGGTGGTTTTATAATCAGCTGTAATAGGCCGGGCATGGTGGCTCATGCCTGTAATCTCAGCACTTTGGGAGGCTGAGGCGAGCACATCACTTGAGGTCAGGAGTTCAAGACCAGCCTGGCCAACATGGCAAAACCCTGTCTCTACTAATAATACGAAAATTAACTGGGTGTGGTGGCAGGTGCCTGTAATCCTAGCTATTTGGGAGGCTGAGCAGTAGAATCGCTTGAACCTGGTAGGTGGAGGTTGCCATGAGCCAAGATCGCACCACTGCACTTCGTCTTGTGCAACAGAGCAAGACTAGTCTAAAAATAAATGAATAATAATAATCATCTATAAAGGGGCTCTTGAATGCAGGTTTCTGATAACTTTGGAGATTGTGACATCAGAATAGAGGAAAAACTTTCAGACTCATGGAGAGCTCAAATGCTCATGAATATCAAAGCAGAACAGGAATTAACTGCATGGACTGAAATAATTTTTTTGGCTTTTTGCTTAAAACATTGCTGATCCTTTGTTTTGTTGTTTAGAGTCTTCAAACTTTTCTTTTGAGCTATTGACAGCTTTTAACAATTTAGTATAATCCTATGACCAAAATTTGGAACACATTTGTTTCTCTCTATCTGATTTCTCCAGGATTTGGAAACTATTTGTGAGTACTCTTAATTTATGGCAATATAGTTATTTGCATAAGTACAATAAGAATCTGTTTTCACTGGTAACAGGACACAACTGGAGAAACTGATTATTTTACCAAGGCTTTGACTGGAACTATGTTCTTTCTTTTGAGGAATCAAACTTGATTTATGGAGCCAATAAAGCCCTTGGGAAAGTGGCCTCATATTTTGTGTACACAGTCCCTGAACAGGGTTTCTGACTTGTGTTAAGTAAAGAATGTTACGACAGGCCCAGGAGCCCCAGGTTTATCTTGGAACCTCAAGAGGAGAGGAAATTCACCCAACTCATAGATATTTGATGGTACAAATCCATGGCAAGGCTTGGCTTTAAAAAAGTCTTGCCTGAGATTCCTTCTAAATAACAAAGTTCCATCAAAGTCAATGTTTTAAAAAAGCCTATGTGAAAAATAATTATTCTTGCTGTATTTTATACAAATAATCTGGCCAAGTATTATAAAGCAAATCGGTCCTACCATGATTTATCTTTAGTAAAAACAGGAAACTGGAGAAAGAAAAAATATGTTTTAAAAACTATAGTACACCTGTCATGAGATCCTAGTATTGCCTAATGTTTTTCAATTGTAATAATTTTCTACAGTTTGGGCTGAATTCTAATTTTTCTTGGCTACAAGTCTTCAAAATAATGTTTTTGGCCAGGCACGGTGGCTCACATCTGTAATCCCAGCACTCTGGGAGGCTGAGGTGGGCGGATCACGAGGTCAGGAGTTTGAGACCAGCCTGACCAACATGGTGAAACCCTGTCTCTACTAAAAATACAAAAATTAGCTGGGTATGGTGGCATGTGCCTGTAATCCCAGCTACTCAGGAGGCTGAGGCAGGAGAATCGTTTGAACCCAGAAGGCAAAGGTTGCAGTGCGCGTGATCGCGCCACTGCACTCCACCCTGGGCGACAGGACAGAGTGAGACTCTGTCTCCAGAAAAACAAAACAAAACAATGTTTTCAATTTCTTTTCCTCCTTTTTTTTTCCATTTTCCTAATTTGGAGTTACTGAAAACTAAGCAGTGCTTTCTTTCAGCCCTGCAAACTGAAGCCAGGCAACTTCAGAAGAAAATAACAGCAACCTATTTACATACATAAGCCACGTTCATACCTGCCTACTGATATACAGACTTCAGAGTAATGTGGCCTATATTGATTTTCCAGGATTGTTCTTTTGTTTGTTGTTTTCTCCCTTCCTCCCCGTACTTCCTCTTCATAGGACATGAGACTTCACAACCTTCCAAAAATGAACTTTCCTAATAACTTAGAACCTATCCGTCTAGGAATAAACCATCCTAGCTATAAGAAATCAGATGAAACCTAAGACCAGAGATTCATTTTCTTCTAAAATGCTTTCTCCAAAAGATTTCAAAAAAGAAAAGGGGGAAAATGTGAAAGGAAAATATCTTGGGCCCCCAAAATCACTAAGCTAAAGCGAAATGTCAAGCCAGGAACTGCTTAGGGCAAATCTGCCTCCCATTCTATTCAAAGTTGCCCCTCTGCTCACTGAGACAAATGCATATCTGATTGCCTCCTTTGGAGAGGCTAATCAGAAATTCAAATGTAATCATTTATCTCTTATCTACCTATGACCTGGAAGCCCCCTCCCTGCTTCGGAGTCCTCTTGCTTTTGCTGCTAGTCATCCCGCCTGGACAGAAAGAATGTTCATTCTTACATATGTTAATTGATGTCTCATGTCTCCCTAAAATGTATAAAACCAAGCTGTGCTCTTACTATCTTGGGCACATATCATCAGGACCTCCTGAGGCTGTGTCACGGGTGGGCCTGTGTTCTCAACCTTGGCAAAATAAACTTTCTAAATTAACTGAGACCTCAGATTTTTGGGGCTCACACTGTAAAAAGTAGAGTAGAGGTTCCTCTTCAAAGACTTTCCTCCCCATCTACTTAAGTTAAATAGTAACTTCTCTTAGAAGCAAAATTTAATAAAGACCTCTGCTAACATTCTTAAATATCTACTAGCCGTAATAAAGAAATCAATGTACTTTATGTTCTTAGCTCCCACAATGTAGCCTAAATATTGCCCTGGCATGCTTATACTAGTCCAAGCAAGCATTAAGTCATAGCCTGTTCCTCATCCTTATTTGAAGGTGTTTTTACCTTTCTCAGCATTCCACAAGTTACTTCCCCCTTCCTTTGTTCTCCTCTGCCTTTGCCTCTTTTAAAAAGTTCTAAGTTGCTAGCCAATCAGGACAAATACAGAATGTGAAGTCCCGTTCCAGCCAATAGAAACCGGACACAGCAGTAAAGTAGGCAGGTCAAGTTATAAATGACCCTGTCTCCTTTATTCAGTGTACTCTTGTGGCAAAACTGCTAGCTAGCGTACCCTTTCTGTAGAAAGTTAAAAAATAGCCTTGCTGAAGAAATTAACGTTCAAGTGCTGTTTCTTTACGGCAGCAAAGAACAAGCATTTCTAACAACACTATGATTTCCATTCTGCAGATGAGGGAATCAAGGCTCTGAGGAGTTCAGGAACTTGCTTGAGCTACACAGCTAATAAACGGTAGAGCTCATATTTCAATGCAGGTCAGACTGATGGGGAAGCCCATTCCTGGTTTGTCTCAGCTGTCCTGGGAGCCCTCTGGGCCACTCAGGTCCTAGCTCCACAGCCCCTTCCTTTCCTCTGGCTTCCCACCAAAGTCTCACCTGGATGTGGTGACGAGACAGGCGGAAAATCTCCTGTGCCATCAGCAAGGTCTTTGAGTCCATCACCAGGTACAGCAGATGCAGGAGGGCAAGGAAGCCTGCGCCTCTCAGGTCCGTGGCTGGATTCGCTCCTGTAACAGAGGCCATGAGGAAACAGGGTGTGGCAACGAGCAATGCTTTAAGAGCTTGCCATGGGAAGCTGCCCTGACACTGGCCTCTTCCCAGGCTAGGAGAGCATGACAGCACAGGTCCACTTTCTGCCACACTTGTGGGGCTCATTCTAATGAGCTAAGCAGGGGCTATGTACCAAATGGGGATCCCAGCGCCCTGGGGCAGCCTCCCACATTAGTTTTCTTGCTGCTGTCTATGACCCTTGACAGTTACTCTTCCACAAAACAATCAGAGCGATCCTTTACAAAAAAGGCTGCATTTACAGTTCTGGAACTAGATGAATAATGCACTTTCTGCCTATTCCTCCCACTAAGTACAGCTAAAAGCCCTGGACATTACTATATAAAATAAACAGAAGACTCTGAAAGGAGGGAAGACAGACTTATTAAGAATCCTGAGAGCTGAGAAATGACTCTCTGGTGAATTCCTGGGTTTCTTTTTGCCTAATATATCCCAAGTGGTGCTGGAGAAGACAGCAACCCAGAAATGCCAATGGGAGCAGACTAAAAAGCCCCAAGGAAAGCTGCTCTCTCTAGCCAAAGTGTGGAGAAAGAGGCAGTGTAGCAAGACAGAAAGCTTTAGCCAACACCCACCCTACTGCAGCAAAACACCACAGAGAAAACTGTGGCCCTATCCCCACTCTTCTCCAGAAAAGGCGGAGTAGGGACCCTAGACTTCCATCCTGGCCTGACTGTCAAGGCACCCTTAGCTCCACAAGGGTAGCGTCAGAGAAGGACCAGCGGGGAGCTGGGACTTTATATTTCCCAGGGGTAAGGAGCCCCCTTGCCTCCTGTGCGATGTGGAAGTCACATAGGAAGAGTAACGAGGTACCCCTGCCCCACCAGCCATGTTGGCCAGGCTGGTCTCGAACTTGGTATTAGTATAAGCCAAATGGGATACCTGGACTTCCACCCCCACCTGGCAGTAACAAGGTGACGTCCCTCCTTCCCCTGCTGGCACAGTAACAGAGGAGGCCTGCTAAAGTAGATTTAAGTAAGATCCAGAGTCTCATACAAACTATCCAAAATGTCTAAGATACAATAAAAAATCACTTGTTACACCAATAACTAGGTAATTCTCAATTTGAATGAGAAAAGATGATCAACAGACACCAACACTGAGATAACACAGTTGTTGGAATTATTTGACAAGGAATTTAAAGCAGCCGTGGTAGGCAAAATAATCCCCCCGCCCCATGATGGCCATGTCCCCAGAAGCTATGACCATGTTATGTAACATAGCAAAGGGGATTAAGATTGCAGGTAGCACTAAGGTTGCTGATCAGCAGAAAGGGAGATGATCCTGGACTGTCTGGGTGGGCCCCATGTCATCGGAAAGGTCCTTAAAAGTGTAAAAGAAAGGCAGAAGCCCAGAGCCAGAGAAAGAGTTGTGAAGAATCGGGCTCAGAGAGATGCTATTTCTGGCTTTGAAGATGGAGGAATGGAGGTGGCCTCCAGAAGCTGCAAAAGGCAAGGAAATGGATTCTCCTCCAGAGCCTCCAAAAAGAACACTGTGCTGCCAACACCTTGATCTTGAACACAGGTTCTCAGTGAGACCTGAGTCAGACTTCGGAACTAGAAAACTGTAAGATAATAATTTGTGTTGTTTTAAGCCACTAGGTTTGCGGTAATTTGTTACAGCAATGATAGAAAATGACTATAGTATCTACCATAGAATGCCTTTGGTAAGCAATTATGGACAAATACACTTCGAAAAAATGAAAGAATAGAAAGTTTCAGTAAAGAAACAGCAGATATAAAGAATAACCAAATAGAAACTTTAGAACTGAAAAATAGCATAACTAGAACTAAAAACTCTCTGGATGGGGTCAACAGGAGAACAGAGACAGCAGAGGAAAGAATCAGTGAACTTGAATATGGGACAGTAACAATAGAATTACATAATATGAACAACAGAGGGACAGAAAAGCAAAAACCAAAATGAACAGAGCCTTAGAGATCTGAGGCTATAACAAAGATTTTTAAAAATGAACAAAGATAGCATTTGTATCATTGGAATCCCACAAGAGAGGACAAAGTGTGGAGTTGAAGAAAGTATTCAAAGGAATCATGGCTGAAAATTGACTAAATTTGGCAAAAGACACAAACCTACAGACTCAAGATGCTGAGCTAACCTCAAACAAGAGAGGCCCAAAGAAATCCACACAATGACACATCACAGTCAAATTCCTGAAAACCAAAGACAAAGCAAAGATTTTTTTTTTTTTTTTTTGAGACAGAGTCTTGCTCTGTTGCCCAGGCTGGAGTGCAGTGATGCGATCTCAGTTCGCTGCAACCTCCGCCTCCACCTACCAAGTAGCTGGGACTATAGGCACGTGCCACCACGCCCAGCTAATTTTTGTATTTTTTTAGTAGAGACGGGGTTTCGCCATATTGGCCAGGCTGGTCTTGAACTCCTGACCTCATGATCCACCTGCCTCGGTCTCCCAAAATGCTGGGATTACAGGTGTGAGCCACTGCGCCTGGCCAGCAAAGATCTTTCTTTTGAGACAGAGTCTCACTTTGTCACCCAGGCTGGGGTGTAGTGTGATCCCAGCTCACTGCAGCTTCCACTTCTTGGGCTCAAGCGATCCTTCTGCCTCAGCCTGCCCAGTAGTGGGACTACAGGCATGCGTCACCACACCTGGTTACTAAAAAAAATTTTTTTTTTTTTGGCCAGGCATGGCGGCTCACGCCTGTAATCCCAGCACTTTGGGAGGCTCATGCAGGTGGATCACTTGAGGTCAGGAGTTCAAGACCAGCCTGGCCAACATGGTGAAACCCCATCTCTGCTAAAAAATACAAAAAAAAAAGCTGGGTGTGGTGGCACAGGCCTGTAGTCCCAGCTACTTAGAAGGCTGAGGCAGGAGAATTGCTTGAACCCGGGAGGTGGAGGTTGCAGTGAGCTGAGATCGTGCCACTGCACTCCAGCCTGGGGAACAGAGTGAGACTCCATCTCAAGAAAAAAAAATTTTTTTTTTTAGAGATAGGGTCTTGCAATGTTGCCCAGGCTGGTCTTGAACTCCTTGTCTCAAGCAATCCTCCTGTCTCGGCCTCCCAAAGTGCTGGAATTACAAGTGTGAGCCACCATGCCTGGCACAGAAAAGATTTTGAAAGCAGAAAGAGACTATGAACTCCTTACTTACAAGGGAGAGATCATTCAAATGACAGTGGATTTCTCATCAGAAACTATGCAGGCCAGAAGGAAGCAGCACATTTTCAAGTGCTGAATAAAAAGAAGTGTCAACCTGGAATTTTATATCCACAGAATTCAGAAGTGAAGAGGAAATTGAGACATTCTCAGATGAAGGAAAACAAAGACAATTTATAGCCAGCAGACCTATCCTAAGATAATAACTAAAGGAAGTCCTTGAAATAGAAAAAACATAAAAGAGGGAACTTTGGAATATTAGGAAGGAAGAACAAACAATGGAAAGAGTAAACACAACATTTTTCTTTTTCTTTTTCTTTTTTTTTTGAGACCAAGTCTCACTCTGTTGCCCAAGCTGGGATTACAGGCATGAGCCACCGTGCCTGGCCCAGATTTTCCTTTTTCTCCAGAGATTTAGAAATTACATTTATTGCAGTGTCACAGCTCTTTTATAATTTGTCTAGCAGGTTTTCTGGTTCTTCACGAGAACCCCTCCTCAAAAAAATTATGTTTGTTGATTGAAACAAAAATCTTAACATTGCTGGTGCAATTCTCTATATATAGAGAGGATATATTTAAGACGATTACATGATAGATGAGAGAGGGAACAGGGACGTAACCATGTTGCCACACCAACAGACCACCAGTTAATTAGGAGTACATAACGTTTCCTTTTATCTTTTTTTTAAATTTAAAAAAAATTTTTTTGAGACAGAGTCTTGTTCTGTCACCCAGGCTGGAGTGCAGTGGTGTGATCTTGGGTTCAACCTCCACCTCCCAGGTTCAAGTGATTCTCCTGCCTCAGCCTCCTGAGTAGCTGGGATTACACGTGCATGCCACTACACCCGGCTAATTTATGCATTTTCAGTAGAGATGGGGTTTCACCATGTTGGCCAGGCTGGTCTTGAACTCGACCTCAAGTCATCTGCCTGCCTCAGCCTCTCAATGTGCTGGGATTACAGGAGTAAGCCACTGTGCCCTGCCTTAAAGTTTCCTTTCAAAATTAAGATATTTCCCTATTCTATACAAATATAATTTGATATGGTTTTGTTTATTTTTATTTTTATTTTTTTTGAGATGGAGTCTCACTCTGTCACCCAGGCTGAGTACAGTGGTACAATCCCAGCTCACTGCAACCTCTTTTTCCTGGGTTCAAGCGATTCTCCTGCCTCAGCCTCCTGAGTAGCTGGGACTACAGGCACGTGCCACCACACCTGGCTAATTTTTGTATTTTTAGTAGAAATGGTGTTTTGTCATGTTGGCCAGGCTGGTCTTAAACTCCTGACCTCAGGTGATCCCCCTGCCTTGGCCTCCCAAAGTGCTGGGATTACAGGCGTGAGCAATCATGCCCGGCCAATTTGATATGGTTTTGAAAAAAAATAGTACAACCTAAAAACTGGTGAAATGATTCTGTTTCACTCAGAAAGTAAAATAATATATGATAAAATTTTCATAAATATTTTTTAGAGAGGAAAAAACCCAAAAATGCCAGATTCTAAGTCACATCACTCCAGTGTTTTACATAGCACTTAGAGTAAATGTATACAACAGCCTAAAAGACCACCAAGTGATCTTTTCTCCTGTCACTTTCGTCTCCACCTCAGCCACACTCTCGCTATTTTTCTTTTCTGAGACAGAGTCTCCCTTTGTCACCTAGGCTGGAGTGCAGTGGTGCGATCTCCATTCACTGCAACCTCTGCTTCCCTGGTTCAAGTGATTTTCCTGCCTCAGCCTCCTGAGTAGCTGAGATTACAGGCACGTGCCACCATGCCTGGCTAATTTTTATTTTTTATTTTTTTCCGATACAGAGTCTTGCTCTGTCGCCCAGGCTGGAGTACCATGGTACAATCTCAGCTCACTGCAACCTCCGCCTCCCAGGTTCAAGCAATTCTCCTGCCTCAGCCTCCTGAGTAGCTGGGATTACAGGTGCACACCACCATGCCTGGCTAAATTTTCTATTTTTAGTAGAGATGGGTTACACTATGTTGGCCAGGCTGGTCTCAAACTCTTGACCTCATGATCCACTTACCTCAGCCTCCCAAAGTGCTGGGATTACAGGCCTAAGTCACCGCACCCGGCCCTAATTTTTGTATTTTTAGTAGAGATGGGGTTTCACCATGTTGGCCAGGCTGGTCTCGAACTCCAGACCTCAAGTGATCCACCCTCCTCAGCCTCCCAAAGTGCTGGGATTACAGGAATGAGCCACCACGCCAGACCTACTCTGGCTATTTTTCAAGCAGAGAAAGCAGGCGCCCCCTCACGGCTTTTGCATTTGCTACACCCTCCTCCCAGAATACTCCGCTGAGATCTTCCCCCTCATAGTGCTGGATGAGAACGACCTGGCCTCTCACTCTAGTCCTGGAATCAGAGGCATGAAAAAGAAGATGAGCTGCTCCTCCCTCTTACCCTGAAAGCCCAGGTCCTCCCAGTGGTCTCCATGAAGGGCACAGTCAAACTTGGAGCCGGTCAGCTTCTTATAGATGGTCTGGAGGACTCGGCCATGCACTGGGTCTTGGCTATCCAGGCCACCTGCCCCAAAACACACCCACACTGTCTGCCAGATTGCCCCTCATGGGAGAACTGGGTGCTTCTCAGAGAATGTGAGATCTGGACTGTGCTCAAGATTTCCAATTCTCAGCTCCCACTCTCACCCGCCAACCACGGTACATGCAATATTCCTGGCTTAGCCTCAGCAACAGGGTCAGCACACAGGGTCTTGCCTCACCGCAGATGCAGCAACTGCCCTGTGGGCTCACATTGCACTCACATTGAGCAATGGTCAGGACCAAGTCCCTTTCTTCCCGAAGGCCCTGGTGGAGCTTTGGAGGCCCGAAGAGGTAGTGTCGAAGGGCAGCGAGCCCAGTCCTTCGAATAGTTGGCTGGATTCTTTTCTGGGGAAGAAGTTGCAGGCAATGGGCAGAGTGCTGCTTCATGTCCCTTAACCAACTTCCCATCAGGCTCAGACCAGAGGCAGCGCTTGCAGAAAGTAATTCCCCCAGCTAGCTGGCTGGTCTTTGGGCCAGGGGAAGGAGGCAGAAGTTGCAAGGCACCTGTTGTCTCTAGAGCCGGGTTCTTCCAGCTCCCAGATTTTTTGCAAGGTGAAAGAGACATCCCCAAGGGTAGGTATTATCAGCCATTATTTGCATTTAGTCCTCTGGGCTTTTCCAGAACTAGCTATTCCACTAACTCCCACAGGGGTTACACATGCCCAGCTCCCTCAGGCAGTCAGACAAATGCCAGGACAGGTTTCCCAGGAGGTGGGGACTCACTGGAGTTAGATGACTCTGAGGGGTAGCTGGGATCTTTTGGTCACAACCAGCACTTCCCAAGTGAGGTCATGTTGGCTTCTCATGGCCCAGGGTCACTACTGCAAGCCTTAGAACATTCTGATTTCGGTAGCTTTTGGCTCTCTGGGTCCTATAAAACAACTTGGTTCCTATCTTTTTAGCCTCTCTCCCCTGAACCAGGATTTAGGTAGAAGACCTGAAATCACATTTATCTAAATGTATTGTTACTCAGTATGTCCCAGAAAGCTCCCCAGTTTTTTTTATTTTTTACAGAGACAGGGTCCTACTCTGTTGCCCAGGTGTGATCATAGCTTACTGTAGGTTTGAACTCCTGGGCTCAAGTGACCCCCTCACCTCAAACTCCTCCAAAAGTATTACAGGTATGAGCCACTATGCCCAGCACCTAACCCACCCCTAGCATTTATTCCCCCAAATATTTCTTCTTTTTCCAACTTATATCTTTCTTAAATTCCTAAATAGCTTCTGGTTCCTTGAGGGAATGGAAGGTTTTCCTCCACTGGCCAGGAATTACTCAGCTCCCTCAACAGTTTGCCTTGCCTAGTACTTGATTCTAGATGTCCCCATCCCTAAAAGGGAAGAGTAGAGAAACAGTTATACAGGCCCCTGAATGACAGGGCCACAGGAGCTGTAAGGGCACAGTCCCACAAAAGCTACCAAGGCCCCAAATGAAGCATGGGTCCTAGGCCACCCATGATCCTGGGCACCAAGATCTTAGGGGAGATTTGCTTGCCCAGTGCCCTATCCTGGTGGGACAGAAGCTTGGCTCCTAGGGAAAAGGCACTTTGCCTGAGACTCCAAACCCTGCTACCATCATACCTTGAAGGAGGAAAGGTCCACAGTCTGGAAGTACTGCAGGGCCTCACTGAAGGAGATTAGCTGCCCAGGCTGCTCTGAGTTAGCCTGGCTCCCTGTGGCAAAAGGGAAGACATGTCAAGATTTATAGGAGTCAGTCTGTCAGCAAACATTTACTGAGGTCCTCCTACTTGTCACCTCCAAGCCAAGCACTGACTTTCAGTTGAACATCAGACACCTACAGCTACAACCAATCTTCTTTCAAGAGGCTGGCATTATCTGCGAAGATGACTCTCTTTTTGGACTAGGCTATTCAGTCGTGCTAGGCCAACCTCTGCAGTGAGTATGGGGCAGATCTGCCCCACAAGGCGATCCCTAAATTCTCTCATCTGTGAGGGGGCAAGTCACTGCCTGGGGTGGGTACCCACATAAGAGCATGCAACCAGTTTGTTTAGGGGCCTTTCCTAATTTCCACTCTTCCCTTCTTACACCCTGTATAGGAACCCCCAACCACACACCTCTGTTATAGCCAATAGGGAATTAACTGATCAGTTAGCAATATAGGTGATGGCTGATACTATTCACTGGCCCCAGGAGCTCAATAGAGGCTCAGGCTAGATATAAGTCCTAGTTCTATTGCTTCATCCAAACCTCTTAGAAACAGGAGATAATTTTTATTCAGCCTTCAGAGCCTTCCAGCAGATTGCTTCAGCTCCCATCCCCAGGGATTTCCTTGTGCAGTAAACAACCTGAGCAGCCTCACATAGGGGCCCTGTCTCCATCCTCTTGCCCAACCTCGCCACTCTGTAGAAGCTGCCCTAACCAAGGTCAACCCTGTCTTCTCTCACGGCTGGGTGGAAGATGGACAGGGATGGCAGCCCTTTCTCCATGGCCTTCACTCTGGTTTCCTCCACAGATAGGATGTCATCATACTCGGATTTGAAAAAGATATTGTAATCTATGTTATATAGTTAAAATGAGCACTCTTAGGAATTCTGTCTCCTAGTCCCAGACTCACAGAAACATCTGCCATATGTGTGAATGTTGCCTTTGCTGGCAGAGGGGCTATGGGAGACAGCAGCATTCCTACAGTTACCTGTCTCTGGCTGGATGGTGTCCACAGCTTCCCATTCTTCTTGGGCTCTGACCACCTCTGTACTCACAACTGCAATAGTGGGAGAAAAGGAGACCCTCTGAGATCTAGGTATGTCTGGGCCTCTACTGCAGACCCCAGCCTTGTCTGCCTGTCTTGGGCCTAATTTTTTTTTTTTTAAGAGATGGGGTTTCCCTGTGTTGCCCAGACTGGAGTACAGTGGCTATTCACAGGCATGATCCCACTATTGATCAGCACAGGATTTTTGAACTGCTCCATTTCTGACCTGGGCCAGTTCACCCTTCCTTAGGCCACCTGATGGTCCCCCACTCCTGGGTGGTCCCCATATTGATGCTGAACTTAAGTGGGGCCACCTGATTAGCACAGCATACTACAGCCCAGAACTCCTGGACTCAAGCAATCCTCCTGCCTCAGCCTCCTGAGCACCTGGGACTACAGGCATGTACTACCACATCCGGCTGCCTTGGGTCTTAACAACCTCTGATCCTCTCCTCACAGGTTTGCTAGAGTGAGCTTTCAAAAAGTAAGATCGGGCCAGGCGCGGTGGCTCACGCCTGTAATTCTAGCACTTTGGGAGGCCGAGGCGGGCGGATCACAAGGTCAGGAGATCAAGACCATCCTGGCTAACACAGTGAAACCCCGTCTCTACTAAAAATACAAAAAATAAGCTGGGCATGGTGGCAGGCGCCTGTAGTCCCAGCTACTCTAGAGGCTGAGGCAGGAGAACGCGTGAACCCGGGAGGCGGAGCTTGCAGTGAGCAGAGATCGTGGCACTGCACTACAGCCTGGGCGACACAGCGAGACTCCGCCTTAAAAAAAAAAAGAAAAGTAAGATCAGACATCACTGCTCAAAACCCTCCAGGGATTCTCCATAGTCCTCAAGATAAAACCCATACTCTACAGCACAGTATCCACATAACTTCACGATCTACAGATGGTTCCTAACTCGTGACAGTTCCACTTACCATTGTTTGACTTTTAGATGGATTTATCAGGATATTAAATGCATTTTTCTTTTCTTTTCTTTTTAAATTTTTTGTTTTTTTAAAGGCTAGTCAGGTGAAGCAGCGGGAGTGGAGAAGGAACAGAAACATCTGTAACTGGTTGTGATCAATTCGTTGTAAACATCATTCTACTCGGACCAGCCTTAAATGCACTTTCGACTTATATTTTTTGCTTCCAAATGGGTTTATTGGGATGGAAGTTCACCTTAACTCGAGGAACATTTGTAGATTCTTCTTACCTCTCTAGCTGTGCCCCAGGGCCATCCAGAACTACCTGAAGTTCCTCCATGTGCTCTGCCCTCTCCCACCCTCGGTGCCTTTTCACAGACTGCTCTCCCTCTGCTGGAATCAAGACTCCAGGCACTGCCACCATCAGTTCCAACCCCTGCTGGTGCAGCTCCTTCTCATTCTTCAGTTAGCTCTGACACCATCCTCTCCTGGATGCCTTCTTTGACCTCATGGGTCCAGATGAGGGGCCACTGCTCTGTGAGACCCTGACAACCCGTGCTTATCATAGACTAGTCATTGTTTCTCCTGCTCCATGGTGAGCTACATAGGGCCAGGTTTTCCAGAGCCTAGCACAGAGCTTGACACATAATAGGTGCTCAACAAATGTTTGATGAATGAATGAATGAATGAAAGCAAAATACAGGGGGAGAAAAAAAGCAGAAGGATGGGCTTTCTAGAGCCACCACCCAGCCCTTTTCTCCAAACCAGAGCTGTCACTCTCTGGCTCAAACTGCTAGTGGCATCTTCTGTCACTGACTTTTCCAGTTTGCTACAGAGGACATCAACAATGTGAAGGATGGAGAGACTCCAGTTTAATACCAAAAATATGACCTCTCCAGCCTCAGTGGTAAAGTAGGTTAGGACAGCTCCTCTCTGCCTCACAATCTTGGCTGAGGACATCACATGGCAATAAATTGTAGGGAGAATATATCTGCAGATTAAATGAAATGCTACCAGACACTAATAGATAATAAGGAAGAGAAAGCGGCTGGGAAGCAGTAGAGGATAGTTACTGAAAGTACACTTGAGAGCCAAACTACATGCGAATGCTTCATCTCTGCCTCTTACTAGCTGTATGTCTTCAAGCAAGTTACTTATCAACTGTAACCCCTCATGGGGCTGTTGTGAGGATGGGGTAATTCTTCTATTTCCTAGGATAGCATGTGACCCAAAGGTAAGCCACTATCATCAACACAGGTGTGGGCTCAGGTCCAGCACGGCAATGGCCAGAGGCAGCGGGTGAGATGGGTCCAGGGTCCTAAATGTCTGGACCTCTAGGAAATTCCATCTCACCCGCTCCACTCCGGAGTAGCAGACACTGAGCCTTGGAGTTTCTAAGACAGCTTTAAGAGAATATTCAACCTTGGATGATCAAGAAAATAAAACTTGCTTTCAGCATAAGAGCTAAAAAGGAAGGACAAAGTGGCTGAACACAAAGGGAAGAGAAGGCTGGATGCAGTGGCTCACGCCTGTAATCCTAGCACTGTGGGACACTGAGGTGGGTGGATCACCTGAGATCAGGAGTTCGAGACCAGCCTGGCCAACATGGTGAAACCCTGTCTCTACTAAAAAAACAAAAAACAAAAAACAAACAAACAAAAAAATTAGCTGGGTACAGTGGTGGGTGCCTGTAATCCCAGCTAGTTGGGAGGCTGAGGCAGGAGAATCACTTGAATCCGGGAGGCGGAGGCTGCAGTGAACCAAGATTGCGCCATTGCACTCCAACCTGGGCGGGAAGAGTGAGACTCTGTTTCAAAAAAAAAAAGGGGGTTGGGGATGAGTAGAACAGCAGGACGCAATGCTTATTGTGAAGTTGAACAGGATCCTTCACCCTTTTACCTTCATGCAGCTTTATTGATTTATTAATTCTTCACCTGTTAGAGCCTCATGTACCAGCAACTTAACCAATCCCTCCCCAACCCCATACGCCCTTGCCAACACACAGCTTGATCAAAGTCTGTGAGCCAGGAGCAGGAACCACAGTGGCAAGGGGGTGGGAATATGCTGTCAAAACAGGTTAGTCAGCAAAAGTTCAAGGTTTCCACCAGCAATAGCAAGCTGGTGCTTAAAAACACAAATGCCCAAACCACGTTAAGAGCTTCTTCTCCTTTTCTCTTGAAACGAGGCACACGCTTCCTACGTGTGACATAAATACTGTTTTCCCCGACCAACAGAAGAACACGGGGGCAAAGGACAAATGTTCAGGATAATTAACACAGCTCACATTAATTCGGTTATCATTTTTCCTTTTTATAATTGTCTCCTTTATTTCAGCTCTCTTCCACTTACTCATATAGTCAACAGCACTGCCAATTGAGTCAGCTTATTAATTCTTTTTTTACATTTTTATTTATTTATTATTATATTATTATTATTTTTTTATGTTGCCCAGGCTGGAATGCAGTGGTGCGATATCGGTTCACTGCAACCTCTGCCTCCTGGGTTCAAGCGATTCTCCTGGCTAATTTTTGTATTTTTAGTAGAGAACTCCTGACCTCGTGATCCGCCCGCCTCAGCCACCCAAAGTGCTGGGATTACAGGCGTGGGTCACTGTGCCCAGCCTACATTTACTTTTTACTTTTTTTTTTTAGTTAGCCAGAGACATAGGCACATGCCACCATGCCTGTAATCCCAGCAATTTTGAGAGGCCAAAGTGGGAGTATCATTTGAGCCAGGAGTTTGAGACCAGCCTGGGCAACATAATGAGACCGTCTCTACATAAAATTTTTTAAAAATTAGCTAGGCATGGTAATGCACACCTGTAGTCCCTGCTGGAGCCCAGGAGTTCAAGGCTGGAGTGAGCTATAATCACATAACTACACTTCAGCCTGGACAACAGAGCGAGACCCTGTCCCTGGGAGGGGGGAAATATATATATATATATGCATTTAAACTAAAAATTATTAATATATTAATGCTGGGTTTGCCACCATAAAGATAAAATTCCCTTAAAAGAAACTTCAGGCCGGGCGCGGTGGCTCACGCCTGTAATCCCAGCACTTTGGAAGGCTGAGGCGGGCGGATCACAAGGTCAGGAGATCGAGACCATGGTGAAACCCCGTCTCTACTAAAAATAGAAAAAAATTAGCCGGGCGCAGTGGCGGGCGCCTGTAGTCCCAGCTACTCGGGAGGCTGAGGCCGGAGAATGGCGTGAACCCGGGAGGCGGAGCTTGCAGTGAGCCGAGATTGCGCCACTGCACTCCAGCCTGGGTGACAGAGCAAGACTCCGTCTCAAAAAAAAAAAAAAAAAAAAGAAACTTCACAGATGTCCAAATGATGTTCCTATATTAGAATGTTTTTTAGCTATGCATAGAAGCTCACACTTACATTCCCAGATACTTGGGAGGTTAAGGTGAGGATCAGCCTGAGCAACACAGCAAGAACCTGTCTCTTTTCTTTTTTTTTTTTTTGAGATGGAGTCTTGCTTTGCTGCCAGGCTGGAGTACAGTGGCATGATCTCAGCTCACTGCAACCTCTGCCTCCCAGGTTCAAGCGATTCTCCTGCCTCAGCCTGCTGAGTAGCTGGGATTACCGGCATGCGCCACCACGCCCAGCTAATTTTTGTATTTTTAGTAGAGACAGGGTTTAACCATGTTGGTCAGGCTGGTCTTGAACTCCTGACCTCGTGATTTGCCTGCCTCGGCCTCCCAAAGTACTGGGGTTACAGGTGTGAGCCACTGCGCCCGGCGAACCTGTCTCTTAAAAAAAAAAAAATTAGCTAGGCCTGGTGATACACAGTTACTCAGGAGGTTGAGGTGGGAAGACTGCTTGAACCCACAAGTTCTATGATTGCACCACTGCACTCCAGCCTGGGGGACAGAGCAAGGCCCTGTCTCTAAAAAAATATATATATATTTTTTAAAAGTTCATATTTCTAGTGGCCAGGTATGGGTGCAGTGGTACAATCTTGGTTCACTGCAACCTCTATCTTCTGGGTTCATGCAATTCTTGTGCCTTAGCCTCCAGAGTAGCTGGAATTACAGGTGCATACCACTACACCTGGCTAATTTTTAAAATATTTTTAGAAGAGATGGTGATGTGGTTTGGCTCTGTGTCCCCACCCAAATCTCACCTTGTAAGTCCCATAATTTCCATGTGTTGTGGGAGGGACCTAGTGGGACATAATTGATCTGATGGTTTTAAAAACAGGAGTTTTCCTGCACAAGTTCTCTCTTTGCCTGCCACCATCCATGTAAGATGTGACTTGCTCCTCCTTGCCTTCCACCATGTTTGTGAGACCTCCCCAGGTATGTGGAACTGTAAGTCCATTAAACCTCTTTTTCCTCCCAGTCTTGGGTATGTCTTTATCAACAGCATGAAAACAGACTAATACAATGGGGTTTCACCATGTTGGCCAGGTTGGACTGTACCTTTCTCCGTAATCACTTGGCAAGTGAAGTGAACTTTAAATACAGTATGGGGAAGCGCCTTGCAAAGCAGATAAAGTAGAACAACTTTTCAAAGGATTTTCCCATATGGTGTCTCATTTTCATAACATCCCTTTGAGGATAAGGGAGGTACTAATATGAGAGATCATATGGCTTGCCCAGAGGTACAGAGTAAACCACTAGCAGTGGAAGATCAGAACTCAAGTCTTTTGATTCCTAATTCAGTGTTGATTCTATTTTTCCCCAACGAATGATAAATCTACAAAATTCTGAAAGACAAGGAGTGAGAGAAATTCAAATGATGAACAGCAGATCCATGGGAAGGTCTGACTTGGGTCCCACCCAGACTCCAAGGGCCCTACCCAGACTCCAAGGGCCCTGAAGGGAACCTTACCACGTGGCTCCCATTCATTAGCTTCTGTGGTCAGAGCCTGGAGAATGCCATGGTTCTTCAACTCTGAGATCTGTAGAGGCAGCTGACCTTTAGTGTGAGGATAGAATCCACATACCCCCATATACACAAACACTTCCCATCCACTGTACTGAATGTCCTTGACACTGGAGGCCAAAAGGATCTAGTGTGCCCTGATGGGGTGACTGAAGTCAATTTTATTTTTTTTACTTTTTATTTATTTACTTTCTGTGATGGAGTGTCACTCTGTTGCCCAGGCTGGAGTGCAGTGGCCTGATCTTGGCTCACTGCAACCTCCACCTCCTAGGCTCAAATGCTCCTCCCATCTCAGCCTCCCGAGTAGCTGAGAATACAGGTGTGGATCACCACACCCAGCTAGTTTTTGTATTTTCAGTAGAGATGGGGTTTCACTGTGTTGGCCAGGCTGGTCTTGAACTCCTGACCTCAAGTGATCCGCCTGCCTCAGCCTCCCAAAGTGCTGGGATTATAGGCATGAGCCACTGTGCCTGGCCTTGAAGTCAATTTTAAATTGAGGTACCTGGAAAACTTCAACTATGATGTGGAAGTTGGGTGATGCTGGGGACAAGTCTATGTCCACCTTGAATGTAAATAAACAAAAATTCATATACTCATTTCAGACTGTGGTATGCCTTTGGTATTTTCTCTGCATTTTATAGCCTGCTTCATTATAGCAATTATCTTATTAAATAGAAGTTGTTCTGTATATTTGTGTTCCATACACCCTCCCCTCAGTGCCCTCAAGTGTGAGCTCCTGGAAGCTAAGGTCTACGCCACCCTTGTGTCCCCAGTGTCTAGCAGAGTTCTGGCACCACACGGTAACACACAACAAAAGCCCTGGCAGAAGGTACCAAGGTGTGGGGGATACGTACAGGGATTCCTCTGAAAGCCAGAACACTCTTGTCGTTGTCATATGATGGAGAATATCCAGCAGACATTCTTTCGCCCTGTAAAACAGACAAGGGTCAATCTCCCAGGCACATATTAATCCCCCAAAGTTAATAGTTTAAATGTCATACCTTTTTTTTCTTTAACTTTTAAGTGCAGGGGTACATGTGCAAGTTTGTTACATAGGTAAACTTGTGTCACAGGGGTTTGTTGTACAGGTTATTTCATCAGCCAGGTATTTGGCCTAGTACCCATTAGTTATTTTTCCTGATCCTCTCCCTCCTCCCGCCCTCCACTTTCCAATAGGCCCCAGTGTGCGTTGTTCCCTTCTGTGTGTCCATGTGTTCTCATCATTTAGCTCCCACTTATAAGTGAGGATATGTGGTATATAGATTCTGTTCTGTGTTAGTTTGTTAAAGATAATGGCCTCCAGCTCCATCTGTGTCCCTGCAAAGGTAAATGTCGCACCTTTTCCCAGTACCACAAAAAAAGGTTGAACTCCAGAGATATCAACCATAATGAATATTGTAAAGGAAAACTTCTATTTAATCTGGTCCTAAGAAAAACTGCAAAAAGCTTAGTTAATGTTATCTCAAAAGTTTTATGCCGATTTCCTGGCTCTTTAAAGTCTGAGGGTTCTGAGTGAGTGAAGTTTAGTGAAGCAGTTTGCTATGGCCTTTCTGCTCAGCCAAACCTATCCCCTGCTACAGATTAAAAACAAAAAACTGACCAAAATACTCAGCCAATCGTTTGTAACTCATTTCACAGATACACAGCTAATTTTTCAATGTGTTCTTTTAAAATCCTAAAAATCACCAGGTGTGGTGGTTCACAGCTATAATCCCAGCACTTTGGGAAGCTGAGGCAGGAGGATTGTTGAGTCCAGGAGTTCAAGAGCAGCCTGGGCAACATGGGGAGACCCTGTCTCTACTGTGTTTTTTTAAAAAAAAAAAAACATCATTTCTACAGTTCGTTACTAGAGAAGTTTCTCTGAACATATAGAGCACCGCGAAGTATCATGTATCTAAAAAAACCATATGGCATCGTTGAAAAGAAGCCCAGAATATTCCCAGGTGATACAATTCTGCAGACTGGAGAAGTAATTCTACCAATGAAAGAATTTCCTGATCAACATCATTAAAGATTATGTAAAAATTTAAAAGACTTATGAGCCTAAGTTTCTTCCTACATTACCATATTTACTGAATTTTCTGGAAAAGTAACTTTAATAAAGTTTAATCTCAGAGAAAAAAAAAAATCATTAAGGCAAAAAAGAAAAACCAGCCGGGCATGGTGGCCCACGCCTGTAATCCCAGTACTTTGGGAGACCAAGGCAGGAGGATCTCTTGAGGTCAGGAGTTCAAGACCAGCCTGGCCAACATGGTGAAACCCAATGTCTACTAAAAAGTACAAAAATTAGCTGGATGTAGTGGCACATGCCTGTAATCCCAGCTACTCAGGTGGCTGAGGCACGAGAATTGCTTCAACCTGGGAGGTGGAAGTTGCAGTAGGCTGAGATTATACCACTGCACTCCAGCCTGGGCAACAGAGTGAGACTCCGTCTCAAAAAAAAAAGGAAAGAAAAACCAACCCAGTGGAAACATTAGAAGAAGGATATAGACGGATAGATGGTTTACGCAAAAGGTAACCCAAATGGTGGTTTTTCTTTTTTTCTTTTTTGAGATGGAGTTTTGCTCTCGTTGCCCAGGCCAGAGTGCAATGTCGCAATCTCAGCTCACCGCAACCTATGCCTCCCGGGTTCAAGCAATTCTTCTGCCTCAGCCTCCTGAGTAGCTGGGATTACAGGCATGTACCACCATGCCCGGCTAATTTTTAGTAGAGTATTTTTAGTAGAGACGGGATTTCTCCATTTTTTTTTTTTTTTTTTTTTTGAGATAGAGCCTCGCTCTGTTGCTCCACCTGGGACTGCACGATCATGGCTCACTCACTTCTTGGCTCAAGGGATTCTCCCACCTGAGCCTTTCAAGTAGCGGGGACCACAGGTGCACAGCACCATGCCCATGTAGCCATGGGGTCTACATATGGTTGCTCAGGCTGGTCTCAAATTCTGGGCTCAAGCCACCTTGGCATCCCAAAGTGCTGGGATTACAGACACGAGCCATCCTGCACAATCACAAATTGGTTTTAAACATATGAACAAATGTTCAACCTCATTCATTAAAACAGACAAACAAACAAAAAAACACGTCGCCGGGTGTGGTGGCTCACGCCTGTACAATCCCAGCACTTTGGGAGGCTGAGGTGGGTGGATCACCTCAGGTCTGGAGTTCAAGACCAGGCTGGCCAACGTGGTGAAACCCCGTCTCTACTAAAAGTACAAAAAAGTAGCTGGGCGTGGTGGCACGCACCTGTAATCCCAGCTACTTGAAAAACTGAGGCAGGAGAATCACTTGAACCCTGGAGACAGAGGGTGCAGTGAGCCGAGACAGTGTCATTGCACTCCAGCCCGGGCAACAGAAAAAGACTCCATCTCAAAAAAAAAAAAAGTCATGTAAAACTACTGTTTTATTAGTCAGATCATCAAAGATCGAAAAGTCTGATAATATGTACATTGGCTAGAGTGCACAACACACTGGAGATTAAACTATTACCACCTCTACAGCTTGACAGTACCTAACAAAATCATACATGTTTTGTATATGTGGGGCCTGATACTGCATTCTAGTAATTTATCTAACAGACATAGTCATCCATGTGCAAAATGACATGTTTACATTTATAGTGTGATTCTTTTTTTTTTATTTTTGAGACGGAGTCTCACGCTGTTGCCCAGGCTGGAGTGCAGTGGCGCGATCTCGGCTCACTGCAAGCTCCGCCTCCTGGGTTCACGCCATTCTCCTGCCTCAGCCTCCTGAGTAGCTAGGACTACAGGCGCCCGCCACCGCGCCCGGCTAATTTTTTTGTATTTTTAGTAGAGACGGGGTTTCACTGTGGTCTCGATCTCCTGACCTTGTGATCCGCCCGCCTTGGCCTCCCAAAGTGCTGGGATTACAGGCTTGAGCCACCGCGCCCGGCCTATAGTGTGATTCTTTGTCACACTGTTTATAATAGCAAAAGGCTGGAAAAACCTAAATGTTCACTAATGGGTTGATTACATAAATAAAAGCACATTCACTCAGTAAGATACTATATAGCCATAAAGACAAATGAGAAAGTGCTTTACAAGCAATATGGGACAATCTTCATGATGTATTAAGTGAAAAAGCAAAGGACCAAGTCTATACACTATTTTACCATTTTATTTTTTAGAAGTACATAAGCACATTTGCTTGTCTCTGCAGAGACCATTTTCAGAGTTATACCCAAGGAAGCAGTAGCTTTGCCTCCAGCAGAAAAACTGAGTGGCTGGGGGACAAGGGTGGAAGGCGGTTTCTTCAAAATACGTATATCCTTCCGTACTTTTTGGATTTTGAACCATGTGAATGTATTATGCCAAAGCCCTGGAATCCCAGCTCATCCTGTTACTCTAATCCTTCTGCCTTTTTTTTTTTTTTCCGTTTCCAACTAATGCTCATTAAGCATACCTTCCATTTCTTCATGTTCCAGAGCAAGGATGGAGGCCAAAACACCCCACAGCTAACCAAACTCCCTGGTAACGGAGCTCATGATGGCTAAACATTATGATTTCACACTGTAATACCATCAACACACCTGCCACAGATCCTCTCCTCACTTCCACTCCTTCATTCATGTAGTTTTCCTTCAGAATACACCTTCACCCTCTTCTCTGATCAAGGTCAATTCCACCTACTCAAGGCAACCCACCTTACTAGCTGGGGCTACAATGCTGTCGCATGCCCGTAAGTCCAGTAACCCTTGTATACAGCAAAAGTTCCTCTGCAAAAGGCCTGTAGAAGGACCTTCTCTTATATTTCTTTTTTGGTTTTTTTTTTGGAGACAGAGTCTCACTTTGTCACCAAGGCTGGAGTGCAATGGTGTGATCCCAGCTCACGGCAACCTCCACCTCCTGGGTTCAAGGAATTCTTTTGCCTCAGCTTCCTGGGTAGCTGGGATTACAGGCATGTACCACCATGCCCAGCTAATTTTATATTTTTAGTAAAGACAGGGTTTCATCAAGTTAGCCAGGTTGCTCTCCAACTCCCGGCCTAGGGGATCCACCCGCCTCGGCCTCCCAAAGTGCTGGGATTACAGGTGTGAGCCACTGTGCCCAGGCTCTTATATTTCTTTTATATGTTTCATACCCATTGGCACAGTACTAAGCACAAAAATATTTGTCTCAAATTTTTGTTGAAATTTTATCTCTAAAATTTTTGGTGATTCATTGTGCTGAACAACTTCCTGCAGCGGTCTGTGTACCTGGTATTTATTTCATCTTCCTTTCCTTCTTTTTCCTTTTCCTTCCTTTCCTTCTCCAATTCAGTCCCCTCCAGTGTCCAAAGACTTCCCTCTTTGGAACAGTTCGCATCTTACTACAGTGAAGAAAATCTTTCTGGAGACCCAAAGCAAAGGCTTTGTCCCAGTCTGGCCACTGAATCCCAGAGCCACCATTTAAGAGCATTTTTGGGTGGGCAAGGTAGCATGAAAGGTAAGGCATGTAGGGTTAGGTGCCCAGCTTATACAAAGACATATCACATTGAACTGAGTCCTGAGGATGATCAGGCCAAAGTAAGCATTTCACAGGGAAGAGGCTAGTAAGGTAAATGATCCAAATCAATGAAATACAAATCAATTTCATTGAGGGTGATTTCTCAATGAAATTCTCCCCACTACCCAAGCAAAAAGAAAACAAAAATCTCATAACTCAGTCAGAAAACAAGCTGTCAGGAAAAGCAATTGACCCTGAGGTGAATAGAAGCTCCTTCTTATAGAACAAAGATAACTATAATGAGAGTTTCTAAATTTTTCTAAAGCTTCATATTCTCTTAATATATTCTTACTATACTTAATGATATATCTCAAACCAACACCATCTTTCCCAAATAAGACTGCATGCTTACCTGTCCATCTCTGAATTCTTCTTTACTATGGAAAGAGCAAGATTTTTCATTCATGACTCAAAATCATTTGTTCATGTGAGCTTTGTCTTTGGGCCCAGAAAGGGTTTTAATAAGTTCTGAGATCAGAAGCTATGTGGAGAGCCAGAGATCCAGTTCCTCTACCTTTGCCTTCCTTCTTGGCAGTCACTCAGACTAAGAGTAAGAAAATGGTCCCTTTGTGCCATCTGAGGGTGTAGGAGGTTTCTGTGAGTACTGAGAGAAGTCCCCTGAGGTCTTTGAAGCCTCAGCTCTGCCCAAAAGAAAAAAAAGGAAATTGAAAAAGAAAACTGGTTTCATCGTTCAGTTATGCCTCTGTTGACAATTTTTATTTATTTATTTATTTATTTTTTGAGATGGAGTCTTGCCTGTTGCCCAGGCTGGAGTGCAGTGGTGTGATCTCGGCTTACTGCAACCTCCGCCTCCCAGGTTCAAGCGATTCTCCTGTCCCAGTCTCCCGAGTAGCTGGAATTACAGGCGTGCACCAGCACACCCGGCTAATTTTTGTATTTTCAGTAGAGACGGGGTTTGACTATGTTGGTTAGGCTGGTCTCAAACTCCTGACCTTGTGATCCGCCCGCCTCGGCCTCCCAAAGTGCTGGGAATACAGGCTTGAGCCAACGCGCCCGGCCTGTTGACAAAATTTAAGCAGCTGTGAATTTATTCTGAATGAACAAGTTGCCTCAGCCAAATGCTTCCCTCTTATTACCCATGCCACAGGATGGCAAAAAGGGGACCATGCAGGGGGTCTGTGGGCTGGATTCCGTGCTCAAAAGGCAGCAGCACCACTAGAAGGGATGGGGTCTGTTTCTGACAATGGAGTTACTGGGACCTGGGCCAGCTTATCAAAGGGGTTAGGTTAAAGGTGGCACCTTGGTGGGTCGTCTTAGCTGAAGTGCTCAGGGTTTGTTTAGGCCTCACACACAGGTTGGGTCTGGGGCTTATAATACTAGACCTGGTTCCAATGATGGTAGAAATTCAAAATGCCACACAATGTTCTAACCTTTCTCAGTTATCACCAATACTGTACACGTGGCTAGCCAGTTTGGGCAACTCTAAGTCTTTCATCTGACATTGCTTCCCTGAGGAAAAGGGCTGGACAAGGCTCATACCTCATCACGGGGGAATTGGACATCTGGGATGTCTGTCACATCAAAAATTGCATCCTAAGTGGGCAGACGGCCCACATACAACTGACAATCATAGTTCACAGGCTTGGGTGACTAAGGAAGGAGGGTAGCCTCTCTACCAGGTCAGCTCTCCACTGTGGTAATAATGATCAGGATTCCATAAGAACTGGCTGCTGGTGTCAGGATGCTTTGATTATTAACACTGAGAGGAAGAATACCTCCTGGCTCTTGGGCTGGACATGTGGCTCATTATAATCCTGGGGGCAGGACAGTGCCCCCTCAGTCTTGGCAACTCAGGAACTGAACTGTTCTCACTGTGGCCTTTGGGGCCTCAACATCTGCCCCCCCTTTCCTTTTCCTCCACCATGGCCTCCATGACAGCCTATGCCAAAACACACATTGGCCAGCCTTGGCAAGATGACAGGCGGGTATGGTAATAGCAGTCTCAGGAAGGCTCTTCTGTTGCTGTGTAGAAAATGAACCAAGTAGCGTAGAATCGTGACCAGCTTTCCACACCTGGCTGGAGTACTGCTGGGGCCTTCAGTAGGGACAGTCACTGTCTGTATCAGAGAAGAAAAGAGCAACAACTGTCAAAAAAGGACGTACTCAAAGGCAAGTTCCTGATAGTTGGACCTAAGTTAACGGCCTTCCTATAAAAATGGATCCTTCTCAAATCAAGTATTCATTGTGCATCCACTTTAGGCAAGGAGGGGGTATGATTCTTCAACTGCTTGCTGGAGGTTAGACTCTCTGCATAGGAATTTAAATTGGACCGGTCCTTCGCTGATCCTTTCACCGTGCTCGTCCGTAGACGGCTCCCCATCCCCCAGGTTCCCCACGGATGGGGTGTCATTAGGGACCCGCCATAAAGGACTCCGTCCCAGGCAGGCTCCCAGGACAAAACTATGGGCCATGTTGAGGGGCACAGAGCCACAGGCTCACCGGCTGTGATGTGCAGAACAGAGATTTCAATTCAAGATACCCAGTCAGACAGGGGTTGTGTGCGGACTTTGGACAGAACTTTGGCATTGCCTGGAGGCATAAGAGGAGGAAAGCAATTTAACACCTCAGGGCAGCGAGTCCAGGGCAGAGCCAGGACCAGAACTCAAGACTCCTGTCTCCCAGTCGGGATTCTCTTTCAGTCTTAGAACTCTAGGCCTTGTCTCGCCCTGCAGTGATCGTTTCCACCGGATCACATTCTCCCTCCCTCCTCAGGCCGGCTGCTAGCTCCACAAAGGCACCAACCAGCTTATCAAAGGGGTTAGGGAGCTTTTCAAAGGGGTTAACCCCTTGGCAGGTGTTAACGCGTTCTCACCCTTAACACAGCTTTCCAAACTTGGGGGTCCCGCCGCCTCGGCTAGGCCTCATCTGCTCTTGCGCACAGGCCTCTTCCGTGCCGTCTCCCCCGGCCCCGAGAACTACATTTCCCAGTAGGCAATGGAAACTATGCAGGGCAAAAGAGTACGGAGAGCCGGGAGGGTCAATCGTCACCGGATTGTTGGCTTCTCGCTGGCCGGCTGGCTGGCTGGCTGGTAGGTAAATCATTGCTCAGAGCTGCCTCCGCCTCCTGACTGGAGAGCAACTAGCCCGGGCGGAGCCACAGTCCTAGAGGCTGAGCGCAGTCGGAGCTGTCCCATTTACCCGACCCGACGCCGGCGAGATGTGGCTTCCGCTGGTGCTGTTCCTGGCCGTGCTGCTGCTGGCCGTCGTCTGCAAAGTTTACTTGGGACTGTTCTCTGGCAAATCCCCAAATCCTTTCTCTGAAGATGTCAAACGGCCACCAGCGCCCCTGGTAACTGACAAGGAGGCCAGGAAGAAGGTTCTCAAACAAGGTAGTAGGAGGGACCCTGGGATCCGGGGCTGCACTTCAGGCATTCTCACAGGTTTGGGTTCTCATTTTGCCAAGGCAGCCGCTACCAGACCCGGGCCTCAGTTACCCCATATATAAAGTACTGGGAGGGCTTCCTTGCACGGGGAGGAGCCCTGCTTTAGTGTCCGACACTGTCTATAGCCTTTGCCCTAGCAGGCCCCGATAGCCTTCGCCCTAACAGGCCCCATAGCCTTCGCCCTAGCAGGCCCCGGGAATAGTAGTCCCAAGGGCGCGGTGATTGTCCTTGGTTTGCAAGGTCTTGGCACCCGCCCTGCCACTTGTTATCCCGGCAGCTCACGGAACTGATAAGAGACATTCCTCTACTTGGTTCCAGGACCTTAACTTTTTCACCTACCCTCCCATGAGAGCTCAGGGGTGTGGGGGACAACACAGGAATGTGTCCCAACTTGCATAGGAAATTGCATTTTGCCCGTCCGGTGATTTAACAGGCTTTGCATGGTCTCGAGTCATAAGGATTGAACCCTAGTTCTGAAACTTTGGCAGAGATTCAACAGGGTGCCTCAGGCTCAGAGCCTGCTCTCCACTCTCATCTTTAAAACATATTTTGTGGTTGCTTCTAGGGTTTAAAGAGTTCTGCTGCTTTAAAAAATAATGGATCACCTGTTTGATCTACAGAGTCCCTCTCACTTGTAAATTTTAGAATTCTGTGTCATATCTTGCTGCACAATCGGAGACAATACTGTTCTAAGTGGAAAGACTAATCATCTGGACTTCCGAGAACTGAGTTTTAGCTTGAACTGTCACTAATTTGCTGCATAACCATTAGCACCTACCTGGGCTGGTGTAAAAATGAGATGACTAGTTTAACTGTTTTTCAAACCGCGTTGTGATCTATTAGGGGGCTATGAAATCAATTTAGTGAGTTGCAACTGGCATTATTTATTGATTTATTGAAACAGAGTCTCTCTGTTGCCCATGCTAGGGTGCCGTGGTGCGATCTCTGCTGACTGCAACTTCCGCTTCCTGGGTTCAAGTGATTATCATGCCTCAGCCTCCCGAGAGGTGTGCCTGCCCAGCTAATTTTTGTATTTTTAGTAGAGACAAGGTTTCAACATGTTGTCTAGGCTCTTGAACTCCTGGCCTCAAGCGATCCGCCCACCTTGGCCTCCTAAAGTGTTGGGATTACAGGCGTGAACCATCGTGCTGGGCCACAACTAACATTTTAGAATGCAGTAGAATAGAAAATATCAGAGTGCATTATATGTAGTTCCACTAAGTATTGCATTGTGAAACTTGTTTCATATATTTATCTTATATACTTACATATGAAATTTTTTTTTTTACTATTGATCTGTCTAAAAACATTCAAAAAATAAGCAGTTTGCCAAGTTCTCTTGTATCTTGAAATATCCCAGATCTCAGTTCTTTGCCAGTGATTTAAAGAACAGATCTTGTGTTGGAAGTACCCATATAGCACCACTTGCTATCCAGTTTTGTCTTGTGAGAAGGTGCTGCCTCCCTCAGCAATGCCCGGAGACCTTCCCTATGGGACGGGCTGGTGCTGTGATTTCTGAGAGCTGCAGCCTCTGAGCAGTTCTGTCCTGCCCAAGACTTTCCATCAGGACCTGGAAGAGCCACCATTAGACCTAGCTACTCCACTGTTGCTTGCAGACCCTGCATCTTCCAAAGAAACCCAGCCTGTGGGCTGGGCATGGTGGCTCATGCCTGTAATCCCAGCACTTTGGGAGGCCGAGGTGGGTGGATCACTTGAGGCCAGGAGTTCAAGACCAGCCTGGGCAACATAGCAAGACTTTGTCTCTATAAAAAATAAAATAGGCCGGGCATGGTGGCTCATGCCTGTAATCCCAGCACTTGGGGAGGCCAAGGCGGGTGGCTCATGAGGTCAGAAGATCGAGACCATCCTGGCTAACACGGTGAAACCCCGTCTCTACTAAGAAATATATATTAAAAAAAAAATTAGCCGGGCGTGGTGGCAGGCGCCTGTAGTCCCAGCTACTCGGGAGACTGAGGCAGGAGAATGGCGTGAACCCGGGTGGCAGAGCTTGCAGTAAGTGGAGATTGCGCCACTGCACTCCAGCCTGGGTGACAGGGCAAGACTCTTGTCTCAAAAATAAATAAAAATAAAAATAAAAATAAATTATCCAGGCATGGTGACATGCACCCGTAGTCCTAGCTACTCGGGAGCCAGAGGCAGGAGGATTGCTTGAGGCCAGGAGTTCAAGGCTGCAGTGAGCTGTGATCACATCACTGCACTTCAGCCTGGGCCAGAGCGAGACCCTGTCTCAAAAAACAAAAACACAAAACCCCAAATCTGCCTGGCTGGTTCTGAGTATTCCCAGGTAAAATGTTTGAAACATGTTAGTCAAGAGTTCCATGCCAAACTGCTCGAGAGGTTTCTTGCACTGTACAAGCTAGAGAAGTCTTCTTTGGTTTCCCTATCTTTGCTATTTCCCTGCCCCTGCCTGAGAAACCCACCCTTTGGCCCTTCTGCTGTAGCTTTTTCAGCCAGCCGAGTGCCGGAGAAGCTGGATGTGGTGGTAATTGGCAGTGGCTTTGGGGGTCTGGCTGCAGCTGCAATTCTAGCTAAAGCTGGCAAGCGAGTCCTGGTGCTGGAGCAACATACCAAGGCAGGGGGTGCCTGTCATACCTTTGGAGAGAATGGCCTTGAATTTGACACAGGTAAGGCTTGTGTGGAAAAGGGTTGGGAGCATGGCTATATGTTGAAGAGGCTTGGAGCAGCCCTTGTGGGGTGATACTGAGCATTTCTGTTGTTTTGGAAGTGCCGTCTTCTCTCTGGGCACTTTTTTTGTTTGTTTCAGAGTCTCACTTCGTCACCCAGGCTGGAGCGCAGTGGTGTGATCCCAGCTTACTGTAACCTCCACTTCCTGAGTTCGAGTGGTTCTCATGCCTCAGTCTCCCCAGTGGCTGGGATTACACTCAGTAATCCCACCAAGTGGGCCACTACACCCTGCTAATTTTTTTGTATTTTAGTAGAGACGGGGTTTCTCCATGTTGGCCAGGCTGGTCTCGAACTCCTGACCTCAAGTGATCCACCTCCCTCAGCCTCCCAAAGTGCTGGGATTACAGGTGTGAGCCACCGTGCCCAGCCTCTGGGCACTTTTCTTATGTGACAGCATAGCTACTGGAGTTGAGCCGGGCAGGGATCTGGTAGTTTCTGCTGTGACACCTCCCTACAGACAGGGTGGGCAGCTCACTCTGGGCATGAACTTGGCCAGGCCAGATAACCTCTTCCACCTCACTTCCTCAGCCACCTTTCCAGGGCTCAATCCTCGTATGCCTTTACTGCCTTGTTTTTCCATCTCCCAACAGGAATCCATTACATTGGGCGTATGGAGGAGGGCAGCATTGGCCGTTTTATCTTGGACCAGATCACTGAAGGGCAGCTGGACTGGGTTCCCATGTCTTCTCCTTTTGACATCATGGTACTGGAAGGGCCTAATGGCCGAAAGGAGTACCCCATGTACAGTGGAGAGAAAGCCTACATTCAGGGCCTCAAAGAGAAGTTTCCACAGGAGGAAGCTATCATTGACAAGTATATAAAGCTGGTTAAGGTAACATGGACATGCTGAGGACCCAGAGTTTATTCCCGACAAGACTGACTTTCTTCATTATTAGTGGAGGCACTGGGGGTGGAGAGTGCAGTGGGGAGAGGCAGGAAGGGAGGAAGAGTCATATCTGTTCTTAGCTCAGCCTCCACCCGAGTCCATCCAGTTCTCTGTCTCTCTCTCTCTCTGGAGCCTTGGCTCCACGGCTGCTGCTGTCCCCCTGGCCTCCAGGGATGCCCTGCTCTCCTCCCTGACTAGGCTGGCTTCCGTGACATCAGATCACTACTCCTTTTTACTCATCCGAGACCAGACTGGGATTTTTGAAAAGGAATTTGAGCAGGAAAATAAAAAGTAAAAGGAGGACTCATCCAAGTGTAGGACAGGAAAAATTCACAGAGTATAGATTTTTTTAAAAATTCAAATTCAGCAAAGTTCAGTCAGGGGTAAGTGTTGCTGGATCCTCGGGCTGGTCCAGGCTATGGGGATAGCAGTTCTGTCACAGCGGTTCTAGAGGTGAGGCCTGCTCTCCTCATTCACTCCCCCAGGTGGTATCCAATGGAGTCGCTCATGCCATCCTGTTGAAGTTCCTCCCATTGCCCGTGATTCAGCTCCTCGACAGGTGTGGGCTGCTGACTCGTTTCTCTCCATTCCTTCATGCATCCACCCAGAGCCTGGCTGAGGTCCTGCAGCAGCTGGGGGCCTCCTCTGAGCTCCAGGCAGTGCTCAGCTACATCTTCCCCACTTACGGTGGGTACTGGCCATGGGCTCTGGGCAGCTTCTGGAGGAGGAAGGGCTACCCTCTCGTCTCTCAGTCTTTCTTCTTGACCCTGCCTGACTGACTGATATGGAGCAGTGTAAACCCCAGGCCCTCTGGAGCTTGTGGATGAGAAGTCTGGCCACCTGCTGGACTCCTTGGTCAAAATTCTCTTCATCCATGCCCTGGATGATTTTTCAGTTCAACCAACACTGTCTTCCCTGGTCTTGGCAGCATGGCAGTTTGCAGGGAGGATATTCCTACTGGTGCCAAGATCTCTAAGGTACCCCATGACTGGATGGAAAGTCTCTTCTGACTGCCTTGAACCCTGAGGAACGTGTGGATCCTTGGATAGACTGGGCTATGTGTTATCTCACAGAATTCCACATTCGTTTCTGAATGGTGCTGGTGCCTGCTTTTGCCTGCTCACCACCCTTCCTTCCTTCTGCAGGTGTCACCCCCCGTCACAGTGCCTTTTCCATGCACGCTCTGCTGGTTAACCACTACCTGAAAGGAGCCTTTTATCCCCGAGGGGGTTCCAGTGAAATTGCCTTCCATACCATCCCTGTGATTCAGCGGGCTGGGGGCGCTGTCCTTACAAGGGCCACTGTGCAAAGTGTGTTGCTGGACTCAGCTGGGAAAGCCTGTGGTGAGAGCCCTGCCCTACCCTGCC
Organism: Macaca nemestrina; assembly: GCF_043159975.1. NCBI lineage: Eukaryota > Metazoa > Chordata > Mammalia > Primates > Cercopithecidae > Macaca > Macaca nemestrina. The sequence goes on along the minus strand of NC_092137.1, from coordinate 85,945,506 downwards.
CTTCTGGGTCCCTGGGTTGGTGTGGACGAGACCTGGGGTGTCCCTAAGACCAGACGGAGTAGGAGAACTGACCTCCTCATGGGGGCTAAAGGTGAGAATCTGCCCCAGAGCAGGGTCCAGGGATAGTGATTAGTCCAGAAATAAAAAAGAAGCAGGAAAGATAAAGGATCGGCCGGGCATGGTGGTCTGCGCCTGTAATCCCAACACTTTGGGAAGCTGAGATGGGAGGATTGCTTGAGCTCAGGAATTTGAGACCAGCCTAGGAAACATGGTTAAACTCTGTCTCTTTAAAAAAAAAAAAAAAAAAAAAAAGTAAAAAAGAAAAATATGGCTGGGCATGGTGGCTCATGCCTGTAATCCCAGCACTTTGGGAGGCTGAGGTGGATCACAAGGTCAGGAGTTTGAGACCAGCCTGGCCAATATGGTGAAACCCCATCTCTACTAAAAATACAAAAATTAGCTGGGTGTGGTGGCACGCACCTGTAGTCCCAGCTACTTGGGAGGCTGAGGCGGAAGAATCGCTTAAACCCGGGAGGTAGAGATTGCAGTGAGCCGAGATTGCACCACTGCACCCCATCCTGGACAACAGAGCGAGACACCGTCTTAAAAAAAAAAGAAAAATAAAGGATTGCAAGGTCCCCAAAGAACAGTATTTAGTTATTTATTTAATAGATAAAATTATTTACCCAGTAATCTATGACTTTTTTTTTTTTTTTTTTTTTGAGATGGAGACTTGCTCTGTCGCCCAGACTAGAGTGCAGTGGCACGATCTCAGCTCGCTGCAAGCTCCGCCTCCTGGGTTCACGCCATTCTCCTGCCTCAGCCTCCCGAGTAGCTGGGACTACAGGTGCCCGCCACCACGCCCGGTTAATTTTTTGTATTTTTAGTAGAGACGGGGTTTCACCATGTGTTAGCCAAGGGAGTCTCGATCTGCTGAACTTGTGATGCGCCCGCCTCGGCCTCCCAAAGTGCTGGGATTACAGGCGTGAGCCACCGTGACCAGCCAATTGTCTTCTTGAGTGTAGAGACTATCTTTTATCTTTGTATCTATAAATCTTAGAACATATTAGAGGCTCAATAAATGCTGCTCAGTGACCGATGGAATGAATAAATAACCTTTGATTCCACATGGCAGTATGGAGGCCAGCAAGGTTCCCTGCCTCTGTCTGTAAAGTGAGGCCTAGAACCTTATTACACTGGCTCAGATTGATGCTCTAACCTGGATAGGGACTCCGAATTCCAGTATAAATGACTCTTGGAATAGAGGGTCTGTGCAAGAAGGAGTCTGTTAAACAGAACAGACCATCCATGACTAATGGGTGCTTAAAGAAGCCAGGGAAGCAGACAAAAAGAGGCCTGGGAAAAACTGGGCTGGTATAGACATGCATTTATCAGAGGAACCTTTCAAGGAGGTGATAAGTGGGGGACCCAGTGCAAAATAAAAAATCAAGGAGAAAAGGCCATCAGTGATCTGAGAGAATCCATTAGTAGAAGAGACTGATAAGTTACTGGGTGGTAAGAGAGAGGTGGCTGTCAGTTGTGCAAGGTTTTCTCTGATGTCCGTGAACAAGTTCTCCTAACTGAAAGGGGTCCAGGAAGCAAGGTAGGTTTATCATTTGAGGTAAATACAATCCAGATATATTTGTTTTTCAAGTGCTAGGTAATAAAAGATCGAGATAAAAGAGGTGGGGTGCCGGTGGCTCATGCCTGTAATCCCAGCACTTTGGGTGGCCAAGGCAGGCACATCGCCTGAGGTCGGGAGTTTGAGACCAGCCTGGCCAACATGGTGAAACCGTCTTTACCAAAAATACAAACATTAGCCAGGGCCGGGCACCGTGGCTCACGCCTGTAATCCCAGCACTTTGGGAGGCCGAGGTGCGTGGATCACAAGGTCAGGAGTTCAAGACCAGCCTGGCCAATATGGTGAAACCCTATCTTTATTGAAAATACCAAAATCAGCCAGGCACAGTGCTGGGAGCCTGTACTCCCAGCTCCTTGGAAGGCTGAGGCAGGAGAATCGCTTGAACCCGGGAGGCAGAGGTTGCAGTGAACTGAAATCGCGCCACTGCACTCCAGTCTGGGCAATGGAGTGAGGCTTCGTCTTAAACAAAAACAAAAACCATTCATTTACGTGCCATCTGGAGGAGTATGCTAAGGATGGGGGTAACAGACAGCATGGTGGAACAGGGGAAACCTCCTGGAGGCACAGTGTGGAGCTGAGTAATAAAGGGTGAGATGAACCTAGCAAACAGATGAGGTTGGAGAATATTCCGGGAAGGGGAAGCAGCATGCACAAAGACATGGAGACATGAAAGAGCTGAGTGTTTTCAGGCATCCAGAAGTATTAGGTTGAACAATGAGAAATTGTCATTTTTGTAGGTGAGAAATGGTTGACTCTCAGCTGTTTGATATTGGTTCTGCCTAATAGTTTAGTGGGAGTTTAGTGAGAGTGAGCAGAGATGGAGCTGGACACACAGAAGGGACCACATTGCACAGGCTGCTGTAAGATTTCGGAGGTTCTCTTATCCAGGATGAGGCATCATTGCAGGGTTTGATTTTTATTTTATTCATTCATTCATTCATTCATCCATTCATTTTTTTAGAGACACAGTCTCACTCTGTTGCCCAGGCTAGAGTGTGGTAGTGTCATCAGAGCTCACTGTAGCGTTTAATTCCTGGGCTGAACCCATTCGTCTGGCTGAGGGGATAGGACTACAGGTGTGCACAACCCCATACAGCTTAATTTAAATTGTTTTTCTTTTTTTGGTAGAGACAGGGTCTCACTATGTTGCCCAGGCTAGTCTTGACCTGTATACCAGCAATCGGTCCTCTTACCTTGGACTCCCAAAGTGCTGAGAGTACAGGCATGAGCCAATGTGCCCAGCCCCGATTGGAGGGTGTTAAAGAATATTTGGAAACAACTCTGGCAGCAGAGAAAAGGGCCTGGATTTCCACTGGAAGCACTTTAGCCCTTGAGCTTTGTCTGGGATTTGGCTCAAACACAGAGTACACACAAACGCACACACGCAGGTGGGTACAGAGCTAGGAAAAGCAAGCCCAAGTTGTAGGATAGGCTGAAAGCACTTGAAAATATTCACTCACTCTGCATTTTCCCAGGGGCCTGCCCTACCAGAGTCTAGGTAGCTGGACTCCAAGGTCTGAGAAATGGGCACAGGCAGAGAGAGATCCATGGGGGCCGTGGGCCTTCCTCTTTGTCCTGGAGCTCACAGACCCTCAGCCAAGCACTTGTGCCTGCAGGTGTCAGTGTGAAGAAGGGGCATGAGCTGGTGAACATCTATTGCCCCGTCGTGGTCTCCAACGCAGGGCTGTTCAACACCTATGAGCACCTACTGCCGGGGAATGCCCGCTGTCTGCCAGGTAAAAGGCGGGTCTGCACTGCCCCTCTTGCAGGTTCCCCAACGTGTCCCCTTCTGGAGCCAACTTGCTCCGTCTGGGTCATGCTTCCCCTCTTCTTGGCCGGCCCTCTGATTGTACTTAAGCAACAAGGTGAGAACGCTGCTTCTAACATCATCCTAACCCTAGCATTGAATGTTGGGGAAACTGAGGCCCATACAGATTAATTACAGTCCTGAGCCCACTCAGCTGAAAGGGGCAGGGCTGAGTGGAGTAGCTGGTCTGATTTGAAAGCTCCAGCTCCTCTCACCCTTCTGGGTTGAGGGGGCTTCCAGAGAAGAGGCCTCAGGAAGAGAAGCAGGAGAGCAGGCAGCCCACAGGGAGCAGAGCCACAGAGCCACCGCGGCTGAGAGGTCCCGCCACTTCTTGTAACTGGATGCATCTGGTGTGATCTGAGGAAGGGAGGCCGCTGGGAAGAGGGGACCAGGAACCCAGCAGGGGTGAGAGAGAAGGGCCCAGATGAAGGGCTCAGGCTGGGGCGGGAGCTGGAGAGCACAGAGCAGCTCCGGATGTGTTGTGGCAGAAACCTTGGCTGGTGCAGGAGCCAGAGAGCAGGGGAAGGAGCCCTGACCCCAGAGGGTGGGCCCGGGAGCTGCTCCCTGAGGAACCGGGGAAGGGGACAGCAGAGCAGGCTGGGGGGTAAAGCGAGGTCCTGGCCTTCCTCATGGGGACTGGGTGATACGTGAGTTGTGATTGTCTCCAGAGAATAGGGTGGTTTCACCAGTGCCAGCCTCTCCTTTCTTTGCCCCTTATAGCTGAGCCTGCAGCCTGCACGGCCTCCCCTCTCTCAGACTCTCAGGAGCTGAAGGGTGAGGCAGAGGTGGCCAAGGGGCAGAGCAGGGGTGTCAGGCATGGTGCACAGGCAGACTCTGCCTTTGCTACTTCCTACCTTACTTTGTGACCGTGACCTCCCTTCTTCCCTGTCCCAGGACCTCTGGGCACAGACACTGTCCTGGCCAGGCAGCCCTGCTAGAGTCACCTGTCCCTCCTACCCACCTCTCACCGTCTGGTTACAATTTTCCCTTGTCTGTGAATTTTCCTCCTGAACATGATCTGAAGGCCTCAAAAATATTTAGTTAAATGAAGGAAGCAGAGTGGCCAGGGACCTGGCATGCCTCAGGCAGGTGCCAGAGCTGGCACCCCAAGGCTCTCCTAGGAGCAGGGAGTGGCCGTCTCTGGTCATAGTTCACACAGGCACCACCCACTCCCCTTGGCAGGTGTGAAGCAGCAGCTGGGGATGGTTCGGCCTGGCTTAGGCATGATGTCTGTTTTCATCTGCCTGCGAGGCACCAAGGAGGACCTGCATCTGCCGTCCACCAACTACTATGTTTACCATGACACGGACATGGACCAGGCGTAAGACACACGTGTCTGTGTGTGGTGTGTATGCGTGTGGCCTGTGCCTCCCTGCTTGACTCAGAGAATGAGCAGAGGATATGGAATGGGAGGAAATGGGCAATTTCTAATTTGCTCCTGGAAGTTTGTCACCTCAAGGCTGTGGCTCAGCTTCACCCCTGTGGGGAGTCCCTAGGGCTGAGCAGTCCTTGCAGTGGTTCTGGGGTTTTGAGGACAAAAGCCTGGAGATCGTACCACACTCCTGTCACACGCAGGATGGAGCGCTACGTCTCCATGCCCAGGGAAAAGGCTGCGGAACACATCCCTCTTCTGTTCATCGCTTTCCCATCAGCCAAGGATCCGACCTGGGAGGACCGATTCCCAGGTGGGGCTGCGGGTCCCGGGTGAGGGGCTGGAGGGAGGGGCCAGGCAGTAGTAATGTCAGTTCTGACCCCCAGGCCGGTCCAGCATGATCATGCTCATACCCAGCGCCTACGAGTGGTTTGAGGAGTGGCAGGCGGAGCTGAAGGGAAAGCGGGGCAGTGACTATGAGACCTACAAAAACTCCTTTGTGGAAGCCTCTATGTCAGTGGCCATGAAACTGTTCCCACAGCTGGAGGGGAAGGTAGGGGGTAAAATCTTTGGGGTGGTGACGGACCTCATGGTGCCATTTCTGCCCTTTCCTTGCAAAGACAGGGGAATTGGGCCCCACGACATGAGTCCCAGGGAAGGACAGGGCACCCATACCCGCAGTCAGCAAATGGGAGACAGTGGAAGAGGGAGGGGAGCCAGGATCTCACGTGCCCGCCCCACCCTTTGTGCCCTCAGGTGGAGAGTGTGACTGCAGGATCCCCACTCACCAACCAGTTCTATCTGGCTGCTCCCCGAGGTGCCTGCTACGGGGCTGACCACGACCTGGGCCGCCTGCACCCTCGTGTGATGGCCTCCTTGAGGGCCCAGAGCCCCATCCCCAACCTCTACCTGACAGGTATACTCACTGCCCCATGTTGTCAAGACCTGAGACCCTGGGCCCCTGTCGCCCAACGTCCTCTCTTCCTGTCCTCAGGCCCTACTGTCCCCTGCAGCTTCCCATCCCTTGAGCAGGGCTGCTTGGGCAGGCTGTGGCCCCGGTCCTGATTGGAGCCAGCTCTGGGTGGCCCTCATGTGGAGGGAAGAGCACCAGGGCCCCACCCTCCCCTGGGCCTGCCTGGGTCACGCTCAGGGGCCTCTGCTCTTGCCTCCTAGGCCAGGATATCTTCACCTGTGGGCTGGTCGGGGCCCTGCAAGGTGCCCTGCTGTGCAGCAGTGCCATCCTGAAGCGGAACTTGTACTCAGACCTTAAGGATCTTGGCTCTAGGATCCAGGCACAGAAGAAGAAGAATTAGTTCCATCAGGGAGGAGTCAGAGGAATCTGCCCAATGGCTGGGGCATCTCCCTTGACTTACCCATAATGTCTTTCTGCATTAGTTCCTTGCACATATAAGGCACTCTAATTTGGTTCTGATTCCTGAAGAGAGGCCTAGTTTAAATCACAATTCCGAATCTGGGGCAATGGAATCATTGCTTCCAGCTGGGGCAGGTGAGATCATTATGCCTTTTATAACATCCTGTCCCTACTAATAAGATACTGACTTGGGCCGGGCGAGGTGGCTCACGCCTGTAATCCCAGCACTTTGGGAGGCCGAGGCGGGCGGATCACAAGGTCAGGAGATCGAGACCATGGTGAAACCCCGTCTCTACTAAAAATACAAAAAATTAGCCGGGCGCGGTTGTGGGCGCCTGTAGTCCCAGCTACTCGGGAGGCTGAGGCAGGAGAATGGCGTGAACCCGGGAGGCGGAGCTTGCAGTGAGCCGAGATCGCGCCACTGCACTCCAGCCTGGGCGACAGAGCGAGACTCCGTCTCAAAAAAAAAAAAAAAAAAAAAAAAAGATACTGACTTGGATAGCTTGATGTCTCATGACGAGCAGCGCTCTGCATCCCTCACCCACGCCTCCTCACTCAGTGATCACAGAAAATTCCATCGGTGGATAGAACCCCTGGCAGTGTTGTCAGCTCAAGCTGGTGGGTTCAGTTCTGTCCTGAGGCTTCTGCTCTCATTCACTTAGTGCTGTGCTGCACAGTTCTACACTGTTGAGGGAGAAGGGAGACTAATGAGGCTTAACTCAAAACCTGGGCATGGTTTTGGTTGCCATTCCATAGGTTTGGAGAGCTCTAGATCTCTTTTGTGCTGGGTTCAGTGGCTCTTCAGGGCACGGGAAATGCCTGTGTCTGGCCCAGTGTGGTCTGGAGCTTTGGGTAACGGCGGGATCCATCAGTTATTAGGGGGCACGTCAGATGATCATATCCAATTCATATGGAAGTCCTGGGTCTGTCTTCCTTATGATCGGGGTGGCATCTGGTTCTCAATGTGCCAGCATCAAGGCACCTTCAGGGAGCTCAGTACCTGAGCCTCAATCAAGCCTCATCCTCCAAATACACAGGGAAGGGTGATGCAGCGAAGGGTAACGTCAGGAGTCAGGTCATGGACTGGTAAGATGAATACTTTGTTGGGGTAAAGCAGGCTGCAGGGCTGTCCAGGCAAGGGCATACCTGGGGACAGCTCTGGGAGGTGTGGGGTAAGGAAGGGAAGTCACCTCAGAAAAGGGAAAGCGACAGAATGTGTGTGAAGCCCAGAAATGGCATTTGCCGTTAATTAGCACATGTGAGAGTTAGACGGGTATGTGAATGCAAGGTCAAGGTTTGGAAAAATGACTTTTCAGTATGTCTTTGGTATCAGACATACGAAAGGCTGCTTTGTAGTTCGTGTTAATGTAACAATAAATTCATTGATTCCATTGCTTTAACATTTGAAGTTTTTGCTTTTTTTTCAACAAAACAAAATTGTGATGGCATCTGCAGAAGCTCAGTAAAACACTATACACTGAAAAACAGCAAAATAAGCTTTAAAAAAATAAAATTAAGTAATTATAAAGTTACAAAAAGTGGCCATCTACTGATGGGGCAAACGAACAATTTCAACATTCAGTCATTTATTGCACATGGGGTCTGATGAATTAAAGGAATACCAATCAGAGTGTTGGGGGCTGGCGTATTGGCAGTTTGAAGTACCATACAGCTCAGGGCTGAGTGCTTTGTCTCACGCCTGTAATCCCAGCACTTTGGGAGGCCAAGGCAGGTAGATTACTTGTGCTCGGGAGTTCAAGACCAGCCTGAGCAACATGGCAAAACCCTGTCTGTATAAATAAAGTCCCCACCTCACCCACCCCCGCCCAGAAAAATTAGCTGGGCATGGTGGTGTGCCCCTGTAGTCCCAGCTATTCAGGAGGCTGAGGTGGGAGGATCACTTGAGCCCAGAAGGTGGAGGTTGCAGTGAGCCAAGATTGTGACACTGCACTCCAGCCTGAGCAAGAGAGTGGGACCCTGTTTCAAAACAGAACAAACAAACAAAAAAACCAAACATAGACCCAAACCCTTTACAGAGGCGTTTCTAAATTGGGAGATTTGGCCAAGTACAATGGCTCATGTCTGTAATCCCAGTATTCTGGGAGGCTGAGGTGGGAGGATTGTTTGAACCCAGGAGTGTGAGGCTGCAGTGAGCTATGATCACACCACTACACTCCAACCAGAGTGACAGAGCAAGACCCTCTCTCTAAAAAAACAAAACAAACAAACAAATTGGGAGATTTGGTAAATTCACATCTGACCTGTAGAACTACCTGAGTTGAGAGTCACCCTTTGCTCTGGATGTACTGTTTAATTAAAGCTGAAAATCTCTCCCCAGGATTCCTACTGGAGCAAGTCATGCCAAGCCCAACCTTCCTAGCAAGAGTTTTCACAGCCTTCTAGCTCTCAGCACACTTGCAGCATTCTGTATCAGGTTACCCTGTACAAACAAGCACAAGAGAAGACACCAGCATCACCAGCAGGGGAATTCTAGAGGTTTAGAATTCTATCAGCACGTGTGTCACTAAAAGCCATTATGGGGGGACTATGTCAGAATATATGTAACTAGCTGTCAGGTCTTTCCAAGTTGCCTCAGCCTTTCTACATAGACTGGTCTTCGACTACCCTTGAGTCTAGAAGTTGGGCACAGAAAGGGAAGCCTTTAGCTGACTATAGGAGGTGCCTCTTGTGGCTCCATGTGCTTCTTACACACCACCCCTAGCTTGAGTGATGCCTCTGCCAGCGCACCCTCATCCACACAATCTCTAGGAAACATGCTTCAAATATTCTGTCTTTGAAAAGACAACCGTGCAGAAAATAAGCTTTCCTTTAGTGTGCAGTATTTTATTCAGTGCAATTCTAAAGGCAAACTTGAATTCAGTTGTACTCTTTCTGCACAAGAAATGAAACTTCTCAGAGGCTCAAAAGCTGAGCTCTGTGGACTCCATGACAAAATCTGCACATCCACTGCCAACCCTCTTGGTTTCTGAAACCAACCTTTCTTCCTGCTCTCCTCTTTAAGAGCAAAACCCAACATGTGTAAGGTCAGAGCAAGTGGTAGCCAGGAAAAGCTTGGGGACCCCTTTCATACCCAGAGGGCATGAAGAAAGAAAACATGTCCTTGGCCGGGCGCGGTGGCTCAAGCCTGTAATCCCAGCACTTTGGGAGGCCGAGACGGGTGGATCGCAACGTCAGGAGATGGAGACCATCCTGCCTAACACGGTGAAACCCCGTCTCTACTAAAAAATACAAAAAACTAGCCGGGCGAGGTGGCGGGCGCCTGTAGTCCCAGCTACTCGGGAGGCTGAGGCAGGAGAATGGCGTGAACCCGGGAGGCAGAGCTTGCAGTGAGCTGAGATCCGGCCACTGCACTCCAGCCTGGGCGATAGAGCAAGACTCCATCTCAAAAAAAAAAAAAAAGAAAACATGTCCTCTGCCAAAGGCAAAATGGAGTTTGTGAACCAGGAGTGGTGGGTCACACCTGTAACCTCAGCATTTTGGGAGGCCGAGGTGGCCGATCACCTGAGGTCAGGAGTTAGAGGTCAGCCCGGCCAACATGGCAAAACCCTGTCTCCACTAAAAATATAAAATGTAGCCGGGTGTGGTGGTGAGCACTTGTAATCACAGCTACACAGTGAGCCAAGATCCCACCACTGCACTCCAGCCTGGGCAACAGAGAGAGACTCTGATTCAAAAAAAAAAAATCACACAAAATTATTATTATTTTGAGACAGGGTCTCACTCTTCTCTCAGGCTGGAGTGCACTGGTGCGATCACAGGTCACTGCAGCCTTGACCTCCTGGGCTCCAACAATCCTCCCACCTCAGCCTCCCAAATACCTGGGACAGCAGGCCAAGAGCCACATGCCTAATTTGTGTGTGTGTGTGTAGAGATAGGGTCTTGCTATGTTTCCCATGCTGATCTCAAACTCCTGGGCTCAAGCAATCCTCCTACCTACAGCCCTCCCTAAGTGCTGGGATTACAAGTGTGAGCCATCATGCCTGGCCCCACAAAATGATTTTTAAAGTCAGTTAGAAATCAGACATACACTAGAAAGAAATACACTTGATGGAGAGATGGGAATCCTGACTCTGCTTCACACTGTTCTGTATTATTTTGAATTATTTACATGTAGTTTTCTTTCCCCCAATTGAAAGAAAAGTTATAATGAAGAGGGGAAACTCCTTAAGGCCAATTATCTGAGAAGCTAGTAGTCCAGGGCTAAATTGTGAAGCTGACCTCTTGAGGTAGTTAACAAAGATGTTTCTCTTCATGTCTTTTTGCCAGTAGCACACTGCCCTAATTACTCCAGCTTTTTGGTGAGTTTTGAAACTGGGAAGTATGAGTCCTTCAGCTTTATTCTTTTTCAAGTCCATTTTTGCTTTTCTATGTCTCTTGCATTTCCATATGTATTGTGGAATATGCTTGTGGATTCTGCACCAAGCCAGCAGGAATCTTAATAGAGACTGTGTTTAATAGAAACTGTGTGTAGACCAATTTGGGGAGCATAGCCATGTTAACAAAATTCTGTCTTCCAATCCATGAATATAGGATATTTTTCCATTTCTTTAGGTCTTCTTTAATTTCTTTCAACGTTTTGTAGTTTTCACAACACAAATTTTGCAATTCTTTTGTTAAATTTATTTCTATGGATTTTTTAAATACTATTCAGAAATGCAATTGTTTCTTATTTCATTTTCAGATTGTCCACTGCAAAGGTATAGAAATACAGTTGATTTCTGTATGTTGACCTCAAAGGATGTGGAGAAAAGAAACGATGGAAAACAATGAGATAGTGTCCCAGAAGACAATTGACCTGACTAGGTATAGCACTAAAGGCCACAAAGAGGCCTGCAAGGTAAAAATTTTACATAAGGTTTTTTTTTTTTTTGAGACAAAGTCTCACTCTGTTGCCCAAGTTGGAGTGCGGTGGCAAGATCGCGGCTCACTGCAACCTCCACCTCCTGGGTTCAAGTGATTCTCCTGCCTCAGTCTTCCAAGTAGCTGGGACTACAGGCACACACCACCATGCCCGGCTAATTTTTGTATTTTTAGTAGAGATGGGGTTTCACTATTTTGGTCAGGCTGGTCTTGAACTCCTGACCTCGTGATCCTCCCGCCTCGGCCTCCCAAAGTGCTGGGATTACAGGCATGAACCACCATGCCTGGCCTGTTTTAATTTTTTTAGACAGAATCTCGCTCTGTTGCCCAGGCTGGAGTGCAGTGGCACGATCTCAGCTCACTGCAGCCTTTGCCTCCTGGATTCAAGTGATTCTTGTGTCTCAGCCTCCCGAGTAGCTAGGATTACAGGCACCCGCCACCATGCCCGGCTAATTTTTGTATTTTTAGCAGAGATGGGGTTACGCCATGTTGGCCAGGCAGGTCTTGAACTCCTGACCTCAAGTGATCCACCTGCCTTGGCCTTCCAAAGTGCTGGGATTACAGGTGTGAGCCACTGTGCCCGGCCAACATATGGCTTTATAACTTGCTTTATTTTTGGTTAACAATTATATGCACATATATTACTATAGGAAAGGAGGACCAACAAAATATTAATGATAATAGCTCTCGATTAAGAATATTTTTCTGGCCAGGTGTGGTGGCTCATATGTGTAATTGCAGCACTTTGGGAGGCTGAGGTGGGAGGACTGCTTGAGCCCAGGAGTTCAAGACTAGCCTGGGCAATATAGTTCAAGACCAGCCTGGGGAACAGCCTGTCTCTACAAAAAGTTTAAAAATTAGCTAGGTGTGGTGGCGTGCACCTGTAGTCCCAGCTACTTGGGAGGCTGAGGTGGGAGGATTACTTGAGCCTGGGAGGTCAAGGCTGCAGTGAGCTATAGTTGGTCTCAAAAAAAAGGAAAAAAAAAAAAAAATTTCTTACTTTGCTTTATCTTTGTTTTATAATTTTTCTATAATGAACATATTACAATAATAATTTTAGAGCATTATATGCTACATATAGTGTTAAACACTATATTTTACATGAATCATCTAATTCTTAACATTTTAATTTCCATTTCATAATGAAGAAATAGGCTGGGTGTGGTGGCATACATCTGTAATCTCAGTACTTAGGGAGGCCAAGGTGGGCGGATCACTTGAGGTCAGGAGTTTAAGACCAGCCTGGCCAACATGGTGAAACCCTGTCTCTACTAAAAATATAAAAATTAGCTGGGTGTGGTGGCATACACCTGTAGTCCCAGCTACTCAGGAGGCTGAGGCACAAGAACTGCTCAAATCCAGGACATAGAGGTTGCAGTGTGCCAAGATCACACCATTGCACTCCAGCCTGGGCATCAGAGCGAGACCCTGTCTCAACATAGTAATAGTAACAATAAAGAAACAAATATTTAAAGTAATTAAATCGTCCAAGGTCATGTAAATTATTTGTGCAATAAGTATTAAAGAATAACACTTAAGGACTATGTTTTTCCTATCTATTTGGCAGATTAATAATACTCACTGCTATCAAAGCTTTGGCAAAATAATAGAATTGCTTAATCTCTCTCTCTCTCTCCTCTCTCTCTCTCTCTCTCTCTCTTTCTTTCTATCTTTCTTTCTTTCTTTCTGTTTTTTAGAGATTGGTTCTCACTCAGTCACCCAGGCTGGGATGCAGAGATCATAGCTCACTGTAATCTCCAACTCCTGGTCTCAAGCCAGACTAATTTTTAAATTTTTTTATAGAGACAGGGTCTCAATTTGTTGACCAGGCTGGTCTCAAACTCCTGGCTTCAAGGGATCCTCTTGGCCTCCCAAAGTGCTGGGATTACAGGCATGAGCCACTCTACCAGGCCTACGTAATCTTTCTGAGGGTTTATCTTATCTTAAAAGGCACCTAACCAGTACTTAACAATAGTTACTAACAATAGAAAACTAAAAATAATACAGATGTCCAATAGTAAGAGAACTGTCACAATTACAATAAACTAATAGATTACTTTTTATGAAACCATTAACAATCCTGTTTTGAACAATATTTAGTTAGAAAAATTGTTCCTATACTTACCTTTGAACTCCATGATCACATTTCCAACTAGATATTTTCACCCGGCTGTCTCATGGTCCAAACTACACAGCAGCAATTAACCATAAGCAAATTCATTTTCTATGCCCCACCCCCATCAGACTTGCTTCTCCATTAGTGTTCCTTCCCTCAGGGAAAGGACACCTCCACACCTTCCTCACCATCACTCCTTTCCCCAACACCCAGCCCATCTTCAAGGCCTGTTAGTATTACCTTCAGATTTATCTTGAGTCCAATTACTTCCCTCCATTCTCACTGTCCCTACACTAGTCCTACTTGAACTATTGCATTAGTCTCTTAACTCTTAAATTCACTCCTCCCTCCCCACTCAAGTTCTTCACGATACAACCAGAGTAATATTTAAAAATTTGGCTGGGCCCGGTGGCTCACACCTGTAATCCTAACACTCTGGGAGGCCAAGGTGGGTGGATCACTTGAGGTTAGGAGTTTAAGACCAGTTTGGCCAACATGGTGAAACCCTGCCTCTACTAAAATACAAAAATTAGCTGGGTGTAGTGGTGGGCGCCTGTAATACCAGCTACTTGGGAGGCTGAAACAGGAGAATTGCTTGAACCCGGGAGGCGGAGGTTGCAGTGAGCCAAGATTGTGCCATTGCACTCTTGCTTGGGCGACAGAGTGAGACTCTGTCTCAAAAACAAAAATAAAATAAAATAAAAAATAAATTGAAACAACAAAAACTCCCCACCCTTAGCTGGTGTGATGGTATTGGGTTATCAGAACTTATTAACATAAGTATCACTACACTTGGTGTTAATATATAACACCCCATTGCTAAATTTGACTGTCTTTAAAAAATCCCAATTCTATCTTTCCCCTACTTAAAACTCTAGCAATATCATTATTGTTAAGATAAAATATAAAACACTGGACATGGCCCATGAGTTCTGTATGATTTGGACTCCTTTCCTCTATTGTCTAGTAATTTGGACACCAGGTCAGGCTTAATAATTTACTGTTCCCTCACCAGACACACATACCCTTGATAAGCCAGTATCTTTAAATGTTAGTCAGACATTTATTTAGGGGAGATAGAAATAATTTTCTTTTCCTTTTTTTTTTGAGAGAGTCTTGCTCTGTTGCCTAAGCTGGAGTGCAGTGGTGCAGTCTCAGCTCACTGCAACCTCTGCCTCCCAAGTTCAAGTGATTATCCTGCCTCAGCCTCCCAAGTAGCTGAGATTACAGGCATGCACCACCATGCCCAGCTAACTTTTTTTTTATTTTTAGTACAGACAGGGTTTCACCATGTAGGTCATGCTGGTCTCGAACTCCTGATCTCAAATGATCTGCCTGCCTCGGCCTCCCAAAGTACTGGAATTACAGGCTTGAGCCACCCCACCCAGCCAGAATTTAATCTTTCCTTTCTTTTTTTTTTTTTTTTTTTTTCATTTTTTAGGACAGAGTCTCATTTTGTTGCCAAGGCTGGAGTGCAGTGACCTGATCACAGCTCACCACAGCCTCCACCTACAACGCTCAAGCAATTCTCCCATCTCAGTGCTCCTGGGACTGTAGGTGCACACCATGCCCAGCTAATTTTTAAAATTATTTGTAGAGACGAGGTTTCACCACGTTGCCCAGGGTGGTCTTGAACTCCTGGGCTCAATCAGCCAGCCTCAGCCTCCCAACCAAAGTGCTGGGATTACAGGCAAGAGTCACTGCACCTGGCCAGAGTTTTCTTTTAGAAACAAATTGATTTACCAGTTCATTTCTTTCAGCCAAAGTGGAGTCAAGGTTCTGAAATAGTTTGGCAAAAGATTTCTCACTTCCTGTAATTCTTATTTTCTCTTCGGTAATGAGTGTATGTGTGACAGACATTTTCTTCGACACAGAAACATACTGAGAACATATTGTTTTTTAAATTAAAAAATATCCAGCCTGGGTGACAGAATGAGACCCTGTCTCAAAAAATAATAATAAAATAAAAATAAAGCACTTGTTCCTGAAAATTATATGCCACTACATGTACTATTCCTTGAAATTCTGAAGAATTCTAATTGACTAGAACTGCACATCATGTAAGCCAAATATTGTACTCAGTAGACTACAGAGGAGTTATTTCCCCTGGCAGCTGTAGTTCTTTCTGGCAGGTGTGGGACTAGTTTACATTTCTTTTTTTTTTTTTTTTTTTTTTTTTTTTGAGACGGAGTCTCGCTCTGTCGCCCAGGCTGGAGTGCAGTGGCCGGATCTCAGCTCACTGCAAGCTCTGACTCCCGGGTTCACGCCATTCTCCCGCCTCAGCCTCCAGGGTAGCTGGGACTACAGGCGCCCGCTACCTCGCCCGGCTAGTTTTTTGTATTTTTTAGTAGAGACGGGGTTTCACCATATTAGCCAGGATGGTCTCGATCTCCTGACCTCGTGATCCACCCGTCTCGGCCTCCCAAAGTGCTGGGATTACAGGCTTGAGCCACCGCGCCTGGCCTAGTTTACATTTCAATCAAAGTTAACTGGCATATGGCCAGGCGCAGTGGCTCACGCCTGTAATCTCAGCACTTTGGGAGGCCGAGGTGGGTGGATCACTTGAGGCCAGGTGTTTGAGACCAGCCTGGCCAACATGGTGAAACCCCGTCTCTACTAAAAATACAAAAATTAGCCGGGCGTGGTGGTGGGTGCCTGTAATCTCAGCTAAGCAGTAGGTTGAGGTGGAAGAATCGTTTGAACCCGGGAGGCGGAGGCGGCCGTGAGCTGAGATCACACCACTGCACTCCAGCCTGGGCAACAGAGGGAGACTCCATCTCAAAACAAAACAAAACCCACAAAGTTAACTGGCATATTTTCTGTTGTACTTTTTGTGCTTAGTAGATTCATGTTCTAGACAATTCTCAGATCATTTGTTCAATTTGGCTCTGTTCCAGCCTCTTTCCTGCCTTTCTCCTTCTTCTCTATTATCTGACAACTGTAGTCTTTAGACTTACACAAAATACCAGGTTCCCACCTGTCTGCAGACCATTGTATTAGGTTGGTGCAAAAGTAATTGCTGTTTTTGTCAAACGGCCAGAACGCAATTGATTTTGCACCAACCTAATACATGCTGTACACTCAGCCAGGAAAGCTCATCCTCCTCTTCCTTTCCTCTTCACCTGGGACACAGCTATAACCTTCAGTCCTCAGCTTAAGGGTCCCTTCCTCAAATGATCTCATAGTTTCTGTACTTTTCCTTCTGGCAGTTCTTGGAATGTGCATGCACGCACAGATATTTAATATTTATGTACCCCAAAAGATTGCATGCTCCATGAAGTTAATACCTACCTTAAAAACTTGATATAGGGCTGGGCGCAGTGGCTCATGCCTGTAATCCCAGCGTTTTGGGAGGCTGAAGAGGGTGGATCACCTGAGGTCAGGAGTTCAAGACCAGCCTGACCAACGTGGAGAAATCCTGTCTCTACTAAAAATACAAAATTAGCTGGGTGTGCTGGTGCATGCCTGTAGTCCCAGTTACTCGGGAGGCTGAGGCAGGAGAATCACTTGAACCTGGGAGGCAGAGGTTGTGCTGAGCCAAGAACGCGCCATTGCACTCCAGCCTGGGCAACAAGAGCAAAACTCTGTCTCAAAAAAAATTTTTTTTTATAGTTGTACATATTTATGGGGTACATGTGGTATTTTTATACAGGTATACAATATTTAATGACCAAATCAGAGTAACTGGGATATCTATCACCTCAAATATTTATCTATTCTTTGTATCGGGAACATTACAATTCTTCTCTTTTGAAATATACGATGTTATTGTTAACCATAATTTTCCTACTGTATTGACTACAGAACACTTACTCTTTTTATGTATCTGTATTTTTGTACCCATTAACCAACTTCTCTTCATCTTCCCTCTCCTCATCCCCTCCCAGCCTCTGGTAGCCACCTCTACTTTCATGAGATCCACTAGTCTCAGCTACTTGGAAGGCTGAGGTGGGGGATCACTAGAGCCCAGGAGATGGAGACTGCAGTGAGCTGAAGTCGTGCCACTGCACTCAAGCCTGGGTGACACAGTAAGACTGTCTCAAAAAAAAAAAAAAAAAAAGAGATGGGGTCTTGCCATGTTGCCCAGTCTGGTCTGGAACTTCTGGGCTCACACGATCCTCCCGCCTCAGCCTCCCAAAGTGCTGGGATTACAAGACTATCTATCTCTTTGACATACTTATTTCCTTTCTTTTGGATACATACCCAGCAGTGGGAATACTGGATCATATGGCAGTTCTATTTTTAGTTTCTGAGAAACTCTGTGCTGTTTTCCTTTATTTTTTTATAGAGAGAGAGTCTTGCTACATTGCCCAGGCTGATTTCGAACTCCTGGGCTCAAGTCATCTGCCTGCCTCAGCCTCCCAAGGTGCTGGGACTACAGGTGTGAGCCTGCATGCCCTGCCAATACTATTTTCCATAATGGCTGTACTAATCTACATTCCCACCAACAGGATATGAGCATTCCCTTTTCTTCTCATCCTTGTCAACATTATGTATTTTTTTTTCTTTTGATAACAGCCATTCTAACTGGGCTAAGATGATCTCTCATTGTGGTCTGGATTTGGATTTCCCTGATGATTAGTGATAGTGAGCATCTTTTCACATACCATTTCTATGTTGGCCATTTGTATGTCATCTTTTGAGATACGTCTATTCTGGCCGGGCGCGGTGGCTCAAGCCTGTAATCCCAGCACTTTGGGAGGCCGAGACGGGCGGATCACGAGGTCAGGAGATCGAGACCATCCTGGTTAACACGGTGAAACCCCGTCTCTACTAAAAAATACAAAAAAAAAAAAAAAAAAAAAAAGAGATACGTCTATTCAGCAGGTCTTTTGCCCATTTTTTTTTTTTTCTTTTTTTGAGATGGTTGCCTAGGCTGGAATGCAGTGATAAGATTTTGGCTCACTCACTGCAATCTCCGCCTCCCAGGCTCAAATAATCCTCCCATCCTCAGCCTTCTGAGTAGCTGGGATTACATGCACAGGCCACCATGCCCAGCTAATTTTTTGTATTTTTGGTAGACACAGGGTTTCATCATGTTGCCCTGGCTGGTGCCCATTTTTTAATTATATTTTTTTCCTTGAGTTTCTTATATATTCTAGTTATTAATCCCTTGTCGGATGGATAGCTTGCGAATAGTTCTCCCATTATGTAGGTTGTTTCTTCACTGTTTCCTTTGCTGTGCAGAAGCTTTTTAACTTGATGTAATCTCATTTAAGACCTATCATTTCTTAAATCACTGTCTCCTAAGCACCAAGCCTGGCAATCGTTCATAAAGTGATTTCAAACATTTAATGTATAAACATAACAGTAACTGTAAACGGTGGGATACAAAACCATTTACCTGATTATCCCAATATGCTGAGAAAATAAATCTGCATAGAAGAAAAGAGAAATACACTAATTAAGAAGGGAAAGTGTCCTTTTTTTTTTTTTAACAAAACTAAATGGAAACATAATAAACTAATGTAAGCGGTAACCTGTGGAGGAGTAGGAAGACTCTTCTAAGAAAGGTCTATTTACTTTAAAATCTGGTTATCATTTCTGAAACATTATACCGTATTATCTATTCAAAAAACATTAAATGTTTAGAGGGCAGACAATACACTAAAACATTAATAGTGATTATCCCGGAAGGGTGGCAGTCAGGTTTTGTTTTCTGCTTCTGTACTTTTACGACCAGAAAAAGGCTGCACTTTTTGGAAAACATGTTTGGCGACCTCGGAGAACACCGTCTCTGTGGAGTCGGGAAGGAGGAGGGCCGGGATGCGAAGGCAACGCTTTGTAGGTGATCGGATGGATTTGTTCCCACATGGGAGAGACCAGAGCACCGCATGTTTGTATACTACCAAGAGGGAAACACGAAAAAAGCAGAGCATAGAAACGCAAGCACAGGATGGTGGTGGCCAAGAGGCGCCTGCCCCTAGCGACCTCACTTCCGCGGCCAGTGCGAGAGGCCAGGGAGCTCCAGCTCTGCCTGTAAGGTCTCGGAAGTACGCAGCGGAGAGGACGAAAAACGGAGGGCCAGTCTGTTGCGGCTGTGGTAGAGACGAGAAACCAGGAAGAAGAGGCTCACCTTCCACTCAGCGACCGTAACCACCGCAGCGGAAGGCGAGCGTAGACATCAGCAGCAGCGGTCCCCGGAAATCTCGCCCTTTGTCTTGGCGGAAGCCGGAGACGGAAAGACGCGCGCAGCAGGGGCGGGACTGGAGAGGGGCCCCGCGCGCGGATCTCGCGAGAGCGTTAGAGGGCGGAAGCGCTATTCGAGCAGGATGAGGTTCGTGGTTGCGTTAGTCCTCCTGAGCGTCGCAGCGGCTGGTAAGACCCTCTATCCCGCATCCCACTCTTGCCCCCAGATCCCCCATTCTCACCTGGGCAGGTAACTTCTAGGCTCGCTTCTTCCCTGCCGGACCCACCTCTCCGCTCGCCATCATCTCCCGCCCCACCCCCCAATCCCTGTTTCCCCGCTGCTCCCAATATCTTCCAGCTCTGAGGAGTTCCTTCTTCCGGCCTGCCCTTCTCTGGTGCTAACTCGTTTTTCTATTTTAGGAGCCGCGCCGCTCTCGAACACCACAAGTGTCAAGAAAGAAGAAGCTGGAGTTCGGCCTTCTACAGAAAACGTCTCTACTTACCCCACCTTGAGCCAACGGCCTGGAGACTCTACCAAGTCGGATCCGGAGCCGCACACTTCAGTAGACAGCCCTAGCAGGTCGGATCCAGAGCCGCAGACTTCAAAAGACAGTCCTAGCAAGTCGGGTGCGGAGGCGCAGACCCCAGAAGACAACCCCAACAAGTCGGGTGCGGAGGCAAAGACCCAAAAAGACAGCTCTAGCAAGTCAGGTTCGGAGGCTCAGATCACAAAAGACAGCTCCAGCAAGTCGGGTGCGGAGGCAAAGACCCAAAAAGACAGCTCTAGCAAGTCAGGTTCGGAGGCTCAGATCACAAAAGACAGCTCCAGCAAGTCGGGTGCGGAGGCAAAGACCCAAAAAGACAGCCCTAGCAAGTCGGGTTCGGAGGCGCAGACCACGAAAGACAGCACTAGCAAATCGGGTGCGGAGGCGCCGACCACAAAAGACGTCCCTAATAAGTCGGGTGCCGACGGCTCTAGCAGGTCGGGTGCGGAGGATCAGATCCCAAAAGACGTCCCTAACAGGTCAGGTGCGGAGAAGCAGACTCCCAAAGACGCCGCTAACAAGTCCGGTGCAGAGGAGCAGGGCCCAATAGACGGGTCTAGCAAGTCAGATGCGGAGGAGCAGACCCCAAAAGACGGCCCTAGCAAGGTGGTTCCAGAGCAGCCTTCCAGGAAAGACCATTCCAAGCCCGTCTCCAACCCTTCTGATAACAAGGAGCTCCCCAAGGCTGACACAAACCAGTTAGCTGACAAAGGGAAGCTTTCTCCTCATGCTTTCAAAACCGAATCTGGGGAGGACACTGACCTCATTTCTTCCCCGCAGGAGGAAGTTAAGTCTTCAGAGCCTACTGAGGATGTGGAGCCCAAAGAGGCTGAAGATGATGATACAGGACCGGAGGAGGGCTCACCGCCCAAAGAAGAGAAAGAAAAGATGTCCGGTTCTGCCTCCAGTGAAAACCGTGAAGGGACACTTTTGGATTCCAGGGGTAGCGAGAAGGATGACCGTTATAAGGAGAGTTCTGGAAATGCCAGCGCGGAGAGCAGCCACTTCTTTGCATATCTGGTGACTGCAGCCATTCTTGTGGCAGTCCTCTATATCGCTCATCACAACAAGCGGAAGGTAGGTCTAGAGCGGCCTTCGGGAGGGGAGTGGGGTTTCCAGCACCCTGGAAGCTTGGGTTTGGGTGGGTATCCTATCACTGGATGCCCGTGAGCACTGGGGACTTTAAAACAAACTTCAGTTTTTTTCCTCGGGCCCCATTAGGCCTTTTTACTCTTGTTTTGTGAATCGTGTTTTCATCCTGTCATCTATTTACTTTGAGTGTCCTCTGCTACTGCATTAGGAGCCAAGTTAGGCCATTATTAGGATCTGACCTGACGTGGAATCTCCTCCCATAACTTTGCACTTGGGCCCTTCACAGCCTCAGAGGACCTGAGTACTTGACAGTTAAAGCACGTACCTTCCATCCTATTTCCATTCTTGAGACGACATATCATTTCTAGTTTCCTTTCCCAACATTCTCTCTTCCATCAGTGGCACAAAGAATAGTTTCAATTACTGCATCTTCAATACCAGCAACAAGGAGCCCAGGGACTTCTGCAATTAATAATAATTAGAAGAAAGCCCAGAAATTGCACAGACACGTACACCTGTGACTTTTTCAGCAGGGTTTGGTCTGTTTATTAGCAACCACTCTAATGACAAAATGATTGCATTTCATATTGAGCCCCCAAAATTTAGAAGCTAGTTTCTGTAACCTGCTTAAAATTGGAGAGGCCATTTCTGGCCATGAGGCCTGTGGCTAGAAAGAATAGAGGGGAAGACCTTTAGTAAAAATGTGCATTCCTGGCTGGGTGCAGTGGCTCATGCCTGTAATCCCAGCACTTTGGGAGGCTGAGGCGGGAGGATCGCTTGAGCCCAGGAGTTCGAGACCAGCCTGGCCAACAAAGCGAGACCTCGTCTCTACATACAATAAAAAAAAAATTAGCCAGATGTGGTGGACGTGTGTGGGCCCAGCTAGTCTGGAGGCTGAAGTGGGAGGATGGCTTGACTGTGGGAGGTCGAGGCTTCAGTGAGCCATGGTCACGCCACTGCACTCCAGCCTGGGTGACGGAGTGAGACCTGTCCTCAAAGAAAAAAAAGTGCATTTCTTTTTTTTTTTTTTTTTTTGAGACGGAGTCTCACTCTGTCACCCAGGCTGGAGTGCAGTGGCCGGATCTCAGCTCACTGCAAGCTCCGCCTCCCGGGTTTACGCCATTCTCCTGCCTCAGCCTCCCGAGTAGCTGGGACTACAGGCGCCCGCCACCATGCCTGGCTAGTTTTTTTTGTATTTTTTAGTAGAGACGGGGTTTCACCTTATCAGCCAGGATGGTCTCCATCTCCTGACCTTGTGATCCGCCCGTCTCGGCCTCCCAAAGTGCTGGGATTACAGGCTTGAGCCACCATGCCCAGCCAAAAAAGTGCATTTCTTATTCTATGTCCAGGTGTACATTATGCAGGGTAACCTTGGTCATGAAATGAGAGTGACAGAGAGTATAGTTGATGTAGCAACGTGGGATGAAAGAGTACATTTGTAGATAGGAAATTCTGATTATGATTATTTTTAAAGGAATGTCCTATTGTAGATATCTCTAGGAAGGAGTTGATAGATCTTTGACTTGTGTACCTTTGAATGAATCATACAGACTTCCTCCCACACGCTAGAACTCAGACAGCCTTCTATTTGTTATTTCCTATTAAGCGATACAAAAGATTCTGATGTAATTAGGCTCTGTCTTTCTTAAACTGGTTAAAGTTTAAATAGACCTCTGTGAGTGTACTTCTCTTTCTACAGTCAGGGTCATTAACAAATATGCTACCAGGTGACTGCCTCTGATTTCAGAGACTGAACTATGTCATTACCTGTTAATCATTTTCTTTTTCTTTTCCTCAGATCATTGCTTTTGTCCTGGAAGGAAAAAGATCTAAAGTCACCCGGCGGCCAAAGGCCAGTGACTACCAACGTTTGGACCAGAAGGTAAGGAAGGAGGAGCCAGGTCCACGGGAGGGATAGTTAACGTTAGATGGACCCAGTAGTGGGCTTGCGTTTGCCATGGCAGCAGTGGCCGATTCTGGGGGTGCTGTTGCTGTTGCATTCACCCTTTTTAGACAACAAACTAGAAACATCTAGATACACATATCTCTGACGTTAGAGCTAGAAGAGACCTTCGAATACTCTACAGCAGCTCCCTCCCTTGACAGATGAGGAAATAGGCCCGCACAGAAACATTCATTTTTTTTTTTCCGCTAAGTTTCTACTGCAAGTTAGTGGCAAAATCAGGACCTGATAGCAACTCCCTGGTCTCCCAGTCTTGAGCTTTCTGCATTCTACCAGCACTCCATAAACTTTAATAGGCATTTGAATCACCTTGGGGAATTTTGATAAAAAGCATTGTCTGATTCATTTGATGTGGGGTGGAGCCTATATTTCTACATTCTTTTTTTTTTTTGGAGGCAGAGTTTCGCTCTTGTTGCCCAGGCTGGAGTACAGTGGTGCAATCTCGGCTCACTGCAACCTCTGCTTCCTGGGTTCAAGCTATTCTCCTGCTTCAGCCTCCCAAGTAGCTAGGATTACAAGTGCCACCACCATGCCCAGCTAATTTTGTATTTTTGGTAGAGATGGGGTTTCTCCATGTTGGTCAGGCTGGTCTTGAACTCCCAACCTCAGGTGATCCACCTGCCTCAACCTCCCAAAGTGCTGGGATTACAGGCATGAACCACCATGCCCAGCCTAGGCATGGTGGAAGTTCTCAGGTGAAACCAAATGCCACTGGATCCACACTTTATGTGGTAAAGCACTAGACTACGCTCCCTGAAAACAGAAGCCCAGAAGCACATAGGCCTCTAACTCCCTACATCAGCCTGGCTTAAGCACTGTGGGCTGGAGTTCCTGAGTACAGCCAATCGATTCCTCTGTCAGAGAGATAAGCCCTCCTTCCACCCCTATTGGGGGAACCCCCACTCCCAGTATTTAAACGTAGGTTCTTTCTATTTTTCCTAAGTGTCGGCTGGTCTGAGAAATAAAGAGAAAGAATACAAAGAGAGGAATTTTACAGCTGGGCCTCTGGGGGTGACATCATATATTGGCAGGACCGTGATGTCCCCCTGAGCTGCAAAACCAGCAAGTTTTTATTAGAGATTTCAGAAGGGGAGGGGGTGTATGAACAGGGGGTGTATGAACAGGGAGTAGGTCACAAAGATCACATGCCTCAAAGGGCAATAAAGATCACAAGGCAAAGGGCAAAGCAAAAATCACAAGGCAAAGGGCAAAATTAGAATTACTGATAAGGTTCTGTATTCAGCTATGCACATATTGTCTTGATAAACGTCTTAACAGAAAACAGAGTTCGAGAGCAGAGAACAGGTCTGACCTCAAGTTTACCGGGGTGGGATTTTTTTCCCTACCCTAATAAGCCTGAGGGTACTGCAGGAGACCAGGGCGTATTTCAGTCCTTATCTTAACTGCATAAGGCAGACACTCCCAGAGCAGCCATTTATAGACCTCCCTCCAGAAATGCAGTTCTTTTCCTAGGGTCTTAATATTTAATATTCCTTGCTAGGAGAAGAATTTAGCAATATCTCTCCTACTTGCACATCCGTTTATAGGCTCTCTGCAAGAAGAAAAATATGTCTCTATTCTGCCCAACCCCACAGACAGTCAGACCTTATGGTTGCCTTCCCTCGTTTCCTGAAAATTGCTGTTGTTCTGTTCTTTTTCAAGGTGCACTGATTTCATATTGTTAAAACACCCATGTTTTACAATCAGATTTCATATTGTTCAAATATACACGTTTTACAATCAGTTTGTACAGTTAACGCAATCATCACAGGGTCCTGAGGTGACATACATCCTCAGCTTCCTAAGATAACAGGATTAAGAGATTAAAGTAAGACAGGCATAGGAAATTATAAGAGTATTTCTAGGGAAGTGATAAATGTCCATGAAATCTTCACAATTTATGTTCCTCTGCTGTGGCTCCAGCCGGTCCCTCCATTTGGGGTCCCTGACTTCCGTCAACACACCCCATGGCAGCAGAGCTGAGCAAGGGTCTCTCTAAAGACAACCTGTCTAAGTAGGAAGAGTGTACTCTACTGCATTGCTACCAGTGTGCACCCTTCCTTCTGGTTTCACATAGCAACAAGCAGGACATTGGCAAAGAACCATTGGTGGCCCAAATATGAATTGTTCCCAAACTTCCTGCAGGGAACATGATTCTCTTGTACAACTCAATATTAGCTACAGAACGAGCCACTGAGCTCACAACATCTTTGCTAACTAGTCCAGTAGGCCAGCTTTACAATTTAGCTCTGGACTACTACCTTTTCAGATAATTGACTTTAAGGATTTCCCCTTTTTATGATATTTGTTTGTTTTTGAGACAGAGTCTTACTCTGTTATCCAGGCTGGAGTGCAGTGGCTCAATCTTGGCTTACTGCAACCTCCACCACCCAGGTTCAAGCAATTCTCCCGCCTCAGCCTCCCAAGTAGCTGGGATTACGGGCGCCCACCACCACGCCCAGCTAATTTTTAGATTTTTAGTAGAGACGGGGTTTCACCCTTTTGGCCAGGCTGGTCTTGAACTCCTGACCTCAAGTGATCCACCCACCTCAGCCTCCCAGAGTGCTGGGATTACAGGCGTGAGCCACCATGCCCAGCTTGTGATTTTAAAAAAAATACACATGTGGCTGGGCACAGTGGTTCATGCCTGTAATCCCAACAGTTTGGGAGGCTGAGGCAGGAAGATCACCTGAGGTCAGGAGTTCGAGATCAGTCTGGCCAACATGGTGAAACTCCATCTCTACTAAAAATACAAAAATCACCTGGGCATGGTAATCCCAGCTACTACTGAGGAGGCCAAGGTGCGGGAATCGCTTGAACTTCAGAGGCAGAGGTTGCAGTGAGCCAAGATCGTGCCACTGTACTCCAGCTTGGGCGACAGAGCAAGACTCCGTCTCAAAAACAAAACAAAAACAAAACAAAAAACACATGTAAATGATTCACAACAATACAGAACAGTATGAGGCAGAAGCCAGGATTCTTATCTCTCCAAGTGTATGTCTTTCTAGTGTTATGTTTCATTTCAAACTTTAAAAATCATTTTGTGTGCTATTTTAATTAATTGCTGTTTCTGTGATGGTGGGTCAGTATGTCTTAATTCTGAATGTGTTCCCTGCACCTCCTAAAAGATCTTTTTTTTCCTCCCCAAAGTCATAACAGAATGGTATATTCCTCTGGAAAAAGATGAACGTCACCAATGGATTGTGCTGCTCTCGTTTCAGCTTTGAATTTTTTGTCCTTGAGAACCTTGTCCTCCCTGCTGATTTGTTTCTAAATCAAAAGAAATGAAGAAAAAAGTACTGTGACCTAAGAGACACCCTCCTCTAGGATTTAGTGGCAAGTCTGGGCTGGCAGAGGTAGGGGGTTGCTTTGGGGTTTTGCACCTGCACTTTGGTGACATCGTTCTTCTGTGTTCCCTTTATTTATGCTGGTGGCTTCCATCCATTCCTCCTCTGAGTGTGAGTGGAGGGCCATGTGGAAACACGGCTATGACCAAAGGGATATCCCAGTCTGGGCAGGTTGCGCTGCTGACCACCCTCCCTTGGGGCCCGGGCTCTGTAGGAAAGTTGGCCCTTGATTGTGGCATTGCACTCTCACGGTTTCTCTCTGCAGACCTAGGGGAAAACTGCAGGTAGAAGTGCTTTTCTACTAAGGCCTCTTACTTTTGGGGGGATGTGCCCTACAGAAGACATAGAAGATGGGGAAATGCCGATGGGCAAAGAGCTACTTCGAATACATAATTCTCTTCAAAGACTTCAGCAGCAAACCAAAACAGCAGGTTAAAAAAAAAAATGCTTTTCTGGGTGCAAGTCTAACCTGTCTAGCATGAGATCTTCTTGATTTTCTGATTATTTTGTGTAACTTGAAACAAAGTGAATCAGCTTCCACTTGGTTGTGCCGAGCATAAAACAGAACTTGGGCTTCCTAATAGGCCACTGTCCCATCACAGATTTTTAAAATAAATATGATTTGAAATAGTGTGATCTTTCACACAATCATACTCAGTAGGAACTTTTTGAAATAGGGCAACTTCATGTTTCATGCGAGAAAACATGAAGGAGGGTTTTGGTTTTGGTCTGCAGTTTTTCCAAAGGGCTTTTATGAGATACATTTCCCACAAAGTCCATTTGGCCTTTGTTGCCTAAAACAGACAAAATAGACTTAGATTTATTAATAGAAACTAACTATACTCTCTGCCCATTTTTACCTCAGTGTATTTAATGGTCCTTTAATCTGATATAAGATGCCAAGGGCATTTGATAAAAATTATTCTTCCATGCCATGTCAGGAGTTAATGCAAATGAAAGAGATTCCGTGGGTTCCCCTGGGATAAGTGAGGTTAGTGTCTTAGACCACACTATTGTTTGAAGGTTTATCTCTTCTAGTCATGCTCTTCCACATTGTAGACAGCCTAAAGAGAGTTGTTTTTGAGCTGATCTCAGGGAAGTACAAATAACTTGGGAGATGAGGGACAAAAGATGATTCTGTGCTGTCAAGGCAGTAAGTCTGAAGAAAGGACCATGCTTCTTATATTATCTTCCACCTTGCTTAAAACAGCCCATAGCTTTGAGTTGACATTTTCATTCTTGGCAGGTAGCCTACTTTATGGAGGTAAGGAATGAAGACTTACCCTTGGGTCATTCTCTGTACTGATGCATCGGTCTTCTGATACTTTGCACCAACCTGAGGAATCTTCTTTTAGGCTCCTCTAGCATCCCCTAAGACCGTGGCTATTGCACTTCTCTCTCCTTGCCTGCCTCCCTTATCCCTGCCTTTCCCCTCCTCGTGTTTTCTGATTGTGCCCATCTATACCAGCTCCTTTCCTTCCACCTTCATATGCACCTGGATTTTTCTGTTCCCAGCTGTCCTATTTGTTATTCATCCTGCTACTTAACTTCTCCAGCATGTTGCTTCCCTTAAGTTGCCATTCATTCTCTTCATGACTTTTACCAACTCACTTCGGTCTCTGTCTGTCAACTAAGCTTTTCTAAAGGTTACCAGTTATCAGATTACCAAATCCATGGCTTTTTCTCAAAGCTTAGTCTTGTCCTTGATGGAACTGGACACTGTTGACCATCCAAATGGAAATTCCCCTTTCTTGATGTCTCTGACAAATGGTCCTTTGCCTTATCTTGTGCTGGTGGGAAAGAGGCCCTCAAAGGCAGGCCTCTCTATTCCTTTGACTGTCTCCTCAGCCATTCACATCCATTCTTCATCCTTGGAGTGAGTGATTCCCAAGTCTTTGTCTTGGCTTAGTACCTAAAGAACCCAGTGCTGCTGGTATAGAATAGTTCAGCTTGGTTGTCACAGAAAGGAATTTCTCTCTTCTGCCCATCAGCCTGTCCCTTCCAGCTGTCCAGGTCAGTCTTCAGTCACCTGAATTCCTAACTGCAGACTTTTGCCCTTTTTCTCTCTCATCACCAAAGTCCTATCCGTTTTTTAAAAAATAAAAGATCCTTAGCTACAGTCTTTTCGTTTTCCTTGCTTCTCTTGTTGCCCACCCCCAGCCCGTTTTACTTCTCTCTTGGATTTTCTGTTTTCAGATCCACATTTACTGGGTTTCCTGTGCAGCTTCTTGGAAAGAAGTTCAATCTTGGAAAGACTGATCTTTCCAAAATATTTGCCCTGGTCTGAAGCTTTGGTCTGAACTTCTCGAGGCTTAGAGAATCCAGTTACAGACTTTTTGGGGTTCAGCATGCTATAGATTGACACCCTCCTGCCTGTCTTTCTCTGCATCCCAACCTGGCCAAGGTCCCTCCTGTGGGGTGCCCATCTGTGCCTTTATTCTGGCTGTGCCCTCGACTTTCCAGCATCCCATGGTTCTTTGGTTAGGTTTCTCTTCCTTCTCTTCTTTCTCCTGCCTTCCCCAATCTGCCTGTTTCTTCAGGGCCCAGCTCGTTTCCTCGTACGCCTTCCTCACTACCCCACCCCACGCTGTCGACTCCTTCCCTCAGCTCCACTAGCTCTTCATCATGCCACTCCTTTCAGAACTTCAACAAACCAGGGCAGTCAGGATCTGAAGTCTTTCTGGTCTCCCCAAGCAAACTAAGCACTTGAGGGACAGCCCTTGGCAATGCTTTCCTGTCTGCTGAGCATGGTGACCTTCCTTAGGACTTCCAGAGTTCAGTTCCTTCTGGCAGATATGTTTTCTTTCTCCATGCCACATGGATGTGACTCAAATGTGGGGTCCCACAGCTTTTCCTGGCTACCACTTGCTGTGACCTTATACATATGTTGGGTTTTGCTCTTGAAGAGGAGAGCAGGAAGAAAGGTTGGTTTCAGAAACCAAGAGGGATGGCAGTGGACGAGTACATTTTGTCACGGAGTCCACAGAGCTGAGCAGACTCTGAGAAGTATCATTGCTTGTGTTGAAAGAATACAACAGGATTTAAGTTTCTCTTTAGAAATTGCACTGAAGAAAGGCAGGGCGCGGTGGCTCACCCCTGTAATCCCAGCACTTTGGGAGGCCGAGGTGGGCGGATCATGAGGTCAAGAGATCGAGACCATCCTGGCCAACATGGTGAAACCCCGTCTCTAATAAAAATACAAAAATTAGCCGGGTGTGGTGGCGTGCACCTGTAGTCCTAGCTACTAGGGAGACTGAAGCAGGAGAATTGCTTGAATCCGGGAGCCGGAGGTTGCATTGAGCTGAGATCATGCCACTGCACTTCAGCCTGCCAATAGAGCGAGACTCCGCTCAAAAAAAAAAAAAAAAAAAGAGCACTGAAGAAAATATCACACAGCAAAGGAAAACTTATTTTCTGCAAGGTGTCTTTTCAAAGATAGAATGTTTGAAGCATGTTTCCTGGAGATTGTGTGGATGAGGGTGAGCTGGCGTCGTTCAGGCTGGGGGGTGTAAGAAGCACATGCAGCCACAAGAGGCACCTCCTATAGTCAGCTAAGGGCTTCCCTTTCTGCGCCCAGCTTTTGGGTGAAGGGTGATTTCTGTTAGACAAATCTGTGCTTCAGTCATAGATGTTAATAGAGGAAGCAATTTTCCTGCTGCAGATCCCTGAAGAGAGTTGCTGAAACAGTCTAGTTCCAGACTCAAGGGAGGTCGAAGGCCAGTCTGTAGAAAGGCTGAGGCAACGGGGAAAGACTTGACAGCTAGTTACATATGCTCTGACATGGTACCCCCATGATGGCTTCCAGTGACACATGTGCTGATAGAATTCTAAACCTCTGGAATTTCCCTGCTGGTTAATTCTGTGGCCCTTGACTGTACAGGGTGGCCTGATGCCAGATGCTGTGGGCGTGATGAGAACTAGAGAACCTGCAGTGTGGAGGAAGCTGTGTGAGGCACCAGACCCTGTGCTTCTGCAGGCCATTTCCTGAAAACCCCTGTTAGAAAGGTTGGGTTTAGTGTGACTTGCTTGAGCAAGAGTCCTTGGGAGAGATTTTGAGGTTTAATTTAACAGTATCTCCAGAGCTAACAGTGACTCCATTCAGCTAGTTCCGCAAGTCAGATGTAAACTTAGAGTCTCCTTTGTGAAGGGTTTGGGTCTGAGCTGTATAGTACGTCAGTGGGTAAGCCCAGCCCTTCATCCTCTGATAGATACCCCTTTAATTCACCAGACTTCATGTTCGATACATTATTAATAGTTGAAATTGTTTCTCTTCTTTTGTATTTTCCCAGTTAATAGATGGCTACTGTTTCCACAATGTTTTATATTTTCAGCTTTTTGTAACTTAATTACTTAATTTTATTTTTTTAAAGCTTGTTGCGGTCTAATGAGAAGTATTTTTCAGTGCATAATGTTTTTCCGAGCTTCTGTTAATGCCATCCCAATGTAGTTTTGTTGAACAGAAACCAAAATAAATTTCAAAATGTTAAAGCAATGGATTTAATACATTTATTTATTTTATTTTATTTTATTTTATTTTATTTTATTTTTGAGATAGAGTCTTGCTCTGTCACCAGCCTGGAGTGCAGTGGTGCGATCTTGGCTCACTGCAACTTCCACCTCCCAGGTTCAAGCGATTCTCCTAACTCAGCCTCCTGAGTAGCTGGGACTACAGGTGTGCGCCACCACGCCCAGGTAATTTTTGTATTTTTAGTGAAGACGCAGTTTCACCATGTTGGCCAGGATTGGTCTCAATCTCTTCCTCGTTATCCGCCCACCTCGGCCTCCCAAAGTGCTGGGATTACAGGCATGAGCCACGGCACCCGGTCAATAAATTTATGAATATTACATTAAGATGAACTACAATAAGACCTTTGGCATGTCAGTTTAACATAAGTGAAAGGTCCTTTTTATGCCTTTTGAGCCTTCCTTCACCTTCCATCCAACACACACAGGTACCAGTAAATTACAGATGCCATTTCTGAGCTTTGCACACTTTCTCTGGCTTTCCATGTTCTGCTCCTGACCAACTCTTCTACCACCTGACTCCTCCCAGCCTGGCTGCCTCTGTTGCTTTCAGTAGCTGGGCCATTGCTGGGAACACTCTGTTGCCTCCCTGTGCTGTCCTCTGCTGTGCCGTTGTCTGGAATGCCTTGCAGCCTGCCTCAACACAATAAGGTAATCTTCTAACCAGTCCATGACCTGACTCCTGACGTCACCCTTCCCTGCGTCACCCTTCCCCGCATATTTGGAGGATGAGGCTTGATTGAGGCTCAGGTACTGAGCTCCCTGAAGGTGCCTTGATGCTGGCACATTGAGAACCAGATGCCACCCCGATCATAAGGAAGACAGACCCAGGACTTCCATATGAATTGGATATGATCATCTGACGTGCCCCCTAATAACTGATGGATCCCGCTGTTACTCCAAAGCTCCAGACCACACCGGGCCAGACACAGGCATTTCCCGTGCCCTGAAGAGCCACTGAACCCAGCACAAAAGAGATCTAGAGCTCTCCAAACCTATGGAATGGCAACCAAAACAATGCCCAGGTTTTGAGTTAAGCCTCATTGGTCTCCCTTCTCCCTCAACAGTGTAGAACTGTGCAGCACAGCACTAAGTGAATGAGAGCAGAAGCCTCAGGACAGACCTGAACCCACCAGCTTGAGCTGACAACACTGCCAGGGGTTCTATCCACCGATGGAATTTTCTGTGATCACTGAGTGAGGAGGCGTGGGTGAGGGATGCAGAGCGCTGCTCGTCATGAGACATCAAGCTATCCAAGTCAATATCCTGTTAGTAGGGACGGGATGTTATAAAAGGCATAATGATCTCACCTGCCGCAGCTGGAAGCAATGATTCCATTGCCCCAGATTTGGAATTGTGATTTAAACTAGGCCTCTCTTCAGGAATCAGAACCAAATTAGAGTGCCTTATATGTGCAAGGAAGTAATGCAGAAAGACATTATGGGTTAAGTCAAGGGAGATGCCCCAGCCATTGGGCAGATTCCTCTGACTCCTCCCTGATGGAACTAATTCTTCTTCTTCTGTGCCTGGATCCTAGAGCCAAGATCCTTAAGGTCTGAGTACAAGTTCCGCTTCAGGATGGCACTGCTGCACAGCAGGGCACCTTGCAGGGCCCCGACCAGCCCACAGGTGAAGATATCCTGGCCTAGGAGGCAAGAGCAGAGGCCCCTGAGCGTGACCCAGGCAGGCCCAGGGGAGGGTGGGGCCCTGGTGCTCTTCCCTCCACATGAGGGCCACCCAGAGCTGGCTCCAATCAGGACCAGGGCCACAGCCTGCCCAAGCAGCCCTGCTCAGGGGATGAGAAGCTGCAGGGGACAGCAGGGCCTGAGGACAGGAAGAGAGGACGTTGGGCGACAGGGGCCCAGGGTCTCAGGTCCTGACAACATGGGGCAGTGAGTATACCTGTCAGGTAGAGGTTGGGGATGGGGCTCTGGGCCCTCAAGGAGGCCATCACACGAGGGTGCAGGCGGCCCAGGTCGTGGTCAGCCCCGTAGCGGGCACCTCGGGGAGCAGCCAGATAGAACTGGTTGGTGAGTGGGGATCCTGCAGTCACACTCTCCACCTGAGGGCACAAAGGGTGAGGCGGGCACGTGAGATCCTGGCTCCCCTCCCTCTTCCACTGTCTCCCATTTGCTGACTGTGGGTATGGGTGCCCTGTCCTTCCCTGGGGCTCATGTCGTGGGGCCCAATTCCCCTGTTTTTGCAAGGAAAGGGCAGAAATGGCACCATGAGGTCCGTCACCACCCCAAATATTTTACCCCCTACCTTCCCCTCCAGCTGTGGGAACAGTTTCATGACCACTGACATAGAGGCTTCCACAAAGGAGTTTTTGAAGGTCTCATAGTCACTGCCCCGCTTTCCCTTCAGCTCCGCCTGCCACTCCTCAAACCACTCGTAGGCGCTGGGTATGAGCATGGTCATGCTGGACCGGCCTGGGGGTCAGAGCTGATATTAGTACTGCCCGGCCCCTCCCTCCAGCCCCTCTCCCGGGACCCGCAGCCCCACCTGGGAATCGGTCCTCCCAGGTCGGATCCTTGGCTGATGGGAAAGCGATGAACAGAAGAGGGATGTGTTCCACAGCCTCTTCCCTGGGCATGGAGACGTAGCGCTCCATCCTGCGTGTGACAGGAG
Source organism: Macaca nemestrina (assembly GCF_043159975.1). Classification (NCBI taxonomy): domain Eukaryota; kingdom Metazoa; phylum Chordata; class Mammalia; order Primates; family Cercopithecidae; genus Macaca; species Macaca nemestrina. The sequence goes on along the minus strand of NC_092137.1, from coordinate 85,912,085 downwards.
TGTGGTACGATCTCCAGGCTTTTGTCCTCAAAACCCCAGAACCACTGCAAGGACTGCTCAGCCCTAGGGACTCCCCACAGGGGTGAAGCTGAGCCACAGCCTTGAGGTGACAAACTTCCAGGAGCAAATTAGAAATTGCCCATTTCCTCCCATTCCATATCCTCTGCTCATTCTCTGAGTCAAGCAGGGAGGCACAGGCCACACGCATACACACCACACACAGACACGTGTGTCTTACGCCTGGTCCATGTCCGTGTCATGGTAAACATAGTAGTTGGTGGACGGCAGATGCAGGTCCTCCTTGGTGCCTTGCAGGCAGATGAAAACAGACATCATGCCTAAGCCAGGCCGAACCATCCCCAGCTGCTGCTTCACACCTGCCAAGGGGAGTGGTTGGTGCCTGTATGAACTATGACCAGAGACGGCCACTCCCTGCTCCTAGGAGAGCTTCAGGGTGCCCGCTCACTGTGTCCTGAGCCTTATCCTCAGTGCCCAGGCCAGTTTTACAGCTGTTTCAACTTGACGTTGGCAGGGGCCTGCTCTTCTATCTCCTCCTGCCTGGGAAGGACACTACCCTGGGTTCCTATTCTTCCACCTCCCCCGCCTCTACACCAAGACCCTTCAGAGGCAGGCGACGCCCAGCCCTGGTCCTCAGCCCCCATGAACTGGCTCAGCACCCGCAGGAGGGTCAGGCTTACTGCCTCCCATCTTCCCCTTCATGTCTTGAAGTGGGAAGCGTGTGACTGGGCTCCCTCTATGAAGACCACACACGTGAACAGCAGCTCATTACCAGCCTGATTTCAGGATTAACTTTTATGCAGCCATGGAGTGAGTGAACATGCATGATTCCTAGTGTGATGTCAGAACACATAGGCCTCCAGAGGGATGCTATGCATGTGAGCAAAGGCAGGCAGCCTGACTGGTACTTGGCATCTCAGGACTCAGCTGGAGGGAGGAGGGAAGAACCGCACTATGGCAGAGGCCGCAGCCACTGTGGGGCACCTGATGTCCCCCAGACCTAAACAGCTGGGCTTCCCCACTCCTCAGCAGATGACCCGAGACCGGTGTTCCAGAAACTGCCCCCACAGATTCTTCTGCTGTCTTCCCATTCCCGGGACCAGCTCTGGCACCTGCCTGAGGGATGCTGGGCCCCTGGCTCCTCTGCTTTTTCCTTTTTTAAAAAATATTTATTTTTAGATGGAGTCTTGCTCGTCGCCCAGGCTGGAGTGCAATTGCGTGATACCTGCTCACTGCAACCTCCGCCTCCCAGGCTCAAGCGATTCTCCTGCCTCAGCCTCCCGAGTAGCTGGGATTACAGGCACGTACCACCACACCCACTAATGTTTGTATTTTCAGTAGAGATGGAGTTTCACCACATTGGCCAGGCTATTCTCGAACTCCTGACCTCAAGTGATCTGCCCGCCTTGGCCTCCCAAAGTGCTGGGATGGAAGGCATGAGTCACTGCGCCCGGCCTGCTTCATTCGTGTAACTAAATATTTGTGAGGCCCTCAGGTTGTATTCAGGAGGAAGAGACACAGGAACAGGGATGGAGGGCAAGAGGGACAGATGGCTCTAGCTGGGCTGCCTGGGTAAGATGCTGGGCCTGGCCAGGACAGTGTCAGTTCCCGGAGGTCCTGGGACAGGGGAGAAGGGAGATCAGTGTCACAGAGAGAAAGGCAGGAAGTAACAAAGGCAGAGCCTGTCTGTGCACCATGCCCAACCCCCCTGCTTTGCCCCTGGGCTGTCTCTGCCTCACCCCCTCAGCTCCCCAGGTCTGAGAGAGGGGAGGCCATGCAGGCTGTAGGCCCAGCCACGTGGGGCAAGGGAAAGAGAGGCTGGCATTGGTGGAGCCACCCTATGCCCTGGAGACAATCACAACTCACATACCACCCAGTCCCCATGAGGAAGGCCAGGACCTCGCTTTACCCCCCAGCCCGCTCTGCTGTCCCCTTCCCCGGTTCCTTAGGGAGCAGCTCCCGGGCCCACCCTCTGGGGTCAGGGCTCCTTCCCCTGCTCTCTGGCTCCTGCACCAGCCAAGGTTTCTGCCACAACACATCCGGAGCTGCTCTGTGCTCTCCAGCTCCCGCCCCAGCCTGAGCCCTTCATCTGGGCCCCTCTCTCTCACCCCTGCTGGGTTCCTAGTTCGCCCTTCCCAGCGGCCTCCGTTCCTCAGATCACACCAGATGCATCCAGTTACATGAAGTGGCGGGACCTCTCAGCCGCGGTGGCTCAGCGGCTCTGCTCCCTGTGGGCTGCCTGCTCTCCTGCTTCTCCTCCTGAGGCCTCTTCTCTGGAAGCCCCCTCAACCCAGAAGGGTGAGAGGAGCTGGAGCTTTCAAATCAGACCAGCTACTCCACTCAGCCCTGCCCCTTTCAGCTGAGTGGGCTCAGGACTGTAATTAATCTGTATGGGCCTCAGTTTCCCCAACATTCAATGCTAGGGTTAGGATGATGTTAGAAGCAGCGTTCTCACCTTGTTGCTTAAGTACAATCAGAGGGCCGGCCAAGAAGAGGGGAAGCATGACCCAGATGGAGCAAGTTGGCTCCAGAAGGGGACACGTTGGGGAACCTGCAAGAGGGGCAGTGCAGACCCGCCTTTTACCTGGCAGACAGCGGGCATTCCCCGGCAGTAGGTGCTCATAGGTGTTGAACAGCCCTGCATTGGAGACCACGACGGGGCAATAGATGTTCACCAGCTCATGCCCCTTCCTCACACTGACATCTGCAGGCACAAGTGCTTGGCTGAGGGTCTGTGAGCTCCAGGACAAAGAGGAAGGCCCACGGCCCCCATGGATCTCTCTCTTACTGTGCCCATTGCTCAGAACTTGGAGTCCAGCTACCTAGACTCAGGCAGGGCAGGCCCCTGGGAAAATGCAAAGTGAGTGAATATCTTTAAGGGCTCTCAGACTATCCTATAACTGCTCTGGGCTTCCTTTCCCTGGCTCTGCATCCATTCCTGTGTGTGTATGGACTCTGTCTTTCCTTTACCCAAAGCCCTGGAGAAACTTCAAGGGTTGAAGCCCATCTGATAGAAATCCAGGCCTTTCTCTGCTGTCAGAGTTCCTTTTCAAAGAAACAGTCAGGGGCTGAATAACTGCTTATGTTCAACAATGTACTGCATATACAAGGGTGGTCCCCTCAGATTATAATGGAGCTGAAAAATTCTTACTGCCTAGTGATACTACAGCCATCCTAAGGCAATGCACAGTGTCACACATGTTTGTGGTGATGTTGGTGAAAACAAACTCACTGCACTGCCAGTGATATAAAGAAGTCTATCACACAGAATTATGTGCAGTAAATAGTACTTTTTTTTTTTTTTTTTTTGAGACAGAGTCTCACTCTTGTCTCTCAGGCTGGAGTGCAATGGCACGATCTCCGCTCACTGTAACCTCCATCTCCCAGCTTCAAGTGATTCTCTGCCCTCAGCCTCCCGAGTAGCTGGGGCTACAGGCAAGTTTTGTATTTTTAGTAGAGAAGGTTTCACCATGTTGGCCAGGCTGGTCTCGAACTCCTATCCTCAGGTGATCCGCCTGCCTCGGCCTCCCAGTGTGCTGGGATTACAGGCGGGAGCCACTGCGCCGGCCTATAGTACTTTTTAATGAAGGAAATGACTATGTTACTGGTTTATGTATTTGCTATACTTTTATTGTTTTAAACAAAAAAGTTTAAGGAGTAAAAAAAAAGTTTTTGTTTTTGTTTTCTTTGAGAGAGAGTCTCGCACTGCTGCCCAGAGTGGTGTCCAGTGGTGTGATCTCAGCCCACTGCAACCTCCACTCCCGGGTTCAAGAGAGTCTCCTGCCTCAGCCTCCCTAGTAGCTGGGATTACAGGCACCCATCACTATGTCCGGCTAATTTTTATATTTTTAGTAGAGTTGGGGTTTCAAGGTCATGGTCTCAAACTCTTGACCTCAAGTGATCTGCGCAACTCGGCCTCCCAAAATGCTGGGATTAACAGGCGTAAGCCACTCCACTCAGCCCCCAAAAGACTTTAATTAGAAAAAAGCTCACAGAATAAGGATATAAAGAAAATATTTTTGTGCAGCTGTACAATGTATTTGTGTTTTAAGCTAAGTGTTATTACAAGAGTCAAAAAGTGTTTAAGTTGATAAAGTAAAAAAGTTAAACTAAGGTTAATTTATTCTTGAAGAAAAATAATTCTGTATAAACCTAGTATTGCCTAAGTGTACAGCATCACGGTCACTCATCACTCACTGACACACCCAGAGCAGCTCCCAGTCCCGCACGCTGCATGCCTGGGAAATGCCCTATACAGCTCTGCCATCTTTTATCTTTTTTTTTCTAAGACAGAGTTTTGATCTTGTTGCTCAGGCTGGAGAGCAATGGTGCGATCTTGGCTCACTGCAACCTCTGCCTCCTGGGTTCAAGCGATTCTCCTGCCTCAGCCTCCCAAGTAGCTGGGATTACAGGCGCCCGCCACCACGCCGTTAATTCTTGTATTTTTAGTAGAGACGGGGTTTCTTCATGTTGGCCAGGCTGGTCTCGAACTCCCCATCTGAGGTGATCTGCCTGCCTTGGCCTCCCAAAGTGCTGGGATTACAGGTGTGAGCCACCGCACCTAGCCACCTTTTCTAAGTTTAGATACACAAACGCTCACCACTGTGTCACAGTCACCTACAGTATTCACTACAGTAGCATGCTGTACAGGCTTGTACCCTAGGAGCAATAGGCTAGACCACATAGCCTAGGTGTGTATACCATCTGGATTTTTTTCTTTTCTTTTCTTTTTTTTTTTTTTGAGACGAAGTCTTGCTCTGTCACCCAGGCTGGAGTGCAGTGGCGTGATCTCCACTCACTGCAAGCTCCGCTTCCTAGGTTCACGCCATTCTCCTGCCTCAGCCTCCCGTGTAGCTGGGACTACAGGCGCCCACCACCGTGCCCGGCTAATTTTTTTTTGTATTTTTAGTAGAGACAGGGTTTCACCGTGTTAGCCAGGATGGTCTCGATCTCCTGACCTCGTGATCTGCCAGTCTCAGCCTCCCAAAGTGCTGGGATTACAGGCTTGAGCCACCGCGCCTGGCCCCCCATCTGGGTTTTTCTAACTACATTCTATGATGTTCGCACAGTGCAATTGCCCAACGACGCATTTGTGAGAACGTTGTCTCAGTTGCTAAGCGATGCATGACTGTATATGAAATGTCTAGAATAGACAAGTTCGGAGACGGAAAGTAGATTAGCGGTTGCCTAGGGCTGGGGGAGATGGGCAAAATGTGGAGTGATTTTCAAAGGATATGGGGCTTCCTCTGGGGCGGACAAAATCTTTCTAAAATCAACTGTGGTGATAGGTGCGTAACTCTGAACATACAGCCGATGAATTGTCTACTTTTTTTTCTTTTCTGAGATGAAGTTTTGCTCTGTTGCCCAGGTTGGAGTGCAGTGGCGCCATCTCGGCTCACTGCAACCTCCGCCTCCCAGGTTCAAGTGATTCTCCTGTCTCAGCCTCCTGAGTAGCTGGGATAACAGGCACGCACCATCATGCCTGGCTAATTTTTGTATTTTTAGTAGAGACGGGATTTTGCCATGTTGGCTAAGCTGGTCTGAAACTCCTGACCTCAGGTGATCCACCCACCTCGGCCTCCCAAAGTGCTAGGATTACAGGAGTGAGCCACCACACCTGGCCTGAATTGTATACATTTTTTATTTGAGGCAGTCTTACTCTGTCGACAAGGCTGGAATGCAGTGGCACAATCATAGCTCACTGCAGCCTTGAACTCCTGGGCTCAAGCGATCCTCCTGCCTCAGCCTCCTGAGTAGCTGGGACTACAGGCTTGTGTGCCACCATCCCCAGCTAATTTTTTTTTTTTTTTTAAGAGATCAGGTCTTGCTATGTTGCCCAGGCTGGTCCTGAACTCCTGGCCTCAAGTCATCTTCCTGCCCCAGCCTCTCAAAGCATTGGGATTATAGGCAAGAGCGGCTCTGCCCAGTTGAACTGTATACTTTAAATGGGTGAAGTGTAACTTTAAATGGCTGAAGTATGTCTCCATAAAGCTGTTACAAAAAAATTAATTGTGGTGCTAGATACTATGGAAAGTGTCCAAAAGATGCTTCCTCACATCTTGGCAATTACAAGTCAAATGGGTGATAGAAGCATAAGCTGAATGTCTTCCAGGTGGCAAATTCATTTAAATTAACTGTAAACATGATTCCCCCCTTTGCAGCTCAGTCACAGACACTGACTGGCCTGTGTACATTGGAGACAGGAAGCTGGGCTCAGGTTTTCTGAGGGTGTCAGGCATGCCTTACAGTCCCGTGGCAAGTGGCGATCTTCCTTTGCATATATGCGAAAGTCTAACACAGGGTTTGGGAGTGAAACGGGTGGTTTGATTCAACAAAAGCACTAAAGAAACACTCAGAAAAGGTCTTGCAACTGCAATTTTATTTTCTTTTGTGAAAATAAACAACTGGGAATTTAAATTGCTCCAAAAACCATAAAAACAAAAAGAAATACACACAGAAGAAGCATGTGAGGTGATGGGGAAGGGAACAAGGTCTCTAGAACTTTGGCAGATTGTGCTGGCACGGACCCAGGTGACAGGAGCCAGACCATGGGGCCGGCCCTGCCTGCCACTCTGGGACTGTGAGGGGATGATCGCCACTGGCAAGGACGGGGAGGAACACAGACTTCTTCGCTGAGGAAGTGGCAGGCACCTTGAGTCCCTTTAAATGGGGGGGTTGGGGGGAAACCATTTCAGAGGACCCGCTTGCTCCACTGAAAGCTGGGGTTGGCGAGTTTGGGCCCACTGAGGGAGGATGCTGGTGGCAGCAAATCAGGCCATGATGTCTTCTCACATGGTGATGGCCTCACACTGGGCAGAGGACAGAGGACGAAGAAGAACCCACGGTATTGAGCAGACGATGAAAACTTGGACTGGGTAACAGGAAATACCACAATGGCAGAGCTGCAGATGGAGTGGGGGAAGCTGGGGCAGGCGGCGGGGGCGAGAAGAGACAGGAGATAGAAAGTGCGAGAGAGGTAGAGAGAGAGGCACCCTCTGCCCAGGTCCGTCCACCACAGCACCTACGGGACGAACAGCACGCTACTTTTCAGTTCTTTTTCTTATAAAGATTTTTTTTTGTTGTTTTGTTTTGTTTTTTAAAAAAGCCTTAAGATCAGCTACTGGTTACATCTACAAACTGTAAAGTGCTGTTGTTACCAGCCACTTTACAGAACAGTCCAGAGTGGTCAAATATTGACCAATAAAGTCTCCTTTTTCTTTTTCTTCTGAATCATTACTACTCAATGAGTCATGTGACAGCCTGCAGGGGTCAGGGGGCAGCTTAGTGGGCAGACTTGGTGACCAGGGAAAGAGGCTGGGCCTGTAGCACCGGGAGGGCCTGGTGGGCATGGAGTGTGGCGGGAAAGGACGGGGGAGAGGCCAGCAGAGCTGTGGGCATGGACCCAAGGGGGAGGGGCCGGGACAGGAGGGGAGGCTGGCTGCCCATCTGGCCAGAAGAGGAGGCTGCAGCCTTAGCTGACAGGAAGGCAGCAGAGTGGAGAGCCAGCTGGGCCCGGGTTTCTGGTTTGGTGGTGAGGGAGAGGGGCTGGGCTTGCTCCGAATGGGTGGCAGCAGGGGCAGCTGGTGAGGCCAACGCTGCAGAGGGGGTGGCCGGGGAGTCCAGCATGCTCCCGTGGGAGGAGGCAGGGCTGTCACAGGGCTTCTCGGGGGGCAGGTACTGAACACATGGCTTCTTGCTCTTGGAGGCCAGAGCACCTAGGGGGAAAAATACAAGAAAGAGTGAGCAGCTATAGCTCTGGGAGAGGCGGAGGCTGAGGAACAGCCCTGGTGATACACGTGCTTTGGAGACACAGGCATGCTTTTGGCGAGGACCTGACATTACTTCCAAGGCTTTGGAGACTAGGAAACTGCATTCGCAAATACCCAGCGCACAGAGAAGAGGCAACGCCCAAACTGATGAAGATCCACCCAGCATCGGATTGGAGAGAAGACGGCTCAGTGTCTCACAGGACCACCCTCCCTTTCTAAAGCTCGCAACTTTTAGGATGAAGCTCCGGTTTGCTTTGAAATCTCTGGCTTATGGTATTAACACAGTCAGAGGGAGCGCATGCCTGCTGAGCAGCGCGCCAGACAGCGGGTTCCGCAGCACGCACGGGTCCCACTCATGTGCACTCCTATGTGTAATGGAAGGAAGGAAGGAAGGGAAGAGGGGAGGGAGGAAGGGAGGGAAGGAAATAGGGAGGCAGGGAAGGAGAAAGGGAGGGAGGGAAAAAGGGAGGGAAGGAAATAGGGAGGGAGGGAAGGAGAAAGGGAGGGAGGGAGAAAGGGAGGGAGGCAGGGAGGGAGGAAGGGACGAAGGAAGGAGAGAGACTGAAAGCACTTTACATCATGCAAGCAGCGATACACTTGTCCTGGAGTAAGCATGAGATGGAGGTGTGACCTAAATATTAACAATAGTCGTCACAGTGTAAGCATCTTTCTGTGCTAGGCATGATTCTGGTATAAAGAGATTTTATACACGGTTTTGACACAAAGTGCCTCCTAAACCCAAGCAAACTATTTTTTCCGGTGTTCAACCAAAGAAACATCCAAGGAAACCCTGGCTGTCCTCGATCCACTGACAGGTGGGATGTCAGGGGCTCATGTGCTGCTTTCCTAAGGGCATTTCAAAGACAATTTCAGCCTCATTCCATTAACCCTCAGGTAGGATGATTCACTTTTCAACGGAATTAAAAAGTGCCTAGGCTTTGAAGTGACAAAGTCCTGGGATCAAATCCTACCACCACCACTGAAGCAGAGTACCTGGGAAAATGCCTTCACACCTCAGAGCCTCTTAAGTGGCCACCTCGAGAAAGGGGTAGTAACACCTGCCCGCGAACACCGAGGCAGAAGCCCTGACCCGTCATGGAGCTAGAGACGGCATGGGCAGGTGTGGCTGTGACGGAAGGAAAAGCAGGAGAAGAGGCCAGTGCCCCCAGACGCACCCTCTGCCTCCTGGACTTGCTGCTGTGGCTGTGTCTGGGACAGCTGCTTTTCTCTCTTCCTCTTCTTTTTCTTACCCTGGAAAATATAGCAAAAGGAAGAGTTAAGCCGGGAGAGAAGAATGCTGGCTTCTCAGGGGCTCCCAGATCAGAGAGAATACAGGACGTTGCCCTTTACTGCTCTTGATCCCTCAGGGAGGGTGTGGAGAGAGAAACGATTCAGATCACACCCGTGGGAACCCGAGAGGAGGCAGAGGGAGCCCTTCCTCCCCTACAAATGCATTTCCCCTCCAGGTTGGGTGTCCAACGCCTTCTTGGAAGGCCTCCTCCCTCCACTGCCCTTCAGACTCTGTTTTTCCATTTCTGTCCCTAGAACAGTGCTTCTTGATCTTTTCTGAGGGGTCCCAGGTCCCTTTGAAAGTTTGATGCAACTGTAGGTCCTCTTACCAGAAAAAAAGCAAAGAAGAACACACATGCAAAAATTGGCTTGGTTTCCGGGAGCTCAGAGACACGCCCCCTGAGGATCACACACTGGTCTTTGAGCCATGGGTTAGGAGTGGCTAGAGACACTCTTCCCACCACAGCTAAACATGTGCCCTGTGTTATGAAATCGAGGGCAGAGTCCAGTTCAAAGGGAAATGTATAAACTGAAGTCTGTCCTCAGGACTTGTTGACTTCCTGAGAATTAAAACGTCTTCCCTATTTCTAGAGAAGTATGGGCTTCTCCCCCATCTTAAGAGTCCTCTACAAATGCAGTCGCTTTCCTTTGCCCTTCCTCCTCTTGCAGAGCTGCTGTTGGGGTCTGAGCATCCTCTGCCCAGAGCGTGCACTTACGTAGTTGTCCCGGGCTGACCAGGTCGGGTAGAGCTGCGAGTGAAGCTGCCGCTCCTTCCGGGCCAGCTCGTAGTACTTGGCCTGTTCTTCTCGAGACAGGTTGTGCCACTGGGGGAGAGAGGGTCAGAGACGACAGGGAGCCATCAATGCAGGGATGCTGCCCCCGTGGCCTGGAGGGTGAGGGCAGGTCTTACCTTTCTTCCCAGGATCTGGTTAATGGCCGCACTTTCCTTCAGGGTGCACTCAGCCACCACCTTGGCTCTCATCTCCTTCATATACAACATGAAGGCATTCAGAGGCTTCTTCACGTGGGGCTTCTTTTCTTCCTCCTTTTTCACGGTGACTGGTGATTTCCTGGGAAGGCACGTGATTGTAGGTTAGTATGTGTCAGGTGTTACACCACTCATCAATCCCTGCCTGTCACTGAGACGCCGCTGACTGTCTCTGGGGAGGGGCGCGGGCTGCCTGGATGTTAATTCAAGTGGCCCCATGGCTGCGCTCAGCGCCTGAGCACCTTCCTCCCCTAGTTTCCCACCTTTGAATGATCTCCAAGCCAGATTCTTTGAAAATCTACTCTCTAATTTCCTGACAGAGGAACAGAGTGTGGTGGGGGTGCTGAGATGAGCTCTCACTGGAGCTGGCAGGTGCTGGCGACGGCGACAGGACACAGTGTGGGACACTCTGGGCAGAACCAAGGGTGGGGTCTCCTGGGATCTCCAGGGAGCACTGACTTTGGCTTCCTGCCATCTTTATGGCACACGGCCAAGGTAAGGACCCTGGTGCTCGTCTCAGCTAGGCCACCAGCCCACCATGAGTCCTTAAGAAAACACTGTCTCCTTTCTGGGCCTCACCCTTCCATCTATCTTATGGTGGGGAGGAGGGGGAGTTAAAAGCTTTCTCAGGTTCTCTTCAGCCTCTGAGACCTGACAGTAAATCTTTTCTTAATAGGAGAGAAGATGCACCACGTCCCTGAAAGGACAGGGACCCAGAAGGTCCGAGGGAGTAAGTCCCGACAGAGAGGGAGAGCCTGGCTGGGGAGGCTGTGCTGCCTGCTGAGTGACACCAAGAGAGAAGAGTACATGGCATTTGCTGCTCAGTGTGTGGACACCCCTCTTCACAGCCTGTACCCTCTCACCCGCAATCCAGGCTGCCGCTTACTTACGCGCTCACTGCAGGGCTCAGGCTGGGGGGTGCCGGTTCCTGCTTGACGATGGGGGAGACGATGGCAGGGTGGGGGATCCCTGAGGTGGGCAGGCCAGGGTGGGCAGGAGCCACCATGTGAGGAGAGAACCGACTGGAGACCAGGCTGTGCACCGGATAGAAACAAATGATAACAGAGGGATTCAGGCTGGATACCTGCCACCCAGCAGAGGACACGGTGGCTCTCTGCCTTGAGGGCACAGGTATGTCCGTGGGGCAGAGTCTGAGGACTAGAAGGCTATTTGTCGTCTTCTAGAGAACCAGGTTTGGGAGATGCCTAATGCCTCTTCCCTCTCCCCACCAACACCCAGGCTGCCCATCTGGTCCTGGAAGCAGGCGGGATGAAACACACAAAAGGGGCGGAGGGTCACAGGCCCGGGCACGCTGGGGAAAAGAAGGGCTTAGGCTGTGGGCGGCTTTCCTCTGTCCTCAGAGGTTCCACTGTCAGGTAGAGCTGGTCCCTAAGACAGAAATCCCCTTTCACTGTCTCCTCTCCTGACATCATTTCAGGAAAAATCCATCTTCTCCCAGTCCCTGGCTTCACTGCAACATACAGACAGTCTGCAACTTAGGATTTTTGACTTTATGATGGTGCAAAAACGGTATGAATTCAGTACTCTGTTTGACCTAGATGGGGTTATGTCTAGATAAAACCATCATATGTTGCAAATATTCTAAGGTGAAAGTTGTGTTTTCAATGTACGATGGGTTTATCAGGACGTGGCTCTGTCCTAAGTCGGGGAGCACCTGTCCTCAAAATGCTTCTGTGCCAGAGCCCACGGCAGGAGGCAGAGCGCTGGGGCTTTGAAATCCTTTTGTTGGAGAGATGGGGACAGTGATCCAGTGGTCTCCATTCTGACCTGGGGGTGGGAAGCGTGGGGCACAAGAAGGTGCTTGACCAAAGAGAGGTTGGGGGAATGGTGAGCCCTATGCCTGCTCATTAACTGGCAAGGAAAAGCTGTTTCGTGGTCAGAAATGGCGTGGTCGCTAAGACAAACATGTGGACAGCCCCAGCCCCGGAACTCACCTGGACATCGAGGCGTTCATGGCGAGGGCGGGGTAAGGGTGCCGGAAGCCACCAGGAGGAAGGGAGTACACGGGCTGGCCTTGCCTGTGAGGGTGAGGAAATCCGGTCAGCACATTGGGAAAGCTCAGGGCAGGGGAGGAGAGGCGCTTGGGAAGAGGGGATGAGAAATAAGGGAAGGAAGTGGGAAGGCAGAGCTGGGAGCAAGCTGCCCGGGCGGGAGCAGGGAGGCCTAGTCCTGGGCTTGCCTCTGAGGGGGCTCCACAGTGCAGGGCACGCAGGGCACAGAGGCAGGGCTCGGCGCAAGGAGGGAGCAGGGGGAAGAGAGGCTGTGGGTTCCTTACTGTGGGACGAGCCAGCCGAGGGGGTGGGGGATTTGTCCGACAGCTCCGGGAGAGAGTGGGTAATACGGTGACAGCTCGGATGGGTGAGGGGGCCGGGGGATTCCTGCTTCCAAAGAGAGATGTGTCAGACTGCCCCTCGCCCTGCCAGAGCGTCGCAACGAACATCAAATGGGAGTGTCCTGCCCTATGTCCCTGCTGCTCTGCAGCCTAGCGGGCGCTTGTGGCATCGTCCTTGCCCTCTGTCACCTCCCTAGCAGCTCTCACCAGTCAGTCAAGGACATATTCAGGGAAGGCAGGACTAATGCACCCTTCTCTAGCTGCATGGATTCCATCTCTGTGAAGAGTACCTTCCAGCTGGCTGTGATATAGAAGCCAGTATCCTGGAAGAGAGGACAGGACCCACAAGATCAATGACAAGAGTCACTGGTGAACTAAGTCTCTAGAAAGCCCGCCTCATTCATGGAGAAATAAACTTTGGATTCCTCCTCCACATGTGTCTTCCTCATGATCTGTCACTTGTAGTGACTTATTTCTCCAAAGAAGGGCCCCAGAAACGCTTTGCCTTCCCCTGGCCACTCTGTGTGAATGCTATAAAGACGTTGGCTCCCTGGAATGGACAGGTCTGGTGGGCAAGTTGTTGTCAACAACAACAAAAAAAGCCAGCTCAGGTTGGGCACAGTGGCACACACCGGCAATCCCCACACTGAGGTGAGTTGATTGCTTGAGCCCAGGAGTTTGAGTCCAGCCTGGGCAACACGGCAAAAACCCATCTCTACTAAAAATACAAAAATTAGCTGGGCAAGGGCATGGGGGCATGTGCCTGTGGTAGCAGCAACTCAGGAGGCTGAGTAGGAGGACTGCTTGAGCCCGGGCTGCAGTGAGCTGAGATCACACTACTGCACTCCAGCTTGGGCGACACAGCAAGACTGTCTGAAATAAATAAATAAATAAAAGCCAGTTTGGCCTCACTGCTTTATGGTTGCACTTCTGTGTCTGCTTAGACGGATGAATCTATTTAAAAATGTTCAGTTTAGGGCAAAGGTGTCTTGGTGTGGGGAAGCACGGCCCACAGCTGGGCTGGACTTGGGCAGTCACCCCAAACGTTGCCTGTGGAGCCAGGCCCTGTGCTTCACTGCTGAATTCCCTCTGGGCCTTATGACCCTATGGTGGGGAAGGTACGGGGAGGTACAGATGAAAAAAACGGGCCGGGCGCGGTGGCTCAAGCCTGTAATCCCAGCACTTTGGGAGGCCGAGGCGGGTGGATCACGAGATCAGGAGATCGAGACCATCCTGGCTAACATGGTGAAACCCCGTCTCTACTAAAAATACAAAAAACTAGCCGGGCGTGGTGGCGGGCGCCTGTAGTCCCAGCTACTCGGAGGCTGAGGCAGGAGAATGGCGTAAACCCGGGAGGCAGAGCTTGCAGTGAGCCGAGATCGCACCCCTGCACTCCAGCCTGGGTGACACAGTGAGACTCCGTCTCAAAAAAAAAAAAAAAAAAAAAAGGCTAAAGTTAGCACACAAGGTCCAAAGACTCCCGAGACAAAGAGCGATGATTTGACCCCAGGTCAACCTGATATAGGGGCTGTTATATTCCCACAAAAGAGAAGCCGCCTGGCCTGCAGCAGCGCTGCCTGAGTGGCAGACCACTTACCTGTCTTTGGATCAATCTCTGGGGAGAGGTGGGTGGGAGGGGAGCCGGGGGAGAAGTGGTCATTGCTGTAGGTGATGAGCGGAGTCAGTGGATGCATGTGATGCGGGTGCTGAACGACAGGAACTTTATTGGACTGAAAGAGAGAAAAAAAGACCAGGAATAGTTGCCAAGGAGATAGAGAGTACGACCAGCTGTTATTTACGGAATCAACTAAGTGCCAGGTATTCTCCAGGCAACATCCCATTCAGTCCTCACAACAGTCCCTGAGAGTTGACAGCAGTGGACACAGCAGAGAAGGAAGTAGCAGGACTTGAGAAGGGATCATACCCACCCTCCAGCTTCACCCGCAAGACAGCCCTCCCCTGCTCCCCTCACGTGCACTGTATGCGGAAAATACTACAAGCTGCTGGGGGATGATCTGCGCTGTGTCATCTTACTGAATCTGAAAAGGTTTTTTTTTTGTTTTTTGTTTTTTTTTAGATGGAGTCTTGCTCTGTTGCCCAGGCTGGAGCGCAGTGGCACAGTCTCGGCTCACGGCAACCTCCACCTCCTGGGTTCAAGCAATTCTCCTGTCTCAGCCTCTGGAGAAACAGGGATTACAAGCATCTGCCACCATGCCCGGCTAATTTTTGATATTTTTAGTAGAGATGGGGTTTCACCATGTGGGCCAGGCTGGTCTTGAACTCCTGATCTCAGGTGATCCACCTGCCTTGGCCTCCCAAAGTGCTGGGATTACAGGTGTGAGTCACTGCGCCCGGCCCTGAAAAGGTTTAACACACATTTTCGAAATAAACTTCATAGAAACAGTCGTTGTTAGGTTCAAGTCTGGGACTGCGAACAGGGCAGGGGGAGAGTTGCCCCCATTAGACCTCATACCACCAAGTCTCATATTCAGGCTTTACAGGCACAACCCCAAAGCACTGAAACACTTCTCTCTGCAGCACTTTATTCTGCTGACCTCATTACCACATTCTGTGTAAAACACCAGCAAACGGAAGGAGCACCATTATTTAAAAAGCGATTGAGAAAGAAAAACGCTGGCACACCACAGACACATCTTTAGAGATGTTAACATGGGAAAAACTTGTGCGTCCAAGAATTGGGAAACTGAATTAACTTTTTAATTGTTTCAACTAATCTGACTTATCCATAAGGCTTTTTATTTTAAAAACATCTACACGTCACTGAACCCTGCACTACAAACACAGCACTAGGCATAATGTCTAGTCCTTATAACCTAGAAAAGAAGTTGTGATTGCCCCCATTCCAGAGAAGAGGGAACAGCCCAGAAAGATTACATGACCTAGCCTGGGACACAGTTAGTAAGTGGCAGAGCTGGGATTCATATCAGCTGTTTATGGCTCTAATAAACAAGAATGTTTTCTCTTGTACAACCTGCCTCTCCCAGAACCTTCTCAAAACGTAAAACTTACCTATCACAGAGAAAGGACAGATATTGTTTTTTGATAATAAGATAAATGAGTTACAAGTGGAGAAGAGATTTCTTTTTAAAAGAGAATTGTGGCCGGGCGCTATGACTCACGCCTGTAATCCCAGCATTTTGGGAGGCCAAGGCGGGCGGAACACCTGAGGTCAGGAGTTCGAGACCAGCCTGGCCAACATGGTGAAACCCTGTCTCTACTAAAAATACAAAAATTAGCTGGGCGTGGTGGTGTGCGCCTATAGTCCCAGCTACCCCGGAGGCTGAGGCAGGAGAATCACTGGAACCCGGGAGGCAGAGGCTGCGGTGAGCCGAGATCGTGCCACTGCACTCCAGCCTGGGTGGCAGAGCAAGACTCCATCTCAAAAAAAAAAAAAAAAAAAAAAAGAGAGAGATTTGTAAAAATGATGATTTGGAGGTGACCCAAGGGCTACAACTCCAAATATTCCTGTTTAAATTTTTCATTTCATAGATTCCATGAGCCCTTTCTTTCCTTTCATGTGGTGCCTATTTGGTACTCATAATGCAAACTCCAATCCATAGATTTCCTGGGTATCCTTGAGCTCACCACAGCCTTGTTCCTTTTCAGTGTGCCAAGCAGAGGAGAGGCGGAGAATTAAACCGTTCATAACCATGACCACCAGGTGGTGCCAGCACACAGCTGGACCCTGCTGGCGGCTGGTGGGCTCACCGGATGTTGCACAGTGAATTTAAAAATTACCATCTTCTTACTGTTTTCACCTGTCCAATTATTCGTTTTTGAAGATATCTCCATATACATGAACATATAACACAAAAGTATTAAAAATTATTTTAAGATCAGATAGCCAGGAAGCCAATGCATCTTAATGATAGAGTTTCTGGAAACAGCTTTGTCTAAAGCGTGACTTTTAGTATTATAAACGAAATAGAATTATTACCAGAGTGAAAATAAATAATCGCAATTAAAAAATACATAAACTCTGTAATTAAAAAAAAAGGCTAAATAGAAGTACACCAAAAACGTAAACAACAGTTATGTTTGAGTGGTGAAACTATGAGTAATTTTGTTTTTATTGTCCCTTCCATATTTTCCAACTTTACTTTCACCATGATCTACTACTTAAAAAAATGTACTATGAATAACACAAACTTCCTAAGAAAGAAATACAAACTATCATAATTGTATCACAAAGCATTTAGACAACTAACCACACTATCCTAACCCTGTCACTATGGTCATTGTGGCATATCTCCTTTCATTAAGACTTTCTGTGCATCAGTTTTGTGTGTTTGTGTGTGTGTGTGTGTGTATGTGTTTGAGACAGGGTCTCGCTCTGTTGCCCAGGCTGGAGTGCAGTGGTGCAATCTTGGTTCACTGCAGCCTCTGTCTCCCAGGTTCAAGCAATCCTCCCACCTCAGCCTCCCAAGTAGCAGGGACTACAGGTGTGCACTGCCACGCCTTGCTAATTTTTTGTTGAGACTCAATTTTGCCATGTTGCCCAGGCTGTTCTCGAACTCCTGGGCTCAAGCAATCCACCCACCTTGGTCTCCTAAAATGCTGGGATTACAGGTGTGAGCCACTGTGCCGGGCCTCTGCATTAGTTTTATTTAATTTTATTTTGAGATGGAGTCTCGCTCTGTCACCCAGGCTGGAATGCAAGTGGTGTGATCTCGGTTCACTGCAACCTCTGCCTCCTGGGTTCAAATGATTCTCCTGCTTCAGCCTCCCAAGTAGCTGGGATTACACGCGCCCACCACCATGCCCAGCTAATGTTTTTTGTATTTTTAGTAGAGATGGGGTTTCACCATGTTGGCCTGGCTGGTTTCGAACTCTTGACATCAAGCGATGCCACCCCGCCTTGGACACCCCGCCTTGGCCTCCCAAAGTGCTGGGATTACAGGTGTGAGCCACCACGCCCAGACTCTGCAACAGTTTTAAATTTACATTTATTTACATCATTTATAGCCATCTTAAAAACTGGTGATAGCATTAGGAAATCCTGATTGCTTATGTGCTGTAGTTTGGCCTGGGGAGAAACCAGCAAACAGCACTCAATAGGTAACAGAATTAAGCATTAGGTTGGTGCAAAAGTAATTGTGGTTTTGACCATACTTTTAATGGCAAAACCACAATTACTTTTGCACCAACCTAATACAAAGTAGGGAAATTTTTATTTAAAAATCTATGTAAAGTTGTCGAAATGCTGCGAGTTCTTACCGTTTCCCACTAGGTGGCATCATTGTCCACAAAATGAACCAGGAGCGAATGCGGGAAGTAGATGTCGCCTCCCAGAAGGAAGGTTCTTGCAGGGTTCTGTCCCAGTAAAAGTTCCTGTTCCTTTCTCTCCTCAGCTGCCTCCAGGGGCAGGATGTTCACAGCATAAACCCAAACCGAGGACTAGGAATGCAGGGAACCACCACCCACACTCCGCTGTGGATAACCCCAACAGGGACAAAATACACAAGCTTGGGCATGGGTGTGCATGGCCAGGCAGCTGAATCCAGAAGCATCCAAAGAGCCCCTCAGACCTAAATCCTCAGGCAAGCCCTGCGGGCCAGCTCTTTTTAACTCAGGTGTTTCCCGTCTATTTCAGTCTGTTTGTAGAGTTGGTCAAGCCAACTCTATGTCTTTAAACTCTGGTCTCCCCTAGGAAGCCATCTGCCCTCTCTCACATACTTTTTTTTTTCTTTGAGATGGAGTCTCGCTCTGTCGCCAGGCTGGAGTGCGGTGGTGCGATATTGGCTCACTGCAATCTCTGCCTCCCAAGTTCAAGCAATTCTCCTGCCTCAGCCTCCCGAGTATCTAGGTCGACAGCCGCGCGCCACCATGCCCAGCGAATTTTTGTATTTTTAGTAGAGATGGGGTTTCACCATGTTGGCCAGGTTGGTCTTGAACTCCTGACCTCAAGTGATCTGCCCACCTTGGCCTCCCAATGTAGTGGGATTACAGGCATGAGCCACTGTACCCGGTCCTTCACCCTTTCGTTAACTGGTTAAATGTTTGTGGGGAATCTGTAGGGCAGGCACCGAGTTGGGCAGCCAAAGGGGAGGAGGCTGACAGAGACACAAAGGGCCTGGGTCTCTGATGATGTCGCTGCGTTGCTGAACTACCTGGCCCTGCAGAAAATATGGATCATAACAATAAAAAAGAACATGTACTTTTGGATCTACTATGTGCCAGGCACTGTTCTAGGTCTTGTGGAAGCCATAGAGAATCTTACCTATTTAGGTAAAAATACCTATTCTCATGGTACTTGATATGGTTTGGATGTCTGTCCCCTCCAGATCTCATACTGAAATGTGACCTCCGTTGTTGGAAGTGGGGCCTGGTGGGAGGTGTTTGGGTCATGGGGGCGGATCCCTCTTGAATGTCTTGGTGCCGTCCTCATGGTAATAAGTTAGTTCTCACTCTCTCATGTGAGATCTGATTGTTTAAGGGTGTGGCCCCTACCCCCCGCCCCTTGTTCTTTCCCTCGCTGCAAGATGCACCTACTCCCCCTTTGCTTTCCGCCACGACTTGAAGCTTCCTGAGGCCCTCCCCAGAAGCAGACGCTGGCACCACACTTCCTGTACAGCCTGCAGAACCGTGAGCCCAAATAAACCTCTTGCTTTATAAATTACCAAGCCTCAGGTATTTCTTTATAGCAATGCAAACAAACAAACACACTACTTATATTCTAGTTGGGAAGACAATAAATAAAACATATATTAAAAATAAAATAGGCCGGGTGCAGTGGCTCATGCCTGTAATCCCAGCACTTTGGGAGGCTGAGGCAGGTGGATCACTTGAGGTCAGGAGTTCAAGACCAGCCTGGTCAACATGGTGAAACTCCATCTCTACTAAAAATGCAAAAATTAGTTGGGTGTGGTGGCACGTGCCTGTAATACCAGCTACTTGGGAGACTGAGGCAGGAGAACTGCTTGAACCCGGGAGGCAGAGGTTGCAGTGAGCCGAGATCGTGCCACTGCACTCCAGCCTGGGCAACAGAGCAAGACTCTGTCCCAAACAAAAATAAAATAAAATAAAAAATATTAGATCGATAAATAAGTCTACTAAAATATTTTAATACAATGTTAAAATGCTAAGAAGAAAAACTAAGAGAAAGCAGAAAAGAAATATAGAGGGGTGAGTAGGTTAAACAGGATGTTTCGCAGGATGACCAGGGAAGATGTCAATGAGAAAATGATTGCTTTTTGGAGACAGAGTCTCACTCTGTCCCCCGAGGCTGGAGTGCAGTGGTGTGATCTCAGTTCACTGCAACTTCTGCCTCCTAGGCTCATGGGATCTTCCCACCATGCTGGGCTAATTTTTGTATTTTTTGTAGAGATGGGGTTTTGCCATGTTGCCCAGGCTGGTCTCGAACTCCTGGACTAAGCAATCTGCCTGCCTAGGCCCCACAAATGCTGGGATTACAGGTGTGAGGCACTGCGCCTGGCCTGAGAACATGACTTTCAAAATGACTGAAAGAAGTGGGGAGCTGGACACGCTGATTGTGGGAAAGGACACTTTGGCTGAAGCAACACTAGTGTAGTATGCCCGCCATAGCACGTGTGAGGACCCGCAGCAGGCCAGTGGACTGCGGCAGAGAGAATGAGGGTCTGTATGGATGTGTCAACAAATACTTTCTCAGCTCCTGAAAGCAGCGTGCTGCAGGCTACGAAAAATGTGAAGGGAAGTCAAGAGTCTCTGCAGGGCAACAGGAGACAGAAAATGCTCAGGGAACTGGAATGTGCTTTCAGGTCCTTCTGAGCAATGGTATGTTTTTGAGGTCTTTGCAAGTAGGACACGATTTGTCATTCTTTGAATAAGCCTTTCCTTACCCAAACTCTTGTCTTCTCACTGTTTGCTGGTATTAAGGGTGGCAAAAGACAGTCCTAAGGTTACCTTTATTTTTGTTCCTTTGGCATTGGCCTTTTTTTCTCTTCTGCATGGATGCTTGAAGGAAAACATTTATAAACCCTTGCAATTTGAATTGTTTTTAGGATGTGTCTAGGTGAATGTCAATTTTCATTGAGTTTTATAGAATTCAAAGGAGCTCTTTCGATCCATAAATTCAAGTTTTTGTTTTTAGAGCCCATTTTAACTTTCTTAGTTGCCTCTTTTCATTTGGTTTGGTCTCTTCTTTAGAAACACTATTTGTAGAATGGCTTTTTTATTTTTTTTCTCTGTATCTATCAGTGACTTTCTCATCACTGTTACAAGTGGCACAAATGTGACTTGCCACAATGTCAACTCCAGTCTATACAAAGATTAAGGAGCTGGGAGACATGAGTAAGAATTTCAAAGACACCAAAGCTCAATAGCAGAAATGCATGGAAGGAATGATGCAGGTGGAAAACCATCGCTACCTGCTAAAACTAGTGGGTGAAAAATTGATGAGAAATAGGGCATTGGCTTAGCCTTGGAGCCTCTCCCTACAAAACACTTATTAATTACAAAGGGAAAAATTGTTACCCTACGGTGGAAACGTTTGTCAGACACCACCTAATCCAAACAGTTGACGCTAACATCACTAATACTGGGACAAAGGCAGACTGTAGGGCTGCCTCCTGAAATGATGTACCGAGGATGCAACTTTAGTGCAGTGATATTCTGGCCAAAAATGTACAATCTGAATCTAACCACGACGAAACATCAGACAAACCCAAACTAAGGGACATTCTACAAAACAGCTGGCCTGTACTTCTCAAAAAATGTGAAGGTCAAGAAAGACAAAGAAAGGCTAAGGAGCTCTGCTGGATTCAAGGAAACGAAAGAGACATGATAGCTACATGTAATCCATGATGCCGGGTGGAACCCGGGACCCGAAGAAACACATGGCTATCACGGACATTACTGGGACACAGGCCAAAATTTCAATCTATATTGTGAGTTAGATAATAATATGAAAAGTTAATGTTACTGGGTGGGTGTGATGGCTCAAACCTATAACTCCAGCACTTTGGGAGGCCAAGGCAGGTGGATCATTTGAGGTCAGGAGTTTGGGACCAGCCTGGCCAACATGGTGAAACCCCGTTTCTACTAAAAATACAAAAATTAGCTGGGCGTGGTGGCAGGTGCCTGTAATCCCAGCTACTCAGGAGGTTGAGATAGGAGAATTACTTGAACCCAGGAGGCGGAGGCTGCAGTGAGCCGAGATCGTGCTGCTGTACTCCAGCCTGGGTGACAGAATGAGAATCTGTCTCCAAAAAAAAAAAAAAAAAGTAAATGTCACTTTCTTCATTTTGAGGACTGTACTGTGATTATTTAAGAGAATGCCTTTGTTCTTAGGTAATATAGCTAAAATATGTAAGGGTAAAGGGTCACAATGTTTCCAAGTTACTCTCAAACTTTTCAGAAAAGAAAAAAAGAGAGA
Source organism: Macaca nemestrina (assembly GCF_043159975.1). Lineage (NCBI taxonomy): Eukaryota > Metazoa > Chordata > Mammalia > Primates > Cercopithecidae > Macaca > Macaca nemestrina. Next base: position 85,890,291 of record NC_092137.1, on the reverse strand, counting down.
AAGAGAGACAGAAAAGCATAAAGCCCAGGGGAAAAATGTGTGAATATGGATAAAGGTTATATGGGAGTTCCTTGTATTATTCTTGAAGCTTTTCTGGGAGTTAAATAATACCCAAAAGTTAATACTGTGTACTAAGAATTACAATCAGTATTGAGGGTAGTACAGAGCACCAACAGGATATGCTATGGGTTTTGGAGATTTCTGCATCTACACAGGTATACTGGTGAGAAGATGGAGAAGCTATGTACAATTTTATTAATTTTTTTTTTTTCAGACAGGGCCTCACTTGGTCACCCAAGCTGGAGTGCAGTGACCTGATCATGGCTCACTGCAGCCTCAACTTTCTGGGCTCAAGTAATCCTCCCACCTCACTCTCCCAAGTAGCTGGGACTGCAGGTATGCGCCACCACGCCTGGCTAATTTGTTTTATTTTTAGTAAACATGAGGTCACACTATGTTGTCCAGGCTGGTCTCAAACTCCTGAGCTCAAGTGATCCTCCCACCTCAGCTTCCCAAAGTGCTGGGATTACAGGTGTGAGTCACCGAGCCTGGCTATATGTACAGTTGTAAAAGGGAAATTCCAACGAATATTTTTGAGAATTGGCATGTTAAGCAGCATCAGGTTTCTCAGCTCACAGCTGGGGCAGAGCTATTGATGCTCTTTAAGAGAACATCCAGCACTGGCTCAGCAATCAGTACTTCGACAGGAAACTCTCCAGTTTGCTCCCAAGAGTGACCCAATTTGCAATGCTAAAACTGAGTGTTTACCATTATTAGTGCAGACAATGCCCCTATGCCAGTGGTTCTCAAAGCTCAGTGGTTCTCAAAGCCCAGACCAGCAGCCTAAGCATCACCTGGAAACTTGTTAGAATGCAAATTCTCAGGCTTGACCTACTGCGAACCACTGAATCCAACTCTGGGAGTGGAGTCCAGTGATTTGTGTTTCACTAAGTCCTCTAGATGACTCTGGTGCCTGCTTAGGTTTGAGAACCACTGTTCTAGAAATGGTTCTCACAAGGGCTGCAAAGTTGAAATCATCCAGAGAGCTTTTAAAATTCCCAATGCTCAGCTGGGCGCGGTGGCTCATGCCTGTAATCCTGGAACTTTGGGAGGCCGAGGCGGGTGGATCATGAGGTCAGGAGACCATCCTGGCTAACATGGTGAGACCCCGTCTCTACTAAAAAACGTAAAAAATTAGCCGGGTGTGGCGGTGGGCGCCTGTAGTCTCAGCTACTCAGGAGGCTGAGGCAGGAGAATGGCGTGAACCCAGGAGGCGGAGGTTGCACAATCTCGATTGTGCAGCCTGGGCGACAGAGCGAGACTCGGTCTCAAAAAAAAAAAAAAAAAAAAAAAAAAAAAAAAAAAGCTCAAGCCACATCTAAATTCCATCAGAAACTCTAGGGGTGGGGTTCAGCAATCTTTGTTTTAACAAGTTCCCCAGATGACTCCGATGCCTGCCCAAGACACCCACCAACGAGATGATTAGGAAGATGCTGCCAGTGTCTAAACAGTCTTGATGGGGTCCTTCGAATACTGAGAAGATGACAACCAAGAGAAATTCTAGTTTTGATCCTGCTGAAGATGCTAAACTCTGACAGAAAGTAATTGGACACGAGACTAACACTTGCAGTAATAATTCATTTCTGTTTGGAGTATATTCTACATTTTTTTTTTTTTTTTTTGAGGCGGAGTCTCGCTCTGTCACCCAGGCTGGAGTGCGGTGGTGCCATCTCCGATCACTGCAAGCTCTGCCTCCCGGGTTCACGCCATTCTCCTGCCTCAGCCTCCCGCGTAGCTGGGACTACAGGTGCCCGCCACCACGCCCGGCTAGTTTTTTGTATTTTAAGTAGAGACGGGGTTTCATTGTGTTAGCCAGGATGGTCTTGATCTCCTGATCTCATGATCCGCCCACCTTAGCCTCCCAAAGTGCTGGGATTATAGGTGTGAGCCACCGCGCCCCGCCCTGTTCTACATTCTTTTTTTTTTTTTTTTTTTTTTTTTTTGAGACGGAGTCTCGCTCTGTCGCCCAGGCTGGAGTGCAGTGGCGCGATCTCGGCTCACTGCAAGCTCCGCCTCCCGGGTTCACGCCATTCTCCTGCCTCAGCCTCCCGAGTAGCTGGGACTACAGGCGCCCACAACCGCGCCCGGCTAATTTTTTGTATTTTTAGTAGAGACGGGGTTTCACCGTGGTCTTGATCTCCTGACCTTGTGATCCGCCCGCCTCGGCCTCCCAAAGTGCTGGGATTACAGGCGTGAGCCACCGCGCCCGGCCTGTTCTACATTCTTGAATCTCAAATACTAAACAAGATCAACAGGTCAGGATGTAGCCACGTGTTTGCTTTTATTATTTATTTATAATTCTCTTTCCTTCCCTTGCCCCATCAGTATTAGACTTGCCCCTATGTATTAGTCTGTTCTTGCATTGCTACAAAGAAATACCTGAGGCTGGGTAATTTATAAAGAAAAGAGGTTTAATTGGCTCACAGTTACACAGGCTGTACAGAAAGCATGATGCTGGCACCTGCTCGGCTCCTGGGGAGGCCTCAGGAAACTTTTAATCATGGAGGAAGGTGAAGGGGAGCAGGCGCATCTTACATGGTGGAGGAGGAATAAGAGAGAAAGAGTGGGGGGAGGTGCTGCACACTTTTAAATGACCAGATCTTGCAAAAACTTGCTCGCCATCACAAGAATGGCACCAGGAGATGGTGCTAAACCATTCATGAAGGACCACTCCCGTGATTCAGTCACCTCCCACCAGGCCCTACCTCCAACACTGGGGATTACAGTTAGACATGAGGTTTGGGTGGGGACACAGATCCATACCATATCACCTTATGACTTGATCTGACCGATGAAATATTTGCGGCCGGGCGCGGTGGCTCAAGCCTGTAATCCCAGCACTTTGGGAGGCCGAGACGGGCGGATCACGAGGTCAGGAGATCGAGACCATCCTGGTTAACACGGTGAAACCCCGTCTCTACTAAAAAATACAAAAAACTAGCCGGCCGAGGTGGCGGACGCCTGTAGTCCCAGCTACTCGGGAGGTGGAGGCAGGAGAATGGCGTGAACCCGGGAGGCGGAGCTTGCAGTGAGCTGAGATCTGGCCACTGCACTCCAGCCTGGGTGACAGCGTGAGACTCCGTCTCAAAAAAAAAAAAAAAAAAAAAAATTTGCAGACATGAAATGAAGTGAGAGGAAGCTTTCAATATGCTTCCCTTCTTTTGTGTCTGCCACATGCCATGAGAAGGACATGCCCTAGACAGCCACTGGTCCTGGGATAAGAGCCATGTGGAAAAGACCTGAACCTCCCCTTAACAAGCTAAAAGAGTCACTCCAGGTGACCCACAGGTCTATCAGTGGAAAAAGAAATGTTAGCTAATGTAAGCCACTGAATTGTTTGTTACACAGCATTATCAAAGAAATAGTTGACTTGGGCTGGGTGTGGTAGCCCATGCCTGTATTCCCAGCACTTTGGGAGGCTAAGGCGGCCAGATTGCTTGAGCCCAGGAGTTTGAGACCAACCTGGTGAACATGCCAAAACCCCATCTCTATGAGAAATACAAAAAAGTAGCTGGGCATGATGGTACACGCCTGTGGTTCCAGCTACTTGGGAGGCTGAGGTGGGAGGATCACTTGAGCCCGGGAGGTGGAGGTTGCAGTGAGTCGAGATTGTGCCACTGCACTCCAGCCTGGGTGACAAAAAAGACAAATAGCTGACTTAAGACATAAAGTCTACAAAAATATTTTTTGAGAAACACAGAAAAGTATAAAGAATGATACCACACCCAAAACCTGCCACGTGGGATTGTTTTTATAGCTTTTAAATTTTGTTCTTTTTTCTTAAATAAAACATCACAGAAAGTTAAATCTTCTTAAACACTCCACCAGTCTTATGCTCCTCCCCACTTCCCAAAGGCAGCTACCATTTAAATGTTCCCATTCTCCCTTAAAAATATATACGACCAGTAATCCCAGCACTTTGGGAGGCTGAGGCAGGAGGATCGCTGGAGCCTGGGAGGTCAAGACCAGCTTGGGCCATATAGTGGAACCCCATCTCTACAAAAAATAGCTGGATGTGGTGGTGCACACCTATAGTCCTAGCTACTTGGGAGGCTGAGTAGGGAGGAATGCTTGAGTTTGAGGCTGCAGTGAGCTATGATCATGCCACTGCACTACAGCCTGGGTGACAGAGTGAGACCCCGTCTCAACCAAACACAAAAAAACAAAATCCGGGAGGCTGAGGCAGGAGAATTGCTGAACCTAGAAGGTGCAGGTTGCAGTGAGCTGAGATCACGTGCCATTGCCTGCTTGGGTGACAAGAGTGAAACTCCGTCTCAAAAACAAAAACGAAACCACAAAACCAAAACCAAAACCAACACATACACACAAAAACAAAACCCCAAAAATATGGATGTTAAAGGTGCTTCTGGTGAGGCTTCAGATGGAAATGGGGAACATGTTAATGGAACTAGTGGAAAGGTGATTCTTGTTACAAAGTGCGAAGAAACATGACTGAGTTATGTTGTAGTGTTTTGTGAAAGGTAGAACTTGTGGGTGATGAATTTAGATATTCAGCACAAGTTATTTCTAAGCAAAGTGCTGAAGATGCGGCTTGGTTTCTCCTTACTGCTCATAGTAAAATGTGAGAAGTAAATTATTGTTAAGCAAAAAGGAACCAGAACTTGAAAATTTAGAAAATTCTCAGCCTAGCCTCATTGCAAAAAAAATGAGGTGTGTTCCTGAGAGAACACCAATGGTGTGGCTGGACAATCAGATACTAAGGAGACTGGGGTTATGACTCATGGATTCAATCAATCACCTCAGCAGAAATATTGCCCTTTTGGATTAAAGTGGACAAAGACAGGACGAAGGGAAAGAAGGCTGTCAGACTGCTATAGAATGGGCTATAGTGATGCGGCTGCAAACATTTGTTATCCTTCAAGAAGAGGGAAGAATGACCCCAAGAGGGGATTCAGAAGGTGTGGCTGCCGCCCAGGGCCTCAGGGGCACAGCTCCCAGCTCCCATCCTGGTGGGCTGGAAGGACAGAGAATGAATGGTGCCAAAGAGGATTATTATTGAACCTTAAAATTGAATGGAACTCTGCCAGCAGACTGCCTTTAGACTTAAGACAGTAAGTCTTTCCTGCCAGTCTCCAGCCTACCCTCTTAAATCTTTCTCCCTCTACACATTCTCGCTCACCCACTCACTCATTCACTATATACACATACATCACCTTGGTTCTGTTTCCCTGGAGAACCCTAACACAGAACTGTTCTATATCTTTTTTAATTTTACTTTTCATATCATGCTAAGCTGACTAGGAGAACTGTTCTATATCTTGATTGTGGTGAACTCATGTATGACTGTAGGAGTTTGTCAAAACTCACAGAACTATATACTTGTGTGAATTTCACTATATGTAAATTGTATCTTAAAAATGAGGAGGTTGGGCATGATGGCTCATGCCTGTAATCCTAGTACTTTTGGAGACTGAGGTAGGAGGATCACTTGAGGCCAGAAGTACAATGCCAGGCTGAACAACATAATGAAACCCTATCTCTAATTTTTTTTAAATGGGGGAAAAGCGCACACGTATACAAATATATGCACAGGATGTTAACTTTAGCTTAAAAAATGGGGCCAGGCGTGGTGGCTCATGCCTGTAATCCTAACACTTTGGGAGGCCAAGGCGGGCAGATCACCCGAGGTCAGGAGTTCAAGACCAGCCTGGTTAACACGCGAAACCCCGTCGCTACTAAAAAATACAAAAATTAGCCAGGCGCGGTGGCAGGCGCCTGTAATCCCAGCTACTTGGGAGGCTAAGGCAGGGAGAATTGCTTGAACCTGGGAGGTGAAAGTTGCAGTGAGTTGAAATCGTGCCATTGCACTCCAGCCTGGGCGAAACAGTGAGACTCTGTCTCAGGGAAAAAAAAAAAAAATTGGGCCAGGCATGGTGGCTTGTGCCTGTAATCTCAGCACTTTAGGAGGCTGAGGCGGGCGGATCACTTGAGGCCAGGAGTGCGAGACCAGTCTGGCCAACATGGTGAAACCCTGTCTCTAGTAAAAATACAAAAAAATTAGCTGCGCATGGCGGTGAATACCTTTAATCCCAACTACTCGAAAGGCTGAGGCAGGAGAATCTCTTGAACCCAGAAGACAGAGGTTTGCAGTAAGCTGAGTTTGCACCACTGTACTCCAGTCTGGGCAAGAGTGAGACTGTCTCAAAACAAACAAACAACTGGAAACCATCTATATCTATATTTAAAATGTTTAAATAAAAGGCAACCAGGAAGAGAGAGGTGGCAAGGTTTCAAAGTTGGTAGATATTTCTGCCTTTGCACTAACCTCATGTAGATTTTTCTCTATACCTTCCTCTATCCCTCGACTCCTTACTCCCTAGGTCTCTTTTCTGATTCTGGATGCTCAGCCTAACAGCAAAAATTTGCATTTAAAAAAACCATGAATATCTGACCACTTTCCAAAAAGCTGGATTAAGTCACTCTAAAGTTCTGGAGAACTGCAACCATTTCCAAATTACCTAGATTATTTGTCTTCTGGCCTCTGGCCCCATTTGCCTGTAACTCAGTAGAATTTATTAGGCATCTACCTGGACAGGTAGCATTTTGGTCACCAGATAGAAAGCAAGTTAAAAGTACACACACATACAACCCCCACCCCCAGACTGAAATACTATTGAACAAAATGTTTGTGGGTTGTGGGATTACACATCTTTTTCTGTGTTTTCTGGCATTTTCACAAGAGTTCTACATAGTACATGCATTACTTTTATGGTTTCAAAAAAGATTTTTTAAAATTAAAAAACAGTTCTGAAAGAAAAAAGGGGTTGGATCTTGGGTAAATGTGGGTAGAGAAGGGTTATTAACTTTTTACCAGACCGTTCATTCTTCCATTCATTCAACAAATGTTCCCGAGCATTACAACAGGCGCTCAGATGCGATTCCTGTCTTCGTGTTGCTTATATTCTAGAGGGGCACATATGTGCATATGTGTTTTGTGTGGCTGGACACAGTGCTCCTGCGGGAGAGTGGAGGGAAGACAGGCACCTGGCATGTGGGGCCATGGTGAGGGGTCTGGATAATAATCTGCAAGTGATGAGATTACACTGATCGGATCTTACAAAGAGTTGCTTATATAATGTTCCTGTTAGTCTTTAGAGCTTGTTTTGAAGGTGTAAAATCCAAATTATTAATACTTAACTTCATCCTGCACCCTGGCCCAGTTGTGACTTGCTTAGACATACTTCCTCGTTAGGCAGCTTCTACATGACTCACTAAATCTCTGCAAGTATGCAAGCTGTTTCTTTCACTTGCTCAACTCCCAGGGCAAACCTCATCTTAAATATTTTACTCCTGACTCTAAAATACATTTCATAAGCTCAAGTATTTTAACAAAAACGCCAGTGTCCAAACCTCTGTGACTCCCTCCGAAAAACCTTCAAGTCCTGTTCACACGTCTAGCCTGGAGAGCCGCACCGAGTAAACTGGGATGTCTCTAGGTCCTCCTTCCACTCCGCCTCTGGTCTGTGATTTGCAATTACAACAATGATCCTCAACTCTGGCTGCCCCTTGGAATCTCCTGGGGAGCTTAAAAACTAAGATACCAGCCGCACCCCAGACCAATTAAATCATATCCTTGGGGGATTAGATGCTAAATTCTATAGGCTCATTATCTCTGTTACCTCTGCAATCTGTCCATTTATTCTGGCACCTAATTCAGGCCCTCATTACCTCTTAGTTTTGCTAATTAAACAGTATTTTCATTGTTCTTTCCTTCTCATTTAATAATAGTAGAGGTAGCGGTAGTAGTGGTGGTGATGCTGGGAGTAGTAAGCTAATAGTTATTGAGGACTTACTTTGTAGTAGAGGCACAATTCTAGACTAATTACAATACACTGGCTCATTTTTGCACAACGACTCTATGAAGTCAGTCCTCTTCTAATCCCCATTTAATAGATGAGGAAACCAAGGCAAAGAGAGATGAGGTAATTTGCTTGGAGCTGCATAAATAGAAAGAGGTGGATCTGGGATTTCAACCAAGTGTATTATACAGCCTCCCACTCATATACCCTCCTCCCTGGGTAGCTCAGGTTTTGCTCCTGCACATCCACACCTCTTGTTGGAATGAGATGCTCTGCCTCAAAAATTCAGAATGATGGTCTTCTCCCCATCTGTTGAATTCCCAGTTAATGTTAAGATTTTCTCCCATGAATGTTCCTTAAGTTTTTGAGGCCTGTTTCTGCTTTGCTATATTCGAATACAGACTATGATAATATAACATATACTAGAAAATTATCCATGTTGCTATCTATAATGCCATGTGTGGCAATGGTTCATGCTTCTCTGCCCTTAGACAAAATAAGGGACCCCTGCCCCACCACAATGCTGGGTGATTATTTGCAGAGCACACATCTGCAACGGTTAGATGTTTGTTTGGCAGTTGGAACTGTGGGTGAAGAACTTTCTTGAGAGTCCTACAACTCTCTTGATGGGATTTTATATATTTTTCTGTCACAAACATTGAGAGTAATAAGTGATCATGAAGACCTGATTTATTTGAATAAAAGTCTAGAAAGAAAATGGAAGCTTAGAAAGGACAAACAACTGATTATGTGTATCAATACAGTATCTCAGAGTCAATGAAAAGATTTACAGGAAGCAGAGAGTAGTCAGGGCTTGGGTGTCAGCTGCGTTGCAAAAAAACAGGAAAATGAGTGGAGTTAGTTATCAGATGGCGACTGGAGCGCTGAGCTGGGCTACAGTGGAGTGGCAGAATAAAGGAGGTGACAGAGGTGAGGGAAGTCAGGTGGTAAACATTAAAAAAGAAACAGGACGGTGCTCACAGGGGCAGGAAGTCTGAACACAGGGTTTTTTTTTTCATTTCTCAGAGAATGATTGCTCTGTGCAAAAGGAAAAATGGGAAACTCAGAGTACACGTGTTAGTTTTGTTTTTTGTTCACGACAGGGTCTCACTCTGTCATCCAGGCTAGAGTGCAGTGGCACAATCATGGCTCACTAAAGGTTCGAACTCCCAGGCTCAAGAGAGCCTCCTGCCTCAGCCTCCTGAGTAGACAGGACTATAGGTGTGAATGACCGCATTTGGCTAATTTAAAAAATTTTGGCCGGGTGCAGTGGCTCATGCCTGTAATCCCAGCACTTTGGGAGGCCGAGGAAGGCAGATAATCCCAGCTACTTGGGAGGCTGAGGCAGGAGAATCGCTTGAACCCAGGAGGCAGAGGTTGTGGTGAGCCAAGATCACATCACTGCACTCTAGCCTGGGCAACAAGAGCGAAACTCCGTCTCCAAAAAAAAAAAAAAAAAAATTTTTGTGTAGAGATCTCGCCATGTTGCCCAGACTGGTCTCAAACTCCTGGCCTCAAGCAATCCTCTCCTCTTGGCCTCCCAAAGTGTTGAGATTAAAGGTGTGAGCCACCACACCTGGCCCCCATGTGTTAGTTTTTTTTTTTTTTTTTGAGACAGAGTCTTGCTCTGTTGCCCAGGCTGGAGTGCAATGGCACAATCTCAGCTCACTGCAACTTCCACCTTCCGGGTTCAAGCAATTCTCCTGCTTCAGCCTCACAAACAGCGGCAATTACAGGTGCATGCCACCATGCTTTTTTTTTTTTTTTTTTTTTTTTTGAGACGGAGTCTAGCTCTGTTGCCCAAGCTGGAGTTCAATGGCACAATCTCGGATCACTGCAACCTCCGCCTCCCAGGCTCAGGCGATTCTCCTACCTAAGCCTCCCGAGTAGTTGAAATTACAGGTATGCGCCACCACGCCTGGCTAATTTTGTATTTTTAGTAGAGACAAGGTTTCTCCACATTGGTCAGGCTGGTCTCGAACTCCTGACCTCAGGGGATCTGCCCGCCTCAGCCTCCCAAAGTGCTGGGATTACAGGAATGAGCCACTGCACCCGGCCTCATGTGTTAGTTTTTAAAGGGAAATAACGTTCTTTTTTTTTTTTTTTTTTTTTTTTGAGACGGAGTCTCACTCTGTTGCCTAGGCTGGAGTGCAGTGGCCGGATCTCAGCTCACTGCAAGCTCCGCCTCCTGCGTTTACGCCATTCTCCTGCCTCAGCCTCCTGAGTAGCTGGGACTACAGGCGCCCGCCACCTCGCCCGGCTAGTTTTTTTGTATTTTTAGTAGAGACGGGGTTTCACCGCATTAGCCAGGATGGTCTCGATCTCCTGACCTCATGATCTGCCCGTCTCGGCCTCCCAAAGTGCTGGGATTACAGGATTGAGCCACCGCGCCCGGCCGGAAATAACGTTCTTGAAAAGTAGATGGAGATGCAACAATATTCAGAGAGACACTAAGACAGAGGGCCCAGTCATCTCAGGTCTTCAGGAGTGGGCTGGGGGACGGCACAGAGAGGTAGAGGAAGGCACAGATCTGAAACAGAGATGGCTGCACTGGGGGCAGGTGCGGGGCACCAGCCAGGTCTAGGGTGGGCAGATGTGGTCCGGACATCCTCCACCAGGACTGACTGGCACCACTAGAGGGCACCTGCGCCTCATACTTGACCACTACCCTGGCTTATGCCTGAGGTGTGGGGTGCTTGTTCAACGGGCAGCTTGTGCCTTGGCAACTGGCCACAGAACCTGCTGCCTTTCCTGGATGGCTGGTCCCGCCACTCACGGTTCCTTCCACTGTCATCCTTGCCTGACTCCCTGGTGATGGCTGTGACAATCACCTGAGAGCTGCATGTGGCATCCCACTGTAGATCCCAGTGTAAAATCCCAAGGGCTCCACAGGAGTGTGTCTCCTGATTACTGGAACTCACACAGGCTCCCTGCACCCTTATTTATTTAGCTTTCTTTTTTTTTTTTTTGAGACGGAGTCTCGCTCTGTCGCCCAGGCTGGAGTGCAGTGGCCGGATCTCACCTCACTGCAAGCTCCACCTCCCGGGTTTATGCCATTCTCCTGCCTCAGCCTCCTGAGAAGCTGGGACTACAGGCGCCCGCCACCTCGCCCGGATAATTTTTTGTATTTTTAGTAGAGACGGAGTTTCACCGTGTTAGCTGGGATGGTCTCGATCTCCTGACCTCGTGATCCGCCCGTCTCAGCCTCCCAAAGTGCTGGGATTACAGGCTTGAGCCACCGCACCCGGCATTTATTTAGCTTTCTGCGCACATCTTCTTTCTCTTCTGCTAGACTCTAAGCTTTTAATGAATAAGAATTATCAGCATCTCTTAAAATGTCCTATGAGATGAAATAATGTCTGGGATTTGCTTTAAAACCCAATGCAGCAGGAGGGAAATTCTGGGTAAAGGGAATATGGGGATTCATTATATAATTCTCTCTACTTTTACACATCTTTAAAATTTTCTATAATTAAACTTTAATAAACATCATAGAAGCCCAATGCCTCATACCTAGTACAGGGCAGTAACAGTGAAGCCCTAGGTCTGCTTGTCTATAAAATGCACAGGCCATGCAGGAGGGGGTTCCCTTCTAACCGCATCCCCTGATTCTGAGGCTCACTGTACAGTGGGCAAGCACCAGTTAGCTTGTGGGGTGAGTGCGTCTTAAGGCAAGTGTTGACCCAAGCGCCCAGGAAAAGCCCAGGAAAGTAGGATATCTGGCTCTGTTCCAGGAGCATCTCTTATCAGCTATGGGTTTCAGTCCTTTGCATGTCCTGAGGAGGTCAAAGGAACTGCTTGGACCTACTGCTCCAGTCACCCAGGATTGTCCAGACCCTCCTGTCCAGCTGGTATTGCCACAGGGCCTGGCAGAAAAGGCTCGGATGCCCTGAGGAGCATTTGTTTGCATATGTCCTATTAAATTATTTCCTATAACATCCTGTACAGAAGAGCCTCTTCAACATTGCCTGGCAGCTATGAGGGAGAAGAGGAGGCAATTCTGGGTGAGCCTCAACAGGAGAGAGAGGCCACCCTTACCCACGTGAAGTGGGCAGCAGGTTCAGATGGCAGCCAGGAAGGATCGGAGGCAGGCTTCCATGATGAACCAGGGTGAGCAGCCAGGGCCGTGGGGGTTGGGGGACAGCTCTTCCAATTACACAACATCCAAGGCGGTGTGGTGTGTGTGTTGAGGTCACAACCCAATTGGAGCCCCAAGCACTCAGCTCCTCCTCACTGTACTCACACATTTGAGGAAACACTGTTGGACCCCATCTGCTTCAGCACAATGGCAGAAGGCAGTGGCAAGGGATGAGGCCAGGCATAGTGGCCCTTTGGTGCTTTGAGGTGAAACAGACTTACCAAGTGTGCTGGAGATGGTGACCTTGTGTCCTTGACTGTGGCGCTGGAGGGGACATCGAGGAGGGGCCATTTCATCTGCAGGTACTGTACAGGGAACAGAAAAGAAAAAGCTGTTGGTGAGATGAGGCCTCACAAGTACCCACAGTTTGCTGGGCTCTGCTGTTAGGGCACCGGGGCAGGCCATTGGGGTGGCCTGCATTTTCACGCCACATGCCCTGTACTGGATCGATTTCCAAATGATTATAACAGGGGCAAGCATATATTTACAATCACCACCACCCTCACCATGCCCTCTGTCATTTTGGTGGGGACACGAATGGCAACTAAGCTGAAGTTTAAGTGGCGGTGAGAACTGATCCATTTCAGCACAACCAATCAACATAGTCAAAGAACCTATTGGTGAGGCTCAAGTCCCCTCCCTATGCTGTAGTCATGGACAGGCAGAGCTGATCAAGGAAGCAGAGGCTCCCAGACGGCCATCCTGCCCCATCCATTTCCATCGCTTACGACATGCACACACAATGCTCCCCATGAAACAGCTGTCCGGAAGTATCTGGGAATGAACGAATAAAAGTCATCTGCCTGACACAGAGTCACGGGCAACATCTACCCCAACTCAAGGATGCTGAGCTTTACTTCATTATAGCGTCTCTCAACCTTGAAAAGATTACTCAGTACCCCATTCTTTCCCACATCAGTGCAAAAAACCCAAACCAAACAGTATCTCTCCAACACACACACACACACTCTCTCTCTCTCTCTGGCATGGCACAGTCCTTGCCAAAAGCCTGGAAAGAATGAGCTGAGTGGAGCAGCAGGCAGGAACACTGGGAAGGGCCCTTCTGGGCTCCGGAGCCCTGCATTCATGGGTTCAGGCTCTTACTCTGCCAACACAGGCTGTGTGACCCCGAACGAGTGACTAACAACTCTGAGTCCCAGTTTCAGCATTTGTAAGGCAAGGTTATTATCACTCACAGTACAGGTTGCTCGGAGGACTAGGGACAGTGTCACATATTGAACACAGTGCCTCGCACATGGGAGACATTTGATAAATGACGCCTATTATTTCCATAAGCAAACCATTAGTCTTTGCCAGGAGCAAAAGCACACATGTTGTGTTAGTGTCAACACTGACAGGTTGCTTCTGGGCAGCAGACCCGCAAGCAGCCTCTGCAGAATTCTTGAGACTCCTTTAAGAATGAAAGCTGTAATGGAAAGTGGTGGCTCCAGGAAGTTTCACAGAAAGAAGTCTTTGGCTGGGTGCAGTGGCTCACGCTGTAATCCCAGCACTTTGGGAGGCCGAGGTGGATGGATCACTTGAGGTCAGGAGTTCAAGATCAGCCTGGCCAACATGGTGAAACTTCATCTCTACTAAAAATACAAAAAATAGCTGGATGTGGTGGCGCAGGCCTATAGTCCCAGCTACTCGGGAGGCTGAGGCAGGAGAATCACTTGAATCTGGGGGGCGGAGGTTGCAGTGAGCCAAGATTGTGCCACTGTACTACAGCCTGGACAACAGAGTGAGACTCTGTCTCAAGAAAGAAAGAAAAAAGAAGCCTTTGAATCATCCCTCGCTCTGGTCATGTAATATCAGGAAAAACCCACCACAATTTGGCTCTGCTGTGTACAGGAGCAGGAGGGCGATGGGAAGAGCCCCCGAAGGCCCCTTTGCTCTTCATTCACCATAAGTCTTGACCAAGACAGCAGGGACTGGGCTTTCAAAAAGGTGTCCATGGGCAGGAACAACTTAAGGCCACATGTGTCACAGACCAGCCTAGCACATGGGATGAGCCAAGCAGGCCTGGCTTGGGAGACCTGGTGCGAAGTGGGAACGAAGCCCTATGAATTAGGACAGTCTTTTCACTTTGTGACCTCTGTACCCCCACCCCTCAAATGGGGTCTCACCTCTGTCCCTGTCCTCTGCTACCCTATCTTCTTCCTCCCTTCCCACCACCACCCATCCCTTCCCCTACCCAGAGTCCACACACACTACATGAAGTAACTGGGATTTCAATGCCTGTGGCAAGTTAAAAGCACTGGGCAAATATTGGTATTAGTTAAAACTCATTTCCACTGTGAATAACATTTGTGCTACATTTGCAGTTGTCAAAGCATTTTCACACATAAAACCCAGTATAATCTTCACAACAACCCCACAATTACAAGTAGGGGTGACTACCCCAAATTTTAAAAGAAGCTAGGCTGGGCGCAGTGGCTACGCCTGTAATCCTAGCACTTTGGGAGGCCGAGGTGGGAAAATCATTTGAGCTTAAGAGTTCAAGACCAGCCTGGCCAATATGGTGAAACCCTGTCTCTTACTAAAAATACAAAAATTAGCTGGGCGTGGTGGTGCACACCTGTAGACCCAGCTACTTGGGAGGCTGAGGCAGAAGAATCACTTCAACCCGGGAGGCAGAGGTTGCAGTGAACCGAGATCACACCACTGTACTCCAGCCCGAGTGACAGAGTGAGACCCTGTCTCAAAAAAAAAAAAAAAAAAAAAAAAAAAAAAAAAAAAAAAAAGGAGCTAATGGACATAAGCAAAGGCTAAAAGGCTTGCCCAACTTCATACAAGAGAGCTGAAGCCAGAGCCTAGGTCTCTTGACTTCAAATCCCACATCTTTCACAACACCGAGTCATAAAGCTTTTCCTAAGACTGTCTTCCTCAACTCCCCACCCACAGCTTTTTCTTTGCTCGGATGTGTTTTCTCTCTCCTTCTCTGTCTTGCACGGGGCTGGCCATCCAGAAACCGGTCCATGCATGTCAGTGTTCTCCTGGAGGGATGCCGAGGGTGCCCAGAGCTTGCACTTGAAGCCTAAACACCAGTTTTTCTAGAAGCAACAACTTGAACATTTCTGGTTTTAAAAATTGAACTGCAATAGCAACTATGAGGTGCTGAAGAGAAGTATCCCAAATCTATAGCCCCTAACATTAAACAGGACAGATGGGTTCCTAAAATCCATCAACTCTACCAGCATCTGCTGCCTATTTAGGGCCACAAAGACACACATTCATTCTTGTTGGCTTACCGGGATGTCCTTAGATCATATGGGGGCGGTCCAAAGAAACGTGAACCCTGGTTTGGGACGGTGCTAGAGTTTTGGGTCTTAAATAATACTCTCAAGTGACCTTACAGATTGTCTGGCAGAGTTGGCTTGTAGGACTGTAGTGCAGGGTGTCTCAATCTCGGCACTATGACATTTTGGGCTGGATAATTTTTTTTATTGGGGGTGGTGGGCTGTCCTGTAAAGTTTAACAACGACTTTGGCCTCTAACTATAATACTAAATGCTGATGCACTCCCATATAAATAATCAAAAATGTCTCCAGACTTTGCCAAATGTCTCCTGGGGCTGAGGGAGAGACTCTTCCCTTCCCCAACTGAGAATCACTGCTCCAGTGGCCAAGGAGCTGGTACCTAATACACCATGTGCTCCATGAGGGTTTGTCTGCCTTGGTGCTAGGGATATCAAGGTACAGGTACATTTATATATGCTTGTCTTTTGTACACACATTCATAGCAAGGGTGTTCAGTAATAGCCACTCTTTTGGGTGTCTGACCATGCACTTGTTTTATCTACATAACAAGAAGTCTTGGCTTCTGCTGGGAGGAGACCACTGGCTGTGCCTACCATTGATACTTGGTCCCCTACAGATAAGTCAGGCAGTGTGAGGGAAAAGAGCAGAAAGGAGAGGTGGTCCTGGGAACAGTGAGCATCCCACTGGGACTCACCCTGCTCCAGCCATGCCTGGGGTGGTGCGGGGGCGCTGTGCAGGGAGGGACTCACTCTGGGAGGCAGGGGTACGGAGGATCGTCACTTACTCTTTTCTATTCGTCTTTTTAAGATTTGGAGATGACTGATGGGGGTGGAGGAAGAGCTCTAAGACTTTGGAGTCCCTACAGCTTGGCCATGGACAGCCTCTCCATCACAATTCTGAAAGGACAGTTGAGCTTCCCAGAACCATGAACTGGGGCAGCAGGAGCCAACGACACCCGTTGTAATCCTCTTCCACTGCAGTACCAGACATTTGAAGGTGGCCAGGTAGTTCTGAATTCCTAGGTCAGGCCCAGCCCAACTAGAGTGGAAATAAAGTTCTTCTGTTTATTTATTTTTATTTTTTAGTTTTAGAGATGGGGGTCTTGCTGTGTTGCCCAGGCTGGTCTTCAATGTCCAGGCTCAAGCAATCCTCCCGCCTTGCTCTTGCAAAGTGCTGGGATTACAGGTGTGAGCCACCATGTGCAGCCAAGAAAGCTCTTCTTAGCTGTGAGGCCAACCCCACCATCACCCGAGGGCAGTCACTCAGGGTGGGAGCACGTCCTTGGGGAAGCAAGTGATGGGCAACTGTGCTTAGATTCTTTTCATGGTAATGGTATGTGGGCGGGTTAAAACTGCTGGATTCTCCATGCCCAGTCTAGGCTACATTTAAGTGGCTCTGCAAGGCCCAGCTCCTGACCAGTGTGTCATGGCTGGGCTTCTGCACATAGCAAAGATGTGTACACAGGCTGGTTCCGCCACCTCCCCCCTGGGGGATGTCCACTGGAACATAACACATTGAAATGATGATGGCTGGGCGCGGTGGCCCATGTCTGTAATCCCAGCACTTTAGGAGTCCGAGGCGGGCGGATGGCGAGGTCAGGAGTTCGAGACCAACTGGGCCAACATGGTGAAACCGCATCTCTACTAAAATAATACAAAAAATTAGCTGGGCGCGATGGTGCGTGCCTGTAATCCCAGCTACTCAGGAGGCAGGAGAATCGCTTGAACCCCGGGAAGCAGAGGTTGTAGTGAGCCAAGATTGTGCCACTGTACTCCAGCCTGGGCGACAGAGTGAGATTCCGTCAAAAAAAAAAAAAAAGAAAAAAGAAATGATGTACGGCATCAATACAACTGATGGCCAAGCAACAGCTATCGCTCCCACTTCTGGGGTGCTTTCTATGGCTTAAATACTCTCTTTTGGATACTCAATAATAGAAAGGAAAACACCAAACCCAAGTGGCAGGTACTACTGTCTTCGATTTACATGCGTCATGACTACCTAAGACAGGACAGATATGCAGTTTTCCAATCTCACTGAATCTGAGAAACTCTTTTCTGGGGACTGGGGTTCTGCTACTATGGTTCACAGTTAAGTAGATTGAGGCTGTGGTTTAAAACATGTCTTTACCTTGTTAAGGAAGGATGATTCTAATCCTATTTTTACATTGTTTTCATTGGAGCAGTTGTTGCATTTTTCTCTCAGCATTTACCAAAATGGTCATGTGGTTTCTCTTATTTGACTCATTTATGAGATGTATATATAGCAATAGATTTTCTTACATGAAGGCATTTTTGCGTTTCCCAGGTAAGCCCTATTTGGTCATGGTGGTTTGTTCCTTCTTATGCTATGTTGTGGAATGCTAATCACGTTCTAAATTTTTGACTTACATTCCTAAGTAAAGGTGAACAAAGTTTTCTTTTCTTTGGGTAACATCTTTATCGAGTGTTGCCATCAGTGTTCTTGTGGCTTTATTATTTCGAGGGGCTCCTCTCCTCTCTTTCTCAATGTCTTGGGCTCCTCCTTAGAGCCTCCTTGGGGTGAGCATTTGGCCAGGAGGGCTGTTTCTACTCCATGTGGATCTCCGGAAGGGTCCCTCCGAAAGATGCTGTCACTAGAGAGCTAGAGCCCCCTTTCCTGCAGAGAGGCGGAGAATCCATCCTACAGACTCCTCGCTTTGATTGGAGCCATGGAGCAGATTAATTGCAGCTGTGCCCTGGAATTTCCCCAACACACAAATCTTCGTGATGTAAAACAGCTGGGAGGAAATCCCAGCATGCCCTGTACAGAGGCAGGACTGCCAATGAGCTACGGAGATTAACCCTCCGGCTCCCAGAAGGTAGGGAGGGCCCCGCCCTCCGGCTCCCAGAAGGTAGGGAGGGCCCCGCCCCAGCCGTCCTCACCCTGTCCCACACTTGCTTAGTGTGGACAGGACTCTACAGGGCTCGGGGGAACGCCCACATTCTCCCTGTTCGCACGTTCTCACAGAAAAGCCTTTAAGCAGGGCCTGGGCAACAGAGGAAACAAAGCTTCACGTTACAGAATCCACAGCTCCCCACAGTTGCACACAAGGAAAACAAGTCAGCTCCCAAAACTGCGCAGGTGAGAAAACTCCAGCCCAGAGAACGCCTTCCGCTGCTTCTAGAGGACAGGCCCAGTAGGCAGATAAAGCGCCCCTGTCTCCAGCCACAGTCTCGCCCATTTTTGGCCAGCCGCCTATCAGCAGACGCAAAGGGTCCCAGTTTTGGTGACCGGTCCTTCCTGCCTCTCCGGACCCCTATGGTAAATAGTGACTTTGGGGACCCAGAGCCAGGGTCCCCTGTGATAGAGAAGCAAGGGTTTCCCAGGCTTTTCAGGAGATTTCAAGTCCCACTGCCACCCAGAACCCAAGGCTACCCCCAAACCCCGGGTGCAGGCGGCTTCCCACCACAGTGACAATGACATTATTCAAAATGCTCTCCTTGTCCTCTTAGAGGCTCTATGTAACAGGAACCTATACTATAACCATATTATAAATGACAAATGTGAAGAAGTGATCTGTGCCTCCCCTCTCCATTCTGCCACAGTTGCAGTCGTTTCTCACCTGGACTCTACTGCAAATCCTACTAGAGTCAGCTTTCTTTTTTTTTTTTTTTTTTTGAGACGGAGTCTTGCTCTGTCACCCAGGCTGGAGTGCAGTGGCCGGATCTCAGCTCTCTGCAAGCTCCTCCTCTCGGGTTCACGCCATTCTCCTGCCTCAGCCTCCCTAGTAGCTGGGACTACAGGCACCCGCCACTTCGCCCGGCTAGTTTTTTTTGTATTTTTTAGTAGAGACGGGGTTTCACCGTGTTAGCCAGGATGGTCTCGATCTCCTGACCTGGTGATCCACCCGTCTCGGCCTCCCAAAGTGCTGGGATTACAGGCTTGAGCCACCGCGCCCGGCCTTAGAGTCAGCTTTCTAAACACCAGCCAATCTCTCCCCTGCTCAAAACACTTCCCTGGTTGGTTTCTGGGGTCAAGAGATAAAGCCTCCAAACTCACCAGCAATCCCGCACCACCCTATCCTTCTGGCTTCCGCCCTCACACCCCCAACCCCGGCTGCACAGTCCTCGCTGCACTCTGAATGCACCACGTGGCCCCGCTGCTCCCCGGCCTGCTACGGCCTTTACCCCGTCCTTCACTTGTGGGAAACTTTAACCGCTTCTTCAAAACCCAGTTCTCCCAAGGTCACCCTCCCTGGCATGAGTCCTCCACGAGTCCGTCGCTCTCGAGGAGCAGCACACGGTATTCCCACAGCACTCACCAGGCTACTCTTCCTCATTTACACACTCTGCCTGCCCTTGGGACTGTAAGCTCCTCAAGGATCATGCCTGCAGCTCAATTCCTCACCTAGAACCTGGCAATCATGATGTGTTGAAACCCTGTCCCATGCTGTATTAATGCAGTGAGCTTAGGCCCAGTTTCCACATCTGTAATGTGGGGTTGAACAGCCTCTCCCTGAAGCCTTTAGGGAGGCAGCACACACGGGAGCCCATTTCACTCGTGGGCAATGCCTGCTTCTCACAGTAACTGGCTTAGTTCTGCCGAGAATATGTAAACGTAGCATGGAGGCTGGGATGCCCAACTTGGCCAGTTCCTGGAGACCCGTTTCTATCTTCTGTAGTAAAGTTCACAAATGGATCCAAGTTTGAAAATACATCAACACTAGCAATGAATTTGGGAATAGGGAGACAGAAAAGCTTTCCCGACTGGGAAAACATTTTTAGTTTTCAGCAGTCAATAAGAGAAAATGAAAGTGTAAAGAACTTGTTCCCAAACAAGATGGATTAGACAAAGTTCCAGGGGCAAAAGTATAAAAGAAGTTTTATACTCTTATCCCTGAGAATGAGTTGTTTACGCCTTTGCATAACTTGGTGGATGGCACTAAATCCCAAACACGACATTTTTTGTTTTACCTGAGTGTAGGTTAGATTCTTTCTTGAGGTATTTTTTTTTTTTTTTTTTTGAGATGGAGTCTTGCTCTGTCTGTCGTAAGTGCAGTGGCACAATCATAGGTCACTGCAACCTCCACCTCCTGGGCTCCAGAATCCTCCAATCTCAGCCACTCAAGTAGCTGGGACCACAGGCATGCGCCACCACGCCTGCCTAATTTTTTGTACTTTTGGTAGAGACAGGGTTTCACCATGTTGCCCTTGCTGGTCTCAAACTCCTGAGCTCAAGTGATCTGCCCACCTTCACCTCCAATTCTGCTGGCATTACAGGGGTGAGCCAACGCACCCAGCCTGCACTGGTCTTAAACCCATGAAGTTACTTTGCTCTCTCTAGCACCTGTCGCAGCATTTAGTCAACAAATGGTTTTAAAGCCCATGCACTGGTAGCAGAGGGGCTCCAAAAGCATTTCATGACTGAATAGTAAGAGTGTGTCAATCAGGTGTCAGTTTCACCATAAACACGTCTTTCCCCGGCTTTCCCCAAATGATTCTTTCTTTTTTGGATGATCTCAAACTGCTGTTTTCCCCTCCCATTCCAAAGAACCTGGCAATTTTGCCTCCCAGATTTGACACAAGGTTTGTTTTTAAAAACTGGCTCCCCCTCAGAAGCCAAGCTTTTGTTTTAGAGCACAAGAGGCAAGAGATCTGGGTTCCAGGCTCTTTCTAACCTTTCTGGACTCCGTCTTCTCACCTTTAAAATGGGAATATTTTACTTCATCAGCCTGAAGCAGGGGCTGGACTAGATGGTCTCCTTTGGAAGGAAAAGTCGAATGCAGCTATTTGTCTAAACACGGAGGGCACTGAGAGTGCCGACAGTGTTGAGGTGTTCAACAAATATGGAATCAAGGGTCCTAGCTGAACCCCACTTACAAGCTGTGTGCCTGTGTACCTCACCTTTCAGAACCTCTGGTTTCCACATGTAAAACAGGAATAAGAACACCTATTGCCTGGCAGAGTGGTTATCTCATGTGTGGCTGTCAAACTCAAGCGTGAGTGTCCTCTCACACCGGAGAGGACCAGGCAGAGTGTGGGGCATGTGAGGAGCTTGTAAGAACTCTGTGATCAGTCACTAAATGTGTAAGTTATTGGTATTCTATGAGCCTGTGACCTGCACTTTACCTGGGGGAGGGGAAGAGCCAATTAACACAGAGCTTGGCCACTCATAGATCTATGGCGCTTCGTGGGGAGAGAGGTCTGGTTCAGTGGTGTGCTGGTAAATACCTAACAACTGGCTCTCTAAGCAAAAAACAAAGTGAAAAACCAAAGCATTTGCTGGTATTCATGGTGTAAATACGCCCACTGATTTCAAGGTACCACGATGAGCAGTGCGGAAGAGATGCTTCCAATTGTCTGGGTGCCAACTGGCTCGGGCACACCAATGCACGTGGGCAGGAGCTGGGTTGGGGGGGCGGTGGTCTCAGATGTGTCCTGACTTGCTGGGATGGCTGGAAAGCTGAGACACACATGGTTCTCAGCTGACGTGCGCCTGCCTGCTTGAGGTCTTGATGGAGAGCCGGACACTTGGCTAGGTATGTCCCCCTGACAGCTGCGTGCTCTGGAGGAGGGAAAACTCTGCTCCCAGAGCACTAGGCATAGCCATTCTGTGGTGGCCCTGACCAGGGGGACCCCTGGGACAGAGCCCTAGGTTTTCAAACAATGTCAAAGTTCAACTTGTTTTCGGGTCCGCATTTCTGCAGCCTGGAGTGCTGGGCCTGCTGAGTCGCAAGCTGCCTCTCCCATCGGCTGTGACCTTGGGTTTGCTGGGCCTGGGCAGTGTCCGTGCTCACTGCCCAGTCACCAACGCGCTGCAGGAAGTGTCTTTGGGGAAACTGACTTTGGAGGCCCGGTCCTCCTTTCCCTGAGGTGAACCCTGCCGGGCCCCTCCCTCTGTCTCTCCCCTGTTGCTGCGTGCCTGGGAATCTACTGACATGCTTCTCTCCCCTCAGGCCCTCAGGTGAGAACATCTGCTCTGGCCCCCACGGGAGGCAGAGTCCACCTGCTGGCCCCTGACCAGGAGCTCAGACTGGGCTGAAAGAGCAAATGCCTTTCTCCTTCACAGCCTGCAGCCTGTTCTCCGGCCTGCACATACCCACCCATGCCACTGTGCCCCCACTCCATTTGTCAGCATAGTAGGGCTGGTCCCACAGCCCTCCCCACAGAGCTGCCTCCTGGGTTACAGCTACATAGCAGCCACCATAGGGTGGTGCCACA
Source organism: Macaca nemestrina (assembly GCF_043159975.1). NCBI lineage: Eukaryota > Metazoa > Chordata > Mammalia > Primates > Cercopithecidae > Macaca > Macaca nemestrina. Next base: position 85,867,835 of record NC_092137.1, on the reverse strand, counting down.
ACCCGCTCAAGGGGCCCATGCTCACAGACATGGAGCTGTTTCCCAGGCTTTGCTGCAGTGCACACCCTTGAACACTCACCATGTCACCCATGTATGTCTATAGTGGGAGGACACATTTCCAGCTGCAAGGGGAATCACTAGGTCAAAGACAAGCACATTTATGTTCTGAAGAGTGCTATTAAATTTCTCCCAGTTGACACTGCTAACAGCAACCTGGGAGAGGGCTTATTTCCCCACCTCCTTGCCCATACAAGGTTATTAAACTGTTTAAACTTTGCCAAACTGACAGGTAAAAAAAGTCCCTTGCTGGAGTTTCCATTACTCTTGTAATGAGCGAGGCTGCGAATTGTCCTCTGTATGGGTGATGATTTGAAGGAGGGAAAAAAGATGTGTGTGGCACAGAGGAAGTGGGCACACAATCTGCTGGGTGGCAGGGACGGGGGAGGACGAGTATGGAGTCACTGCAGGTGAAACACAGGAGGGGTCTGTGGGCTCTCTGCAGCCGGCACAGCCGGTGCAACCCCTCCTGCACTTGATCTTCACTCAGGGGAAGAGGCCAGAGAGGAGGAGCTGAGGCTGAGTCTGTGGGCTGCTGTGAGTGAGGAGGCGGCGGGAGGAGAGCCCAGGAAGCTGCTGGTGGGCAGCTGCCCCTTCTGGTTCTCCTCCTTTCCCTTCCCAGAACGTACACAGGCTGCTTACATGTCCTCCCCACCTCCCAGGTACTTCTCAGCCCCCAGCAGGCTGGCTTCTGTTCCACTCCCTCCACTGTCTCTGCAGACACTCTCTGTCTTTGCAAGGCCATGGATGACTTCAGAAAGAAAATAAAGGCAACTGGCTTTTGAAATGCCACATGCCATGGGCAGCTCTGGGGAAGCCTCTCCTCCCTCCTGCCCTGTGGCTGCAGGTTCTGCATGCCTTCTGGGTGATTTTTTATTGATATATTGGTTAATGGATTGATTGATAGGGTCTTGCCCTGTCGGCCAGGCTGGAGTACGGTGGCACGATTGCAGCTCACTGCAGCCTCAACTTCATGGAATCAAGCAATCCTCCCACATCAGCCTCCTGCATAGCTGGGACTACAGGCTAGCACCACACCACCCGGCTAATTTTTTTTTTTTTTTTTGGTAGAGACAGGGTCTCACTATGTTGCTCAGGCTGGTCTCAAACTCTTGGCCTTAAGTGATCCTCCCGCCTTAGTCTCCCAAAGTGCTTGGGATTATAGCTTTGAGCTACCAAGCCCGGCCATCCACATTTATTGACTTGAATAAACTGTCCTGGACAAACTGTTCAGTGAGAAAAGCCAGTTAAATAATCTGGAAGCATAGTCACCCAAATGTTATCGCTGGATTTTTAACATTTCAGGCAATTTTATTAGTTCCTTTTTTGTATTTTTCTTCTTCACTTGAAATTTTTACAATCAGTATGTCTTATATCATAGTAACAGTAAGCAAAGCTATTAAGAGTAACGCCAGATGAATTATTTTCAATCCTGTGCCTTCAGTGTACCTAACCAGACACCACAGAATCCACTTTAATGCCTTTAGTGACCCCCCTAACCTGCTCTGGGCCACCAAGTTCCATGGCTTCTGGACATCTTTGGAACCCTATTCCATGGAGAGGCCCCCGCAGCAGCCTTCTGGGTTTGCCTGAGCTCCTGCAGGTTCTCACCCAGGAGGAAGGCAGCAGGGGTGCGCGCAACCCAGTTTGAAAGGGGTGGTGATGGGCTGCCAGCCACATCGGCAGGTTGCTTTGCCTCACACTGACAAAATGTCTCTTGTCCAAGAATAGGGTAGTTGACAGAAATGAAGGGGTCCCAAATCCTCTTTCCACTGAGTGGTCTCCACCAGTGCTCCTGGTCTCAGTTCATCTCTTCCTGTCTACCCTTCACTTGCCTCTAGAAATATCTTTCTAAAATATAAAACGATGCTGTTTAAAGCTAGCAGGAAGCTACCCGTTCTTACAGGACTGCCTACCAGATGACCACGATGCAGTGACAGCTCTGTACAGAGCCCTCCGTCGATGTTTAGTGAGTATCTCATCTAAAAGGTGTCTGTTTATGTGCATGATATACCACAGGAGAGATTTTTTAAAGTACATAAATAACTAGACTATAAGCCTACAAATGACAGGTTCAGATAAGACAGGGATTGCAATGGGCAAGAGTTATCGTGGAACAACTGAAAACCTCACAGAGGAGGTGGCATCTGTGCTGGGTCCTGCAGGCAGGATATACTTCCATAGTTGTTTTACTTTTGAAAGCATTCCATATTAATTATCTGATTTGCTATTACTGACTCCTGGATATAGGCAAAGAAGATATTATGACGTTCATTTAAAAAATGGGAAACTGGGCCGGGCGTGGTGGCTCACGCCTGTAATCCCAGCACTTTGGGAGGCTGAGGCCGGCAGATCACGAGGTCAGGAGTTCAAGACCAGCATGGCCAATATGGTGAAACCCCGTCTCTACTAAAAATACAAAAATTAGCCGGGTGTGGTGGCGGGCGCCTGTAATCCTAGCTACTTAGGAGGCCGAGGCAGGAGAATTGCTTGAATCTGGGAGGCAGAAGCTACAGTGAGCTGAGATCGCACCACTGCACTCCAGCCTGGGTGACAGAGGGAGACTCCGTCTCCAAAAAAAAAAGGAAACTGAGCCTGCTGGAGGCTGTTGGATTTACTTGACACTGGCCTTAGAATACAGGGTCTGGGCGGTTATGTTGTAACTCTAAGGGTACAAGGACATGATTTCTGCCTTCTAGAAACTTGTGGGTGGGAATGGGACTCACATTTGTAATCGCAGCATTTTGGGAGCCTGAGGCAGGTGGATCACTTGAGCCCAGGAGTTCAAGATCAGCCTGGGAAACAAAGTGAGACCCCGTCTCTACAAAAATACAAAAAAGATTAGCCAGGTGTGGTGGTGCACGCTTGTAGTCCCAGCTACCCGAGAGGCTGAGCTGGGAGGATCAATTCAGCCCTGGAGTTCGAGGCTGCAGTGAGCTGTGATCATGCCACTGCACTCCAGCCTGGGTGACAGACTGAGACTGTCTCTAAATAAATAAACAAATAAGAAACTTCCAACTGATCTTGGAATCTTGGGATAGCAAATACGGGGCACAGGAGTGGTCCCATCCCTCTGTGCTTGTGGCAGACACTGCTAGTAGACCACGGTGCCCTTTCTTACTAAAGCTGGGTAAGACCTCAGAATCCTCAACACAATATACCAGGCAGCTAACAGTTGATTAAAACTGACGTGTAAGGTGCAGTCTATTTATTCTCTCTGATTTATGCCAGGAGGTAGATACAGATGTTCTGTCGGGTGAGAAGGAGGGGGCAGAAACCAGGTCATAGAAGCATCTCTGTTGGCTGGCACAAAGTGGAACTCAGCTCCTAGACGGCGGTGAAGGCTTCACCAGGAATATGACTGGATGGCAAAAACAGTCATAATTTGCAGAAAGTCCATTGACCAAAAGCAGGCCTGAGAATTCTAAAGTTTATGGATTTTCCCCTATGGGAGGAGAAGCTGGAAAGCATCCCAGGTATTGAGGGGAAAGGAAGCAGGATCTGTGTATAATCAATGGGGAACAGGAAGCGCTTATCTGGGGCCAGTGAAATACTCAACACAAAAGAACAGCCAGGCAGCCTGGAGCTGCCTTCCAGCCTAGAACCTTTCCCCGCGGCTCCTGCAGACCCAGCTGCTGGCCAAAGTCAACAACAACTGGGCACTGGGAGAGGGGAAATGTCTGAGGCAGCCCCTCCATAGACGGACAGTTCCAGGAGAGATCTCTGACCTCACAGGTGAACAAGGACACAGGAGAATAAGGGTCACACCAGCCACCTCTACACAGGGCCATTGCTCCTGATAAAGGAGCCTGAAGAACGGGTCCTGCACCCTACCCTAGTGTGTATGCAAATGTGGGTGCACATGAGGCTTACATATCTCAGGGAACAACACGATTTTCTGTCTATATTGAAGGGAGCGTGCAGGAAGTTATGATGGACAGTGGAAGGGCTGAGAAGTTTTCCACTGATTATGGGCATGTGTGTCAGATACCTTGTATGCATTATCACAACACCCAAACTCATCATGCCTCTTCCTCCTCACTTTATGAAAAGAGTGTTGTTTCCAGTTCCCATCTCAATTCTATTAAACAACGCCTCCTATTTTTTAGTACCTAAAATATTTACATTAATAGGCCTTAAAATATGTATGTATTTTTGGCAGGGTGTGGTGACTCATGCCTGTAAGCCCAGCACTTTGGGAGGCTCACCAGAGCCCAGGAATTCAACACCAGCCTGGGCAACATGGTGAAACCCCATCTCTACAAAACAAAACAAAACAGAACAAAAATGTATATATATAGTCAAACAAAATTATAAATACATAAATATGTATGTGTATTTTTTATGTATGTGTATGCACATGTATATACATATATACAATTACATATACATGTTACAGGCAAAGTTTGATATCTTGGATACTGTTGCTTACAGTGAAGCTCCATTTTTAAAAAGTGGAAAAAAGTGAATCAATTCAAAGAAAAATAATTATGTAAATAGTATAGGTGGTATGTGGCAAAGATTATGCGAGTAAGTGACATCTGGGGAATACTGTTGTAGGATTGCATGTTTGTGGCCATCCAGGGGCCACTGCCAGTTGTGGATGAGGGCACCCCTAGGAACTGGAGAAAGAGGTTCTGCACACAAACTCAAAGGTCAGAGCTTCCCAGGATACACCACTATTTTCTCCCCAGATTGCTTCTCACCAAGATCTATCATCTCTCTCTTCTTACATACCTGCAGGGTCAAAACCTCAGACATCTATTCCTCCACCTTCTTCCTCACTTTATCATCTAGCCCATCAAGTCCTGTATTTTTTCCATCTCAACTACCACTGTCTTGCAATTCACTTATATTTACCTTGCCCCACACTTGTTTCTCCAGGTCGGTCACACACCCTGCTGCCCGCTGACTTTCCAGCTCACAGCCGGGCTCACATTTCCTCGCTTAGCTTCTCCTAAGCAATTTGGGGACAGGCATCCAGTCTTTTTTTTTTTTTTTTTTTTTTACCTGCTGCTTCAGAAAGGCATCCAGGCCGGGCATGGTGGCTGATGCCTATAATCTCAGCACTTTGGGAAGCCGAGGAGGGTGGATCACCTGAGGTCAGGAGTTCGAGACCAGCCTGGCCAACATGGTGAAACCTGGTCTCTATGAAAAGTACAAAAACTAGCAGGGCATGGTGGCGGGCGCCTGTAATCCCAGCAATTCAGGAGGCAGAGGTTGCAGTGAGCCAAAATCGCTCCACTGCACTCCAGCCTGGGCGACAAGAGCAAGACTCTGTCTCAAAAAAAAAAAAAAAATTCATCCAATCTTATTTGCCCTTTGGGTCCCCACAGCCTTTAGCACAGCATAACATTTGTGAGAGGTGCTTGATGACTACTGCAGGGTGTTCTAGGATTAACCAAATTAGAGGTGCAAGTCCTTCTCTCTGGAGGTGTTGCCTCCCAGGCAGCTCTAGTGGAAATGTTGTATTCAAAGGCAATTAGTGGTCACACTCCTGGGGTTGTTGCCATAGACCCTAATTTAGTTGACCTAGGGTGAGAACAGAGAAACCATCACCTTTTGGGAGAATGATGGATAGAGGGAATGGGAAGGTCCGCTGCCAGTGGAGACCCTATCAGGTGAGTAAGACTCCATTTACCTAAAGCGATCAAATAAAAAACATTTACTGATATCATATCTGCCTCTATTTTTTTTTTATATTTTCCCCTATAGTTAATATATTATAAAAAATAAGCAAAAACATCCTAACTCTTTTGTAGCTGGGGGCCTTGATGCTGGGATTCTGCTGTTCAACCCTGCTGTGGAATATAGCACTTCTGAAATTCATACTCTGTTTGATATTAGTATCACTTCAGATAAGTAAATAAGTATGTGCCAAAGCCAAGGACAGGAAACTGTCTGCATAAATCTTGGATAAACAGATTTCTTTAAAGAAAACATTTAGCGATGAGTTACCTTGTGCCAGATACTCCATGTGTTATTTTGTTTAACCCCCTTGTAAGTTGATGCTATGATTATCCTCATTTAACAGATGGAGGGATTAAAGTACAAAAAGGTTAACTAACTTGCCCAAGTCTATCTCAAAGTCAACTCTTTATTTATTTATTTATTTATTTATTTATTTATTTTTGAGACAGAGTCTTTCTCTGTCACCCAGGCTGGAGTGCAGTGGTGCGATCCTGGCTCACTACAACCTCTACCTCCTGGGCTCAAGTGATTTTCCTGCCTCTGCCTCCTGAGTAACTAGGATTACAGGTGTGCACCACCATGCCAGCTAATTTTTGAATTTTTAGTAGAGACAGGGTTTCACCATGTTGGCCAGGTTGGTCTTGAACTCCTGACCTCAAGTGATCCACCTGCCTTGGCCTCCCAAAGTGCTGGGATTACATGTGTGAGCCACCACGCGCAGCCCCAAAGGCCACCTCTTTGTTTTTTTTTTTTTTTTTGAGATGGAGTCTCGCTCTGTCACCCAGGCTGGAATGCAATGGCACAATCTTGGCTCACTGCAACCTCCGCCTCCTGGGTTCAAGTGATTCTTCCACCTCAGCCTCCCAAGTAGCTGGGTTACAGGTGCATACTACCACACCCGGCTAAGTTTTGTATTTTTGTAGAGACAGGGTTTCACCATGTTGGCCAGGCTGGTCTTGAACTCCTGAAATCAAGTGATCCTCTCGCCTTGGCCTCCCAAGTGGTGGGATTACAGGCATGAGTCACCACACCTGGTCAAGGCCAACTCTTAATCCTTTCATTATGCTAGTGCTGGAAGAGAAGAAAACACACCACTCCTGCAGCCCATCCTGGCGCTCCTCAGATAAAGGCAGTCAGGCCCATGGGGTGAGCTGTCCCACCAAGGTCACGGAGGACACCGGCAGAGCTGGGATCAGAACAACCCAGGTGTCCTGGCCTCCAGCTACAGAAGAGCTATGATGGATTAGGTTATTTCTTTTACAACACATAAACATAAAAATAATTGGAAAGGGATGAAATACTAGTGTAAGCAAATCAATATTATAAATACCAATCTGAGAAGTCATAAAACACAACAAAATAATACTTGTACTATTCAAAATTTCAATATGGATAAGCCAGAAGGCATGCCAAGCATGCTCAACAGCTCCACACTGCCCCCTGGTGGTTCCCAAGTGCCCACCGGAAGCATGCTGGGCCAATGACCAGCGGGAAACAAAGGCCCTGGACAAGGATACCTGCTGCAGTGAAAACCCCAGAGCCGGGGACCTGGTGGGCCAGACAACAAAAATCCTGGGCTGGGCACCAAGCCGTCAAGGAAAATCTCTGGGTTCTACTCCCATTTGTTTGCAGAATGTGAGATAAAGAGGTTATGAACTCAGTAATTGAGTTAACTACTTTTAGTCTCTCATGTTGGCAGTGGCCTTTTCCCCCTTTAATTACCACAGGCACTTTTTAATACCCTGTTGGTGGGAAAGTAAATTAGTAAATCCTTTCTTGTGCAATTTGGAAGTATGTATCAAGTCTTCTGAAGGCTTATTGTCTCTAGGAGTGCATCCTAAGGAAATAATTAAGGATGCAAGCAAAATATAGAATGCAAGGATGTTCACTGAAGAGCTGTTTATAATAGCTGAAAGATATTCAATGCCTTATGCTACAATTATGATATCTGAATTTATGTAGCAGGTGGTTATTTACAGAAACAGAAAGGTGTTTACGCTGTCAAATGAAAAAGCAAGATACAAAACATGTATTTCCACCTGTGTAATGGGGAGTGCTTAAAAAAAGAAAAAACATGTATTGAATCCTACTTTTGTAAAACAGGTATCTTTATGTATGTGTTGAGAAATCTGGAAGAATATATATTAAGAGGTGAGTTGAACATCTCTCTGGGCGACAAGATTACGGGTGTTTTTATTTTATTCTTTTGGCTAAACATACATTGATTTTAAAAGGTAAATGCAAATATATGCAATGGGAATCACTTTTTAATTAAAAAAATTTAAATATATAAAAACACTCAGAAAAAAAAATAGTAAAGTCTATATTCAAATATTCAGCCTCTCATTTCTGAACTTCTGAGTGCTGTTTTCTTTTGAATGGGGTCTTGCCCCTGACAACCTTCCCAGTCGTCCCCATTACGGCCTGGAAAAATGTGACCTCAGCCATTTGGAACCCTTCAATGGTTCCTGGGCAACATAAGCTGGGGCCAGTAAGTGCTGTGACTGCCAGCTGCATGAGTCCTTCCGTGGCTGAGGAAGGGTCCACTCTACAGCCCCGCCCTGGACACTCTCCTCCACTCTTTCCCTTCCAGAGGGATTCCCCTCTGGGGGAAGGTCTGGACACCAATTCAACCAGAGAAGACAACCCAGTCTGCTAGTTCTCAGTCTCACTGGCATCAGGGTTGCTGGGAGGAGCTTTAAAAACACGGATTCCTGTCCGCCTTCCCCATTAGGATTTAACTCTTCCAGGGTGGGGCTCAAGCATCTATTTTTTTTTTTTTTTATAGCTCCCAGGTAATGTTAATGTGAGGTCAGAGTGGTCCCCAAATGCTCACACCTACCCCTCCATAACTTTCTGCAGTTTCTACCCATTATTTGGGCTTCTCTCTCAAAGATGACCTTCCTGGATCTATGGTCCTGGCTCTTTTATACTCTTCTTTCACAGCCCAGAGCAAGCATAAACCCACTTACCAATTAAACACTGTTTAGTGCCATGGTGTGCCAGGTTCATGGTTCTCCGCTACCTAAATCCTTGCGTAGAATATCTTCATTCCAGCGGATCCATTATAAGGCTCAAGGTGGAAGTTTCTGGTAAAAATGGAGGATCTCTAATCTGAGAGCAGCCCTCATAAATTAGCCATCAGAAGGTGAGACAGGAAATGCCCACACAAGTTTCCTGATGGTTTCCTGGACAAATTCACTATCATAACCCATATGCTATAAACATTCCTAACGGCGTTAGCACATTACATGCCTTCTTTCTGGGTTGGGAGAGGGGCTGCAACGCATTCCCCCAACTCTCCAATCAAATCTAGGGCTTGGTCTTTATGGAATTTCAAGCATCCAGGCTAGGCTAGTTGGGCTGGGAAGGAGGGTACATTTCAGAGCACAAAAGCTCTAAAAACATTTCTCAAATCCCCCGTCATTTCCTGAGTGACCTAGTAGAGCACCAATTCTAGGCATATCCTGTGTGTGAGGTTGGTTACAGAACTTTCACAAGCAGCTGTTTGGGGACCGAGACTGGGTGGTGATCAGGTCTTCTTCAGGCCTGATGATGACCCGAAAATTCCACATCTTTGCCACTTCCTTCCTGAGCCCCCAGTTCCTATCCAGACTCTGAAACCCAATCACTGACCAGGTGACAACTCCATCTCATGTCCGAGGATTTGTGATGCATGCACAGCACCAGACTGGGTAGGTGTGGCCCATTTGAACACTTTTTTGTAAGTCCATTGGCCAAATTCTCATTTGATTCACCTTCATTTTCCATGTTCCATTCTATCCATTCCTGGAGGTCAGGAGTACTCACTCAGAGTCACTCAAATACATGCTGAATTAAACTCAAAGTCATGGTTCAAATGGGCCATCGATTTCTTCCTCTTCAATTTCCATTTTTCCCTTCAAAGAAGGAAAAATGGGCAGGAAAAATCAGTGCAATTGGTTGGAGACCCACAGTTGGATGGGCCCTGTGCTGAGGCCGTCTCTCCCTTACAAGCTCTTTACAAAACCCTCAAACCCCCACTGCCAATCCCTCCACTCCCTCCAATCATTCAGTCCACTGCCACCTGCCTTCCACGTCAATGGCCCTGTTCTCGCTAAGGCCACTGCTGACCTCCTAATTACCAAACCCAATGTCATCTTCCAGGTCTTTTCCCTAAGAGGTCCCTCAGCTTCTGGGGTACCCTTTCGGCTGGTTTTCCACTTACCCCTCCAGCCGCTCCTCAGGGCCTTGGCCTATGCCTCGAAAGCTGGTGTTCTCTGGATAGTCTCCTCCTCCCCCTGCGGGTTGGCACCCACTCGGTGATCATGCTCATCTCTGCAGCTGGCTCCAGCCTTCCTCCTCATCTCCAAGTGCTTCCTTGATACCGTGCTACAGGCAGCTCAATCCCATACAGACTCATCGAAATCCAGCCCTGATCCTGTTTCCTCTATCCTATCAACCAGGGCTCCTTTGAAAGTGAAAGGGAACACCTTTAACAATTATGACCGATGATGTAAACCAGGACATGCGGTCACCCTGAGGATTGTACAAACCTTGGGGATCATTCTGGCCTCTTCTCTTTCCCTCACTCTCTACAACTGACAGGGGACCAAGTCTTGTTATTCTAACTTGGACTGTCTCTCCAATTGTTTCCCTTCCTCTCTGCTGCTCACTGCCCTGGACCTCTGTAAAGACTCTGAGCTGTTCTCCTGCCTGCAGCACCTCCCCAGGCCAGCCCACCCTTCCTGTGATCGCTACTTCCCCCCCACCCCCACCCACCCCCACCAAAGCTCCAGTGGTTCCCCAATGCCTGCAGTAAAAAACCTAACTGCTCAGTGGGCATTAAGGCCCTGGCCTACCCTTCCCATCTCCAACTGCCTATTCCCAACAACACCCTCCATTCATGTTCTAGCCAGCCAATTACTCCATTCTCTGAGTATTTCACTATTTATGCCCCCAAGTCTTTTGCCAAAAGGCTGCCATGCTTTTGCCAGTGACTGGACCACCACCCTGGGTACCTTTGATCATTGGCCCAAGTGCAGGCAAAGGGCTGCTGAGGGACCTGAGCTTTCCTCAGCTGCATGTGGAAAGTGTGCAACTGTCACAATGTAGATGACACTCTCTCCTTCTCCCTCTCTCTCTCTGAGGCCCTTCTTTCTGGAGTTCCATAGCCCCTGGCCTGGCCCAAATCTGGGGTAGGGGTAGAGTATCTGAAGCCACTGCAGTAGCAGGTACCCAGTGTTAGCCTCTAGTTCCCCACTCTTGGTGTCATTTCTCCCCGGGTCCGTGAGTAGCCTTCCAGAGGGAATCCGCTGGAGAACTTACTGGAGGATGGCATCGGGCTCCAACTCCAGGGACTACAACCCATATGCTTGTTCTCTAACTGCTTTCAGAGTTCCCAAGAGACCCTGTGAGTTCCTGGGTATCCCCCATGTATATGATGGGGAATTCATTCTGCTGGTTTGATCTCTTTTCCTTTTGGCAACATCTTCAAAAAAAGTCTTCCTTGGAGACTTCAAACCTGGATCTTTAACAAGTCCTTGATGAAATGCTTGGAAATGCTCGTATTTTCACCCTGAACTTGACAGCAGCCTCTATAGACTCCTTTCTCCATATTCTGCTTGGCTGGTCAGAGGCTAGAGGGATCCAAAAGAATTCCTCAGGGGAGGCAGCCCTAAGCCTACATCTTACTCTTTTTAGGCTTTTTTTTTTTTTTTTTTTTTTAAGAGACGGTGTCTTGATTCTGGAAGTTGCTCTCAGAGGCAGCGTGCAGGTGTGCTCTTTGTGGAATTCCACTATGGCGTACCATGGCCAGGGCCAGAAAGTGCAGAAGGTTATGGTGCAGCCCATCAACCTCATCTTCAGATACTTACAAAATAGATCGTGGATTCAGGTGTGGCTCTATGGGCAAGGGAATATGTGGATAGAAGGCTGTATCACTGGTTTTAATGAGTATATGAACCTTGTTATTAGATGATGTGGAAGAGATTCATTCTAAAACAAAGTCAAGAAAACTGGGTTGGATCATACTAAAAGGAGATATTACTCTGCTACAAAGTGTCTCAAACCAGAAATGATCAATGAAGTGAGAAATTGTTGAGAAGGATACAGTTTGTTTTTAGATGTCCTTTATCCAATATGAACATTTATTCATATTGTTTTGATTATTACAAGATGGCAATAAATGCTATGGGATTGTTTGTATTAAAAAAAAAAAAAAAAAAAAAAAGAGATGCTGTCTTGCTTTGTTGCCCAGGCCGGAGCGCAGAAGTATGATCATGGCTCACTGTGGCCTCCTGGGCTCAAGTGATCCTCCCACCTTAGCCTCTTGAGTAGCTGGGACCATAGGCACACATCACCACACTCAGCTGATTTTTTTTTAACAGATGGGATCTTGCTATGTTGCCCAGGCTGGTCTCAAACTCCTGGCTTCAATAATCCCACTGCCTCACTTGGCCTCCCAAAGTGCTGGGATTACAGGTGTAAGCCACCATGCTTGGCTTCTTTTTAGCTTTGACAACATCTACTTCAACTCACCTGATTGCTTAGGCTGGGTTTTGGTTACAGCTAAGGCACAACTTCTTGTCCTTACAACCTTTGTCAAGATACATGCTTGCTGGTGGAATCATGTACAGCCTCCACTTCACAAAGTCCTCTTCCAGGCATTGTCCAGGGAGGTATCCTTCGTGAGCACACACATGCTTCATTATCACAAACACGCTGAAAATGATCTTCCTTTTAATGCCTGCTTTAAACAGCTCTCCAGAGGTGGAGAATCCAGAGGTCTGGCCTGTGTAATACACTTCGATAGAAACCAAATGCCCTTGTGTACAGGCCTACGGGCCTTGTTATCATAGTTAACTTTTACGGTGGGTTTTAGGGGCTGAAAAAATTCTACTAATATTATTGGAGATACATTTTGTAGCTCTGGCTACGAAATACCACACACACACACACACACGCGCGCGCGCACACACACACCTCAGCAATAATTGAGGAAGTAACTGAAAACTAATAACACTTGAGTATATGTACAAATTCTCCATAGGTGACTGCAAACCACAAAGATACTAATGAGAAATGGCAGACGGGTTCTTGGCAGGTAGGATCTCACAGGACGTGGTGCAGGGCCTGTCACAGTAGATGCGATAACTGAGGGAGGGCAAATTCTTGGTCACTGTAATAAAACCAAATCCCAGAAGAACTTCTTTTACATCCCAGAGTGGAGGACAACTATTTTAGGATGTTGCCGCTTGGACACACCAGTTCTATCAGAAGGGGCTGAGGTGATACTGAGTTTTCTTTTTTCCTTTTGTATCTTACACAGTAGAGCACATTATTCAACATATGTTCATTAAATGGCCACCGAAACATCTTTCACACGGGTTAACAAATGGCCAGGCCTCGCGTACAAAGTCTATTTGTTTATTTATTTTTTGAGATGGGGTCTCACTCTGTCCCTGGGGTTGGAGTGCAGTGGTACGATCTTGGCTCACTGCAGCCTTGACCTCCCAGGGCTCAAGTAATCCTCCTACCTCAACGCCTACCGCCGGGTAGCTGGGACTACATGCACGCATCACCATACCCTGCTATTTTTTTTCCTGTACTGTAGAGACGAGGCTCACTATGTTGCCCAGGCTGGTCTTGAACTCCTGGGCTCAAGCAATCCACCCGTCTCAACCTCCCAAAGTATTGGGATTATAGATGTGAGCCACCGTGTCCGGCCACGTAGAAGGTCTCTTTAAATGATGAATTGGAAACATCAGTATTTCTTCTTTTGCTTAAATTCCAGTCCCCTGCCAACCGTACACCGCATAGCAAGATTAAATAGAGAAGGGCCCTGGAAGCAACTGGTTCGCTGTAAGCACTTGACAGCTATCAACCATGATCATCATTTCTTTTTTTTTTTTTTGGAGGCGGAGTCTGGCTCTCTTGCCCACTGGAGTGCAGTGGCCAGATCTCAGCTCACTGCAAGCTCCGCCTCCTGGGTTCACACCATTCTCCTGCCTCAGCCTCCGGAGTAGCTGGGACTACAGGCGCCCGCCACCTCGCCCAGCTAGTTTTTTGTATTTTTTAGTAGAGACGGGGTTTCACCGTGTTAGCCAGGATGGTCTCGATCTCCTGACCTCGTGATCCGCCCGTCTCGGCCTCCCAAAGTGCTGGGATTACAGGCTTGAGCCACCGCGCCCGGCCCATGATCATCATTTCTTCTTGCTGATGTTACTGTAACATTGTGGATGAAGCAGTGTTTGCCTTAATGAATGGGGGTGAGTTTGGAAGTCCTGCCCTCCAGGGATGTCTTAGTTCCAGGTGCTGCAATTTGCACCTGGAAATGGAGAAAGGAGAGACGCCTGCAGTTTAGTGCCAACGGTGAAAGGTCAGCTGGAGGGTGCTGGGGGCCTCTTGGGAGTTCTCAGAGGCCCTCCCCTCATATATGCACAATATCTGGTGTCCCAGCCACCAAGTTCTGGAGACCTCCAGAATGATCGGAAGCTTCTGCAGGGTCCAGCCAGTGCTCAGGAACATTCACCGCCCTCCTTTTTCCTTTCCTCATTCAACATCCCTGCATTTCAAGGCTCTCTACCAGCATTTCTTTGTTCATTGTTCAGAAAAAAACGAATCAAGCCATGACTAGAGGCTTGAATTCAACTTTAAAAAATTGTATGGCTCAAAGGGTCTCTATCCAAGTTTTTCCCAAAAGATTATTCTCCAAGGAAAAAAGAAAACAAAATGGCTAAATCTCAACATTTTTTCAGTCTCCATTATCCCACGGCTCTCTTTACCCCTTGAGACATACAGTCTTCAATAGTAAACAGGGCTGAAGTTTGAGGGCAAGGCCTAGAGAAGCTGTTTAATTTCTACCCCAAAGACAAACTCAGATTCTTTCACAATTTTCCCTCAGGCCAGACCTCTGCTTTATAGGGCCAAGCCACTGAAAGAACAAATGAATGCGAACAATTTGCCTCCCAGCAGCGAGCACTAAGATCTCCTACAGATACGAATTCCCGAGCAAACTCTGCCCAAAGATAATACAAATGAAGGGGTTTATCGGGCTTTTTAAAGGGTGGCTGCCTGATTTTCTTTAGGATCTGAATACATTTACACGGGGATTGGGGTGGGCGGGGGGGGGGGGGGGGGGGGGGCGCGCTTACTGACAGAGCAGTTTTAGAAAACCAACACAGGCCCTAGAACACTCATCAGTCTGCAGCGGCTCGGCTGCTCATTCCACAAATACTCACTGTGCATCCACCATGTGCAGCCACTGTGTGTGGTGCTGTGGGGGACAGAATGACGATGTGTCTTGGGAGGTGGCCTCAGCTATAGGTAGGGAGGACAGGGCTTCTGTCCCAAATGGTAAATGTCATAGAGTGGGGGTGTCACAGAGTGTGGGGGTATTACAGAGTGAAGCCAAGAGGTGGGATCTGAACTAGACCTTGGAGAGTACAGATGGCAGTTTCCACAGGGCAAGGCTCTATTCTAGAACCAATGTATTCCTATTAACAAATAAGCAAGGGTTTTGAACTGAAAGGACCTAGGACACTGTTTTCCTAAAGATAGCTTCAGAGGTGGGCATGGCTACAATTTGTCTGAAGTCTCAGAGGTCAGTGATGGTCACCCACTGGGAAAGGAAGGGCATGCAGACAGCCCCCCAACCCCAATATCTGCAGGGTTTGGGACAAGAACATAGATTTAAGTCCATATGCTTACACATGTAAAAGTTGTAACTCAAGCTGACAAACTGTTAAATACATTCTGTCCTCCTCCCTTGACAAATATGAATGCTATGAAAAGGCCAGGCTCGAATTTAGAATTCCCAGACTCCTGGGTTCTGCACCAGAATGCGGTGGTGGTAAGAGAGCCCGATCTGGCACCCCCACCATTCCGTTCCATCTTGTCCTACGAGGTCTTGGGACCACACATGGAAACACCCCAGACATCTCAGCCCCCCATAAAGCTCAGCCCCAGGCAAATGTGAACCCCCCACCTCAATCTACAG
Source organism: Macaca nemestrina (assembly GCF_043159975.1). Taxonomy (NCBI): domain Eukaryota; kingdom Metazoa; phylum Chordata; class Mammalia; order Primates; family Cercopithecidae; genus Macaca; species Macaca nemestrina. Next base: position 85,852,108 of record NC_092137.1, on the reverse strand, counting down.
GTGTGCACACCAGTGGCTTGGTGCATGTCCAGGGAAGAGCCAGGCAGGCTCTCAAGCCTCAGGATCCCATTCTTTGGATCCTCAGCTCCGTGGATTCCTGGTCTGGTCAGGAAGGAAGTGGCTGGGGTGGTCAGAGCAGGGCCCCCCTCTCAGGTCTAAGGGTACAGTGTGCACAGGCAACGATTCGGCTCACTGGACTGTGAGGCACACTGTGGCGTGTGGTTTTGATTATGATGATGATACAGGCTAACCTTTATCCCAGATAATGAATACAACATTAGTCTGGTTTTCACTTAATCCTCATCAGCCCTACTGAGTTTAGTATTGTTGTTATTCCCATTTCACATATGAGGAAACTAAGATTAGAGAGATTTTAATTTATCCAAGGCCACACAGCTAGGGGTTGTGGAGCCAGGATTTGACTGTTATACTGAGTCTCATGGCCTAAAAATACTCAGAGGAAAATCATTTCCTGATCCCGAATCATGGAAAATCAAGAGCCGGAAGGAACCATGACATTCATAATGTGGAACCCTCACTACGTGGCAGGAGGGGGCAGGCAGCAGAGGAGCAATCCAGGGTCCTGCTTCGGGGGCAGTCCCCATGTGGGCAGCAGCATGTCCCACAGAGTTCAGGAGGGCAGCAGCACCTGGTGGGTATGCCGTGCAGTGGGCGTGGGCTCCCCATGGGGTGCATGCGGAAGCCAGTCAGGGTCAGGCAGGGCCAGAGCTGCCCCATGGGCATGTGTGGCCAGCAGCTGGCACCACAGCCCTCTGTGAGCTGAGAAGGTGACCTCACACCAAGTGGGGCCCTTGGAGCTATTTTCTAAAGCTGCTGCCTTTGATGCTTTCTTCAAATCCCGTGAGCAAAGTGGCAAACTTGGGTGGGGAAGCCCCAGAATCTGGCTGCTGTGCAACTTCATTCTGTTTCCAAACAGCGGTGTGGGAGTTCAGCGCAAACTCCACCAGGCAGTCCGAGGATGCCCCGGAGCTACGCCGGGGACCCTGTTCTTCCTTCCTGCCGCTGTGCTGGCCAGCCAAGGCCTTGGAAGGTCAGGAAGGAGGGATTTTTCTTTTTTTAATTTAAAATGTTTAAAACTAAGGTATAATATGTATATACAAGCAAGTACACAAATCTCATATGTGGCTCAATGAATTTTTAAGACAGGATTTTGCTCTGTTGACCAGGCTGGGGTGCAATGACTCAACCAGAGCTCACGGTAGCCTCGAACTCCTGGGCTCAAGTGATCCTCCTGATTCAGCCTCTCGAGTAGCTGAGACCACAGACATGTGCCACTACACCCAGTTAATTCTTAAAATTTTTTGTAGAGGTGGGGGTCTCACTATGTTGCCCAGGCTCTAGTAAATTTTTAATATGTATTTTTCTTTTTTTTTTTCAGACAGAGTCTCACTCTGTCACCCAGGCTGGAGTGCAATGGTGCGATCTCGGCTCAGTGCAACCTCTGCCTTCCAGGTTCAAGGGATTCTCCTGCCTCAGCTTCCCAAGTGGCTGGGATTACAGCCACCCGCCACCACACCCAGCTAATTTTCGTATTTTTATTAGAGACAGGGTTTCCATGTTGGCCAGGCTGGTCTCGAACTCCTGACACCTCAGGTGATCCATCCACCTCAGCCTCCCAAATTACAGGCATGAGCCACCACACCTGGTTCAATATGTAAATATTAATGTAACCACCAGCCTAGATCAAGATATAGAATGTTTTAAATTGATTATAAGTTGCAAAAGCAATGCATGAACACACTCTCCTTGTAAAGCATTAAAACATGAGCTGTGAGCCGACTCCTCCCAGTGTCCGCCCACACACACAAGGCCCCACTGTTGTATGTAATTGATTGTGTGTCCGGAAGCAGGGGCTTCCCCCTAGGCATTCCCAGGCCTCCAGGCAGCTGAGCAGCCTGACCCAACAGGTTTGGGGTCTTTCTCCTTGAACATTCTCTTCTGCCCACTCCCTTCCCCCACCCAAATCCTCCAACAGAGAAGGAGCCTGTGGATTCTCCCACCGTGGATAGCACAACTGCCTGGCTGAGCTTCCTCCCTCCCCATCCTTACAACTTAAAGCAGTCTGACTCGGTCGCCTCTAAGTTGTGGCTGCAGAGAACACAAAGAGCAGCCTTTGGCGCGCGGATGCAACGTCGATGTACTGGGGGGACGCCAACCGGCCCCAGAACACATCGAAGCCAGAAACTGCCCAAACTAGTTACATTCCAGCAAGATTAGCACAAGGCCGGGCCTGCTCCTGCGCCCACCCCTCCTCCCCTCCTGGGCCATGAATAGGATTTTTAACTATTTCCCTCCCACTTGCTGTCCAGCCTCACACATGGACAATGCTCCCCGCTGTTTGCACATTAACCTCCCATTTGCCAGGCAGCTTCTCAGGAGCTGCAGATTAACACCCACCAACCCAGACAATGATCCCGGGGGAGGGATGCCAGGGGCTGAGACAAAGGCTACAGACGCTGAGCCCAGTCAATCACTGCACAGTGACCACTGGCCAACAGTGCAAGGGGCTCCCAGACTCCAGACACACAGGAATCACCACAGGTGGCTCATTCCTGGCTCTGGGCACCTGCCCCAGGTGGGACTGAAGAGGGTACTCCCCTAATGTGGGCCTACAGCAACCAGAAGACACCCTTCCCATCCCATCTAATCTGGGACATTCTGGCCTACAAGGGGCCTGAACGATCAGGGACTGAAGCGCTGGGAAGGCAGAGGGCAGCCCTAGGCAGGCCTCGCAGACTTGACCCACCCTGTTTAGGCTTCTCCTTTCTCCTGGCAAAGCGGAGTCCTCAGGGGACATAACAGGAAGCAGGTGCCTCAGGCCCCTGCCCTGGGGCTCCCTGGGAAAGCTATCTGGTCTCTCAGCAAGCAGGAACCCTGACTGAAGCAGCCTGTAGACATGATTCAATACGTCAAAGCCATTTTCCTATTCCCTTGTGTGCAGGTGTGCACACAGGCATGAACTTGGAAACGCAACAGCACGTAGCGGGGAGGGAATGGGGAGAGAGCTGGACTGTGAGGTATGGGAATGATCCTTCCATGTCCTAGGCCAGCAGCTCAGCCTCTGCGTTTGTATTAAAAATCTCCTCCAGGTGATGCTCATGCACCCTGGTCCTGAACTGGAGGCCCTGGCAGTGAACAATTGCATGCATTAGCTAAGGATCCTGTTAAGATGCAGCCTGGGTCAAGAGGTGTGTGGTGGGGCCCAGGATGGTAAGTTTCTAACAAGCTCCCAGGTGACGCACTCTTGGCCTAGTGAGGCCTCAGACTGGGCACATCATCAGAAGGGCCACCTCTCTGTATGATGCTTCACCAAGTAGTTGTCTGGTTACAGTTTCCACCCTTCTGGAGAAAGGTCACCACCTCTCAAGACAGCCAGTTGCAGCAGCGGACAGCTCTGTTTGAGTCCTTCCTCATATTAAGACATCCAACAGTGACAATCTGAAGTCTTTCTTCTCTTGACCTGGTAGTTTCAGACTCTCACAAGAAAACCTTGTGGCATCCACTCCTGTTTTCCCCACATACCTGTGCCTCCTTGTCTAGGCCAGTGAGGCTGTTTTTCTGAGCTTCATTCTCTTAGTACTAATGCCAGACAGGCTGGGGGCAGAGGAGCAGATCTCAGTGCAGACTGGTGAGGCTATTTGGGCAGGAGTGAGAATAGAGCCCCCAACGGAAACAGAAACCAGAGTTCTAGCCTGGGGCAGTTAACATACAAGAAACTTCAGGACAATTAAAAAGCAACAACCACAATTAACGTGGTTTACACAGGCAAAACTCATTAATGTGGGTCGGGGTGCTGGAGTTTACCTTTGCTAGGCAAACCCTTTTTACAGACAGTACAGATGAACTGCAAGCAAGACTCCAAGGGGAATATCTAAATGGCCACGAAACAACCTTCGAGCCCCCAGATGCAGGAAAAAGCATCACTGACCTACAAGAGACACACAGATGACTTCGTGCAGGGAACCCCCTTGCCAATCTGGCTTCAATTCCTGGTGAAGTTCAGAAGCAATAAACCTGTGCTCCTTTTGAAAGGTTTTATAACTCAGAACACCCCCTATTTCACACTGATATCCACCCCAAGTCTGAATTAACTCTGTTACTCAGCAGTTCTGCTAAGGAATCACTTCTTAGTACTTAGTTCTTTTAAGGAATCACTTCATCATCACTGCTGCAGGGAAAATTTGAGCAGGGCTGATGGTTTGCAGTGGCAGCAAGTCTACAAATGATTATCCCTAATGAGATGATGCAAGAGCAGCCTCAAATAAGGCACTCCTCCAGCTGCTCCATGCCCAGCTGGGCTTCCTGCCTTTCCACCCGCTCCAGGCCATGAGCCCTTCGTGGGACTCTCATGGCAAGAGGGTCCTGGATCTTCCAAAGGTGAAACCATCCCAAAGACCCAAGGGCTCCCACTCAGTCTCCTGCTGCCACTCCCTCCCTGCAAAGTCACAGATGACAGTGGGATCTGGCTGAGCTAGGACTGAATCACGACTGTACCCTTTACCAGTCGTTACCTTATCTAAAGTTAATCTTTCTGAGCCTCAGCTCCCACAAGTTGAAAAGGTATTAGCATAATCTAGTTCCGAAGATTGTGTGGTGGTTTAACTGAGTGAACGCTTAGCATGCACAGGGGCTGGAGTAGGTAAACTCTTATAATGGTAGTAAAAAGGGGGAAGATTTCTTTTAAGGTCAGGGAGATAGCCTAACACCCTTCTTTCTTTGAGGCTCCAAAGCTCACTGTTCTTCTCTTGTGACACTAACCTTTCCTTGCCTTGAGATCGGTTCCACTACTTGTGTTGTGGCTCTGGTGGACCAGGCAACAGGCAGTTCCTATATAAGGTCATGACCTCATTCATCTTTTACTTACCTCCTGCAATGTTCAACCCAATCCTTACAATTAGTAGGGACCTGACCAATATTTCTGCATTGAATTGCCAGCATGAACCAGCCAACTTAGGACAAAGCATGGAGGTTGTAACCAGGTGGGTCAAACAGCCAACTGACCAGACCTCCCCGCACCCCCATGTGAGCAGGTTTCTGTCCTTAGGAACAACAGCAGTTGCATTTAGGTAAAATGACATTTACACTTCTGACTGGCTGTCAAACTATTCATGAAAATGGCCATGAACATCCTATTTTTAAAATCAAACACTAAGCCACATATGCATGCTACAGAAAGAAAAATCCCAAACTTATGTGGTTTAATAGAGTTTCCAACACTTCTTCAGAAGCCTGGATCCCTAATGTTTACATTGAAGGTGACACTGGCTCATGGTCTATTGTTCCATAGTCTTACTGCACTGTCTACACATCCTACCTCATTTTTACAGAAATGGGTCATTAGGTCAGGGACCACATTCTTCCATGTCATGACATGGTTTGGTTGGCAGTGGAGAAGGTCTAATTTTAGGCCCTCTGAGAAAGGGCCTAAAGTTTCCTAAAGTAAGCAATAGAGATCAAGTTTTTAGGTTTTCTGAGGTTTTAAAATCAGAAAGCCGTTCTGTTTCCTTCAGCTGCCATCCATTCAGCCCTAGAAGTTGCAGCCTGCCGATCTGGGCCCAGAGAAGGGAGGACTAGTGCTCAGAAAAGCTCCCTGGGGAGCTAGACACTAGGGGCTGAGGTTGGGCTCCCTGGCAAGGACAGGCCTCACGGAGCTTGTGGTGGGGGTTGCTTGCAAACCACACACTTACTCTGATGACACTGTTTGTGTGCAAGCATTTCTAGACTGTTCTTTGGAAATGGGCTGTAGAAAACATTCACTCCTTCAAAAACACATCGCTTCTTTTGTGGTCTTTCCCCCTTCTTGGCTCTGCTACTCTCCCGGGAGTCAGGGACTCCCCAGACTCCCAGGGAACGGACCTCTTTTGGAGAGGCCATGCCGATGGGTCACACTGAGGCTTGGGTCAGGGTAGCAGGGTGATAGCAAACGCTCATGTGGAATTGTCTGCCTGAACGGGTGGCTATAAATTATCACAGGGTGTAACTGCCTGAGACCTTGTAGGTGAATTATCTACAAGTCCTGCAAATGCTCAGGGGTGGGTACCTGCAGCTGCCATGAATATGGCTTCAAAATAAGTTTCCTTAGATGAAAACAACCGAGAGTCCAGAGGCACAGCTAGCCTGCGGGAAGGATGTGGGAGGACCACCCATGGCCCCAGTTTCCCTGGGTGCACCACTCACTTCCCTCAGAGTCCTTTCTGTGACGTCTGCCTCCCCCAGCCCTCTTGTCACTGTACCACCCAATGCACACACAGCAGCAGAGAAGCATCTAGAGTGTGTGTGTGTGTGTGTGTGTGTGTGTGTATGTGTATGTGTTTTGAGAAAGGATCTCACTCTGTCTCCTGGGCTGGAGTGCAGTGGCACAGTCACGGATCACTGCAGTCTTGACCTCCTAGGTTCAAGTGATCCTCCTACCTCAGATTCCCAAGTGGCTAGGATTACAGGTATGTGCCACCACGCCTGGCTAATTTTTTGTACCGTTTGTAGTGATAGCTTTTGCTGTGTTGCCCAGTCTGGTCTCAAACTCCTGAGACTCAAGTGATCTGCCTGCCTCCGCCTCCCAAAGTACTGGGATTATAGGCGTGAGCCACTGCGCCTAGCCTAGAGTGTCTCTGAATTGCAATCTGAACTTGAATGGGAAACTGTCAGCTAGTTTAAGGGGCAAGCAGTAGGTAACTTCTTGTGACATTTTCCGAATCAGATGCCAGTCACAGGGAACTATCAAAAAGCGGCGATTTACAAGGCGACCTGAATAGACGCTCTGGTCTGGTCTCTCTCCTTCAGCTCTTTTATCCAGATGGTCCCCTCTGTTCTGAAGAAGTAAACAGCCTCAAGCCGGGCCCAGAGACTTGGGTTCTAACTCGGCCCGAATTAGTAGTGTGATGACTTTAGGCAGGTCCTTTCCTCTGCTGATCACAGCTGCTAGAAAAAGTCTTTATGGAAACAAACATGTATTAGGCCCCTACTGTTTACACTATATACTGTACACGATAAAAGGCAAAGGCTTTTTATTTCTTCCTCACAAGCTTCTCTTTGTGTGCAATGGAAATGAGTGCTGATTATAATTTAGACATAATAATATCCGGACATGGGTCATTAAGCAGGGCAGTGACCTACCCACTTGGTCCACTGACCTATTCTTGGTTATTGCAAAACATTATTCAGACAGCAAGATAAATCGGTTAATTTTTCTTTCCACTCCTAAATTGTTAAATTAGTTACAGCAAAAAACAAAACCCAAGTAAACAAACCACACAAACCTCCTAAATACAAAGTAGGGCCCTGATCCTGCCATTTGTTTTACTCCTAAATATAGGCTGGTTTCTCTCTCTCCCACCTTCTGGTGGCCTCAGGCCATGTTCTCAGGCCCCTGCCTACCTCTTAGCTGCTATTTAGAATCCAGCTGTTAATTACTTCTTTAACACTTTTTTGCTGCTGAGTCTGAACACTAAGTATTCTCCGAGACTACAGTTTCTCCTTTGCCTTCCTTTAGTGGCTCCAAAAGGTCTCTCTCAAAGGTTATCTATCCTCAAGATTTGCCTAATTCTGTGCATTCAGGGCTTTCTTTGCAGGGGACGGCACAGCTTGGGAGCTTTTAACACACACAAAACACAAAATAGTGTAATACAAAGCTAGCCAGGCTTATTAAAAATCTCATTTTTCAGCTGGGCATGGTGGATCACGCCTGTAATCCTACTACTTTGGGAGGCTGAGGTGGGCGATCATTTGAGGCCAGGAGTTCGAGACCAGCCTGGCCAACATGGCGAAACCCCGTCTCTACTAAAAATACAAAAATTAGCCGGGCGTGGTGGCACACGCCTGTAATCCCAGCTACTCAGGAGGCTGAGGCACGACAATCGCTTGAACCCAAGAGGTGGAGGTTTCAGTGAGCCAAGACTGCACCACCACACTACAGCCTGGGCGACAGAGTGAGACTCCGTCTCAAAAAAAAAAAAAAAAAAAAATCTCACTTTCGAACTAGTCTATGTTTAATATTTAATATATTACCAAGTGCTTTTTTAAAAGGCCCACTTACCAATTCCTGTGTGTGGCAAGGTGAGAAGGCCAGGGGTGGTGGGCGCCTTATGGCTCTGATCTATTGCAGATGCCTTCCCGTAGTAACCAGAGCAGCTGGCACTGGTGTACTGGCATCTCCTTCAAACTCAGTGTTCAGGGATGTCACATTGGTAGCTTGAAATCAGCCACGGGGAGAGTATTTACATCATGGAAATTGGCAAACACTAATCAGGGCACAATCCTCCTCACCAGGAGCTGACTGTTAAATATTTACCAGTACATCACTGCTTATAACCCATTTCCCCACTTCTCTTTCTATCATTAATTTAAAGGACTCATTTACTGGGCACACAGTCTACTGCATTAGATACAAATGCTACAGAAAAACAACAATAACAAATGTTACCTTTCTCTGTCCCTAGCACTGCCTATGTCTTTACACTGCAAACTCACTCACTACTCAGAACACAGTGGGATAAAGATATAGTGTTATCACCTTCTCGCAGATGAGGAAACTGAGGCACAGAATAGCAAAACCTTGCTCATGGCTGCAATTGGTAAGTGATGCTTCCAGATCCAGAACTGAGGGCTTTTCCCCACCCCCTAGAGCCCATGAGTTTTCTACTCTCCCAGGAAAAGGCCTGGATGGAGGCCCAGTGTGCAAAAAACTCAGGGATATGTTCCACCAGAGCTAAGACTCAAGAGCAAATGAGTTTTATGGAGGCTTTGTACTAGGAAGGGTTCTTAAGGGAGACAGTTGTGCAGGCTGTGAGGAAGGTTCCACAGACCCCCAGAAAAGCAGGTGAGTGGCAACTGAGGTCCCCTTGAGAAGGGGGTTCTGGAGTACAACAGGCCCCTTGGCTTGGTACACTTTGTCAAGGCAGAAAAATGCCTTCCACTTCTGGAGGGAAAAAAAGGAAAGAGGCCCAGGATGCAATTAGGAAAGAACAAATACATCCTCAGATTCTCCCAGCTGAACAACTAGGGAAAACTCAGCCTGTAAACAATCAAAAACTGGGTGTCGCCAGAGCAAAAACCCAGAAGGTCTCTGCTCACCCATGCAAGGGTAACTGCACAAGAATCGGGGCCCACACCAGCACAGGCCAGCGAGGAACCACTTCTTCCTTAGCAGTAGGGGCAGCGGCAGCGGCTGGTTCTCCTGCTGGGTTCCCAGTTGGAAATTCCAAAGGGAACCACTTTTTGCATTCATTACCCAAAAAGAAAAACTGCAACTAGTGAAAAATAAAACCTAAAATTTCAAATGCTACTTTGTAGAATGCAAACAGTCGTATTCTGCCAACAGTCAGACATCAGGCTCGGTATTTCCTTATGATACTTACAAGAGAAAGAAAACCAAGTTCACTCCCCCTTTCCCTACTTCCTCTTGTTTTTTTTTCCCTCCCCAAGGGAATGAGTCAAGTCAGTCAACAAGTATTTATGGAGCACCCACAGGATTGCAGAGTCTGGGAGGAGGCGCGGGTTGCTGGAAGCAGCCCAGGATAGCTCTCATTTGAGACAGTTAAAGGAAATGTCAATCCTCAGGCCAGGTCTAAACAGGGCAGTAAAGAACTGACTGCCACCTGGGTGGGTTTATTCTGGACCAATCACTCACTCCTGGCTGAGCTGCCTCTGTTATTGGCAAGGCCAAAGTGGGTGGATCAGCCATGTTCATGTACATTTTTGGAAAACTACAAGCACAATGCTAACAATCTTGATGGTTTTGGGGGTGGGAATTGGTGGTTGGCTGAGATACTCTTCTTCCTCCCTCCCAAAAGGCCCCACGACGATAAAAATTAAACAAATGTTGTCAGGTGTTCACCATTTCTCCTCTGCAAATGTAAGTGTGTATAAGTGGGACGGGAAGGCTGGTAACATCCAGGGCCCATGGAAACAGCTCCTGGGGGCCTGTCCGCTCTAGTTTGGAGACTGGGTTGTATTTATTTGGCTCCAGATCTTGCTACTTCAAGTGTGCTCCCTGGACCAGTAGCAACAGCACTATGTGGGATTGTGTTAGAAATGCAGAGTTCCAGGCCCCGCCACAGCCCTACTGAAGCAGAATCTGCATTTACACAATCTCTTCAGGTGGTTCCCATGGACGTGTGAGTTGAAGAAGCACCAGTCCCAATAACCAAGCAAGTGTTTGTTATTAAACCCCAGAGAGCCCCCAAAGTCGCATTTGGGGAACATCTGCCTTCCACATTGCAGTGGGGCAGTTAGCAGCCTCCCTAGATTTCCTGTTCACAGAAAGCAAATACCAGTAAAGCCTACAGATTTATAAATCTGTTATGACTCCTGGTTTAAAAGTAGGTACCTGGAAGGACCCAGGTCAGTTGCACATTATTTAATCGCCATAGGAAGATATATTCTTGGAGCTAACAGAACTGAACACTACCGGCCACAAGGACTCCTTTCACATCTACATTACACTCAACTAACTGCATGCTGGCCTAGATTCACTTTGTTTTAAATACCCAAGCTATGTTTGAATAACCTGTATGGTTACAATTAGGATCACTGCATCTGGGAAAGTCACCGCAAACCTCCACACATAAATATGGTGATTTTAATAACAAATAACACATTTGGAGGCTGATATAAGTATGCAGGCAGAGGAAGCCACTGAAGATGTTAATTTGCATGTTCACAAAGAAATAGAATCCAGCTGCAATGTTAAATGCTTAATTCTACAGAGCCATAGGACACCCGCACAACCTTACCATAGGCATGCTCTAAATTTAAAGCCGATTTTCAAACCCTCACAATTTTGGCAAAAACCTAAATTCAACTGCTTAAGAAGGAGACTGGATTTTCTGTGAATCCTAAAATAGTGCTAGTAGAAAAAAGTCCATTTGTTTAAGTTTTGCAAGTTAAAGACAAGTATCTGAACTGATTTGATGCAAAGTTTCTCAAAACATTCACCTTGGGGCAGGAAAAACAAAAGGTCTCATTGGAAGAGATTTCTTCTTATGAGGGATTGGAATTTATGGACTAGGGTCTAACTTAGCTGTTGCTTTCTGGCCTCCTACACTTGTATTCGGTGTTTAAAGTAAAATGTGAAAATTATGTCAGTCTTTAACAAGATTAACCTTCTGAAATAGGATGCATATGAGTGAATGTGTTTGTGTAAGAGGGAGAGACTATTAATAATAGTGGTCATGGTAATATTAATAACAATAAAACGTACTGTGCTAATTTGGAGACTGTATCCTGGTGAGCTCTGTTCACTTCACCAGTTTCTCTAAGAAAATGGAGTCTGCTGAACTGCTCACTAGCAAGGTGTACTTGCTCAAGCACCTGCAAAAAGACAGAGGGGGCTTCTTCTAGGGATGCAAACCCAGCGGGGAGAACAAACAGAGCCTGGTAATAGCACAATCAATCACTTGTTTCAGTTATGAAGGAAAGAGCTGCTAAAACCTCCCACTCCAGTGGAATGTACCTCACTGAAAGCTCTTGGCACTCACTCTTTACAGAGAATGGTGGGTAGCCAGGACCTATGGTGACATCAGGCACAGAGCAATTCTCCCGTTCTACAAGTGGACAAGAGGGAAGGAGGGTGGTGGTCAAAACCATCATGGGGGTACATGTATCAGATAATGACTAGACTGCATGATTTCATGAGGTAAGAAACAAATATCTTGAGAGAAATGCTTGAGAGTCCTTAGGATTGCAATTCTGCTGAGTCCTTGGCTCATCTGTTATTAATAAATGCTGATGGCAATATCTGTGAGTACACATGTCAGAGGGGCTACTTCGTCCCCCACTGAGCAATGGCCAGATGGAGAAGTCAGGAGACCTGCGTGGAGAGCCTCGCCTTGCCAGGGGCAAATCCATCACCTCAATAAGCCTAAGCTCACTGTCTATTTAAATAGGAGTGATTACACCAGCTGCACTTAATTCTTAGAACTATTTTGAGGATGAAATGAGATAATGGATGTGAGTCCTAAGTATGTCAATCTGGCAACATGTGGGTGGGGCTGTGTGGGAGGTGAGCTCCCTTCTGCTCTGTCATGAAAGGCATGTGACACTCTTCATAGTACTTCCCTCTCCCAGGCCCCCAAACAAGCTTGCCTGTCAATTTTGACACATTTAGAATTCATTACGTAATTAAATACACTTTGATCTAATTGAGTTTTCCTTTGAGGGCACTTTAAGATTCCACTAAGCCTGTGAAGCTTACGAGTAATTGCAAGGGGAAACTCTACCCAACTGTGTTGAGATGTCCATCATCAATTTTTCCCAATGCATGTTTTCACTTGCCTGGATGGCACTGTTACATCTGGAGGCCAGAACCAAGCCAACCACCACCACTAGCAGCAGCAATCAGTGACACCATTGCATTGAGTCAGCACTGTGGACAGTCCTGTCCTAAGCCACACTCACGGGGGGCACCTGACTGCCATTCACATGGAGATCTCTCTGGACAAAGGAGAGCTGGTCAGTCACTGGGTGACCAAAACCGGCACTGCACTGCCCAAGAGGAACATGGCCATCCTTTAACTGTTTCCATCTGACAAACTGCTTTTGGTATATGGGCAGCTGCTGGTCTGTTTTAAATAGGCACGGGCCTGATCTTGTAGCTCAAAGATGAACCATGTGGTTCCAGGTCCCCATCTGGGGCTTCTGGTTGCACTGTGCCAGTGGGAAGCCTTATCTGCTGACCTGGCCCATCTTAGAGGGAAGAGGGACTGGTGACTGATACCTGGTGAAGAGGCTTGCCTTCAGCCTTCCATCCGAGAAGGGGACCCCCTATGGCCCGCTATCCTAAGCCAGCGCTGAGCCATAGTGAGCTTCACCCCATTCTCTATGGGAGCCTGACACCAAACTATTGATTACACCAATCTTCTCAGATAAGGGAGTCCAGTTCAGGTTCCAAGTCTGGAGACTTTCCTGAGTCTCCTAGGGGGCCAGACATGCCTGGGATTTTGAGGAGCCTCCTCTCCCTGGTATCTGTCTTGATACCAGATTCTATTCTGGAATCTGTCCTGGAACCCGGCAGAGTGCCAAGTCTATATTCTGAGGACAGCAGAGACCTGCCTTTGCTACACCTAATGGTTGTTTCTCAGCCCTCATCTCACTCGACCTTCAGCAGCAGCCCCTCTTCCTTCTTACACTCCCCTCCTTGGCTGCAGGAAAGCAGCGCTCACCAGGTCTCCTCCTACCTCTCTGGCTGCTCCTTCTCAGTCTCCTTTGCCAGTTCCTGCTCTTTTCTCCAGTGTGCACAAGCTGTAGTGCCCACGGCTCAGCCCTTGAACTCTTTTTTTCTCAGCTTATCTGAGAAAATCAACATGCTGATGACTGAAGTCTCAGTCTCTAATCTAGAGCTCATCTCTGACTTCCAGACCCAACAACCCCACTGCCTATCACCCTCCCCAATGGATGTCTAAAAAGTATCTCCAATACAACATGTCCCAAACAGAGCTCCTGATTATTTCCTCCCAAACCTGCCCCTCCCACAGTCTTCTCCATTTCTGTCAATGACACTTCCTTCTTTCCCATTGCCCAGGAGACATTCATTCCTAACTCTTCTTCCTCTTGCTCCCCACATTTGGTCCATCAGCAAATCCTGTCAGTCTTCCTTCAAAACGGCGCCAAAATCTGAGAACTTTCCCCATTTCTACTGCCACCATCCAGGCCCCAGTGGCCCCACAACCTGTCTCTCATTTTCTACCCTTGACCCCTCCGGTCTATATCATGGCAGCCACGGCACTATGTTAAAACGAAGGTTGGATCATGTCACCTCTCTGCTCAGGACCCCATCTCACAGTCAAAAGGCTTCACCATGGGCTGCATGCCCCTGTGACTGGCCCCCTGTCCCCTTTCTGACTGTGCCTCCTTAAGTGCTGCCCCCCAGCCTTGCCCACTCTGCTCCAGTCACTCTGTTCTGCCTGCTCCTGGAACCTGCCAAGTGCCATCCCCTTTGTACCTGCTGTTCCCTCTGCCTGGCGTGCTCTTCCTCCGTGTATGTGACTATAGAGTTTGTCACCTCCCTGTGAGGCCTTCCATAAATATTAAATAAATGAATGAACAAGCAAACTGAAGACTTTACCCTGAACCCTTCTCGGCAGGCCAGGATCCCACAATTTGCCTGCTGGTTCTTTCCCTGCGGCTGGATCCTGGACCCCGCCCACCACATCTTCCAACCCCAGGGGGTGATGTTCACAACGTGGTCCGTGGCCAGCAGGGCAGCTCCTCCCTGCAGAGGACCCATGTGAAGTCACAATATGAATATTCGGCCTTTTCTAGGGTGCCTGGCACTTAGTGGGTGGCTCAGCGTGTATCTCCTGAATGAAGCCTCACCTCTCACCCCAGCCAGAATCCTGCCTACTGAGAACCCAAGACCCATGCCTGGGGCTGCCTCTGGCCAGGTACTTCTCTCTCCTCAGCCCATCCCCAGTCTTCTCCTGGCCCAGCTCCTGCGTCCCTTGCTGAGTTTCTAGCACCTCTTATGTTGTTCACACCCAGACAATTCCGAAAACACAGGATCCCCTGTGAATGATGTGGAAATGCAACTTCCCCACGTGGAGTCGCTGGGTATGTTCGTTCCCCTTCCCTTCCCCTCGAATCCTGCACAGAGGGGGCCACTATGTCACAAAAGGCCACTTCACGAGTAAGGCACAAAATGGCCCTTTCGGAAATCAAAGCTTAAGAGTCGCACCTGAGTTACTAAGGCTTCCACTCAGCCTCACCCATTCCTAGCAATAAGCTGCAGCAGCCGGATCTGCTCCCACCTCTGGGTGATGGCTGGAAACACTAGGCTGTTACCTTTCATCAAAAACACAAAGGGACAGCAAGGGACCTCAGGCATGTAATGGCACCGAGGAGTAGCCAAAACATGTTGTTACAGAATTAGTCCTTTCGAAACTGCATGCCAACTGATTATTAATAAACTGCAAAAATGAGCTAAGGGTGGAATAATTGGGGCTGAATGCATACCAATCCTGCACATGTTAACCAAGATATATGAGGTTCAACTAGAAGCCAATTGAACAGTTACTTATTGTTAACTACTGTGTGCCAAGATGTTGGTGCGTTGAGATCTTTAAGACTTGTGGGAGGCCCCACTGCCAGAGGTGTGTAATCTAAACGGGGAAAGGAAAGGAAAACATGCCCTTTCATTCAAGAGTTTTTAAAATAGTACAGTGTACTAGGAAAGGCTGAGGTAAAACATCTGCCTCAATAGGGAGGCAGAGAAAAGGGGAGATAGAGGCCCTGGTGAGATTTCTTGAAGGAGACAGAAAACTGGAGGTCTGCAAAGAGAAGAAACAGGCGGAAGCAACACATCCTATGTGGAAGGGGAGAAAGTGGGTGCTGTGAGCAGGAGTGACAAAGTCTTCAGAAAGACTGAGCCTGGGGACAAGGCTGGGCCTTAACACTTGCCTTCTATACAGGGTGTGCACAAACCTCAATGCCAAGCCCCATTCAAGGAAAAGGAGGAAGGCCGTAGATGGACCTCACTGACTCTCCCTACAGCAGAAGTGGGCACAGCTGGGTGCAGCGTCTAGGTCAGGAGAGGTGGTGTTTGCATTCATGCTGTCATAACGGCTGTGGTCAGGCTTGGATGAGGACGTCAAGCTGACAAAACCTCAAGGGGATGGAGGACAATTCCTTCTATTCTTTGAGACATCCCAGAAAGAAGGGAAGTAATTCTTAAGTGCAACCTGTTCACAAATGGAAAAGTGTGGATTTGGCCCGGATGTTGGCATTTTACTTGGGCCGGGGCTTGATGTGACGTGGGTTCTATGTTGGCAGCCCAGAGGCAGCCAAGGGCCCCAGGGAAGCCAGCGACCATAAGGTTTCTAGCCTCATGGTATCAATGGAGGAATTATGAGATCATAAATGTCAGAGCCCCTGGGGCCTTGTAGGTAAATGCTTGGTTTGATTTTAAGTGATCCAGATAGTGGAAGAAGTTCTCACTGGCTTCTTTAAGATGGTCCCTTAGACTTACAGATGTTCTTAGGTTCTGGCGATTCAAAAATCTTTTCTTGTCCCCCACCCCACCGTCCCCCAGCAAAAGAGCAAGCAAGCAAAGAGAAACCTGAAAGGAATATTTACCAAAAAGCAAACTATTCCTGTACTCATGGAGTCATCCAGGTCCTAAGGAAATACAAATAGAGTCCAACAGAGAGTTTAGTTAAAATACTAAAAATAAACAGTGGCTGTATTTAATTTCTTTTTTTAAGTTTCTAAGGAAGTCAATAAAATAAAAATATATCTGGGGCCTGAATTATCATCCATGAACAAGGACTGCTTAAAAGTGCATCCAGGTCGGGTGCAGTGGCTCATGCCTGTAATCCCAACACTTTAGGAGGCTGAGGCGGGCAGATCACCTGAGGTCAGGAGTTCAAGACTAGCCTGATCAACATGGTGAAACCCCGTCTCTACTAAAAATACAGCTGGGTATGGTGGCAGGTGCCTGTAATCCTAGCTCTTAGGAGGCTGAGGCAGGAGAATCACTTGAACCCGGGAGGCAGAGGTTGCAGTGAGCCAAGATGGCGCCACTGTACTCCAGCCTAAGCAATAAGAATGAAACTCCATCTCAAAACAACAACAACAACAAAAAAGTGCATCTACTCTGGACCAAAGAGTGGGAAGAGGCTCCTCCCTGCTGCTCCTCTGCTCCTATCCTCTAGACTCAGTGAGTCAGTCAACAAACTTCTACTGTGCACCACCACGTAGAAGGCACTGAGGACAGGGCACTTCAAGAGTCAAATGAGGAAACGCTCGTGTGCCAACTTCTATTCCCACACTGAGAAAGAAAGAGAGCAAAAACTGCTGAGCTCCAAAAGACATGCTGTGTAAAAAATGTTGAAAAGGAAGACAAACCCTTTAAAAGGGTGACCTTGGGCGGGCCCTTCCCAATCGAGTTAAATGTCACTACTCTGAGAACTTGTACTTTCTGATTTCCTGATTTTGCAGAATCTAAAGCTAGCATAATGAATTTAAACCCTCCAGCTTCCTTCCTTTCTCCATTTCCTTAAAAACAAAAACAAAAGGCACAGATTTAATATTTCCATTAAAATAAAACTTAACAAAAAGCATCGCATACTTTTACTATTACCATAGTTTAGGAAAGAAACATATTTTTCTCTCTTTTTGCTGCAAGATTAGTTTTTCAAATTTCAGCAGGCACAAAATTCTGCCCCTGGGTGACTTAATCTGTAAGTATAAGCACTATTTCAGGCAACTGGTTTTTTTTTGTTTTTGTTTTTGTTTTTTTTTGAGGCAGAGTCTCACTCTATGGCCCAGGCTGGAGTGCACTGGCGTGATCTCGGCTCACTGCAACCTCTGCCACCCGGGTTCAAGCGACTCTCCTGCCTCAGAGTAGCTGGGATTACAGGCACCCGCCACCATGTGCAGCTAATTTTTTTTTTTTTTTTTGTATTTTGAGTAGAGATGGGGTTTGGCCATGTTGGCCAGCCTGGTCTTAAACTCCTGACCTCAAGCGATCCACCTGCCTTGGCCTCCCAAAGTGCTGGGATTACAGGCGTGAGCCACCATGCCCTGTCAATGGGTTTTTATCATCTGTGTGTTTCTCAGTTATCTCCTTCACCTCTAACACGGGAACTGTTAGAATCAGGAGGGAAGTTCCCACATCAGCCCTTTGACTCCTCTCCGATTTGCCATCCACACCCTCTGCGACGACAGCCTGAGGTTTAAAACATCCTTCATCTCCACAGCAGTCTCCCGGCTTCCTCTGTGTTCACAACAGCCTTGTGAGAGAGGGAGGTGCAGGGACACAATCATCTCCATTGTGCAGAGGAGGAAAGGGAGGCTCCCAGAGCTGCTCTGTGCAACGTGCTCCATGCAGCGCAGTGGCCACTTGCCACATGTGGCTATGGAGCCCTGGAAATGTGTTCCACAGGCAACACACACGGAACACTCAGTACAAGAAAAGAACCAATGTCTCAGTAATCAGTCTTTAAACTGATTACATGTTGAAATGCTAATACTGTTGATGAATTGGCTTACATAAGATATACTATTAAAATTAATTTACTTGCTTCCTTTTCATTCTTTTTTTTTTTTTTGAGATGGAGTCTTGCTCTGTTGCCCAGGTAGGAGTGTAGTGGTGTGATCTTAGCTCATTGCAACCTCTGCCTCCCAGGTTCAAGTGATTCTCCTGCCTCAGCCTTCCCAGTAGGTGGGATTAACAGGTGTGTGCCACCCAGCCCGGCTAAATTTTTTGTATTTTTAGTAGAGGTTTCACCATGTTGGTCAGGCTGGTCTCGAACTCCTGACCTCAAGTGATTCCCCTGTCTCAGCCTCCCAAAGTGCTGGGAGTACAGGCGTGAGCCACTGCGCCCAATCTTCATTCTCTTTTAATGTGGCTACATGAAAATTTAAAATTACTGCTTCAGCTTATATTGCATTTTTATTGGACAGTACCACCCTGGAGAGACTGGTGCAAAGTCATCCAGCGGCCAGGGACAGCCCTGGGCCAAATCCACTGCTCACACTACATTTGGGGGCATGGCATTTTCCAGGGCATGATGGGTTGGGAAGAGTTTGCACACAGAGAAGAAACAGTCCACACTGTGCCCAGCATGAGGGGGAAGGATGCTGCCTGGGGTCTGTGTCCATGGCAGGGCAGGGAGGGGTCTGGAGGGCAGGGAGCAACCCTCACAGCAGCAGGGAAGAAGGGCAAAGGACCACAACAGGGAAGGCCTCCGACAGCCTAGGAAGGAACATACAGGGACTGCAGGGGGAGCCTCAGCCTGGCAGCCTGGTCCAGTGAGGGAAGTGGGGTATATACAACTCCAAAAAGGGACCCCCAGGGACCCAACTCCTATCCCTTCCTTCCATCTCTTTTCTACACAGTAGTTAGGGAATTATGTTAAATTTTGTATCAGATGAAGTCATACCCCTGGACCCCTGTTTAAAATGCTCCAATACCAGCTTGGCCAACAAGATGAAACTCCATCTCTACTAAAAATACAAAAATTCATCAGTGTGGTGGTGGATGCCTATAGTCCCAGCTACTCAGGAGGCTCAGGCAGAAGAACTGCTTGAACTCAGGAGGTGGAGGCAGCAGTGAGCAGAGATTGCGCCACAGCACTCCAGCCTGGGCGACAGAGTGAGACCCTGTCTCAAGAAAAATAAATAAATAAATAAATAAATAAATAAAATGCTCCGAAAGATTGTTCCCTGTCCACCCAGCCTAAAGTAGCCCCTCAGATACTAGCCCACTGTGCTGCACAGTCCTCTGTATGGTGTATCATTACTGTCTGGGTGTTTCCATCTGTTCACTGTCTGTTTCCCCCCAGCAGAATGTGATATCCATGAAGGCACAGACTTTGCCTGTGTGGTTTTCTGCCCCATCCTCAGATCCTAGAACAGTGACTGGAGGCAGAAGGCAATCCGTAAGGAAGTGTTGAAGGAAGAATCAATGAAGGAACCACGGCCCTGGCTGTGCGGGATGACTCAGTTCCTACCACAGGTGCCATGTGCTGGATAGGATGCTGCTCTGAATAGCCCCAGGAGAGTAGTCATCTTCCTTGCAGAGGAGGCAGCTGAAGGCTCCGTGTCTCTGCTTGTGCCCTTCCCCCTATACCTGGAGAACAGCCTTCCTTGCTCCAGCTGAAGCTCCTAAGCCCGCCTCCTGCTGCCTGCCCTGACTTCGGGGCTCCTCCCCTTCCTCCAAAACCCTTCACAGGACACAAAGGGCTGAGGCCAGGAGTCGTCTGTGTGGCCTTTCTTCCCCATGCGCTTATGGACTCTTAGTGAATAGTGCCCATGTCTTACACAACTGAATCTCCACCCGCCTCGCTCACTACCACTGCGCCAGAGCTGCTCTGGGTATACAGCAGGAACCTAATAATCATCTGCTTCAACTGAGCCAGGCAGGGAGAGCCTTTCCTCCTGCTGACCCCAGTGGCCCAGGGCGGAAGCCTCCCTCGCCTGGAATGCCACCACCTGTCGGGTCCTGCCCGCATCACCTTCCCTCCCGCGTCACTTTCCTCTTTGTCCGCTCGCACTTCTCTTTGCTTGCATGCCTCCTGCTTCTGTGGAGGCGTGTCCTCCATATGTGAAGAGCCAGGGAGCCTGCGAACCCCGCTTTAGGCCTCCTGCTCTTACCCTCTCCTCCCCAACCCTGCCTGATTTGGCAGCCCCCCCACCAGCCCCCTTCCCTTCTTCTTCATGCCCCTCCTCCCTCCCCCATTATCCTTAGCTTTGCAACACCCCCCCGACCCCACTGTTTACACAGCTGCAGAATGAAGAGATGCTCTCTTCTCTGCTCTCCAAGACCAGGGTTAATATATGTGTATTTCTGGCTCCCCACAACTTGGGGCAGTGGGAACGCTGCCCCCAACCCAATCTCCTGTAAATAGTTGGTATGCGGATAATAGCACTTTCTGGGGATGGAAAAGCATGTTGAACCGCTTAGAGTGAGTTATCCTGTGGATGCCTGTGCAGGCTGTACATAGCCTTCCTGTAGCCCAGAAAAGGAGCAGCTGCTCCACACTGTGGAAGCCCCAGACAGCAAGCGACAGGCTGAGAGGGGGCTGCACTGCAGACCTCGGAGTCACTAGGGCTCCAAGCAGGGGCCACAGGGATCCTTCACTGGATCCCTGTTGTAACTGTGAGCTGTGATTGCACCACTGCATCCTTCTCAATCCAAGGCGTGGCCAAGTGTGTGGGCAAGTTGCTGGAAATTTTAAAAAATACAACAAACCACTAGACAAACTGTCCAGGAGTTCTAACAAATACCTTAGAACTATAACAAAAGGCCTGAAGGTATTTTGGGCCTCTCCAGTCCTAAGAGGTGCTCCAAATGATTACCACCTCCTGGACCATACTCCAGGGCAGATGGGAAAACCCAACCAGACAGGTCTAGAAAGCACCCCTCCTAAGCCTATGGTGGCATCTCAGCATCCTATTTCAGACTAATGCAGGTTATCTGAGATCACAGTGCCAAGAAAACAACTTACGACAGTGACCTGAGGTCTGAGGGATGCAAAGAGCTGATGCCCTAGCCCCAGTGGTAGACAAGTTTAGGGAACAAAGCATTTGGAAATCTCAGTCACTGCAAATGACCCTGCAGTCCCTCCTCCTCTCCTCCTGGTCCCTATCACTGCAATTCCTAGAAAGCCATGAGACTTTTGAAGCTCCTCTAAAATGAAGTTGTTACTTTGCATTCTGACTTTCTCCCAGGAGCTCAGACTTGGGGCCCTGTTTACCTTATGTTGCCCCTGCCCCCAACACAGCCCCCAGAGCATGACACATGGTTAGATACATACAACTGATCCCCTGCAAGGCTCTCTTTCCTTTTCAAGAAATTACCTGACTTATCTTACCGGGTGCCCCCCAGCCAGAAATCTGAAAAGCCCAGCACCTGTCTCTCACCTTTCTCTTGAAAATTCGTTCTTACATTCTGGGGCTCCAGGGACACACCAGGGGGTTCACACAATTGCATCCAGAGGCCTCCAGTTGCAAACATAGAAGGAAAGCCCCTGGATCTGACCCACACCAGAGGCCTCTCTGCAGACAAACCGGGGAAGTATGGACCTGATTTTTGCCTGTGATGTCTCCTGGAGTCCAGGACAACCATGGCAACCCAAGTCATCTCAAAGCAAAGGACAGAGTCCAGAAAAATCTGCCTGTATGGATAGAGTGGCATAGGGTCTGAAATACTCGCTGATACAGACAGGGCCAGAGCAAATAACTCACTTCAGGGTTGTTAAAGCCATCTTGGCCTGACTCTCAAGGTTGGGGCTTTTTTTATTTGGAGGGGTGGGGGGTGTTGGGGGCATGATTTGAGACAAGGTCTTGCTCTGTCACCCAGGCTGGAGTGCAGTGGTGCAATCACAGCTCACTGCAGCCTTGACCTCCAGGGCTCTGGCGATGGTCTCACCTCAGCTCCCCAAGTAGCTGAGTGCATGCCACCATGCCTGGCTAAGTTTTTGATTTTTTTTGTAGAGGCGAGGTCTCACTATATTGCTTAGCTGGTCTTGAAACTCCTGGGCTCAAGCAATCCTCCTGCCTCCGCCTCTCAAAGTGCTGGGATTACAATCATGAGCCACGGTACCCAGCCTGGTGGGTTTTTATTTTTGATACAGACAGAGTCTCTCTATGTTACCTAGGCTGACCTTGAACGCCTGGGCTCAAGCAATGCTCCCACCTTGGCCTCCCAAAATATTGGGATTGCAGGCATGAGCCACCGCACCTGGCCCCTTATAAGGTGTAGCCAAGTTTTTATTTATGTCATTGCCAAAAAGGTACACGTTTTGCCCTTGCCTTGAGATCCTAATGCCTTGGCTAGTGGAGAACGTCACAGGTATAACGCCTTGGCTGCCTCGTCCTAGTTGAGCTCCGCAAGGGTTCTGGGCTGCAGGTAGGGATTAGCTCCATGGTACAGAGGAGGAAAGGTGCCCATGGTCACATCATAAGGGAGCCAGCCCTGAGCCTAGGGGGTGAGGCTCCCAGGACGGGGTCTTCCTCTTTTCCACACTGCCCCTTAGGAGCCACATTCCCGGCATCCCCAGAGGGTGGTGATAAACCAACCCTGCTCACTCGGCTGCATCCTAGATTGTAGGATAAATAAATGGCTTCAGGGAGACAGGGTAGGGATAGACAGAGTCCCTAATGAAGCCAAACTCATATCCAAGTGCTTTGGATTAATATGAGCATGTTATTTCTACTTAGTGTAGACCCAGGCCTAAACTAAGGGAAAATGAAAACAACTCTGACAGCCATTTCCTTGCTTCCTTTCTCCACCCAAAGAGGTACCAGTGGTTAAAGTATGGTGGCAACAAGTGGGTCAGAGGTCAGCCCCTCAGTCAGCGCTGGTTTCCATGGAGACGGGGCCTATTCATCCAGCACACAGAGCCTCTTCACAGCCACTTACACACAATTGAGCTATTACTGGAAGCCCAGGAGAGCCCTGTCTGGAGCACAGTGCACTAGACAGGGCAGGGTTTAATGCAGCTGATTAAATGGTAGTTGGGGAATTATCCAGAGCAGGATTTGAGAACACCCTTGAGAAACAAGTTAAATCCCCAAACCTCAGCCCATCCCCAGCAACCCTCTCCCCCAGAGCCTCTGCAATCCAAGCCACCCTTTCACCTTCGATGATGCCAACATCTGCACACTCAAGCTGACCTCACCTTTCTTTCCATGTGTCCATGAGAGGACAAAGCCCTGTTCTGAGTTTCCTGGACCTCACCACCTTTGGCATCTTCACCACCTTTGGCATCATGGTGCTTTTGTGATTTAGAAAGGTATCAACCCACAGACAAAAAATTAAAAGTCAAGTAGGCGATCCACTTCAGGCAGAACATAAATTCCAGTGGATGGGGAATGTGGTCCAAGACTTCTCAGAGGTGAGAAATTCTTCGGCATTTGTTTGGGAATTCGTGAAATCAATTTTTTTGAAAGAATGGGGGCATTCCTTCAAAAGATGCAGTGCCATCTGTAACTTACCAGGCAGAGTTTCTACCAAAATTTCCACAACCTTTAAAATCAGAGTGGAATGGCCGGGCGCGGTGCCTCATACCTGTAATCCCAGCACTTTGGGAGGCCGAGTTGGGTGGATCACGAGGTCAAGAGATTGAGACCATCCTGGCCAACATGGTGAAAACCCATCTCTACTAAAAATACAAAAATTAGCTGGGCGTGGTGGCATACGCCTATAGTCCCAGCTACTCGGGAGGCTGAGGCAGGAGAATCACTTGAACCTGGGAGGCAGAGGTTGCAGTGAGCCAAGATCGTGCCACTGCACTCCAGCCTGGTGACAGAGTGAGACTCTGTCTCAAAAAAAAACCAAAAAAACCAAAAAAAACCACCTCTGAATTTAACCTTTTTAGAGAACAAAAAGAAAGTGTGCTGACTCTTCAGGTCAGGATAAAATGACAAAGAATCCCCAGGCTGGGCGTGGATGCTCACACCTGTAATCCCAACACTTTGGGAGGCTGAAGCGGGAGGACCCCTTGAGCCCAGGAGTTCAAAACCTGCCTGGGCAACACAGGGAGACCTCGTCTCTACAAAACAACCCCAAAAGTTAGCCAGGCATGGTGGCACACACCTGTAGTCCCAGCTACTCAGAAGGCTGAGATGGGAGGATCTCTTGAGCCCAGGAGGTCAAGGCTGCAGTGAACTGTGATTTCGCCGCACTCTAGCCTGGATGACAGAGGGAGACCCTGTCTCAAAAAAATAAAAAACAATACCACAAACAAAAAAAACAAAAAAGAATCCCCTTTGTTCTCTGAAGTTACACCTGCCAAGCTGAACAGTAGCCCACTGGTTTTAATTCCTGTTGCTGTTATCACTAACCAGGGTACGGTAAAGATGAATGTATTCCAGAACTGAAACACTGCGTGGATAAGTATAAACACTCTAATGACAACTGGGATGGGGTGGGGAACATCAACATTTATATTTTTTGAGATCTTGCTCTTCCTGAATATGTCACTGGAAGAAAAATAACAGTGGAGGAGATACCCCTTAATTAGTAGGAGAAAACAGTGGGAAGGAGGATGCAAAAGTAGGGTTTAATGCCCAGATGCTGCACAGGGGTGAACAAACAAGATCATCAAGCAAAGGGGTCAACAGGACCTCACAGAGGTCTTGGTGGAATGAGACAGATGGATGGTTGCTTGTCTCTGTGGAACGTCAGCTTCCCCAGGACACTCATATCATTGCTGTGGCCCCCAGAACAGCTTTGGGCCATGGAGCTGCACCATCAGTATTTGTTGGATAATGAATAAATCTGAGGGTAGAAGTTCAGAGGAGGAAATTTGATTAAAAAGAAATGGAGAAGAAATAATGGAGGATGTATACAGATCGCTTGGCCGGGCTGAGCATCACAAAGCGTTCCTGAGAGAGACTTAAAATAACAACCACAAAAACAAACACACACAGAGCAGAAAACAAAATGATCCCCCTGAACAAAGCAGACAAAGGCGAGAATGGATTGCACGAGAGCCTCAAGTCTCCAGCCTCTGCTGGCAGATGCTCAGCCCTGACCCGATCGCCTTGTGGGCTGCTGATCTGGGAGGCTCACTGGTCAGATGTGGAGGGAACATGATGAAGATCTGGACTCTCAACGGTGTGACAATGAGAAATGACACCCATCTTACAGCATACCAGGCACCATCTGAAGTCCTTTGCTAACGTTAACTCAATCCTCATGAGCACCATCTGAAGTAGGGGCTGTTGAGGCTCTCATTTTACAGATGAGGAAACGGAAGCACAGGGAAGCTCTCTGACTCACCCAGGGTGGGATCTGAACCTACCCTGACCAGAGGGTCTATACCCAGAACCCCTACACGACGTTAGAAAAATGGGATAAACCCACCAACACAAGGTTAACAGAAATGACGTCCTATATCCATGCCAGGGGTGGGAAAGTGTGGGAGGGGACATGGTGGGAGGGACAGTTACACATGTGGACATTAACTTTGGGGGACTAGGCTGGGCGCGGTGGCTCAAGCCTGTAATCCCAGCACTTTGGGAGGCCCAGGCGGGCGGATCATGAGGTCAGGAGATCGAGACCATCCTGGCTAACATGGTGAAACCCCGTCTCTACTAAAAAATACAAAAAAACTAGCCAGACGAGGTGGTGGGCGCCTGTAGTCCCAGCTACTCAGGAGGCTGAGGCAGGAGAATGGCGTAAACCTGGGAGGCGGAGCTTGCAGTGAGCTGAGATCTGGCCACTGCACTCCAGCCTGGGCGACAGAGCGAGACTCCGTCTCAAAAAAAAAAAAAAAAAAAAAAATACTTTGGGGGACTCAATTTTACAACATGGGTGCTGGAAAAAGAAGCTGCTTCAGTGGCCAGCATACTCCCTGGTGCCCAGGGACTCGTGTCCTGATCTTGGATACGCCCTTCCAGGTGGCCCAGAGTGGAGTTGGGTGGGTCGTGCAGAGAGCTGAGGACATTCAAAATGATGTTGTATGAGGTCATCAGTGTGAGGAAGGTGATCTTCGGAAAAGTGAAAGGCTGTCACGTGGACCAGGAGGAATTCAGTTTGCTCTGGGCTGCCTCCCTCACTGCAGGTATTCAGGCAGAAGCCAGGCAACAAACGGTTGGACCAGATAACTCTGTGATCTCAGCCAACAACTGATCATTCTCAGATGTGAAGTGGTTCTTAGGTCTTCTAGAGCTACTCACGAGTGGAAAAGCCCAGTTTCAACTCAAAGTAGGAATACAAACCAGGATGCTTGGGTGAGATGCCAGACAGAGGAGAGATGCTTGGACGGCTGAGTCAAGTGGGCAACCTTACAGCCCAGGGCTCTCTAACAGACCCACCTCAACAGGCCTGGCTTCCTGGGGGTACACATTAGACCTGGCTGTTCCTGCTGGCCAGCTTAGTAACCTTGTTCATCTGCAAGATACTTGCATATGTTTCAAAGAATTTTCAAGTACCCTATAATGTTTCTGGGAACATTTATATGTTCTCTCCCTCTAAACAGAGCATTAATCCTGAGGGGACCAAGATTTCAAGACACAGGGATCTGTTCAAACTTAGACTAAGCTTTGGAAAGTTTCAGACATTTGTTCCTTTATGGAAAACTAACAGCAAATTAAAAAGCCATCCCCTCAGGCTTTTCCTCTGGCAATGTGTATGCAGCCTTGAGGCTATTAAAATTTTTGCTTTTTAAAAAAGCATGTTAGTGGTACTGGTTCTTCGCAATAACAAAGTTGCCTCACAGAGAGCAGCGTCAGCCAGGCGCGGTGGCACATGCCTGTAATCTCAGCACTTTGGGAGGCAATGGTGGGCAGATCAAGAGATCAGTGGCTTATGCCTGTAATCCCAGTACTTTGGGAGGCTGAGGTGAGTGGATCACCTGAGGTCAGGAGTTCGAGACCACCCTGGTCAACATGGTGAAACCCTGTCTCTACTAAAAATTCAAGAAATTAGCTGGGCCCGTTGGCGGATGCCTGTTACAATCCCAGCTACTTGGGAGGCTGAGGCAGGAAAATCACTTGAACCCGGGAGGTGGAGTTTGCAGTGAGCCGAGATCACACACCATTGCACTCCAGCCTGGGCAACAAAAGTGAAACTCTATCTGAAAAAAAGATGTTTCTAGCCTTGTACTCAATGAGCTCCAGTCTAGGATTGTACTCCAGGGTACTAATCCTAAATTCAGAAAAAGCTTAATCCATAAGAATCATGCACTGCCCTACTGTTTATGAGAGTAAAGCACCAGAAAAACCTGAGTTTCTAAAAACAGAGAAACAGGGAAGTCAACTGAAGAAAGCGCTTAGGATAAAATATGAAGTGAAAAAAGCTGGACACCAAGTTGTACCTCAGTATGAAGACAATGATATTTGAAAAAGAGAAGCAGAAAACTTATATACCAGAAGAAAGGTCTGGCAGAAAGTGGACCAACATTTAATTTATTTATTTGAGACAGGGTCTCACTTTGCCATCCAGACTGGAGTAGTAGCGGCACTATCTCAGCTCATTGCAGCCTTGACCTCCCAGGTTCAAGCGATCCTCCTGCCTCAGCTGCCCACGTAGCTGGGACTCTCCGCTGCACCACCACACCTGGCTATTTTTTTGTATTTTTAGTAGAGACAGGTTTTCCCATGTTGGCCAGGCTGGTCTCAAAACTCCTGAGCTCAAGTGATCCACCCACCTCAGTCTCCCAAAGTGCTGGAATCACAAGTATGAGCCACTGCACCCAACCCGGACCAACATTTTAAAACTGATATATATTGGTGGCTGGATGATTAAGTAACATTTAAAACAATCTTCCCCCAATCTCCAAATTTTCTTTAATCAACGTGCTTTTCCCTTCCCTTCTCTCTCTCCAGTAGCTCAAGACAGACGAAGTAATGTCCCCTTTGAATGTGCTCCCCACTTCTCTGTATGTGACTTAGTCTGGTGTGCAGCTAGTGTCCTGTCAGAATAGAGCCACACATGTACACATGTTCCTATAATTTCAGTCCTTTCTCTCTTCATCTCTTTAGCACAATTGGGGTTATAGGACACGTTTTCAATAGCTCCTGTTTCCTTCAAAATAAGGTTCCAATCTCCTTCCTTCCCTTTTTCCCCTTTTTTTTTTTGAGACGGAGTCTCGCTCTGTCACCAGACTGGAGTCAGTAGCATGATCTCAGCTCACCGCAAGCTCTGCCTCCCAGGTTCAAGTGATTCTCCTGCTTCAGCCTCCAGAGTAGCTGGGACTACAGGTGCGTGCCAACACGCCCGACTAATTTTTTGTATTTTGAGTAGAGATGGGGTTTCACCATGTTGGCCAGGATGGTCTCAATCTCTTGACCTTGTGATCCGCATGCCTTGGCCTCCCAAAGTGCTGGGATTACAGGCGTGAGCCACCACGCCCGGCCTAAGGTTCTAATTTCTTTTCTTTTCTTTTCTTTTCTTTTTTTTAGACAGAGTCTCGCTCTGTCACTCAGGCTGGAGTGCAATGGTGCGATCTCGGCTCACTGCAATTCTCCTGCCTCAGACTCCTGAGTAGCTGGGACGACAGGTACCCATCGCGAAGCCCGGCTACTATTATGTATTTTTTTTTTTAGCAGAGACGGGGTTTCACTGTGTTAGCCAAGATGGTCTCGATCTCCTAACCTCGTGATCTGCCCACCTCGTCCTCCCAAAGTGCTGGGATTACAGGCATAAGCCACTGCGCCCGGCCTAAGGTTCAAATTTCTAAGAATGATAAAGAACGACTTTGAGGGCTGGTCTCTTACCTCCCTAGGTCATCTCTCAACATCTCCTTCCTTGCTTCCTGTGACTAAATTGCAACCATTCTGAACTCCCTGGGAACCCCAAGTCAGGTGGCATACTTTGAAGGGAGCCCCAACCCACCTCTTCCCTCCCTTTCAAGGTCGAGGCTGCCCTTCCTTAGCACAATGTCCCCACTGGTGACTGGACATTCATCCCTCTCTCTCACTTGAAATGCAGTCCCTCTAAGGCTGGAACCCTATCATTTTATTTTTATTAAACAAAATTTTGTCTCACTCTGTTGCCCAGGCGGGAGTACAGTGGTGCAATCACTGCTCACTGCAGCCTTGACCTCCTAGTCTCAAGTGATCCTCCCGCCTCAACTTCCTGAGTAGCTGAGACTACAGGCGTGCACCACCACTCATGGCTAATTTTTCAAATTTTTTGTAAAGACCGGGTCTTGCTATGTTGCACAGGCTGATCTTGAACCCATGGGCTCAAGTGATCCTCCTGCCTTGGCCTCCCAAAGTGTTGGGATTATAGGCATGAGCCACCATACCCTGCCTCCTATCTGTTTAATACCTTAGTCCCTAAGACCCTGCCCAGACTGCTAGGAGTTACTCAAGGATTAAATGTTGAATGGAAAAACAAATACCCAAACAACATGAAAATGTTTGTGACTGATTTTTTTTTTTTTTTTTTTTCCAAGACAGGGTCTTGCTCTGTTACTCAGGCTGGAGTGCAGCAGGGATATCATAGTTCACCACAGCCTCAAACTCCTGGGTTCAAGCAATCCTCCCACCTCAGCCTCCTGAGTAGCTGGGACTACAGGTGCAAGGCACCATGCTTGGCTAATTTTTATTTTTGTAGAGACAGGGTCTCACTATGTTACCCAGCCTGGTCTTGACCTCCTGGTCTCAAGAGATCCTCCCATCTTGGGCCCCAAAGTGTTGGGATTATAGGTGTGAGCCACTGTGCCCAGTCCAGAATCTAGAGCTTATAAGGAGGATGGGAAATGAGCCATATGCACTCAAATAAGTGGCAGGCATCACTGGTTTCTATTAGAATGGTAGAAACAAGAACGAAGAGGCAAGGTTTTTTTTTTTTTTTTGGAGACAGAGTCTGGTTCCGTCGCCCAGGCTGGAGTGCAATGCCACGACCTCGGCTCACTGCAAGCTCTGCTTCCCGGGTTCATGCCATTCTCCTGCCTCAGCCTCCTGAGTAGCTGGGACTACAGGTGCCCGCCACCTCGCCCGACTCATTTTTTGTATTTTTTAGTAGAGATGGTGTTTCACCATGTTAACCAGGATGATCTCGATCTCCTGACCTCGTGATCTACCTGCCTCGGCCTCCCAAAGCGCTGGGATTACAGGCATGAGCCACTGTGCCCGGCCAAGAGGCAAGTTTTTAACTAAAGCTAAGCTTATATAATTTAAAAGACTGGGCCGGGCGCGGTGGCTCAAGCCTGTAATCCCAGCACTTTGGGAGGCCGAGACGGGCGGATCACGAGGTCAGGAGATCGAGACCATCCTGGCTAACACAGTGAAACCCCGTCTCTACTAAAAATACAAAAAACTTAGCCGGGCGAGGTGGCGGGCGCCTGTAGTCCCAGCTACTCGGGAGGCTGAGGCAGGAGAATGGCGTAAACCCGGGAGGCGGAGCTTGCAGTGAGCTGAGATCCGGCCACTGCACTCCAGCCTGGGTGACAGAGCGAGACTCCGTCTCAAAAAAAAAAAAAAAAAAAAAAAATTAAAAGACTGTCCTTTGCTCTAGGGTGAGCTTGTCCCCCATCCACCCTTTTTATTATTAAAATATTCTTTTTCAAATGAAATTAGGATTGTTGTTTCTCTTAATATGCTTACTTGGTTAAAAAATAAAAATAAAAAGAGGGGATATTACTCTGACAGTCCCTCTCCCTCACCAAGTTTTCTGAAAATCGAATGGTCCAAAAAACCCAAGTGTTGTTCAAGTGGCAAGTACTCTAGTAGTTCATGGGAAGAACAGGTCACCAAGGCCTGAGGGGGAGAGAGGCTCCTTGAGTTGAGTCCAGCAGGGGTTTGACAGTGTAAGCAGAGGAGATCAACGCAGTGAGCAGAGCTAAGTGCAAAGGGGTGGAGGCAGGAGGAGAAGTCCAAAGATATCCAGTAGAAGGGATTTGGTAGAGTTGTTGTACAAGGTAGATGCTGGAAAAACAGCAAAACAGCATCGGGGTGAACATTTGTTAAACACCAACTCACTCTGGGGATCAAGTGCTTGTATTGTCTCAGGCACTCCATGTATGCTTTTGCACATTTGATCTTAAAGCCTCTCTGAGTGAGTCCCATCCCCATCCTGCAGAGTCACAGGGTAAAACGGCAGCAGCGGTACTATTTGAACCCAAGCCCTGACTGTTCTCGCTGCCTCAGAAGCAAGATCTTGTGTTCAATCTATGGTCAATGAGGATGCCTTGAAGGTTTGCAAGCACAAGAATGACATGGAGAAAGTGGTGCACTGGGAGGTTAAAAAAAAGAAAAAAAGAAAAGGAGATAAACAGAAAGGGAAGAGCTGGAGTCAGGGGCACTACCTCAGTGATCCAGGCTGGAAAACCACAAACTGTGTCTTCTGAGAGATGGCTCTGGGATCAGAGGACAGTTTTAGAGAATACACAGAACCTAGGAGTGAGTGGTTATTATGGGACAGGAGGGAGAGAAGAGCTGAAGTCAGCAAGTTTGGGTGATTAGGAGAATGGGAACTAAGAGAATAGAGAAGTTGGGAGAGGGAGCTACTTTATGGTCGCAGATTTCCACAAAAACTTGGAAGTTGCACTGACATAGAGAAGCGCAGTGTGGCACAGCAGCGAAGAAGCCAGGTTCCAGGCTAGCCCAGGTTCAAATCCTGGCTTTGCCAGTGACTTAAAGGACTTGCCACTGTCTTACGCAAGTAATTTATCTGTGTGTCAGCTTCCTTAATGGTAAAATAGGGAGAGGTACAAAATGGAGCTGGTACCATTCCTTCTGAAACTATTCCAATCAATAGAAAAAGAGGAAATCCTCCCTAACTCATTTTATGAGGCCAGCATCATCTTGATACCAAAGCCTGGCAGAGATACAACAAAAAAAGAATTTTAGGCTAATATCCCTGATGAACATCGATGCAAAAATCCTCAATAAAATACTAGGAAACCAAATCCAGCAGCACATCAGAAAGCTTATCCACCACGATCAAGTTGGCTTCATCCCTGGATGCAAGGCTGGTTCAACGTACTCAAATCAATAAACGTAATCCATCACATAAACAAAACCAATGACAAAAATCACATGATTATCTCAATAGATGCAGAAAAGGCCTTTGACAAAATTCAACAGTCCTTCATGCTAAAAACTCACAATAAACTAGGTACTGATGGGACGTATCTCAAAATAATAAGAGCTATTTATGACAAACCCACAGCCAATATCATACTGAATGAGCAAAAACTAGAAGCATTCCCTTTGAAAACTGGCACAAGACAGGGATGCCCTCTCTCACCACTCCTATTCAACACAGTATTGGAAGTTCTGGCCAGGGCAATCAGGCAAGAGAAAGGAATAAAGGGTATTCAATTAGGAAAAGAGAAAGTCAAATTGTCTGTGTTTGCAGATGACATGATTGTATATTTAGAAAACCCCATTGTCTCAGCCCAAAATCTCCTTAAGCTAGTAAGCAACTTCAGCAATGTCTCAGGATACAAAATCAATGTGCAAAGATCACAAGCATTCCTATACACCAATAACAGACAAACAGAGGGCCAAATCATGAGGGAACTCCCATTCACAATTGCTTCAAAGAGAGTAAAATACCTAGGAATCCAACTTACAAGAGATGTGAAGGGCCTCTTCAAGGAGAACTACAAACCACTGCTCAATGAAATAAAAGAGGACATAAACAAATGGAAGAACATTCCATGCCCATGGATAGGAAGAATCAATATCGTGAAAATGGCCATACTGCCCAAGGTAATTTATAGATTCAATGCCATCCCCATCAAGCTACCAATGACTTTCTTCACAGAGGTGGAAAAAACTACTTTAAATTTGATATGGAACCAAAAAAGAGCCTGCATAGGCAAGAAAATCCTAAGCAAAAAGAACAAAGCTGGAGGTATCACACTATCTGACTTCAAACTATACTACAAGCCTACAGTAACCAAAACAGCATGGTACTGGTACTAAAACAGATATATAGACCAATGGAACAGAATAGAGCCCTCAGAAATAACACCGCACATCTACAACCATCTGATCTTTGACAAACGTGACAAAAAATGGGGAAAGCATTCCCTATTTAATAAATAGCAGAAAACTGGCTAGCCATATGTAGAAAGCTAAAACCGGATCCTTTCCTTACACCTTACACAAAAATTAACTCAAGATGGATTAAAGACTTAAATGTAAGACCTAAAACCATAAAAACCCTAGAAGAAAACCTAGGCAATACCATTCAGGACATAGGCATGGGCAAAGACTTCATGACTAAAACACCAAAAGCAATGGAAACAAAAGCCAAAATAGACAAATGGGATCTAATTAAAGAGCTTCTGCACAGCAAAAGAAACTATCATCCGAGTGAACAGGCAACCTACAGAATGGGAGAAAATTTCTGCAATCTATCCATCTGACAAAGGACTAATATCCAGAATCTACAAAGAACTTAAACAAATTTACAAGAAAAAAACAAATAAACCCATCAAAAAGTGGGCAAAGGATATGAATAGACACTTCTCAAAAGAAGACATTTATGCAGCCAACAGACACATGAAAAAATGCTCATCATCACTGGCCATCAGAGAAATGCAAATCAAAACCACAATGAGATACCATCTCACACCAGTTAGAATGGCAATCATTAAAAAGTCAGGAAACAACAGGTGCTAGAGAGGATATGGAGAAACAGGAACACTTTCACACTGTTGGTGGAATTGTAAACTAGTTCAACCATTGTGGAAGACAGTGTGGCGATTCCTCAAGGATCTAGAACTAGAAATACCATTTGACCCAGCCATCCCATTACTGGGTATATACTCAAAGGATTATAAATCATGCTACTATAAAGACACATGCCCATGTATGTTTACTGCAGCACTATTCACAATAGCAAAGACTTGGAACCAACCCAAATGTCCATCAATAAATGACTGAATAAAGAAAATGTGGCACATATACACCATGGAATACTATGCAGTCATAAAAAAGGATGAGTTCATGTCCTTTGCAGGGACATGGATGAAGCTGGAAACCATCATTCTCAGCAAACTATCACAAGGACAGAAAACCATACACCGCATGTCCTCACTCATAGGTGGGAGTTGAACAATGAGAACACATGGACACAGGGAGGGGAACATCACACACTGGGGCCTGTTGGGGGGTGGGGGCTGGGGGAGAGATAGTGTTAGGAGAAATACCTAATGTAAATGACGAGTTGATGGGTGCAGCAAACCAACATGGCGTATGTATACTTATGAAACAAACCTGCACGTTGTACACATGTACCCTAGAACTTAAAGTATAATAAAAAAAGAAAAAATAAGGTAAAATAGGGACAAAGAACAGCACATACCTCATGAGAGGGTTGCTGTAGGGCCTAAAGGTATTCTTATTTGTAAAGTCTTAGAAAGTGTATGCCTTGTGGGGTTAAATCGCTCATTCTCCCATTTTTTTGCTGTGGGTGGTTGCTTTTGGGTACTTCTTGCTGGATTTTGCATCTTTCTTCATCCCCCTTCTCATTCTCAGCACACCAATATCTATCCAGCTCTACCTGGGGAAGCAGACACCCCATACATCCACCTCCAGCAGCTCACCTAATCAGGACTTATTCCCTACCCTTGCCGGCCCCTCCCTCTAACCCCCCTTGGCTGTGGGGTCCTGCTCAGACACTCAACCATCCACCGAACACTCTAACTTCTACCTGGGATTCTGACAGGTGAATAAAAATGAAATATTTAGAACCTTTTATTTTGTGGCCAGGCATGGTGGCTCATGCTTGCAATCCCAGCACTTTGGGAGGCTAAGGCAAGAGGATCGCTTGAGGCGAGGAGTTCGAAACCCTGTCTCTACAAAAAATTTGTAAAAATTAGCAGGGCATGATGGCACACACCTATAGTCCCAGCTACTCAGGAGGTTGAGGTGGGAGGATTGCTCTGGCCCAGGAGTTTGAGGCTACAGTGAGCTATGACTGTACCACTGCACTCTACCCTAGATGACTGAGTGAGATTCCACCTCAAAAACAAACCTTTTTGGAAAATTTCCAATGTACACAAAAGTAGAGAGAACAATATAATGAATCTGGTTAAGCCACTACCAGGTTCCGCAGTTACTAGCTCATGGCCCATCTCCATTCATCCATCCCCCACCCACTCCTTGCTCATCCACCCATAAGCCCAAGACTATTTTGAAACACAGCCCAGATAGCCTATCACTTCATTGGTAAATATTCCTATGTGTTATCTCTAGAAAGCAGGAAATTTTTTAAAATCCTGAAAAATGTTTTTAAGGGTTAACAATAATTTTCTAATATTATGACCTAGAAATAATTTTTCCCTATGGTTTATTTCAATCAGGATCCGATGCATGGTCCATACATTTGCTATTGGTCAATTTATGTCTTTTATTCTTTTTTAAAGCCTTTAATCTTTTTTTTTTTTTTTTTTTTTTTTTTACATGGGGTCTCATTCTGTCACCCAGGCTGGACTGCAGCACTGCAATCTAGGCTCACTGCAGCCTCTGCCTCCCTGTCTCAAGAAATCCTCACAACTAAGCCTCCCAAGTAGCTGGGATGACAGGTGCATACCACTGTCACGGGCTAATGTTTTGTATTTTTGGTGGAGACCATAGTGGGGTTTCACCATGTTGCCCAGGCTGGCCTTGAACTCCTGAGGTCAAGCAATCCACACCATGGCCTTCCAAAATGCTGGGATTCAGGCATAAGCCACCATGCCTTTAGTCTTTTTTTTTTTTTTTTTTTGAGACAGTCTCACTCTTGTTGCCCAGGCTAGAGTGCAATGGCCGATCTTGGCTCACTGCAACCTCCACCCTCTGGTTTCAACTGATTCTCCTGCCTCAGCCTCCCGAGTAGCTGGGATTACAGGCATGTGCCACCATGCCTAGTTAATTTTGTATTTTTAGTAGAGACAAGGTTTTACCATGTTGGTCAGGCTGGTCTTGAACTCCTGACCTCAGGTGATCTGCCCTCCTCGGCCTCCAAAAGTGCTGGGATTATAGGTGTGAGCCACTGCATCTGGCCACCTTTAGTCTTTTTTAGCCTTTTAATCTTTAGGAGTCTTTCTCTTTCCCTATTTCCACCCTGCCCACGCCCCCATACTATTCGTGGATGTTCCTGTAGTTTTTTTTTTTTTTTTTTAAAGTCTGGATTTTGCTAATCATATCCTCATGGTGTCAGTCTAACATGTTCTTCTGAATTGTATTTCTGGTAAACTAATAATTAGATCTAGAGGCTTGATCAAATTCGGGTTCAATGTCATTTTACTTTATTTAGGGGAGAAGGAATGCCATGGTTTGAATATGTCCTCCAAAGTTCATGTTTTGCAAACTTAATCCATAATGCAACAGTGTTGAGAAGTGGAAACTTTAAGAGGTGATTAGGTTATGAGGGCTGTGCCCTCATAAATGTATTAATGTCCTTACTGTGGGGGTTCCTGATAAAAGTATGAGTTTGCCCCCCATCCTCCATCCTGCCATCTTGTGCACACACATGTGTAAACTCTCTTGCCTTTCTCCTATAAGACGACGCGGCAAGAAGGCCCTCACCAGATGCTGAGCAGATGCCGGCACTATGCCCTTGGACTTCCCAGCCTCCTTAACTGCGAGCCAAGTAAATATCTTTCCTTTATAAATTACCCAGTTTGTGGTGTGCTGTTACAGCAACACAAAGTGAACTAAGACAGGGAACAAGACTATTTCTTCTTCATTTATTAGCTGAAATATTTCTGTAAAGAAAAACTTTCCTCAACTAGTGGCCCAGTGGCAAACAGCACACAGCACAGGCAGGATAAATGCGTGATTCTGTCTCTCTATTAACACATTGAAAATAATGACTTAGCTCCCTCTTGTCCTCCAAAGGAGACCAGTGTTGTTTATTTGGTTGTGTTTTTTGGTGTCATTGTGAACTTAAGGATTTTAATAAATATAATATATTCTTGGTGATCTAATTATTTCATTTTTTCCATCTTATTCAGGTTGGCTGCTGAGTCCTTCTGATCTAGCAGTCCTAGTACCTGAGTCCATAACAGCAGACTTGGGTCTCTAATGGTCTTCAATAGTTTTCATGCTTTCTTGTATAACAATATATTCCAGGTTAATACATCTAGGCTGATACATCAAATCAGCTCCTTCTACCAGGAGCCTGGTTTTATTTTAACTGGGAAATGGTATTTGGAGAATATAATCTGAGCACTGGAGCCGGTCAGTGCTATTGAGATAATCATTGTTTCTAACCTTTTCCAGTGGATAGAGCTACAAAATATATCTTCTCTCTCTTTTAAGCATCATAATAACTTTCAAAATACACTTTAATTTTAAAATGAAAACTAAATTATTTATTCCCACTTTTCTGAAGTTTTAAAAATGTTATTTTTAGTTATGGAATAAACTATCACTTAGTTATAAAACTATAGGCTGGGCACAGTGGCTCATGCCTGTAATCCCAGCACTTTGGGAGGCAGAGGCAGGCAGATCATGAGGTCAAGAGATCGAGACCATCCTGGCCAACATGGTGAAACCCCGTCTCTACCAAAAATACAAAAATTAGCCGGGCATGGATGCACATGCCTGTAGTCCAAGCTACTCGGGAGGCTGAGGCAGGAGAATCGCTTGAACCTGGGAGGTGGAGGTTGCAGTAAGCTGAGATTGCGCCACTATACTCCAGCCTGGGTGACAGTGAGACTCCGTCTCAAAAAAAAAAAAAAAAAAAAATATATATATATATATATACACACACACACACACACACACATTTTAAAGTAGAGAAAGTAAGTAGAGACACTAATGGACCCCAGATTGAAAGTTTACCATTTTCCCATATTAATCTCGGAGCTCCCCACCTCTTTTTTTTTCTTAAAGAATAAAGTGTTATTGATACAGCTTAAGTATCCGATCTGTCATTCATTTATCTGCCCTCCCAGAAGTAACTGTTGTCCTAAAGGTACTGCTTGTCATACCTCTGCATGTTTTTCATTAAATATATTTCACTACACATGTATTATCCACAATTTATGGGCTCAATGAGTGTCTTCAATTTTTTATTTTGAAAAACTCTATTTTAAAGGAAAGTTATAGGAAAAGCACAATAAACACCCATCTGTCCTTCCTCCAGATTAATCATCATTAACATGTTCACACATTGTCTTTGCTTACCTCCCTCCCCTATGTATGTATTCACACACACACATTTTTATTTTTCAGAACCATTTGAAAGTCATTTGTCAATACTGTAACACCTTACCCTCAAATACCTCAGCCCCCATCTCCTAAACACCAGGGGATTCTCCTGTATAACCAAATGCAGTTCTCATTCTCTTGGGAGTTACAAACATTCTTATACATGGCACTATATTTTAGGTATCTTTTAGCCCCTTATTGTTTCTTTCTTTCTTTTCAAAGAGATGAGGTCTCACTATGCTGCCCATGCTGATCTTGTGGAACTCCTGGGTTCACGTGATCCCACTGCCTTGGCCTTCCAAAGTGCTGGGATTATAGTGTGAGCAACTGTGCCCAGCCTAGCCATTTACTTTTTCTAATGAGTGTTAGACTTTTGGAACTTATTCATGTTAATACATGTAGACCTGAGTTAATTCATTATATTCTACTATATGACTATATTTATTTATTTAATACATAGATGGCCACATATGTTGTTTCTAGTTTATGCTACTGTAAACGTTGCAGCAAGGAATATTCTTGTTCATGTCCCTTGTGCTCATGTGTAGTAGATTTGCTGGGTCATAAGATATGTGCATCTTTGGTTTTACTAGATATTGCCAAATCATTCCTCAACATAATATGCAAATGTGTCATTTATTAACAAACATTCTCGCCAACGCCAGTATTCTTAGACTTTAACTTTTGCCATCTCACTGTTTTAGTCTGCATTTCTCTGATCCTGCTTCTTTCTTTCAATGGAAAGCATACAACAGCCTTTTCTGGAAAAAAAAAAAAAAGAAATTTGTTTTTTGAGATGGGGTTTCACTCTGTTGCCCAAGCTGGAGTACAGGGGCACAATCATGGCTCACTGCAGGCTCTAACTTTTGGGCTCAAGCCATCCTCTCACCTCAGCCTCCCGAGTAGCTGGGACTACAGTTGTGTGCCTATTTTATTTTATTTTTTGTAGAGACAGGATCTGGCTATGTTGACCTGACTGGTCTTGAACTCCTGGCCTCAAGTGATCCTCCCGCTTCGGCATCCCAAAGTGTTGGGATTACAGGTGTGAACCACTGCTCCTGGCTCTGAACATCTTATGTCACCATTATGACCGTCCATCACAGGGTATCCTTTTGTCTTATTACTTCTCATATTTTCCCCTGCCTAGATGGTCAGCTGCCACCTAATCTGCAGATGACTGCGCTATCCAATAACCAAGCAGTTCTTCTATCAAGTCAGGAAAAGCCTGGGTAAATATCCAAGGACCTCTCCTAGAGGTAAAAATGCAAAAGCTTTAGGAGAGAACACTATCACCAGTTCCCCCTCCCCCCCCATTGGAATAAAAAGACATTTTAACTAAACATTTCCTAGTTCATGATTTTTTTTTTTTTTTTTTTTTTGAGACAGAGTCTCGCTCTGTCGCCCAGGCTGGAGTGCAGTGGCCGGATCTCAGCTCACTGCAAGCTCCGCCTCCCGGGTTCACGCCATTCTCCTGCCTCAGCCTCCCGAGTAGCTGGGACTACAGGCGCCCGCCACCTCGCCCGGCTAGTTTTTTGTATTTTTTTAGTAGAGACGGGGTTTCACCGTGTTAGCCAGGATGGTCTCGATCTCCCGACCTCGTGATCCGCCCGTCTCGGCCTCCCAAAGTGCTGGGATTACAGGCTTGAGCCACCGCGCCCGGCCCCTAGTTCATGATTTTAATACAGATGTTTGGAACTACTAGAAGTCAGATAAGGCTGGGCGTGGTAGCTCAAGTCTGTAATCCCAGAACTTTGGGAGGCCAAGGTGGGCAAATCCCTTCAACTCAGGAGTTCAAGACCAACCTGGGCAATGTGGTGAAACCCCATCTCTTCAAAAAATACAAACATTAGCCAGGCGTGGTGGCATGTGCCTATAGTCCCAGTTATTTGGGAGGCTGAGGCAGAAGGATTGCTTGAGCCCAGGAGGCGGAATTGCAGTGAGCCAAGATCATGCCACTGCACTCCAGCCTGGGTGACAGAGCAAGATCTTGTCTTAATAATAATAATAATAATAGATAAATAAAATAAATAAAGTCAGAAAAGTGTGGGATGCATTTGAGAACATTTTTAACCAAAAACAGCTAGAGTTAATTATAGTGCTTTGAAAAGGGAGCATTTATTGTCTGGAAAACCAATTTCTTAAGAGATATAAGACATATACAAGAAAATTTCACCCTATAAATACATAGTGAACACCTCTTGGGCATTCTTCTAGGCATGGGAGAAGAGGGCATGATTTTTGATCCCAAGGAATTCCATGGTCTAGAGAAGGAGACAAACAAGAAAAAAATTATTTTGATAAAAACTGGTTAGACCTAATTTAGTGCTAGTACAAGTTGAGCATCCCTAACCCCAAAATCCAAACTCCTAAAACGCTCCAAAATCTGAAACTTCTTGAGTACCAACATGACACTCAAATGAGATGTTGACTGGGGCATGTCAGATTTTCCAGTTACAGATGCTCAGTTGATCAGTATAATGCAAACATTCCCAAATCCAGTAAGAGTTCCAAAACTACGAAACACTTCTGGCCCCAAGCATTTTGGATAAGGGATACTTGGCCTGTACAGGGTATTGGGGGAGGGAGTACAGAAGGGAATCATGGGCAAGGAACATGCTACTCAGTGGTGGGTAGGGTGTCAGTAAACTCTCAAAAAGAAAAGTGCCTCAACAGCATCTTGGGATCACTGGTGAGGATACTGGTCGGCAGTGGAACATCCGAGTCTCTACGGCTTAAGAGCACGGTGCCCATGGGAAGAAGCTGGGACACAGGCTCTGACTCTCCAATACTGCGACATGAGTAGTGAGTGACATCAAACGTGAGCAGAATGTGTCTTCCCTCTTTTGAACTCATTCACTTTAAACAAAGACCTTGGAAATTAAGAGTGTAGAATACCTTGATTTCCTTCTTCTGTGAACAAATTGTTCTGTTTCTCAGAGTGCTTCAGCTGCAAGTCAGTATAACTTGCCAGGTTTGCTTCAATCTTATCTACCTCGCATTTGTAATTATCAAAGTTAGGAAGTTCACAGGCTTAGGTGGCCACTTACAAACATTTGTTGTGGAGTGAAAATGGCCATAATAGGCCGGGCGCGGTGGCTCAAGCCTGTAATCCCAGCACTTTGGGAGGCCGAGGCGGGTGGATCACGAGGTCAGGAGATCGAGACCATCCTGGCTAACACGGTGAAACCCCGTCTCTACTAAAAATACAAAAAACTAGCTGGGCGTGGTGGCGGGCGCCTGTAGTCCCAGCTACTTGGAGGCTGAGGCAGGAGAATGGCGTGAACCCGGGAGGCGGAGCTTGCAGTGAGCCGAGATCGCGCCACTGCACTCCAGCCTGGGCGACACAGCGAGACTCCGTCTCAAAAAAAAAAAAAAAAAGAAAATGGCCATAATGTATACACTTGTTTCAAGTTGACACTCCCAGTTTGCCAATGTGGTGAGGGCTGGAGGTGTCTTAAACAATGCCTCATATTCAACACACACATGGGATTCCCCTTCTGAATTGGAGATGGCTTGCCTCCGAAGACTTCTGGTAAATCACCACATTCTGGGGACAATGAATGGGGTCATTAAGAAGGCAACTCTTCCTTGCTGGGACACAGGGAGAGGAAGGCTTGCATCCAGGTAGTACTAGAACCCATGCTTGGACTCTCTCCTGCAAGGCTCAGATCAAACATCTCCCCAAAGCCTCTGCCTCCTTCTCCAAGCTTGAGCAGCCCCTTTCTCAAGTATTTCAGGTGACATTTTATTCCACTTTGTTGGCACTCATCGCAGGTATTGTAAAGACTCATGTTCCTGTTTGTTCTCTTACATTGTAAGCTCTGGAGGGCTGGGACCCTATCACGCTCTCCTTGGTAACCACAGAAGGTGTTTGGTAATTGCTAACTGGAGAGAGGGATGCATGCACACCAGGCATTCTTCCAGGGCTGGGAGGAAGGGGCTAACGTTGGTCTGATTAATTTCCCAACATATGCATTCTAGAAGCAAAAGGAAGCATGGAAATGTTTGTGGGCTGGTATGTTTGTTTCTACCTTATTTTACTTTCTGAGGCAAAATAAAAAGGGTAAGATGAACTGAGTTAACTTAATATCACCAACCGCTCACTGGAAGTTGTTTGGAATCCATCGTTTCCGAAAACTCCAAGCACAGCAGGGCGCGAGGTTCCCAGATGGCAAGTGGGCTGTCGGGTCTTCATGGGCAGCGGAAATGGGCAAATTGCATTTTGCACAGTCACATACCTTCTCAACAGAGCCCAGCTATTATTTCCTCACCAGTCAAGCGATGCGGGGTGGGGGAGGGGGGAAATGCTGCCCAGAGCCAGGGGGAAGGAAAGGCTGGGCAGGCAGGGCCCAAACTTGCTCATACTTTGTTAGCGCTCTTTCTTCCCTTTTGAATAAAATCTGCATTCCCTTTTCGAAGAAGGGCAGCCGGG
Source organism: Macaca nemestrina (assembly GCF_043159975.1). NCBI lineage: Eukaryota > Metazoa > Chordata > Mammalia > Primates > Cercopithecidae > Macaca > Macaca nemestrina. The sequence goes on along the minus strand of NC_092137.1, from coordinate 85,809,606 downwards.
CTCCCCACCTAACACAGCCCTGAATGCAGTGGACTTGGTGCCCCAAAGCCAAGCTCCTCAAGGAAGCTGAACCCAGGCCAGCATCAGCACAAGAGGAGAAAGGGAGATTGTCCCCCCGCCCAGCGCCAACATTTCATTCTCTTCAGAGGCCTCAAAACCCTAATTTGACCACAAAAACCTGGCCTCTGGTGTTTCTGTTATGAGTATCGGATTCCTTCGGCTGAACTTGGCTGTTCACTGCCTGAACAAATTACATTAACAATACAGAGAAATGTATACAGGGCCTTAAAAACACTGCTGAGCAGGGACCAAAACAAAGACAGCCGTGTCCTAGCAACAAACCTCACCACCACCACCATCCCTCCCCCTCAGCAGCCTTGGGCCCTGCCAGGGATTGTAAGCCATTGAGCTCCGCTCTTCTCTGCAAACAATTAGGGACAGAGAAGTCACAATTACAGATGGGATTTACAGCCAAAGGAGCAATCTATAAATCACAGTGCTCCCACCCCCGGCCATTCCCAGCTCTAATCAGAGCCAGATGTTCGGCACAGCTGCTTCAACGTGGGTACACTGTTGGCCAACTCGACCATGCTCCCGCTCTGAGAACCAGCACAGGCTCCAGCCAAGCCATCCTGCCAAGCCAGAGGGGGCCTGTGCACCCTGGAGCCCGCCCAACTGTAGGAAAAGTTGCATCGTGTGGGAACTGTTTGTTGAAGCCATTGTAGAGGTACATCACTGGCGAGGGTATGTGGCTCCCTGGAGTTCCCTGGAACGCTGCACAATTTCGTGATAGTAGCGACAATGACAATCAGCATCTTTAGCATTTATTGATCACTTGCTACGGACTCACCACTGGGCGGAGCATGTTACAGGTACTCCTTTGCTAAAGAACACTCAAGAGTTCACCCAATTCATAAAGAAACGGAACCTGAGAGAGGGCAACTGTTTTTTAGAAGATCCTGGTGTTAAAGTGGCAGAACAGCAATTCAGAGCTGGATCTGCTTGACCTTGATGCCCCAGGAAGCTCATCTAATTGTAGAGGGATGGACAGACTCTGGTTTCAGGGCACAGGGCTGGAGTTTCCAAATTACTCTCTTGATGGTCAAAGTAGGAAGAGACTTGCCATTATTTTACTCTCCATCGCTGGCTGGTGTTTTAAATGTCCGGACTGAACCAAATCAGGTTTTTAGCACCTAGGACCAGGGGACAGCAAACTCCAAATATGGTAAAAGCTAAGTTATTCAAATACTGCCAAGGTGTCTCTGTTCACAGTCCACCTTTATGCGTATTTTTTCTTTATTGTTACTTATTCACTGAGATATAGTATGTATACAGTAAAACGTACACATCTTTTTTAAAACTCGGGGAGCCCCCGCTACTAGAATAGGTTCAGAGCGACTCCCCACATCTTAAATGTACAGCTCAATTAATACATCTGTATAAACTTGTGTCACCACCATCAGATCAAGATACAGAACATTCCAGAACCATTCTAGAAGGTTCTTGCATATACTGTCCCAGCCAACATTCCTCTGCCCCCAAGGTAACTCCTACTCTAACCTTTATCACCATAGACAGTTCTGTTTTTGAGCCTTATTGTGTCTTGTTTTGAATATACATGTCTTTTGTACAGTTTTGGTTATTCTCAGGGTCAAATCACGGCTCCCAATTCAAAACTACCAACAATGAAAACTCGAGATAACACAACTAGTCCTATCGACTGGCACTGGCTTTGGGAGATGATTCCACAACATCCCTAACGCCTCCTCACGGGACCCTGCTCCTGGTGACTAAGACTGCCCCTGCCCTCAAGGGGCAGAGAGGCCCCAGGCCATTTGTCTTCGAGCATCACCCGGTAATCGAATCTGGTAGTAACAAGCTGTGTTTACCCCTCTTGCCACCCGTCATCCTTGACATGCTGACAGCCACCATCTTTCACTCCTCAGGAAGTGCAGCAGGGCATGGAGGATGTGGCTAGGGCTCTTCACAGGAGGGGGAGGATGACACGGGCTGGAATGCCTGGGCTCCCTGACACAGTTCAGGCTGCTGAGCACAGCACTCCCCGATCATCCCTTGCGCCTCTCACCACCCCAGAGGTCCTCGGTGGCTAAGTCAGGGGTGTTCCGGGGTGAGAATGGCAGCAGGAGCATCTCACTGGGGCAAGAGGAAGCCCCCCATCCATGCACAGTGGGACACTCTCTGGATCCAGTCTTTAATTCAGAAATCTGGACAGAAAGCTATGCAAGATATGGGGGCAGTGGGTTGGAGCTGTGAGATGTTTCAGTTGAGATGACACAAAAAGAGCTAGCACATCGGAGAGCGATTCTGAGAAAAGAAAACACACTCCTGGGTGCTGGGAGGGTCATGGGCAGAATTTTCTTTTCTTGGCCTTCTCTCCACAGTCTTGACCTCTCCCGAAAGCGCAGTACTGCCCACCTTAGCTCCTTGGCACTGCCCCAGTTTCACTTCCCAGGGTGGTTATTTTTAGCTGCCCCAAGCACCTGTTTATTTCCATGACTGTTGAAAATTCTAAATGTGCTGGCATATTATGACATGGGACATTTCCAAGGGATCTAGTGCCATCAGCCGGAAATGGCAAATCCTTAGGAATTTTCATTCTCATTCAAGTATTTGTGGCTGATACATAAATACAGTGACCTTACCTTCCAAATAAAACCCCAGGGCATGGGACTCCTCAAAGGCTATTTTTGGGTATTACTTCTAAGTGTGAGACAATCAGAGAGGTGTCATTGGGATGTGGAAACTGTAGAATTATAGGATATTACCGATTTGTGGGGAATATGTCTCATTACCTATAATAAGGACCACCAGAAAATTCAGAACTTAAAATCAGCATAGACACAGGCTGCTCTAGAGTTCTGCATTTCAAAGTTTAATACAGTCCCTTGTCATGGCTGCTCCCACCCAAAAAGGAGCTGGGGTCCATTCATGCACCTGGCCCCCAAACCCTCCCCTGCTCCAGCCACAGGGAAACTGGAGGCTTCTCCTCCCCATCTTTGTGCTCCCCTTCAAGGCGTCTTCTGGGCCTCCCTTGGGTCACCAGTCCAGTCTTGCACAACCCCTTCTTACACCACCCCACACCTCACCCACTTCCAGGACTCCACCAGATAGATTTTCTAGATTCTCTTCTGCTGAGGGACAAGGTTTTGTCATGGTCGAGTCCCAGGGGACATCTTGGGGCCATTCCACTTCCCACTCCTGTAATGACACAGAAGGGTCCTCTGACCCTCCCCACGTCTCTGTCTGGACCCCACAATGACCCTGCCCACAGCCTGCTGAGCGGGTTAATCTCGCTGTCCTAAAGAAGACTGTGGGCCGGGCGCGGTGGCTCAAGCCTGTAATCCCAGCACTTTGGGAGGCCGAGACGGGCGGATCACGAGGTCAGGAGATCGAGACCATCCTGGCTAACACGGTGAAACCCCGTCTCTACTAAAAAATACAAAAAACTAGCCGGGCGCGGTGGCGGGCGCCTGTAGTCCCAACTACTCGGGAGGCTGAGGCAGGAGAATGGCGTGAACCCGGGAGGCGGAGCTTGCAGTGAGCTGAGATCCGGCCACTGCACTCCAGCCTGGGCGGCAGAGCGAGACTCCGTCTCAAAAAAAAAAAAAAAAAAAAAAAAAAAAGAAGACTGTGCATGCCCAACCTGGGGGTGATGACATCCTTCCTCAGGGGTCCAAGACACTCACATGCACCAAGGTCCAAACCCATCTGCAACTCACACAGAAACAAAAGAAAACCCCTTAACAGTCATAAAAGGACTCTGCTGACAGCCACTTGACATGGTGCACACTTTCCACCTCTGCGCTTTTACTTTTGCTGTCCCCCTGCCTAGCATGGCTCTTCCCTCAGGCAGTTCAGGCCCAATTCAAAAGACAGCTCCTCTAAAAAATCCATCAATCCCCAGGCTGCGATGAGCTTTCCTTCTTCCAACCCACAGAGCAAGCACATGAATGCTTCCCAGGGTTGGGCAGAGAGGAGTCAAGATAATAACAGCAGCCACAATAATGATTATCAGGTGCTTCTGGCCTTTTACACAGACCGAAGCTCAGCAAATCCCCACAACAAGATCAGGACATAGGTACTGCCGCTGCCCAGACGCACAGAAGAGGTCAGGTAACCTGCTTGAGGTCATGCCACCTGGTAAGTGGTGGGTCCAGGGTTTGAACCTAGCCCCACTCTTAGCCCAGACACACCACAGAGCTCTGCAGGAGGGGTGGCAACAGCCCATGTGGGGGCTGCTGACTGTTACCATGCAGGAATTTGAGCCCATTCTTGCCATAACGCCTGATTTTTCAAGACAGGCTAGAAGTCTGGATTTTTTTTTTTTTTTTTTTTTTAAGATGAAGTCTTGCTCTGTCACCCAGGCTAGAGTGCAATGGCGTGATCTAAACTCACTGCAACGTCTGCCTCCTAAGTTCAAGTGATTGTCCCGCCTCAGCATCCCAAGTTGCTGGGATTACAGGCGCATACCACCACACCCAGCTGATTTTTGTATTTTTACTAGACACAGGGTTTCATCATGTTGGCCAGGCTGGTCTTGAACTCCTGACCTCAGGTGACCCACCCACCTCGGCCTCCCAAAATGCTGGGATTACAGGCATGAGCCACCATGCCTGGCTGAAAGTCTGGATTTTTACATGACTTTTTTTTTAACTTTGTAAAATCACTGTTCCTGCCCCAAATCACAGCTACAAGGGATTTGGGCCCATGGGCAAAGGTCATGCCCGCTCGAAAGACCAGACCAGGCACTGCCATGTGGGGTCTCCCCTGCTGTGGCCTGGAATTATGATTTCTATGTCTGTGGTTTCAGAAACTCTTCTTGCCTAAATTATAAGCTAGGTGAGAGCAGGGAGCAGGTCCTATAATGCATCAATGTTTTGTGAAATCCCACATAGCTGTTGGCCCTCCTGGGAGGCACAGGGAGAGACTTACCTTCATGGAGACCCCACTACGAGCCAGCACTGGATGACACCCTTCCCATGTGTTGTCTCATTTAATCCTCATAATGACCTGCTGAGGTTGGTAATACTGACCCAGCTCTTTCTTTTTAAACCAGTGAAGATCTGAAGATCAGAGAAGTTAAGTCTCTGACTGAAAGTCACAGACATCGGGGCAGTGCTGTGCACACATCTTTCAGCTCAGAGAACTGATGTAAATATTGTTGATAGTCTCCATGTTGGTGGTTCCAGACAATTCCTAAATTTATTAATAAGGAGGAGTTTATGTTTGGCAGGATCTCACCAGAGACATGCCTATCTCTCAGTAAATAAGAAAGCAGTTGGATCCCTGGATACCTAAATTCTCACAGCTCTCAGGCCACTGTTTGCCTTGAAGACAGAAAACTGCCCTAGAGATGAAAGCTATTCAACAATGTGTACTGAATCCCTACTGTGTGGCCTGTTTTATGAGTGCAGAAGTCAAGGTGCCTCTGGGAGACAGACCCATCCTGCTGTGTGACAGGAGGCAGTGCAGTGTGGGTGGTGCCTCATGCAGGTTCCTGGGCTCTGCCGCCTGTTAGCTATGTGACCCTTGGGCAGGTTGCCTCAATTCTCCATACTTCATTTTCCCTCCCTGTATGTGGAGGTAATGAGGTGATGCTGACCGAAATCGCCACCTCACAGGGCTGTTGTGAGGATTAAACTAGTTGATACACATGTTTAGAACGATGCCAGGCACATGGCAAGTACTCTGGAAATGACCGTGTTATTATTTAGAACACTAAGTCGCCACTCCTTTGCCACTCCCCATGGAAGAAAGAGGTCCTAACAGACAAGGACAAAGGGCTGGGAACAACTTGGATGAACCCAGCTCTCCCTCCACACTATTTTCTGAAACTTCCCTTCAACAGCCTGGTGAAACCTCTTCCTCCCCTGGACGAGTCTTGGCTATGATGGGTTTTCACTTGACTCTCTTGGGTTTTCCAGGTAGACATTTGCAAACTGTGATAGTTTTACCTTTTCTTTTCCAACCTTTGTCGTCTTGGCTACTGTGCCAATGCAAAACCCCTGTCCCCCTCTCCTAGCCCTTCACACTTGTCTACCTAGCACCAACCCCATGGCTCTAGTGGAGATGCCTGCCGAGGGGAGAAACTACAGGGCTCCAGCCAGGGGCCATAACTGTGCTGGGCCCTCAGCCTCCCCAGCAGGGCAGAAGGTAGAATGGAGATGCGGATGCCCATGAGTGTGGGGAAGGGGCCAGGCAGGAGCGAGGCCTCTCAGAGCAGGCAAGGGGAAATGCACAGCTGGGTTACTACAAGGAACCAGTTAATGGTAGCATGGCTAGAAGTGTTCCCCATGGGGCCTCACCCAGAGCTGGGGCTCAAGAAATACTGCTGAATCAGCACTGACCTGTGAAGACTATATCCAGTTCCCCATGGGCACAACCTAAGTGGGGCCCTTTGAATCCTTCTCTTTGCCAAGATTCTAAGAATATGGAGATCCAATTGCCTTATATTTTACCAAGAGACACCCATGTCTCAAATAGATCTCCCTGCTAAAAAATGAAAACAGTTTCCTAATTCATTAATATTCTATCTGATTTCCCTGTCTGGAACCACCCCAGATCTGCTAAATTAGACTCCCTGGGAAGGGGTGATAGGACACATTTTTAGAGGAAATAAATCACCTCATAATCAGGAAATGCAACAGCTGCCTCAGTGGGTTTCTATGCAAAGATGTCGCTCCCCATTGCCTGCATGTATGTGCGTGTCAGCCCTGGGAGACAGCCCCTCAATTCCAATGCTGCACCTTCTGTGCCTTGGAACGGGCCCAGGAGTCCGCATTTCGACAAGCACCTGTGATGATTCTGAATCAGGAGTCTGGGGACCACACTCTGAGAATTACCGCCCTGGCATTTTCCAGGTTTGAAGTTTCTGAGCATCTTCTGTGTAGTTTCCCAATCTCTTCTCACCCAAGATGCTCCTTAGGACACTGAGGTTTCAAACTGCCTTTTCAGAGCATAAGCAATGGGCAGCCCACAGGAAAAGCAGCAGGATTCCCAGCAAGTACTGGCACTGCCACTGAAACACCCAGTTTGGAAAGGGCTACAGAATGATCAGCTAAGCCTTTCCATCTCAAGCATGTACCCGAATAGGACAAGTGCCACTGCCTCACATATAACTGTGTCCACAGTTGCAGGCAAAGGAAGGCGAACATATCACTCAGGCCTCCACACCTTTGTGATTCCTCCATTGGAGACAGCAATCACTTTCCTCTTTGGGCTACTGCTTAGAGATATACTGCCTCATTCGCTCTCTAGCCTAACTTACGAAGGCCAGCTTGTTCTAAGGGCCTTCCTGGCAATCGGAAACAGCTTGCCTGCTACCTGAATTGGATATGTAACATTCGTCTGTCCTACTTGGAGGAAACGCTTACAACCAGACCACCCTGTTTTCATGTGGCGCCTTTCAGATTAAGAGAAATATTTGACCCCATTATTCTATGACTCCTGTAAAATCCTACAACAGATGCAGAGAAAAATGTAAAGAAATCAATGACATATAAATGAGGCTGAACCTTCCAAGCCCAGAATGTTTTGTAAAGTAATCTTGTTCTTATTAATTTCATATTGTCTCTGAAGAGGAGAAGTAAAAAAAATGTACATTTTCAAAGATCTATTACTTCCTCAAGACAATAAAAAGTAAATTGGAGATATAAAAAATGTGGCCCATAAATATCTTTTTCCCACTCTGGAATTGTCCCTTACACAAAAAGAGGCAGCTCCCATTCCCATCCTCCCAGGGACCCTCCTCCACTAAACTTGGTGTATTTAGTTTTAGATGTGTGGCAAAAACTAAAACTGCACCGTGAGACAAGATAGACACACGGATAGAATTCACTCTGAAAACACGGAACAGTGAGAATTTAGCCATGAATCAGATATGGCTCATCCCTTCACTTCTTTCGGGTCTCTGCTCAAATATCACCTTCTCCATGAGGCCCTTCCTGACACACATGCACAACAATATCCCCACCTCTTCTCTCTACCTGCCTTACTCTGCTTTACTTGCTCTATTTGCTCGTGGTGCCCATCCCCACCTGACACGCTGTACACATATATCTCTCCCCCCTGCCGGAAGGTGACTTGAGAGGTGACATCTGATTCACTGCAACAGGCCAGTACTAGAAAGTACCCCATACTCAAGTACAGATGTTCCTCCACTTACAATGGGGTTACATCCTGATAAACCCATTGTAGGTTGAAAATATACTAAGTCAAAAATGCATTTAATAGGCCAGGCATGGTGGCTCACACCTGTAATCCCAACACTTTGGGAGGCCGAGGCGGGTGGATCATGAAGTCAGATGGAGACCATCCTGGCTAAGATGATGAAACCCCATCTCTACTAAAAATACAAAAAATTAGCTAGACGTGGTGGCGAGTGCCTGTAGTCTCAGCTACTCAGGAGGCTGAAGCAGAAGAATGGCGTGAACCCGGCAGACGGAGTTTGCAGTGAGCCAAGATGGCACCACTGCACTCCAGCCTGGGCGACAGAGAAAGACTCTGTCTAAAAAAAAAAATGCATTTAATAGAACTAACCTACCAGACATCATTGCTTAGCCTAGCCTACCTTACTCGTGCTCAGAATACTTACATTAGCCTACAGTTGAGCAAAAATGCCTAACACAAAGCCTTTTTAATAATAATGTTGAATATCTCATGTAATCTGTTGAATATGGCACTGAAGTATGGTTTCTACTGAATGTGTTTTACCTCAGGACTATCGTAAAATCAAAAAATTGTTCAGTCAAACCATCATAAGTTAGGGGCCATCTCTATTTGGTGAAAGAACTATTCCATCTGTCCATCCAGCCACCCACCTACCCTTTCACGTTCCATCTACCCACCCTTTAGTAAAAACTAATGATGAGTGAGGCACCATGATGACCATTTTATACATGGGTGAAGAGAACAGACACAGTATTTGCTCTTGGAGGGACAGCTAGCAGGCAGCTGTGTGTACAAAAAAATACAAAGCTATGTTTTGGATAAGTGCCCAAGGGTGCCATGAGAAAGAAAAAAGGAGGAACCTGTGTACAATTAGGGAATCAGGGATGTGCAGAGCACACAGGATGCGGGCAGGTGCAGTGGGCGGAGCTTGCTGGTTGTGACAAGGGACAAAGTGGTGTGAAAGACAAGAAGGGTCAGACCACACCTGCCAGCAACCACTGCTCTGTGTGCATGGTAGGTCGCAGGTGGTAACTTGGAAGTGAATTCATCAGTGACATGCAAGTATCAACTTTATTTACAAGATTTATAGAAGGGATGAACAAACTTAAAATGTTTGCTCCTACACTGATTATAAAAGAGTACTAAAATCAACTATGAAAATGTGGGTTTAAATTCCTATTTGTTCTGCATCAATAAAGATGTGAAGATGCTTCTTGAGTGTCTGAGAAAAATCTTGGTATGAGGAGTAAACATAGCTGAAACACTTTGGGCAACAGAATACCATGAAAGTCCCTTCACACTGTTGTTCTGAATGACATTTCTGACCAGAGAGTGGTGTCAACATTCACATTCAGGAGAATGATTTAATGTGTATCATCCTAAAAACAAATCCTTAAAAGACTGGATTATCTTTTTTCCCTAGAGTAAAATATCTCCTAAGACGTTTGTTTCCTGGGATTAATTTTCTCCTAAAAGTATAGTACGTTCAACACTTTTGATTAAATGAGGCTGTCTTTATTGAACTAGAAACTCTTTGAAGGGAGGCATTATCTCTGGACCTCCAGCACCAGGACCAGTGCCTGGCCCATAGGAGACCCCTAAAATATGTTGGATGAGATGAAAGGGTCCCAGTTAGTCAAGATTTTGCTGAGTCTGGATTAACATAAACCCCACTCTCAATACAGTGTTGGTCACATGCTAGCTGTGAGACTACAGGTCGTGGGATGGACTTTTTGGAAAATTAAATGAAATCATGACTTACAAAGAGTACCCATCCTGGAGGCTGGGACTTCGCAGTCAATCAATTAGTGGCAGAGAACACTGTTTTGTATTCAAGAAGAACCATGATTGTTCCTCGCTTTTACACTACCACCTTAACTGCCTTCTATCAGAATCTTACCTTGGCATAAAACCACTAACCCATTGACATACTTTGCGGTCAAACAGCCCCAAAGAGTGACTGCAGAGCCTCTCTGGTCAAGAGCCAACACACAAGATGGCCAACAACAAGGCAAGGTCAGTGATGTGTAGGTGGAAGAATTGCCACTGACTTCCCATCAAGGCGGACTCAGTACCAATGGGCAAATCACAGGCTCTGTTCTTGAGCCACGTGTGCTCATTTCTCATCATGGCTATTGGCCCTAGCCCCTGCAGACAGGGTACAGGAGCCCAACAAGAGGGAGTTAATAGTCCCAGTTAACAGTTCCCTTCACTTGGAACTTTGTCAGTAATAAAGGCATGCTGTGAATTACAGAGTGGACTGCCAATCCGTTCTTGGTGACAGAACTCTGAAGAAAGCATCCAAGTGGATGATAGTCCTTATCAATGAATTACCCATCTTCAGGATCCAACTAAAGTGGTAACATTCAATTTTTACATCATGTCCACTGCTTTAAAGAAGCACAGGAGTGGAGAAAACTGCTTGAGCAACTAGAATCAAGAATGTGGAGGCCGGGTGCAATGGCTCACGCCTCCCAACACTCTGGGAGGCCAAGGCAGGTAGATCACTTGAGGTCAGAAGTTCGAGACAAGCCTGGCCTACGTGGTGAAACCCCTACTCTACTAAAAAAAATCCAAAAATTAGCAGGCTTGTAATCCCACCTATTTGGGAGGCTGAGGCGGGAGGATAGCTTGAACCCGGGAGGTGGAGGCTGCAGCGAACCAAGATTGCACCACTGCACTCCAGCCTGGGTAATAGAGTGAGACTCTGTATTAAAAATAATAATAAATAAATAAATAAATAAGAATGTGGGCTGACGAGCATTTCTGCTTGCTGCCCTGGAAGTCTTCTATGAACAGGCCGGGAGTGCAGATGCACACAACAATCTATCTGCACATGAGTCCATCGTTTCAAGACACAAAATGCTCAGGCTTTTGTTGACAATTGGCCATACAGAAGTACAGTATTGCTACTGCTGGAAGACAAAGGCTTTTAATATACAGTTCACCTGCCACCTTCAACTCTAGGCCTGCTCAGCACTGAGAGAAAATGCAACACAAATTACGTTGCAAGAGGGCTTTATTTTTCTTTTAAAAATATCTTTATGGCCGGGCGCGGTGGCTCAAACCTGAAATCCTAGCACTTTGGGAGGCCGAGACGGGCGGATCACGAGGTCAGGAGATCGAGACCATCCTGGCTAACACGGTGAAACCCCGTCTCTACTAAAAAAAATACAAAAAATTAGCTGGGCGAGGTGGCGGGCGCCTGTAGTCCCAGCTACACGGGAGGCTGAGGCAGGAGAATGGCGTAAACCCGGGAGGCGGAGCTTGCAGTGAGCTGAGATCCGGCCACTGCACTCCAGCCCGGGCGACAGAGCGAGACTCCGTCTCAACAAAAAAAAAAAAAAAAATCTTTATTCTTTTTCAAGTTCCAAAAGCAATATACATTTATTACTTTAAAACAGCTTGAAATTAAAACTGTATTATTTTAAAACAACTTGAAACTAGAATTTCAATTTAGAAAATAAAAATTCTAACTAGAAAAAATTCTAACTAATCCTCCTAATTCTCCTAATCTCATTCCACTTCTAGGTAATTTTCTCTTTTCTATCTCTAAGTACGTTGTTTAAAATATGAAATGCTTCACAAATTTGTGCATCATTCTTGCACAGGTGCCATGCTAATCTCTGTACTGTTCCAATTTTAGTATATGTGCTGTCAAAGAGAGCCCCAGGCAGTTTTTTGTGTATAGACTAAAGAAAAAAAACTAAATAATACCTTCTACAAGTTTTTTCTCTGCTTATTAAAAAAAATTTTAAATGAAGTATAATTTATGCCCATTGGATTAAGTTAAATTTTTAAAAAGTTGGCAAGGGTATCACTCCCATACTATTCATAAAATTGTAATTTCACCAAGCCTTTTTTTGGATGGTATTTTGGCAGAATTTTTTTTTTTTTTTTTTTTTTGAGACGGAGTCTTGCTCTGTGCCCCAGGCTGGAGTGCAGTGGCGCGATCTCGGCTCACTGCAAGCTCCGCCTCCCGGGTTCACGCCATTCTCCTGCCTCAGCCTCCCGAGTAGCTGGGACTACAGGCGCCCACCACCTCGCCCGGCTAATTTTCTTGTATTTTTAGTAGAGACGGGGTTTCACCGTGTTAGCCAGGATGGTCTCGATCTCCTGACCTCGTGATCCGCCCGTCTCGGCCTCCCAAAGTGCTGGGATTACAGGCTTGAGCCACCGCTCCCGGCCGGCAGAATTTATTAAAATTTAAAATGCTAGCTGGGCATGGTACATGTGCCTACAGTTCCAACTACTTGGGAGGCTGAATTGGAAGGTTTGCTTAAGCCCAGGAGTTCAAGTCCAGCCTGGGCAACCAGGTAAGACCCTGCCTCTAAAAAATACAATAAAATGAAATGCACACATACCATCAGACCCAGTAAATCTGCTACTAGGAATCTATACTGGAGAAAGACTAGTTTGGGCATACAAAGGTGTGTTCAAGTATGTTCTTTTTTTCTTAACATGTCTACCAATATGGGAATGCTTACAAGGTACATCTCTACTATGGAATACAACACAGTGGCTAATTAGAATGAGGTAAGCCCATATGTACTGATCTGGAAAGGTCTCTGAGATACCCTATTAAGTGGGGGGAAAAGCAAGTTACCAAATAGAAAGAACAGAATCTTCTTTGTGTTAAAAAATACACAAAATAATACATAGTAGTTGTATATGTATATATTCAAATCAGCCAGGAAGAACACACACCAAATAGCAGTGAGAGTACAGTGGAGCTAGGCAGAGAGGGGAAAAGAAAGTCAAGGAAGAATTTCATTTTACTTGTACTATTTGAATTTTTTACTTCCATTAGCAAGCACCTCTTTATTAAATGTAAAAAGAATAATGAAATAAATCTTTCATTCAGTTGATATATTTTGAGTGTGGCATGAGGTAGGGATCTAACTCCCCTTCCAAACTGCCCCTCCCTGTATAGTTTGAGTCTGTTTAGAAGATTTCCCTTGCGTTCTTTTGGTCTATTATCACATCATTATCACTTGCGGTGGCTTTTATAATAAAGGATGCTTCAACATCGTTTTCAAAACTCTTAAAGGTATCTTTTAATTTTTTAAAACTTCTTTTTAATCTATTTAGAACTTACTTTCTTCCCTTCTTCCCTTCCTTTTCTTTCTTCTTTGTGTTTTTTTTTTTTTTCTTTTTTTGAGACAGGGTCTCAGTCACCCAGGCTGGAGTGCAGTGGTGTGAACATGGCTCATTGCAGCCTCGACCTCCTGGGCTCAAGTGATCCTCCCACTTCAGCCTCCTGAGTAGCTGTGACTACAGGCACATACCACCATGCCTGGCTAATTTTTAAATTTTTTTGTAGAGACAGGGTCTTGCTATGTTGCTCAGGCTGGTCTTGAACTCCTGGCCTCAAGTGATCCTTCCACCTTGGCCTCCCAAAGTGCTGGAATTATGGGCGTGAGCTACCATGCCTGGCTGGAATTTACTTTCTTCTATGGTATACATTTTCCATTTAGCTGAGTCTGATGTATCCATAATCCGAACTTGCATTTCAACTAATCTTGGTTATCTACCAAAGAATTAAGATTTTTAAAAATATGACAGTGAGTTGGCAGCCCACCTGTGATAGAGTCATGCAATGTTCTGGTCATGTTCATTAATCTGGTGTTAAGATACACATAATACCTCAGAAATCAGTTCTAGCTTCCCAATGTTAGAAATGCTATTAAAATTGACTGAACATAGAAACCATGGAGAACACACTTTAACCTTTCATAAGAGTTAGGAGGTACTTTAGGTTCAAATAGGCCCTTAGAGTCAGTGTTCAATTGAACCTCACAGCACCTAACATGCCTCACCATTACAATAAGGGACTGGAGCTCCCAAGCCCCATGGCCTGCTCCAATATTCTAGTATGATCAAGTTATCTCGCACAGAATGAAGCAGGACTCCTACCTTTTCGGGGTGATAAAATCTACCTAACACTGTATGTAATAATTAACTCAAAATTGATCAAAGACCTCTAAGAGCTGAAATTATAAATCTCTTAGAAGAAATTAAAGACATATTTTTTATGACCCAGGACTAGGCAGTGGTTGCTTAGATATGACACCTAAGGCACAAATGATAACAGAAAATATAGCTAAATTAGACTTCATCAAAATTAAAAACTTTTGTGCTTCAAAGAATACTATGAAGAAAGTGAAAAGACAATCCACAGAATTAGAGACAGTATCTGCAAATAATGTATTTAATAAGGATCTAGTACCCAGAATATATAAAGAAAGAGCTCTTGCAACTCAACAATAAAAAATAAATAACTCAATTTTAAAAGGTCAAAAGAGCCTGGGCATGGTGGCTCATGCCTGTAATCCCAGCACAGCACTTTGGGGGACCAAAGCGGGAGGATCACTTGAGGTCAGGATTAGAGACCAGCCTGGCCAACATGGTGAAACCCCATCTCTACTAAAAATACAAAACATTAACCGGGTGTGGTGGCATGTGCCTGTAGTCCCAGCTACTCAGGAGGCTAAAGCAGGAGAACCACTTGAATTTGGGAGGTGGAAGTTACAGTGAGCAGAGATCACACCACGGCATTTCAGCCTGGGTGACAGAGTAAGACTCCATCTCAAAAAAATAAAATAAAATAAATAAATAAATAAATAAATAAAATGTCAAAAGACATGAATAGACATTTATCTAGAAAAGACTTAACAATGGCCTATAAATACATTAAAGGGTACCCAATATCATAAGGCATCAGGAAAAGGTAAACCAAACCACAATGACATACCACTTCACATCCATTAGGATAGCTATGGTCAAAAGGACAGAAAATAATGCCGAGTGTTGATGAGGATGCAGAGAAACCGGAACCCTCATACACTGCTGGTGGCAATGTAAAACGCTGTAGCCATTTTGGAAAACAGGCTGGCAGCTCCTCAAATGGTTAAACATAAAGTGACCGTGCAACCCAGCAATTCCACTCCTAGATATACAGTTGACCCTTGAACAACACAGGTTTGAACTTTGTAGATCCACTTATATGTGAATTTATTTCAATAAATATGTTGGAACATTTTTTGGAGATTTGTGACAATTTGGAAAAACTTGTAAACTATGTAGCCTAGAAATGTTGAAAAAATTAAGAAAAAGACATGTCATGAATGCTTAAAATATATGTACATACTAGTCTATTTTATCATTTACTACCATAAATCTATTATAAAACATTAAAATTTATCAAAACTTTTGCAAAAACAGACTGTACATGGCACCATTTATAGTCAAGAGAAATGTAAACAAAGATGCAATATTAAATAATCACTGCATAAAATTAAATACAGTACATACTGTATGACTGTAATAATTTTTTTGTTTTTGCCTTTTTTTTTTTTTTTTTTTTTTTGAGACGAAGTCTGACTCTGTAGCCCAGGCTAGAGTGCAGTGGTGTGATCTCTGCTCACTGCAACCTCCGCCTCCTGGGTTCAAGTGAATTCTTGTGCCTCAGCCTCCTGAGTAGCTGGAATTACAGGCACGCACCACTGCACCAGCTAATTTTTTGTATTTTTTAGTAGAGACAGGGTGTCACCATGTTGGCCAGGCTGGTCTTGAACTCCCAACTTCAGGTAATGCACCTGTCTTGGCCTCCCAAAGTACTAGGATTACAGGCGTGAACTACCGCACCTGGCCACTACTGTAATAATTTCATAGCCACCTCCTGTTGCTACTGCTGTGAACTCAAGTGTCACAGGTATCCAACAGCTAGATGCTAGTGATCTCTATGTGAGCAGTTCATCTCTCCAGTAAACTGCTTATTCCAGTAAAAAGTGATCTCTTGCGGTTCTCATGTAGTTTTCATCGTGTTTAGTGCAATACTGTAAACCCTGAATAATACCATGCACCCCATATGAAGTGCCACTAGTGATGCTGAAAGTGCTCCCAAGGAAAGAGAAGGGTCACGACATTACAGGAAAAAGTTGAATTGCTTGATGTGTACCAGAAATTGAGGTCTGCGGCTGTGTGGTTGCCTGTCATTTCAGATAGACAATTCGTCTTGTAGACAGACAACGTGAACTTACGGTATTAATACAGTATTTTCTCTTCCTTATGGTTTTCATAATAACATTTCCTTTTCTTTAGCTTACTTTATTGTAAGAATACAGTATATAATACATATAGCTTACAAAATAAGTTGTTAATTGACAGTAGGCTACTAGCAGTTCAGTTTTGTGGATCCGAAAGTTATGCATGGATTTTCGACTGCAGGAGGGGTTGGCGTCCTAACCCCTGCATAGTTTAAAGGTCAACTGTATACCCAATATAACTGAAACCATACATCCTTACAAAAACCTGCACGTGAATGCTCACAACAGCACTGTCCACAATAGCCAAAAACTGGAAATAACCCCAACGTCCACCAATGGATGAACGAACAAACAAAATGCGGGATATCCACACAATGGGATATTATCCAGAAACAAAATGGAATGAAGTACAGACACATGCTATGATACAGGTGAACCCTGAAAGCGTTATGCTACGTGAAAAAAGCTAGACATAAAAGGCCACATGTTGTACGATTCCATTAGATGAAATGCCTAGTATGGGCAATTCCATGGAGACAGAAAGTAGAAGAGTGGTTGTCAGGAGATAAAGGAGAGTGACTGCTAATAGCTAAGGGTTTTTTCTGGAATTAGAGAGTGGTGGTGGTTGCGCAACTCTGTGAGTATACTAAAGCCACTGAATTGCATACTTTAATAAGATGAATTTCATGGTATGTGATTTATATCTCAATTAAAAATAAATAAGATATATTTTTCAGCTATTAGAGAAATAAAAAAATTATCTTGTATAATATTTTAGAAATAGATCTGAATCTTTATATCCAACTGGCATACCCCAACAATGACTCCCAACCCTGGCAGCCCACTAGAATCACTCGGGGAGCTTTTAAAAACATACAGATGCTTGGACCTCCTTCCTAGAGATTATGATTTAATTGGTCTGGGGTGGAGTTTGGGGACTGGTGTTTTTCAAAAGCTCCCCAGTTGATTCTAATGTGCAGCCAGAGTTGAGAACCACTGCCCTAGAATTTGAGCTTTTCAAAGAGTCCCTGGTGTTGGTTTAGATATCTGTTATTTCATCCTTTCTCATAAACATGAGACAAACACAATTTTAAATGGCTCATGGTTTCTGGCTGTTAGAACTCAGTAGAACTGGGATTTTATTTTATTGTCTTTTCCACATTTTTTTTTAAGATCAGCAGACTGCCATTTTATAGACAGAGAATCTTAAATGCAAAATGGCTAAGACACATACTGAGGTCACCATTGTGAGCTGGGCAGGGATTGAATTACAGTTTCTTCCTTGGGAACCTAATTGAGTTCTTTTTCTAGTTACTCCAGCCTGAACCATCACGGACATTAGGGACACCCGCTCAGCACAGGTGGTAGGACAGGTAGCATCCTGGCACTGGCAGAGACAGAAAGGCTGGGTGGAGTCTCACAGTCTGGGAAAACTATAAACTCTCAAGTCTACCTTCAGATTTGATGAAATGGAGCCTCCTCCCGACCTCCTCCTACCCCCGCAAAAAACCTTTCTTCTTTACAGGGCTGGGAAGTTGAGGTTTACATCACTTACTTATTTCTGGGAAGCCATCCGAAAGTGCTCACTTATCTAGACCACTACTGGTCTCATTTTCTTTTTTCTTTTTATTTTTGAGAAAGGGTCTCATTCTGCCACCCAGACTGGACTGTAGTGTCACAAACAGAGCTAACTGCAGCCTCAACCTCTTGGGCTCATGCGATCCTCCTGCCTCAGCCTCCAGAATAGCTAGGACCACAGGCGTGTGCCACCACACCCAGCTAATTTTCTGTAAAGATGGGATCTCACTTTGTTGCCCAGGCTTGCCTCAAACTCCCGGGCTCATTTTTATTACTTTCCCCAAAGCTGCTGAAGTCTGTCAGTTGGGTCCGCATTAGGCTCGCCATTCATTCTGAGCCCCAAAGCCATTTCTAAATGGCAAAGTCATGGCCAGCAAGGGCTGCTCATTTGTTTAGCTTTGGGAGTCTGTCTGGGCCTGAAACCAGCCCCTGCCCATGGAAAATGCTCAGAACAGAGGACCCTCCAGGCCTCTGAAACCAGAAGCAAGGGAGCCACGGATACCTCTCCCTGGGCTCTGGCACCGCACCCACTTCCCTACTTGCCAGCTCAAGAAGTGCACATGAGACGGTGGTGTTTGGGCTTTAATTGTGTTGAGTAATTGCTCAATGATTTTCTACATAGTTTCCTGGCTCCCCTATCCCACTTTCTCATTCAGCTGTTTTATAAGCTGAATTCTAATCTGGGTTTCTTCACAATGTCGCCTTTCACTAAAAGCTAATAAAACCCCAGACGGGAAATTCAGAAGTCGCAGCAATACCACATGACTGTAACTGAAGGCTGTTGGTCAACTTGATTTGGTTTTCAAGCCTGTAGACTATCTGAGGACTTCAGTCCCCCACCCGACTTTGTAGCAATAAAGGTCTTTGTCTTTCCTCGCACTGAACGTGAGTACTGAACCTTTCTGAGGAGTCCTGCAGACAGCCTCACACGGCCCTGACAGCCTCACTGTACCCCTCCTCTGCCACCTCTACTTCCTCATTCAGGCACCCAACACTGCTCACTGACGTAAGTTGCCTCTATGAGGCCACAGGCAGACTCCCTTCTAGAATCCTGCTTTGCACCTGCCACCTGGCCAGCTGAGCCCAACCCTGGCCACTCCGCACAACCAGGAGTTTGCTCAAACTCTCAGCAGAGGAAACATTTTCAGTAACGAGCAAAATCTCATGCAAATCTCCAATACAAAAATCAGATGAATCCATGAGAAGAACAAAGGTGTTTTGCCGTATCCTAAAAGGCATGGTGATGATTGAGAGTTGTCTTATATCATCTTATATCAGCCACATCAGCTAGCATTTTATTTTTGAATTTTGTTTTGATTTCAGAGAACCAAAAAAAATCTTAATTTCCACAGATAAGTGGTAGCAAATGCTAACAGGCTTTTAGTAGACTGCCTTTTGATCTTAGGATAGCCTTTAGTTAAATCAGTGTTTGTTGGTGTTTTTTTCATCACTGTCCCACAAGGAGCCTTACCGGACATTTTGCCTATTTACGCTGCCCCGCTCCCAAAATCTTCTACTTTTTTTTTTTTTTTTTTGAGACAGAGTTTCGCTCTTGTTGCCCAGGCTGGAGTGCAGTGGTGCAATTTCGGCTCACTGCAACCTCCGCCTCCCAGGTTCAAGCGATTCTCCTGCCTCAGCCTCTCAAATAGCGGGGATTACAGGAGCCTGCCACCACACCCAGCTAATTTTTGCATTTTTAGTAGAGACGGGGTTTCACTGTGTTGGCCAGGCTGGTCTCGAACTCCTGACCTCAGGTGATCTACCTTCCTCGGCCCTGCAAAGTGCTGGGATTAATGTATTAATACATATACAATCACATACTGTTTTACTATCACAAAGGAAAAAGAAGAGGAGGCCTCACTTAGGCTGGGGGCAGTGAGTGGAAACTGTCCAAGTGAGAAGTGAGGGTAACACCAACCCAGGCAGAGAAACCTGCAGGCAAGGCCCTGAGATGGTGGAGGCCTTGGACGGCCTGCGGTAGGTTGGTGTGGCTGGGGAGTGCCGGGAGGTGAGGAAGAGGCTTGCTCCTCCTCCCCACCCAGGCAGGCAGCAGTAGTCACTGCAGTCAGGGGAAGGGGTTGGGCAGTAGGAATGCCTCACTTACTAGGTGACATAAAGCAAGGCAGGAATGCTTTCTCAGGCTTGGTTTCCCATGTATAAATTCGGAATAATATCACCTACCCAAGATAGAGGTGATTATTAAATGCACTATCCTCTAGAAGCTGTGGTTACTGACCTTGACTACACACTGGAATCGCCTGGAACCTTATCAACTCCGGCTGGGCGTGGTGGCTTGCACCTGTAATCCCAGCACTTTAGGAGGTCAAGGTGGGAGCATCACTTGGGGTCAAGAGTTTAATACCAGCCTGGGCAAAACAGTGAGACCCTGTCTCTTTAAATAAAAAAAAAAAAAGAAGAAGAAGAAGAAGAAGAAGTCCTGATGGCTGGGACCTACCACCAGGCCCGGCCTGGACATTCCAAATCATCCAGGCTCCCCAGGTAATTCCAATGTGCCGCTGGGCTGAGAATCACTGCTGCAGAGCATATTCTAAATGCTCAGAATAATATGTGCTGGGTGCAGTGGCCTGCGCCTATAGTCCTAGCTACTCGGGATGTTGAGGCAGGAGGATCCTTTGAGCCCAGGAGTTTGACTCCAGCCTAAGCAATATAGTGAAGTTTGTCTTTAAGAGAAGATTAAGAATGACATCTTTTATGTGGGCATAAAAGGCTCAAATGAATCATAAACTATTCAGGGATACACTTGCCCCTGGCATCTGAACTCCTGTCCTGAATTTAGGAATCCCTGCTTCTCGTATGAGTCCTGGCAGGACGCAGGGTTCACCTCCCACTCTGGAAGCTGAAAAATGCCAGCAACATCAACAGCACAGTGTCCTCACCACTCTGGTTTTGTGACTATTGTGGCCACAGACTGGGCTGCTGCCTGGTCTCCATGGTTTGAGTCCACAGCCGTCCCAGCAAGACTGGGAACCACCCCAATGTCCTTTACAGAAATCCCTTTTCTGAGCTCAGTCAGCTGATACTTACTGCTCAAAACTAAGAATGCTACTGATAAAAATATTTAGAGTAGGACTCTTTTTATGGATTTTAAGAAAGAAAATAGTGCCAGGCATGGTGGCTCACACCTCTAATCCCAGCAGTTTGGGAGGCCAAGGCAGGAGGATGGCTTGAGCCCAGGATTACAAGACCAGTCTGGGCAACATGGCAAGAACCCATCTTTACAAAAAAATATAAAAACTGGCCGAGGGTGGTGGTGTGCCCCTGTAGTCCCAGCTACTCTGGGGGTTATAGTGAGAGGATCTCCTGAGTCTGGGAGGTTGAGGCTGCAGTGAGCCATGATCCCCCCACTGCACTCCAGCTTGGGCAACAGAGTGAGACCCTGTCTCAAAAAAAGAAAGAAGGAAAAAAAGAAAGAAAGGAAAGCAAAAAAGCAAGCAAACAAGCAAGCCAGCAAGAAAATCTGTCTTCATATGTAATGAGATCTTATTTATTTGTTTGAGACAGTGTCTCCTTGCCCTGTCACCCAGGATGAAATGCAGTGGCGCAATCACAACTCATTGCAGCCTTGACCTCTCAGGCTCCAGTGATCCTCCCGCCACAGCCTCCCAAAGTGTTGCAATTACAGGCATGAGCATCCCGCGCACACTAACATTTCTTGAGCACTGACTGTGCCAGGTGCTGGTTCTTTTCACCTACCAACTCATTCAGTCTCCATGACAACCCTATCAGGATAATAACAGTTGGGATTATTTTGTTATTATCCTGACTTTACAGATGAGTAAACGTAGGCATAGAAAAAGGGTAGGTAACTTGCTCAAGGTTACAAAGTTTGTAGGTAGTGGAGGTAGTTTGTGAACCCAGATGATCTTGCTCCAAAGCCCGTAGTCCTAGCCACTACGCCACAGGGCGTAGTGAAAAAGGACTGTAGGGAGATGAACTGTCCACACCTGTTACCTCAGTGGTGGGACTAGGGGGTGGAGCTGAAAGAGGCCTCTGATGTATTCCTTCTGTTTGCTTTGAACCTTTTGCAATAAGGACTACTCATGTATTATTTTCACACAAAGCAGCATTTTTGTGGTGATTAAACTTGAACCAGTGTGCTTGCGAACCAAAGGATTGCAACAGAGACTCCACAGCAGCTGCTGCCACCACCCAAGAACCTGAGGGGGATTCCGCTCCAAATCTCATGCCAGGGGTTTCCTCCTGATTCTTCTGTGAGAACCCACTCCTGGCGTGTTTACTGTGAGATGGCACACACTGCCGCTTGCTGTAATCACAGCAGCTATTTACCCTGGGCTCAAGGGCACCTGGGGGCACACAATTCTAGACTCAGGTTTGGCTGGCCTTAGTCGCAGGATCCCCATCATCCTCAGAGGACCCCCGACCATGCTTTGGGTTTCCCTGCCCATCCACCCTGCCTACTTTTCCTACAATTTTCATTCTCCAAGGTCCAAATTCATGATATTTCTCTTTGCAGACTTGGTTTCTTCTCTTCTCTTGGCTCATTATCAGCCTGATTGTCCTACCTCAGCCTCCCAAGTAGCTGGGATTACAGGTGTGCACCACTACGCCCGGCTAATTTTTGTATTTTTAGTAGAGATGGGGTTTTGTCATGTTGACCAAGCTGGTCTCAAACTCCTGGCCTCAAGTGATCCACACGCCTTGGCCTCCCAAAGTGCTGGTATTACAGGTGTGAGCCACCACTCCTGAATTCTGTAATTCCAACTTGGCAATGCCTTAGAGTCTGCCCACATCATTTCCTGAAGGCAATCCCTCCTGTCTCGGTGGGATGGTGCCCTGTTCAGGGACTTTTCTTATATGGTTTATTCCCCCTCTTCTCCTCTCTTCATTCACATGTCTTCAGCCCTCCACTCCCAGGGGTTCACCTTCCAGGGTTCTACCCCACCCCTCTCCATCACACAGCCCCTCTCCCATCTTTTCATATTAACCCTCCTACCACCTTGGCCAGAGGAGGCCTTTTTTTTTTTTTTTTAACTTTTAAATACTAAAATAATTTCAGACTTACATAAAGTTTGCAAGAATAGTAAAATGAACTTCCACATACCCCTCACCTAAATACCCCAAATGTTAACATTTAACTACACTTACTTTATCTTTCTCTCCCTCTCCATATGCATTTTCCCCCAAACCATTTGAGAGCAAGATGTACACATGATGCCCCCTTTTGTCTAAATACTTCTGTGTATATTTCCCAAAAAAGATATTCTCTTACATTACCAGTTTACCTAGTCATAAAATTGCCATCTTATTTATTTTAATTGCTTTTTATTTTTTTAATGCTAGTCAAGTGGAGTAGTGGCAGAGGAGAAGGAACAAAGAACAGAAAATTACTGCTGGTAGAATACTATCACTCGATCCACAGACTTTATTCAAATGCTGCCAGTTGTACTGATAATGTCCTCTATTAATTCACTTATTCATTTTTATTTATTTATTTATTTATTTATTTATTTATTTATATTTTTTTGAGACAGTGTCTCCTTGCCCTGTCACCCAGGATGAAGTGCAGTGGCGCAATCACAACTCATTGCAGCCTTGACCTCTCGGGCTCCAGTGATCCTCCCGCCTCAGCCATTGGTCACATCCAATGAGGAAATCAACTTTTTTTTTTTTTTTTGAGACAGTTTCACCCTTGTTGCCCAGGCTGAAGTGCAGTGCCGCAGTCCCAGCGCACTGCAATCTCCGCCTTCCAGTTTCAAGCAATTCTCCTGCCTCGCTTTGTTGCCTAGGCTGGTCTTGAACTCCTGGGGTCAAGCAATTCTCCCACCTTGGCCTCCGAAAGTGCTAAGATTACAGGCATGAGCCACTGCACCCGGCCCTAATAATGTCCTTTAGAGCAAGAAAAAAGAAAAATGCACAATCAGAATCCCACCCAGACAAAATATCACTTAGTCTAAACTTGCCAGCTTTGAGACCTGCCTGAGACTTTGGCTCCTCAGCTGTGGAAACAGCCCTGTATGGGGAACTGTTACTGTCTACGCAAATTGGACAAGTCACTTGGCCCTCTGTGCTTTACTCTCCATCACCCATGAGGATAAAAGGACAGGGAAGCCATGGGCATTTTAGCCTGAGTGCTCTACATAAATATTAAGGACAGCAAAGGGGGTTAGTCAATGGAGTCACAACTACCAAAGCAACCTTTGGCTTCTCCCAGGTATCGATACAATTAATTCAAATGAAAAAATAAGAACTTCATTTTATTGAGTGATTACCCAATTAGGTAAGTCAGACGGACCGGGCACAGTGGCTTATGCCTGTAATCCCGGTGCTTTATGAGGCTGAGGTGGGAGGACTGCCTGAGGCCATGAGCTCAAGACCAGCCTGGGCAACAAAAACTTGGTTGAGAAACAAAAATTTCTCTACAAAAAAAATTTTAAAATTAGTCAAGGATCATAGTGCATGCCTGTAGTCCCAGTTACTCGGGAGGCTGAGGCAGGAGGATCGCTTGAGCCCAGGAGTTCAAAGTTGCAATGAGCTGTGATCACACCACTGCGCTTCAGCCTGGGCAACAGAGGTAGACATTGTTTCTTTAAAAAAAAAAAAAAAAAAAAAAAAAAGCCGGACATGGTGGCTCATGCCTGTAATCCCAGCACTTTGGGAGGCTGAGGCGGGCGGATCACAAGGTCAGGAGTTCGAGACCACCTGCCTAACATGGTGAAACCCCGTCTCTACTAAAAATACAAAAAATTAGCCAGGCTTTGTGGCGGGTGCCTGTAGTCCTAGCTACTTGGGAGGCTGAGGCAGGAGAATGGCATGAACCCGGGAGGCGGAGCTTGCAGTGAGCCGAGATAGTGCCACTGCAGTCCAGCCTGGGTGAAAGAGCAAGACTCTGTCTCAAAAAAAAAAAAAAAAAAAAAGAAAAAGAAAAAATATTAGTCAGGCCACGTGCTGCAGCTCACACGTGTAATCCCAGTACTTTGGGAGGCCGAGGCAGGTGGATCACCTGAGGCCAGGAGTTCAAGACCAGCCTGGACAACATGCTGAAACCCCATCTCTACTAAAAATACAGAAATCAGTCGGGCATATATGCCTGTAATCCCAACTACCCAGGAGGCTGAGGCATGAGAATCGTTTGAACCCAGGAGGCGGAGGCTGCAGTGAGTCAGGATCACACCATTGCCTGGGCAACAGATGGAGACTCTGTCTCAAAAAAAAAAAAAAAAAAAAAAAATTAGAGCTCTACATGTTTGACATGTATCAACTCATTTAACTCATACTGTTTTCACTGCTAGCCCCATTTTGCAGATGACTAGACTTGAGTTTGGTGGGGGAGCGGTAGCTGACTGATTTGCTCAAGCTCTTTCCAATGCTTAAATTCAGGATTAGAAATGAGGAGGATAGAAAACATGTAGTCATTTGCAAGATGACATATCTTCATTAGGGTGAAATAGGGTAGAAGGAAACAGACCTCTGAATGGAAACCACTGCCCCTCAGCTAACTGTGGCTGCACCTGCCATCAGGCACAGGGCTACATAGCTGGAACACCCAGCCCTATGCAGCACAGTGTCCCCTTGGCAGAGGACAAAGGATTCTGGGACCATAGTGAAAACAAAAGTGTACCGAATTCCATGCTGCAAAATGACTTCTCTTGGTGACCTGGAGTTAAATTCTCATCCCCTCCCTATGAAAAGCTTTATCCTAGGGACCTGAATATGAAGTTTCTTCCCTCTGTAGGAAGTTGGTCACATCCAATGAGGAAATCAACTTTTTTTTTTTTTTTTTTTGAGACAGTTTCACTTGTTGCCCAGGCTGAAGTGCAGTGCCGCAGTCCCAGCGCACTGCAATCTCCGCCTTCCAGTTTCAAGTGATTCTCCTGCCTCAGCCTTCTGAGTAGCTGGGATTACAGGTGCCTGTCACCACACCTGGCTAATTTTTGTATTTTTAGTAGAGACAGAGTTTCACCATGTTGACCAGGCTGGTCTCACACTCCTGACCTCATGATCTGCCCTCCTCAGCCTCCGAAAGTGCTGGGGTTACAGGCATGAGTCACCGTGCCCAGCCAAGGAAATCAACTTCTAAATGCACTAAACAGAATAGTACAGAGCACACAGTATGCAAATACTAACTAACCCTATGAGAGGCGCCATCCCATTTCTGTACCATTGCATAGTGCAGGAAGCTAAGGCCAGGCAGGATTTGGTGATCTGGCCTAGGCTGGCACCAGATCAGGGTCTGTGAGATGTCACATAACACCTGTGCCTAACAGAAGAAGCTGGTGGGACCAGATGGTTTGAAACCAATGTCATGTTAAGTGGTTCTACATCCCTCCCTTAGCCATGGGGCAACCTAACTCCTTCCTTGGGAGGAAGGTCATGCAGTGGGTTTGTGATCACCTCCCCAGGGTATGTGACAAGTAGGAAAGCTTTTCCCTACCTGTCCTCAGCATGGATACCGCCACTCAGCACTGGCAGCCTGGAAGGTGTTTCTATATTGTGTGCTACGTTTCTCCAACTAAGTTATAAGGCTCTTAAAGACTAGCAGAGGTATGTTTCCTTTTCTTCCTTCTTTCTTAACACTTAAAACTGAAGGAGAAATTACAAAGATAACTCAGTTCACTGCACCAGAGTCATTAATGCTGGCAGCAGCCCTCACCTGAGTTGCTAAGAGTCTAAGCCCCTGTTTCCACTGAAGCTCTGCCACTCACCTTGGGAAGCCACTTAGTATTTCTGAACCTCAGGTATTGCATCCATAAATGGGAATAATAACCTTTCCTACCTTAAAGTGCCTACAGCACTTACCACTCATACATGGGCGTATATCACAACAGAACAGCTTAAGTCAGTGAAGTACTATGTACAAAGCTCTTAGTCCAGTAAGTTCCCAATAAACAGAAGATTCTACTATTTCTTTGGCTACGACTGCGATTGCTGCTGCTGTGATCCTTAAACAAAATTTTTTAAAACTGAGGAACACAAAGGCTCCTTAGCATCTTGGCCTGTGCTTTTCATTCCCCTACATTCCTAGGTCAGTCATCAGGTGCCAGAGGTTCCGAGGGTGTTGGCTGCCAAATGGTACAAGTTACAGGGTGACCATGAAGTCCATTCTCCCATCTCCACATCTACCATCACTGGTTCCAAGTCAGCACCAGGTCCTGCCCCTTCCTGCAAACCAGCCACCCAAGGCTGGCCTCTGCAGAGGCCTATGGTGCTCCTTACTCAGCCTCTCAAATTCCAAATGCAGATCCCTGGCCATCAGCAAGCACCCTGTTCTACGGCAACTTCCCACCCTGAAAATGTCCTTCCTCCCTCCAAGATCTCAAAGTCTACTCTCTTTGAACTAAGAGGTGATTCCAGTCTTTTCAGTAGGTTGATCACACCCCAAGAGGCAGAATATTCTGTGGCCTACTCGAAGGATAGTGAAGTACACATCAGTGTGCCTGGAGCTACATGAAAGGAGCAGCCATTCAGTTCACTCCTTCAACAAGGGCTTACTGAGGGCCTCAGGTATGTGGAACCATAAAGATAAAGAAGACAAGGTCTCTACCCTTCAGCAGGGGCTTCAAGAGGTGTACACAGAGATAAAAGCTGAAGGTCAGGACCAAAGATTAGCCCTAGCAGCCCTGAACTTGCTCATTCCCAGCTCACTGCAAGGGATTCCCACCCCTCCCTTCCAGAGGCTCCAAGTGCACGGAATGAATGAACCCCAAGTGGCTGTCCAGTGTCATTCCTCTGGGCTCACTCCCGGGCCCTGGGCTCCTCCAAACAATTGGAGGCAGGCCGAGTGGGCGCATTCTCATGTGCAGGGCTCGCAGCGCCCCTCTCAGCTGATTGTGTCCAGGCGGCCGGGGTCTCAGAGGCGCATGAATGCCCCTGAATGGGCCCTTTCAGCCTGATGGACAGGAGCTGAAAGCTGCACACACACAAAAGCCACTGGGCAGCCGGGAGGGCTCCAGCCCCGGGGTTTGTCCACGGGAAGGGAGGCGTCCTTCCACAAAGAGCACTGTGAAGACTTCTCCACTTTTCAACGGCATCCTTGGCCGCCAACTGTACAGCACCCCCACCCCCACTCCCACCCCCGATGGTGGTAACTGCAGCAGAGGATGGCACTAAATGGAGAAGCCTTAAGAGGGCTAGAGGCAGAAATTAAAATCCAACAAACAAATAACAGAATGCCCTTTTCTTTAAGAGCAGGATGGGGATCTGAGCCAAAGGTGCTGAAGGGCGCCTCCGTGTGCCCATCGTGTACATCTGTTAGCAGCATTCCTGACATCCACAGTGATCTTTAAGGACGCAAACTGACCTGAGATTGTTTAACATGTCACCAAGAAAAAC
Source organism: Macaca nemestrina (assembly GCF_043159975.1). Classification (NCBI taxonomy): domain Eukaryota; kingdom Metazoa; phylum Chordata; class Mammalia; order Primates; family Cercopithecidae; genus Macaca; species Macaca nemestrina. Next base: position 85,781,479 of record NC_092137.1, on the reverse strand, counting down.
GATCTCGAAAGGACATGGCCAATATTTAAATCAGGAATGGAGAGTCCCAATTCTTGTGTCACTCACTTGGTATATTCCAGGAAAAAAAAAATCCTCGAAGCGACATTTGTATTTTTAAATAGGACCTGGAAGGGGAGAACCACCCACCTGGAATTCTTTTAATTGCTTCAGGGGGAAGGGCAGGCTCCACCAGTTGGAGGAGCAGAGAAGTCTATTTACACTGTTGCACACAAATATTTTAAATTCACAGTCAGGTGGCTACTTTGGGAGGGACAATGCTCTGCTTCTGAGATCACATTATGTTAGAAACATCCCCCCAAAAACATAATTAAAGATAGTTCCTCCTCATAATGCAATACTATAAGGACCAATTAAAATTAAATTAGCTTGTCATAATAAAAAAGATGGATTATGTTCTTAGGCTTCCCAACCCCGAGTTAGTAATTCATGGAGAGAAGCCTGTGACCAAGTAGCAGTTTACTAAGGAAATATTAAACATTCAGACCACTTTTTTGAGTGGATCAAGATAACAGGGAGATACATACCCTGGCATAATTATTGCTTTTGTTTACATTTATTTTTTAAATAATGAAATGATTCACATACATTAAAAAGGACAAGTAAAAATACAACAAATAAAATCTATCATCCTAACTTCACAAATGTTAACATTTGTTATGTTTGCTTCAAGACCAGGTTTTTAAAAGAAATAAAATGTTAAGAAATCAGATGAAGCCTCCTTTTGCAGAGGCAACCATATATGCGTATTTTTACAGGTTTGTCATTCTTGATGTGACATAAACAGAATGTAGTATTGTTTTGTTTTAACTTTTTATTTCAAAATAATTATAGATTCATAGGGAGTTGAAAAAAAAGTGTACAGGGAGGTTCCAAGCATCCAGCCTAGCCTCCCCCGATGTTAACATCTTGCATAGCTAACTAGCATGCTATCAAAACTAGGATATTGACATTGGCACACTCCACAGAACTTACTCAGATTTCACCAGTTTTACAAACACTCGTGTGTGTGTGTGTGTGTGTGTGCATGTGTGTAGCCCTATGCAATTTTGTCACATGTGTAGCTTTGTGTAACAACCACAATCAAAATACTAAACTGTACCATCACCACCAGATTCTCTCACGCTACCCCTTTTGAGCAATACCTCTCCTTTATTCTCCCCATCCTTAGCCCCTGGCAACCACTCATCTGTTCCCCCTCTCTATAATTTTGTTATTTCACGAATGTTATATAAATGGCAAATATAGTATATAACCTTTGGAGATTGACTTTTTCGTTCAGCATCATTTCCTTGAGGCTCACCTATATTGTTGTATGTGATCAATAATTTGTTCTTTTTTATTGCTGTATTCCATGGTGTAGATACACCACAGTTTGGTCAACCATACACCACTGAAGAACATCTGGATAGTTTCCAGACTGAGGCTATTTTGAATGAAGGTGCTATGAATATTCACATGTATAAGTTTCTTTGTGAACACAAGAGAAAGGCCCTAGAAGAGCCAAAACTATTTTGAAAAAGAATAAAGGAATCTCTCTTCCCAGTGTTAAGGCTTACTATATAGCTCCAGTAACTGACAGCATGGTCTTGGTAGAGGGCTACACATGGAGATCAACGGAACACGATAGGGAACACAAACTGCCCACCTGCTTTTTTACAAAGGTGTAAAAACAATTCAATGGTGAGGTATAGTCCTTTCAACAAAGTGTGCTACAACAAGCGGACATCCACAGGAGGGGGAAAAAGAAAATCAACCTCAACCTAAACATTACACCTTATACGAAAAGTAATTCAAAATGGATCTTAAACGTAAGACTTAAGACTTAAATGTAAAACACAAAACTATAAAACTTTCAGGCCGGGCGCGGTGGCTCACGCCTGTAATCCCAGCACTTTGGGAGGCCGAGACGGGCGGATCACGAGGTCAGGAGATCGAGACCATCCTGGCTAACACGGTGAAACCCCGTCTCTACTAAAAACATACAAAAAACTAGCCGGGCGAGGTGGCGGGCGCCTATAGTCCCAGCTACTCGGGAGGCTGAGGCAGGAGAATGGCGTGAACCCGGGAGGCGGAGCTTGCAGTGAGCTGAGATCCGGCCACTGCACTCCAGCCTGGGCGACAGAGCGAGACTCCGTCTCAAAAAAAAAAAAAAAAACAAAAAACTTTCAGCAAGAAACATAGGGCACATGGGGACATCTGAGTTCCATAATTCTGGGTACACCAGGAAGAGTCTCTTTCCTTAATATCTCCCCATCTAGTCTGTCCCAGATGAGTGAAATTCCACTATTAGATAGTCATACCTTTGGCTTAACAGTTCATCCAGAAAATTCTTTTGTGAGAGATAAAAATGAGAGCTTTGAATCTTGGGGTGAATCAGAGTATCAGGTCTTCTCTAGCCGACAGCTGAGAGGAGCTCTAAAAGGAAGTGAAATGAAAAGGGCACTTGGAGAATGAATGAGGGTGGGAGAGGTAAGAGGAAAAAGATGACGTTCTGACAAGTTCCACGTACTTGACAACACTAAGGTCAGTTCTTCCAAAATGTGTATCTGGTTCTGCATCTTAGTCAGGGCTGGGGGCAGGGGATGGAGAATGTTCACCAAACTACACTCAGCCAACACCTGCAGACATTTATACACGGTATCCACCAATTTACATGCAAAGAAAAGAAGTGCATATACATGTCAAAGGGTGGAGGTTCGTTGTTATCTTTCCTCAATTAGTATAGTACAAATCTAGCTGAGAACAAAGAATTTATATTCCAAACAGGATAAAAGTATGAAAAATGTCTTTATTACCTACCTAGTATTTTCCTTCCTCCGTTTATGTCTTCTTTTACATAGATGTTTTATGGAATTATTCAGGCAAATGCCTTCTTTGGGACTCCTTCTAACTCTGTGTGCAGCATGGTTGAAGAATGGGATATTCTTGTTACAGATACATCAGGCACATCACCAACTTCCAACGAATCAAATCCAATTGAATGCTTTTAACCCTAAAACTTTCTAGAAACAAATTTATCATCTTTGCTAAATTAGAAGACACAATGGGAGCCATATGGTAGTGGTGATCATATTTCCCAAATTATAAATTTATGGCATAGAAACTGGGGAATGTTCATCATGGAAACAACAGGAGTGAAAATTTAAATCCAAGCAGTGTAGGCCCATGTGCTCTATGGCTACCATGGCTGCCTGTCCCATCCAAGCAGGACGTGTTCAGAGGAAGCGCTGACTCCGGATGGCGCCCCCTCATGGCAAGGAGGAGCCACTGCGACTCAGAGAACCTTCAGCTTTTCCATGTTACTTTGAACTAGCTCTAAAAAAAAAGTCCCCTGTGGCGGTGGCTCACGTCTGGAAGGCCAAGGCGGGCAGATCACAAGGTCAGAAGATCGAGACCATCCTGGCTAACACAATGAAACCCCTTCTCTACTAAAACATACAAAAAATTAGCCGGGTATGGTGGCAGGCACCTATAGTCCCAGCTACTCAGGAGGCTGAGGCAGGAGAATGGCGTGAACCCGGTAGGCGGAACTTGGAATGAGCCGAGATGGCACCACTGCACTCCAGCCTGGGCAACAGAGCCAGACTCCCTCTCAAAAAAAAAAAGTTCCCTGTATTGTCTCCTGACTGGGAGGTAAACTTCTATCTCCTGGCAGGCTGCTCCGAGGATATAAGCCTCAAGTTAAATGAGGCAGCAGTGCATACAGACAGACTAGGAGGCCTCAACCAACATTGGGCTACCCGCACAGTGAGGGCCCTCCCAGTTCTGACCACTTTCCTCTCTATCAGCCCATCACAAAAACCCGCCACAGGCGTGAGCTGCCACTTCCTAAGACGTCCTAACCCCAAACCAGGGGCTGCCACAACCTCAGCAGTGTGTGGTGTGTCAGGCTGAGACATATCCTCTCTCTCTAATGCAGCCTACCCAGAAAACCCACAAGCAGAGATAGACAGGACAACCCTCTCTGGAGCCGGGCCACGTAAACAAGCCAGCTTCCATGAGGAGCTCTGGCTGCCCTGTGGTTAAGTGTGAGACTCTACTGGCTGGCTCTTGCTTGAGACTGGCTCCACCTGTGTGACCCCAGACAGCTCATTTAACCTCTCTCTTCTCTGTGCCTCCCATTTCCTCTTCTGTAAGACGTGATGTTGCTGAGTGTGGTGGCACTTGCTTGTAGTCCCAGCTAATGGGGCGGCTGAGGCGGGGGGGATCGCTTTAGCCTAGGAGTTTCAGGCTACAGTGAGCTATGATCGCACCACTGCACTCCAGCCTGGGTGACAGAGCAAGACACCATCTCTTTTAAAAAAAATGCTGTGATGCAGATTCATGAGTTCAAACGCTGGCCTGGCACAGAGCAGACCCTCAATACAGGCTGGTTATTATGACACTTATGTTACTAAGGCACACTCTCCTGAAGCTAATTTCTCAGGCGTTGCTAAGTCCTTGCCCAGGTAGTCACTTTCCTAAGAAATATGAAATTCTTCATATGGGGCTATAAAAGCTCTTGAATGGGGGAAGAGAACAAGTTCTAGATGTGGAGTCAGAGAACTGAGACACAGGCAGAACCTGTCACTGAACTTTGCTGTGACACCCTGGGCCAGGCCCTTGACTCTCTGAGCTCGCTTCAGTCGGAAACAAAACAGATCGGCTGCTAAGAATCTTTGCCTTGTAAGGGTGCTGTGAGGATGAGAAGGGATCACTCATGGGACTGCCCAGGCCGCCTGACCAAACTGAACAGCGAAGACCTACCCCAGGTAGAAGAGAGGGGAGCACAGCCGTTAGTTTCCCTAGCCTTGTCCCACCCCATAGCAAGGGCAGGGAACATCAGCAGGGCCACCGTCTCAGTCTAAGCACAGCAGCACCCCCTGAGAGAGGGTCCAAGTGCTGCGGCCTTGTCCTTATACACCATGAAGACGGGCCAAGAAAGGGGTAGGCTGATGAGATCATCTTCTGCGGGGCTCTCCAGGTGAGGAACCTGGCCTCCCACCTGCATGCTCTGAGGGCTGGGACTGCAAAGAGACTTTTTCATAATCACCATCATCGTCTAGACACCAGAACCACCAAGGACTATAGACCTATTTCCTGAAAGCTGGCTCTTGCATTTGCCCCTTGTCCCCTCATTCTCCTCCAATACCCAATCTGAATACTAACAACCAAACTTCTGAAACCGCTTCCGGGTTACCTTCCCCATGGAAGATTCCGCGGTCTTCAGGTGGATTCCACTTTCCTGGACGCTGCCTCTCCCCTGCCAGCCCCAGCTCTGATACCAGGCCTGGTCCCGCCCTTCTTCCCTGCCTCACTGCCCATCTGCTGACTGGAGCGTCCTCCTGATCACCCAGATCCTACCTGGCCTTTAGAGCTTGGCTAAAGGCTCACTCCATGGAAAATGCCCTTCTAGATTTCTAACCCACATGGACACCTGCTTTTCTTCCCAAAGTCATTTCCTTAACATGAAATCTGCCAAACTGTCTAAACAGCTCTGGTGCCCACATACCCCAAGACAAAAATCAACCTCCTTTGGGAGGTCGAGACGGGCAGATCACGAGGTCAGGAGATCGAGAGCATCCTGGCTAACACGGTGAAACCCCGTCTCTACTAAAAAAAAAAAAATACAAAAAAAAAAACTAACCGGGCGACGTGGCGGGCGCCTGTAGTCCCAGCTACTCGGGAGGCTGAGGCAGGAGAATGGCGTGAACCCGGGAGGCGGAGCTTGCAGTGAGCTGAGATCCGGCCACTGCACTCCAGCCTGGGCGACAGAGCGAGACTCCGTCTCAAAAAAAAAAAAAAAAAAAAAAAAAAAAATCAACCTTACTCCATTGAGGAGAGGAGAACTTAGGCCTAGCTCTCCTTCCTGGAATTACACCTTATATCACCTCTCTTCCCACAACCACAACCCAACTTTACAAAGATTTCAAAGGCTGAAATGCCCCTTGACTTCCCTCTTCTCCAGGCGGAGGCCTCCCAGACCCTTGCTGTCATCTGTTTGTCTAAGTGCTGGTGAAACTGCAGCTTCTATAACTAAGCCTGAAGCTCCAGAAGTGGGTTGAGCAGTACGGAGTTGTTGGAGCCATTCTGTATCATGAGCTGGGCTCTGTAATGCCACCTCTGGCCAAGACACTTGCAGTCTGCACTAAGTCCTCGCTTACTTTATTTGGGTTGCTTTTGCCTCTCCAAACATCCTGGAGTCATGTTCTCTTACATCCTTCAGAATGCTGGGCACAGGCATAAAACCTGCTGACTCACCCGATGATTTTCCCCAAAATCAGGGCTGAACTATATATGACATGCTTATTCACCATGGCTAAGATTCTGAATATAAAACACCTACTGCCTTATTCAAGCCAGCAGGGTTATGGGCTCTGAGAGACACCAGGCAACAGACACCAAGAAAGCCATGTCGAAATCATGGAAATGTCAGAAGCAAAGTCCATCAGGTCCAACAATGATCTGACTACTGTCTGACGCATTCTTCCCTAGGCCTAGGATATAAAGCTTGGACTGGGGATACCACGGGCCATCCGTCCTAGGAACCCAAGTCCTAGGTGACTCCCCTTGATGCCAGCACAATAGGACAAGTTATACATTTAGTAATGACCTCCATTCATGATCTTCCTTCTTGAAAGGCATTTATGCCTATGAGTCAGTGACACTCTTGGCTGACTTGCCCATCCATTTGAAATGCATTTTGATATCTAGTATTTCAGGCAGAGACCACGTTAAACCAGGCTCTGTGCTGCCCCTTTTCACTGTGGCACAGACAATACCACTTGATTTTCCTCCTGGGCGCACAAAAGGACTACATTTCTCAGGCTTCCTTGGAATGAAGTGGGGTCATTGTGTCCGACTTCTGCTCTCTCTCACCCCTTGAAGCAGATGCTCTAGTGGGGAACCACGAAACCCTAGAACAGGGATTCTCAGTGTGCTCCAAGGACCAGCAGCATTGGCATCCTCTGATAATTTGTTGGCAATGCGGATTCTCAGGACCTTTCCTCTGGAGGTGGGGACCCGGCAAGGTATTTTCACAAGTCCTCAGGTGTTTCTGACACTCCAAGTGGGAGCCACCACTCAGGAAGACAGCAGAGCTCTTAGACAGGAAGATCTGGGTTCCTGAATGAACAGGCAGCGCTGATGCAGACTTGCACTGGACCGTGACGGAGAGAGAAATCATCTTGTATTGTGCTAAGCCATTTGGAGTGTTATTTTGAAAGTGGTTATTCTGTCCCTACTGAAGCAGTCATCATCACCAGCTTCAGATCCAGTCTACTCAAAGGGTCATTTCCCACCTGGGGTTTTCTAGCATCAAAAGCTGGCAGCACAAGCTCTCTGGAGTGCAGAAAACCCGGGTTATCGTATCCTGCCTGGAACAGCCTGACTGGGAACCTCTCTACCCACTTCATTCATTCCTTCAGTCTGGCTGGTATGCTAACAATGGGTGAAGAGGAAGTCACAGAGGGCCAGGATCAGATAACAGCTGCTGGCATTAACACATTCCTTCTACCCTCAGCTCCCTGGCACCCCAGGCCAGCACCCACCTGCTTCTCAGTTACAGGTGTCTGAAGCCTGCATCTGGCCTTAACTCACAAAGAGTGAGTATCAGAGACTCTCCTGCAGGTCCCGCAGGCCAGCGGCTATGGCTGCAGAACAGACCGTGCCCCAGACCACGTGCCAGACCTCATGGAGAGGCTTGGATGTCCATCTCCTATCTGACCAGCAAGTTCAGTTTTGAGGGCCTCGTCTCTCCCTGCCATCTTTGGTTTTCCTCTCCAACCGAAATCCCACTTAACTCCTTCAGGCACCCCGTCCATCCTGCCTCCTCACCATGTCCACCAGCTGCTCCCTTTTCCCCTGTCCTTTGGCAGGATCTGAGACTCCTGGTGTGGCCTTAGACACCACAGGGCCTGCCCGGTAAGGTTTCAGTTTTACACAAAGTTCTGCATCTCCCTCCCTATTGAAATACGGATCTTGTGGCAGGGACTGCATTCAGCATGCCTTGTACATACCCCTGGCCTTGGCACCGAACACAAGACACTTGTTAAATTGACACCCACTCAATGCTTGCTTAATGGTCAGTGAGTGAGGTGCCCCGAAGAGGAGCAACACCAGATGAGCGCCCTGGAAACCCTCCCTGAGGATATACACAGGCACAAAGGAACCAATGGTCTTAGATTTAAGGTGCAGACACACGGACCAGTAACCTTAGCTAGGGACACGGTTTGGTCCCAGACTTTCTTCTCCAAGCAGAATTCCTCTTCCTCTCCTCCAGCCAGCCTTCTGCTCCCCTGGGATCATTCAACTATAAAAAGGAATGCTTCCCCTTGGCTCTGGGAGCTGCCTGGGGTTCCCCTTGTGTGCTGAACCCTCTCCTGGCCACCACACAGTCACACACATAGTTCTTTTTTCCTCTGGGTTACTTGCTCCCTTTTCCTGCTGTCCCCAGCAGGTGGGCCCAGGCTCAGCACGGAGGCACACCTGTACCTCTGGGAGCCTCTCATACCTCCTTCTACTTTCCAAAGCAGGGCCTTTCCCTGGGGCAGTTTTGGAGGCTGTGGTTTACTCACTTACACCTAGTTTTTGGCTATATGCCAAGTTAGACAAGGAATACATTCCCTCCACGCTGCCTGCCCCTTACATGCACATGCTGGCCACTCTCGTTGGGCGGGTCCATCTGTTTACCATTTCTTCCAGCCCTCTCTCAGGTGCTCCCTGCTCTCTGCACCTCTTTCTCTCACAACTCTTCTCCCTAATCCCCCAAAAGAAGCCCTGACTCAGCAGGGGCCACAGGGCAGCTGGCCTCTTAGGTCTATGAAACCTGAACCCACCAGCCTCCCCCTTTTCTCTTTCCGTCAGGAACTGCAGAGGAGAAACAACTGACTTCAGTCAGCAGAGCCACTCTGGATGCCAGGGGAAGGCCACCATCTGTTAGGGGCCCTTAGCAAGGCTGCGGCTAGGAATCATGTGCTTCAGATCTGCCAGGTAGGAAGCAGTCTAGCTACTTGCTATTTGCTGGCTGTGAGACGCTCGGCACATCATGCAACCTCCCAGCACCTCAGCTACCTCACCTATAAATGGGGCTAGTGATAGGCCCTAACCTACGTATTGGGGCTGCTACAGATGACGTGAGTGAATAAATACAGCTACTTGGAACAGGCTCCTGGTGCATAGGAAACACTCCAGGGTCAGCTGTAACTCTTATCATGGTTGTTATTTCCTCAATCTTCACTTTAGGAGGTCACTAGCCTCTGAAGAATGTGAAAGGTAAGGAGCAGAGACCATCGTGAGCCAGGTGGTGTGGAAGATTCCACTGAGGTCTTTAATGTGGATAACCGAGAAGATTCACCAGGATGGGAACCACAAGAAATCTGTGTGGGGTTGGAAGGCACATTTGAGGGGTATGATAATGTGTGGGATGTAGCCGTCATGAGGCAGGTAGACACACCCTCCAGGTAGCTGGGCTCACACACTGTTCAACAAAAAGAGCACTTTGGGGTGTGGTAGCTCACATCTGTAATCCCAACATTATGGGAGGCCAAGGAGGGACAATCGCTTGAGGCCAGGAGCTCAAGACCAGCCTGGGTAACATACAACATAGCAAGATCTTGTCTTTACAAAAAAAAAAAAAGGTAAAAAAAAAGTAATTAAAAAAAAAAAAACAAAAAACAACGGCTTTGCAGATCAGAAGTTTAGAAACTCAATACCAGATTCTCAGCCTCACATCTCCCTCCCCATCTCTCAAAGGAGATCTTCTCAGCCCTCGCCCCAGCTGGTGCCTCCTGCCCCTTTCTCCATCAGTCCTTGCAGCTGTTCCCAGAACCCGGCTAAGCCATGTCCTGGGCAGTGACACCCTACACAGGAGGGCAAGATGCCCCCTATGTGTGAAGCCATTAACAATTATTAAAAATTGGCCGGGCGCGGTGGCTCAAGCCTGTAATCCCAGCACTTTGGGAGGCCGAGGCGGGTGGATCACGAGGTCAGGAGATCGAGACTATCCTGGCTAACATGGTGAAACCCCGTCTCTACTAAAAATACAAAAAACTAGCCGGGCGAGGTGGCGGGCGCCTGTAGTGTCAGCTACTTGGGAGGCTGAGGCGGGAGAATGGCGTGAACCCGGGAGGCGGAGCTTGCAGTGAGCTGAGATCACGCCACCGCAATCCAGCCTGGGAGACACAGCGAGACTCCGTCTCAAAACAAAAAACAAAAAACAAAAAACAATTATTAAAAATTAACCCGAGAGATCTTCTACAGCTTGAGAAAGGCACCCAGAGAAAAGTGTTCAAAGACCAGAGCTTTAAGCCTTTTTTTTTTCATTCAGCAACTAACAATAGTGATGACTCAAGAGAAAGGATATATTTCTCTCTTTCAAAAAAGGGTAAGAAATCTTTTTTATGCACTTGCCATGGAAAATGCTTAGCTCATCAAATTCCTTGTGCTAAAAGGAGCTAAACCAACACTACAGCAGGGCCCTCCCCGTACCAGCCCACTCAGCCCTGTTCTAATCCTAATCCCTGCATAGCAGCAGGTAATGGAGGGTTTCAGCCTCAGGGGCAAAGGATGTGAGCAGAGCAAGGGAGGGGGCAGTTCAGCTCCAGGACTCAGCCAGAGCCCCTTGACTGAAACTCTCTTTTAGATGGCTCTCTACCACATGTAGTGGATTATGTTAGGTTTTGGAGGGGGAAGATGAGAACAAAGGCCCAAATCTGAGAGATGACCTAGTATAGAGGTTCTCAGAGTCCCATCTGGGACCAGCAGCATCTGCATCACCTGAGAACTTAGAAATACAAATTCTCAGGACCCCACCCCAGAATCGCCGAATCAAACACTCTCGGAGTGGAGCCCAGCTTGTGTGTTAACAGGCTCTCCAGGTGATCCGGGTGCATTTGAGAACTATTCCTCCAGGACTCGGGCTGTGTTTCATTCCAAGGGAAACAAGAAACTGTTCTAGTAGGAAACAAACCACAGGTGGTCCCAATTTAATTCCCTAGGTCAGTATTATTTTGAATTCAGGGTGAGTGGCTCTATTGATTTTAACATGGCAATAAAGGCAATTAGTCTCTTTTTGCTGTTAAGGAGCAAAAGACGACAACGCCTGCAGAAGCCAGTGGTTCTGGAGGGAAAGCAGCTCAGAGGTGGAGAGAAGCATCAGCTCTGTCTTCCAGGAGCCCTCCCTTATCAGCCCCAGGCTCTGACGGGCGGGTACTTTCTCTCCTCTCAGGTTAACCAGCCCCTTTCTTCTATCCATCCTCTTGACTGTCTCCCCAAACTCCACTTCCCCTTGAAACAGGCCATAGGCAGAAGATCCAATCACAGTAGGGTTGGCTGAGGCTCCAAAGTGACCCCCACCTTGAGACACCTAAGACAAGAGTGTCTAAAAACACAGCCCTGCCTGTCTTGTCTCCATGGTTCTCAAAGCTCAGATAGGATGGGTGGCAACCATGGCTAAGCCACGGCTTCAGTGAGGCTGCACCAACTTCAGATTCCAGGCCTTAGAAAGGTCAGTTAACACTGGCAGGCCTCAATTTCCCTGTCTATAAAATGGACAAATAACCATCTAGTAAGTGCTCATTAAATATCAGCATTCCTGGCCTGGAGAGAGTGAGCCCTCTGAGCAGGAGCGTGAAAGGGCCTAGATGCCAGGATTCCAGCCCTGCTGACTTTCCACACAGTTGTCCCCTTCCCACCCCTGCCACCCTGCCCCTTCTCCAGCTCCTTCTGGAGCCTTGGGTGCACAGGAGGAGTTCAGTAAATAGCGTGAATTAAGGGGAGATAGATAAAAGGAAAGAGATACATGAACCATGTATGACTCAGGCGAAGACTGAATCGATCAGTGTTGGTATTCGAGGGGGAAGGAAATGGCTAAACAAAACAAACTGTGTTTACCACCAAGAAAGGAAGCCCAAACAGTAACCAGCAAATGACAGGTGAAAACACAGGAAATTCTGAAAAGCGTGTAAGAAAGGCACTATGCTTTTTTCCTCTAAATAATTCAAATGGCTCAAAAGCTTATTCCTTTCTCCTCTAAACAGCTTACTGTCCATGGAAACATCTCTGAGAGCGCAGTGTAGCCCTACCTCACACCATTTTTTTCCTCACCTGGCAAGGTCCCTGCTTTTTCTAGGGGTTGGGGGCCCTGCTCCTGTCTTCACTGATGTGCTTGCTCTCTGTCAGTATCACTGGTTAACAAATGACTCTATATCCGTTCCACAGAATGGTGTGCAGCCATCCCAATGCTTACTGCAGCTACATGATATCTGTGTTCTGTTGTCTTCACCTTACAATGCCTAGAACATTGAGAGTAATTATTATATAGTGAAATGAATAAACCACCAAAACGGTATACATATGCTCTGATTATAACTATATATAATATGAATTCATCAGAATAAAGACAAAGATAAGACTCAAATGAAAACAGGTTAGATGGTAGGGTTATAATCGTCTTTTCCCTTTTTTCATTTCTTTATTTTTTAGAGACAGGGTATTGCTCTGTTGCCCAGGCTGGAGTGCAGTGGCGCAATCATGGCTCACTGCTGCCTCAAACTCCTGGGCTCAAGCAATCCTTCTGCCTCAGACTCCCGAGTAGCTGGGACTGCAGACATGCACCACCACACCTGGCTAGTTTTTTATTATTTTTTTGTAGAGCTGGGGTCTTGTTTTCTTGCCCAGGCCATTTTCAAACTCCTGGGCATAAGTGATCCTTCTTCCTCGACCTCCCAAAGTGCTGGGAATACAGGCATGAGCCACCACACCAGGTCTCTTTTTTATATAATGTGGTGGATGTTGCCTTTATACTTAAAAATTTAAAAGAAACATATGGCAAATATATAAGGGGTTTGTGCCCCACACCCCTGCCACCAAATTCCTATGTTGAAATTCAATCCCCAATGTGATGGTATTTGGAGGGGGGGCCTTTGGGGGGTAATTAGGTCATGAGGGTGGAGCCGTGATGAATGGGATTAGTGCCCTTATAAGAAGAGGTTATAAGAAGAGGCCAGAGAGCTGGCTTGTTCTCTTTCCACTGTATGAGGAAAGCAAGAAGTCAGCAGTCTGCAACTTGGAAGAGGGCCCTCACCAAACCCCGACCATGCCAGCACCCTGATCTCACCCTCTATCCTCCCAAACTATGAGAATAAAAGTCTGCAATTTATATAGTCCACCCACCCTCTGGCACTTTGTGGTTGGTTTTTTGTTTTTGTTTTTGCTTTTGTTTTTTTTGAGACAGAGTCTCGCTCTGTCAACCAGGCTGGAGTACAGTGGTGTGACCTCAGCTCACTGAAACCTTCACCACCTGGGTTTAAGCGATTCTCCTGCCTCAGTCTCCTGAGTAACTTGGATTACAGGTGCCCGCCACCACACCTGGCTAATTTTTGTATTTTTAGTAGAGACGAGGTTTCACCATGTTGGCCAGGCTGGTTTTGAACTCCTGACTTCAACTGATCTGCCTGCCTCGGCCTCCCAAAGTCCTGGGATTACAGGCGTGAACCACTGCGCCTGGCCAGCACTTTGTTATAGCAGCCAGAACGGACTAAGATGGCAGGCTTCCAAAATCTACTGATTTTCCCATGGAATATACAACTTTCAGAAAAGCATTATTTTTCTAGGATAATGAAGGATGAGAGGGTCATAGCCCAAGTGAGAACTACTTACCTGGAGACACCAAAGCGTTTGGAGCCAGGGACATGAAAGAGGATGTGAACTTGCCATGGGGACTCCAGACAGTGGAATGGAGGAGAAAACAACAGCTAAATATAAGGGAGAAATTTCCTACAAGTGGAGCTGTCTAACAACAGAATTGCCAAGGTCCAGTCTCCTGACCATGAAGATGTATGGGAAGAAGGTATTAAATAATCATCTACCTGCAGATACTGGTGAGCTCAGGTGCTCCAGATCTCATTTCATACCACAACAGGCTGCGGGGTAAACATGTGGTCAGTCAGCGGAGGATTGACGCCTCAAACTCAGATGTCCCAGGGCCTGGACTGCTGCTGCAGGAGAGCTACACCAGAGCTTCCAACCGGTGCTTCTTTGCATGCCCAGGGTTGGCTGCCTCCAGCCTGTTGGCTCACTCCAGTATGCCCTACAAATACCATCATTTTCAACCCTTGCCATGAGGCAGAAAGGTGGGGAGCACCTCTTATCACAGCAAAGAGAAGGAGATGGCTTCCTACAAAAGCTAGTAAATATTTCATCAGAGGGAAGTCTGTCTTCACAGGAATTGTCCCAGCTAGACTTCCAATCCCTAACCCTGATTTTAAGAGATCCACCTGATAAATGTGCCTTCAGGAACAACAGCCAAAAACAAAGACTGACCTAAACGTGGCTGGTGACAGCGAAAGAGGGAAGAGAGCCAGGAACCGCTGAGGGCCAGCACTGAGAGAGTCCAAAGTATTGGTCACGCTTCCATATCCTGGCTCATGTTACAGCCAACTTTTGTTTACCAGGCCTACAGTCCCTCTTCCTGCCATTCCCAGCTTCCTATTTTAATGTTCTTTTTTTCTCTGTTCACTACTATGTAGGCAGACAATGAATACAGATAACAGAGAGGCAGTGAAAAAATTCAACCGAGTTATCTGCTACTGGGGATTACCTGATCCATCGGGAAATCACAAGCTGACAAGAGGACAAAGAGCCGGGCAGGGCGTACCTCATTGTTGTCGATTTGCTTATCTCAAGTTGCACCCACCCCCCATCCTGGCTACCCATGCTCAAGCCTATGACCAGGAGGGAGGGGAAGCACTTGCCCCGGTGCCCCACCGCATGGACCTTATCAGAGGTCTTGCTGGATGGTGGCTGGGCACCTATTACTATCCTGTGGAATTTACACAGCTAGGCATGGTCAGAAAGGAAATCCATGGTTCAAATTTTTATCAAAATTCGGGTAATTTTTCAGCTAGCTCAGCCATCCATATGCTTTCAGGAAATAACAATTGTGGGGGCAGGGGGTGGTAAAGCAGGCTTCAAACTGATTTAAACCTGATCCCCTGTCCAAAGAACATTGTACAACTGAGCAGGTGTCTCCATTCACACTTCCACCCTCTCCAGTTACATGGCAAAGGGCTCACAACTCCCAGACACTGAGCCAGCCAGCACTCACAGAGAGCCCACTGTGGAGCTGCGCCGGGCAGGCTGGGGACGAGGATGTCACATGGCACTGCCTGTGCCATGTTACAGTGAGGGTTTGGTTGAGGCCATAAGGTGAATCAACGATATCAAAGACACAAAATCACACACATAAACAAAAAACCATACATAGTAACACTTTGAGACAGTCATGTCCAAAAAGGCCTGAGGAGCTGGTCTAATATGAGGTCCGGAGGAAGAAAGGTAGGGTCAGGCAGAGACCTGCAGTGACCCGAGGATGTAAGAGCAGAGGCTGGATGCCCCAGCAGGGCCCAAGGGTGAGAAAGCTGGAGGCCCTGGGCATAGATTGCGAAGAAACCAGTTGGGCAGGAATGAAAACTGAAGAGAAATGATGGTTGTCGGGTGGAGTCAGGGGGATGCTATCCCATGAGGAGGGTCTCAGGTGCTAGGATAATGAGTTCAGACACAGGAACACTAACCATCTTACACTTTGCACACCAGCACAGAACAGCCACAGAAATGGGGAAGGCCCATTTTTGGAGTTGACAGTGACCAGCTAAATGAGATGCATGTACCATTGCTGAGCCTCATACCCACCTGCCAGGTGGGCAACATCACCTCTTTTTTGGAAGCGAGGAAACCCCATCAGCCTTGAGCCTTGCGTCACATTTCCAATGACTCAGTGGTAGCCACGAAGTAGAACGAACCAAAATGATGAATGGATAAACAAAATGTGGTATATCCATATAATGCAGTACGGTATTCGGGAACAAAAAGGGAGGAAGTGCTGATACACACCATGACACAGAGGAACCTTGAAAACACTAGGCTAAGTGAAAGACACCAATCACAAAGACCACACACTGTATGATTCCCTTTAAGCGACAGGTCCAGAACACAGAAATAGAAGGCCGGTGGCTGCCAAAGGTTGGAGGAGAAGAGAACAAAGTGACTGCTAATGCAGTAATGAAAATATTTTAAATTTAGATAGCCGTGATGGTTGCACAATCCTGTGAATATACTGAAAAACGCTGAATTGTACACTTTATAAGAATGAATTCTGGTCAGGCGTGGTGGCTCACGCCTATAATCCCAGCACTTTGAGAGGCTGAGGTGGGCGGATCACGAGGTCAGGAGTTCGAGACCAGCCTGACCAACATGGTGAAACCTTGTCTCTACTAAAAATACAAAAATTAGCCAGGCATGGTGGTGTAATCCCAGCTACTCAGGAGGCTGAGGCAGGAGAATCACTTGAACCCAGGAGGCGGAGGTTGCAGTGAGCCGAGATTGTGCCATTACACTCTAGCCTAGGCGACAAGAGAGAGACTCCATCTCAAAAAAAAAAAGGAAAAAAGGAAAAAAAAGAATGAATTCTATGGAATGCAAATCTCACTAAAGTTGTTTAAAAACTGGCTTAAACCAGGCACCGTGGTACGTGCGTATAGTTCCAACTACTCAGGAGGCTGAGGCCAGAGGACCCCTTGAGTTTAGGAAGTTCGAGATCGCCGTCTCTTGAAAAACAAAAACTGGCATGAATGTATATGCGATTCCCCTGCCTTCATATATAGGATATGTGTGATTCAATTTAATCTTTATTAATAATTCAATCAATAGGTACCCTGTGCTGTGATCAAAATCTCGTGCCCCTCCTCCCCGCAGAGTGCTTCTGTATCTCCCCCCATGGTGCTGTTTTTGTTTCTCCGCCTCCTGCCTGTCTCCAGTGCTCCATGTCAGGCTGTGGGCCAACACTTACCTGCTGTTTGGAGCCCCCCGCCCCCGCCGTACCCACTCCCCTGCTCCTCCAACACCCCTGTGGCTCAACTGTGCAGGGGCAGGTCTGTGCTTGTGCCAATGCTCAGAATGAATAGTTTCAATCAGTCACACCATGAGGCCCCTCTGCTGAGACAGAGCAGAAAAAGGTGGGGAGAAGACAAGCTTGTTATCTTCATTTTCCTTTTGAAAGGAAGATTTATTTGGCAAGTTTAACTTTTCTCAGGAAATAAGGTGTGTGCAGCAAAGGAGGCAAATTTCGGTATTTTAAAATACTGCTACCACTCATTTATTCATTCTTTTTAAAATGTTTCTTGGGCACCTCCAGTGTGCTGGCACTGTCTGGGTGCTGGGGTAGAGCAGTGAACAAGCCCTTGTGGCGCTGCCGTGGTAGTGAGTGGAGACAGGCAATGACCAATGATGGCGGGAGTGCTCTGGAGTCAAATCAATCTGGGAGAGGGGTGAAGAGGGCTGGGGGTGGGGCAGACGCTGCAATTGTAAATAGGGTGGTCAGGGGAAGCCTCACCAAGGAGGTGACAGTTAAACTAAAGGAGGGAAGGAGTGGGGAGCAAGCCTGCAGTTATGGGGAAGGATAAAGAACGTTCTAGGTGGCCAGGTGCGGTGGCTCATGTCTATAATCCAGCACTTTGGGAGGCCGAGGCAGGCAGATCACCTGAGGTCAGGAGAGACCAGCATGACCAACATAGTGAAAGGCCGTCTCTACTAAAAATACAAAATTAGCTGTGAGGCTACTCAGGAGGCTAAGGCAGGAGAATCGCTTGAACCCAGGAGGTGGAGGTTGCCGTGAACTGAGATCGTGCCACTGCACTCCAGCCTGGGCAACAGAACAAGACTTTGTCTCAAACAAACAAGAATGTTCTAGGTGAAGGACACACAGAACAAGTGAAAGGCCATACGACAAGAGTGTGCCAAGTGGGTCTGGGAATAAGAAGTATGGATCAAACAAAGTTGGTGTGGGGGTGGCAGCCAGAAGAGCCCCGGGGAGGTCAGCTCAGTGGGAAGAACTCTGCCTTCTCTCCGAGGAAGAGGAGGACCGACCATAACCTCAATGACACCACATGGCCCTAACATCATTGTCTGATGCTTGTTGATATACCAAGCTGGACATGGCTGAGTGTGATGTGAGGTGGGAAGCACCGCGGGGCTCCCCTGGTGGACACGTGGCTGCAATCAGGGCCTTCTGGAGGCAATGTCAAGGAGACATTTCCAACAGGCCTCGGGGAGGACACTGCCCATCTCATTGGGCGGTGTGGGAGAACACCGAGGAGCAGTGAAGACTGAGAAACTGGTCTCCCCAAGGTCCACGAGGACTCAGGCAGTAACCTGGGATGTGTTTCGGGCAGCATGGGGTGGTGGGAGATGGGAATGCTTATCCCAATAGGATAAAAACAGTAGCTACTGAGGTACCAGGGACACTTGACATGTACATGGTAAACTCTACACTTTACAAGAATCTGGCAAAGGAGATGTCATAATCTCCATTCTGGAGATGCAAGATGGAGGCTTGGAGAGTCCAAATTATTTGGCCAAGGCTGCAAAACTACCAGGCAGGAGATGGTCAACTCCAGGCCCAGCCAGCCTCACTTCCAGGGTCTATCAGTCAAACTGCATAGAATTGCTAACCATCGACTATTTCAGACTCATAAAAATGGCTATTTCATATGAACCCTATGAAGAGGCCTGGCCTTCCCAATATTTACCCACAACAGAGGCTCTGAAGGTCTCTGACAAAGGCAGATCATCTCATTCATGTCTACTGCCCGGTCGTGTGATTAGCAGTACACACCACAAAGCTCTCAAGCCTGGCTGTGGTCAGAATTACCCTAGAAGTTCTTGTGGATTCCCAGTCCTGTCCTATCTGGAGCAGAAATTACAGGGGTGAAGCCCAGGATGTGCATTTTAAAACGGCACCCCCAAATCATTCTGACATAATCCTTCTGATATGGTTTGGCTCTGACCCCACCTAAATCTCGAATTGTAGCTCGCATAATTCCCACGAGTCATGGAAGGGAGCTGGTGGGAGGTAACTGAATCATGATGGCAGGTCTTTCCTGTGCTGTCCTTGTGACAGTGAGCAAGTCTCACGAGATCTGACGGTTTTATAAAGTGGAGTTTCCCTGCACATGACCTCTTGCCTGCCACCATGTAAGACGTGCCTCTGCTTCTCCTTTGCCTTCTGCTATGGCTTTGAGGCCTCCCCAGCCACGTGGAACTGTGAGTTCATTAACCCTTTTTTCTTTATAAATTACCCAGTCTCAGGTATGTCTTTATTAGCAGCATGAGAACAGGCACCTTCCCAGTCTAAAAAACCAACAGCCTCATTATTCCTTTGACAAGTGGCTACAGAACTAATTTCAAGATGTGCATTTTCCAAGATGTACCTAGGCATGAAAATCCAAGGAAATTCTTTTGTCCACAGCCCACCTGTTGTCCTCCTGTTGTGGTTCCAGTCGGGGAGTGGCTGCAGCAAGGGAGACTACATCACACCTACTATGTGCTGGCTTCCTGGGCAGACAGGAAAAACTCACTTTCAAAACTCCACTCTGAGTGGGTTTCCTGGGCACCATTTTTCTTTCCTGGGATGTCTGGGTACTAAGATCTTTATGAAACAGAAGTTTCTCCAATTAGCAGAGAGAGAGAAAGAGAGAGCGAGAGAGAGCGAGAGAGAGAGAGAGAGAGAGGAAGAAGAATCAGAGAGAACCCTCTCCCTTTACAATAAGGGAAGAAGTCTTTGGATAACAGCAGGAAGGCAGTGGCAAAAGGAACCAAGGAAGAGCTACTGATTATCATTGGAGGCTCTGGCTTGTTTTAGAACACAGTGGCATGGCACCAGGAACAAACCCATGATTTGGCACTCCAAACCCTGAGCATAGCTATTTGCTCCTTAAATTTTTTTATATCTCAATTTTCTATATTGCTCAATTTTCTTTTGATGAATATGTATGACTTTTATTCCTCCAAAATTGACTTGATTTTACAGTCAAAGATTGCTCACTTTGTTGAAAATGCCAGGCTTGATGCTTCTGAAAATGAAATCCACCTATGGAAGATACAGTCTCTGCCCCAACCCTAAGATGACCCAGCAGAGCGAAGTCAGCTCCAGTCTCCACAATGAAGGGAAGGCAGGGTACACAACTCTACTCACTGGGCTGCAGGAGCTATTCCAGAGAGTGAGCACACTGCTGGCCCTTGGGATCTCATCCACCTCTCTCTGAAATATTCATCTTTCAAGGCTATCTTGTCATGCTCTAGATCCAAGTTTGCAGAAAGCAGGTTTATGCGATATCAACTTTTAGTAACAAGAAAGTATTGTTGGCTCTTCTTTTTCAATTTGGATCTTTCACAGTTATCTCAAAATGAGTTTAACTATCTTGTGCCCAAGTAAAACCTAAACATTAGCTTACACAATCCTGATTGCCAGCCCCTTGCATTCCAGGCTAATGACTACCGTAACTATAAATTCCAGTCTGTGCTGGAAGAGTCTGCTAAGGAAGAACGCAGACCAGGGCTGTGTGGCCCTGCATCATGGGAGCTGGTTGTACTGTCACCCAGCCAGCACAGATGCAGGTACATGGCAGCACAGGTGCCCAAGGCGGATCAAAAAATGCAGCCTTGGTTAAAAGTCCCTCCCCTCCCCTTGGCTAGGGAGACAAGGCCTCTGCACTGAAACAATTAGGGACCAACACAATATGCTTCATCTTGTTCACTAATCACACATAGATAAATGACATGTAGCAGTTATAAGACAATACATCCTATAATAAGGCAATTGTGTTCGATTGTGAGGTACATATGAGAAAATATGCACTTTGGGAGGCTGAGATGGGAGGATCACTTGAGCCCAGGAGTTTGAGGTTGCAGTGAGCTATGATTGCACCACTGTACTCCAGCCTGGGCAACAGAGCAAAACTCCATCTCATTAAAAAAACAAACAAACAAACAAACAAAAGAAACTGCAGACAGCAGGCTAATCTGGAGCTCAGGTCAGGTCATCAAAGCCAATATTGATAGGCCAGCATGCTGCGGGGTAGAGTCTGGAAGGAGGTAGAAGCGCACTAGGTGTATTCAGTGGGGAAAGGTCAAAGACTGCTGAATGAAGGACTGCTAAGAAGGAAGGCTGACCTGACACAGTGAGATCAGACCGGGAAAGCTTTGAGAGTTACACAGGGAAGTTTAGACTTGGTGTGTGAAGTGAAAAGCAGCAATTGTGGCTTTCCTAGAAATGAAGTTATGAAATGATGGTGTTTTTGGAAGATGAAACTGATACTAATGGGCAAGGGAAGTTGAATGGAGGAAATAGAGGCAGGAGGTTCTCAATCAGATTTATTCTGTCCTGGGATTGCAGCAACCCTGTCCTCCTGACACAAGTTTAGTTTCAAAAATCATATTTAGCCTGGGTGCAATGGCTCACACCTGTAATCCCTGCACTTTGGAAGGCCGAGGTGGGTGGATCACTTGAGGTCATTAGTTTGAGACCAGCCTGACCAACATGGTGAAACTCTGTCTCTACTAAAAATACAAAAATTAGCCGGGTGTGGTAGTGGACGCCTGTAGTCCCAGCTACGCAGCAGGCTGAGGCAGGAGAATCACTTGAACCCGGGAGGCAGAGGTTACAGTGAGCCAAGATCGCGCCACTGCACGCCAGCCTGGATGACAGAGTGAGGCTCTGTCTCAAAAAAAAAAAAAAAAAAAAAAAGTTGTATTGTATTTACAGATGGGAGATGGACCTGTGGCCCTCCTCTGAGAGCCTGCCTGGGGTTGCAGCTCCCAGGTTCGGTCCACGCAGCTCTACCAGGCAGTGGATGGTGCTCAGACTCGGCAGCACCCAGCTCCCCAGCTCTCCGACACCCCCACACCACCTGGGATGTCCCCCTCAGGGACAGTGTGGGGCCTGCCTGGTTAAACCACCCCTACCCCTCCTTCTCCATCTTCACTGTTCCCACACTTACTCTTTGTTTTTTTTGTTTTTTTTTTTACGGTTTTGTTGAGATATGATTAGTATACCAAAAAACTGCACATATTTAATATAGATAATTTCATGAGTTTGAACTTGTGCATACAGCCATGATACCATCACCACGTCAGGGTTAATAAACACATCATCACCTCCAAAAGCTTCCATGTGTCCCTTTGCGTGTGTGTGTGTTTGTGTGTGTGTGTGTGTGTTTGGTAAGAACACTTAACATGAGATCTACCTTCTTAATAAAATTGTAAGTGCCTAACTCTAAACTAGAGGCACTATGTTGTACAGCGAAGCTGTAGACCTGACTCATCTCATATCTGTAACTTTATACCCATTGAACAACACATTTCCTTCTTCCCCCATTCCCTGGCAACCAACGTTCTATTAAGTTTGACTATTTTCAATTCCACATATAAGTAGAATCATATAGTATTTGTCCTGTGACTAGTTTATTTCACTTAGCATAATGTCCTCCAGGTCCATCCATTTGTTGTCACAAACAGCAGGATTTCCTTCTCCTTATTTATTTTTTTGAAACAGGGTCTTGTTCTGTCACCCAACCTGGAGTACAGTGGCAGGATCTCAGCTCACTGCAGCCTTGAACTCCTGGGCTCAAGTGATCCTCCCACCTCAGTCTCCCGAGTAGCTGGAACTACGGATGCGTGCCACCATGCTCAGCTTATTTTTGTATTTTTCTTAGACACAGGGTCTCACTGTGTTGGCCAGGCTGGTCACGAACTTCTGGGTTCAAGTGATCTGCCTGCCTCGGCCTCCCAAAGTGCTGGGGAATACAGGCATGAACCACCGTGCCCGGCTCCTTATTTTAAAAAGCTGAATGATATTCCATTGTGTGCAGAGCCCACATTTCCTTTAGCCATCCATCTGTCGATGGACACTCAGGTTGTTTCTGTAACTTGGCTATTGAGAATAGTGCTGCAGTGAACGTGGGGGTACAGATGGTCTCTTTCACAGTGATTTCACAATTTTTTTGGATATATACCCAGTAATGAGATTGTACAATCATATAATTCTTTAAATTTTAATTAATTTTTTGTTTTTTGAGGAACCTCCATACTGTTTTCCATAGTGGTTGTACCCAACTACTTGCTCTTGGGAGCTGGTTTTGTGCCATGTGCTAGCCCCTTAACCCCCTGGCAGTCCCACATTGCTGGAATCGGCCAGGAGAAAAGGTGGGGCAGGAGAATGACACTTGCAGGTGTAGAACAGGCATTATCTCAGACTATGAAGGTAAGTACCTAGCTGAAAACTTTAACCAAGGAAACTGGAAAAAACGACAAAAAATAAAAATAGAAATACATACACTAGCACTGCCAGATATCTAAAACCATAAAACCCAGACACAGTATGAACACTGTTATCCTTTGTGGTTGGAGAATGTAGCTTTCCACTTAATCAGATGTCCTGGTTAACTGAGAGGTGCTAAAGAGACAATCGACACATGAGCGGCTTTGGGACAAAACCACCACCTTAGTTTTGAGTGTGCTCTGGGATTTGTATCAAATGCCTTCCCATCTACTGTGGTAATCGGATCTCACATTATAGGCTGCAGGAAGCCATGCCCAGCAGTGGTGTCTGATCTGACTGTACTCAGCAGAGTCAGTTCCAGTGTGCATGGGAAGGATGGGGCAGGGCTCCTGGATACTCTCATGCCCACCAGGCTACGACTTTACCCTACAACCCTTACCACGCCTCCCATGTCTAGTCAGGGCATCTCTATTTATTCCCGACCTGTCCCCTCATTGCCTATGAGGCCTAGAGCTCTTCTCTGAATCCTTGAGAACCCAGCTGGTACCCTTGTGCCCTGTCCCTCACTCACATTATTCCTGCTCTCCAGCCCAGAGAAACAGACTCTGCTCCCAAGGTCTAACCCCAGAGTGCTTGTGCCTGTGAAGCAAGAGGCCACTGGCACCCAAGACTCCTGCTGCAGTGCTCCAGATCCAGGCTGAGCCCTGTAAATAGCCCACCTAGCACTGGACTCTAAATGCTCTGGGGCTCAGCCCTACTGTCAAATCACTACCTCCAGCCCCAAGGCTGACCAGACAGGTGACTCAGGAGACAGATGTTACAACCACCACTGTGACCTGAGGCTAAACAGAACTGATGCAAACTCATTGCCATTTGGTTCCCGATCATTCCCGATCAGGTTTTAAAATATGTTCCATAAAACAGCTCCGTATCTGATTGTGGTGTTAGTCACACAAATGTATATACATGGGATAAAACTGCATAGACCTGTCCATGCAAACTACACACACACACACACACACACACACACACACACACACACACACAGAAAACATGAAGAATGGTGAGGACTGAAGGTCTGCAGTCTAGTTAACAGTAATGTGCCAGTGGCGATGTTCTAGTTTTGATATTGAACTTCAGCTACATAAGATGACACCACTGGGGAAGCTGGAGGAAGGAGTTCTCCCGAATCTTATGTCCTATTTTTGCAACTACCTAAGTCTATCATTATTTAAAAATAAGAATTAAAACAAAAAACAAACCAAGTTTCATAAACCTAGATCTATATCAGATTTTATTTTCACATCAACCAGGGCCCATGATCTGGCACCATACATGTTTTTCCAGGCTGCCCCAAACAGGTCTTCCAATCCCAGCTTTAGCGTTGTCAGCCAACCAGCCTCAGCGTCTCCAACACAGGCCACTTGGGCACTGGAACAGGGTTTGCACATTTCCAGAGTGACCCAGAAGGTCATGTCTCAGGGCATGTAACTCTGGAGGGAGTGGGCGGTTATTTTGCCCACAGCTCCTCTCAGCCCCACTCACTTGAGACTGACTGGCCAGAGACAGGAACCAGCTTTCCCAAAAAGGATCCAACAGGACTGGAGGGCAGATTTAAGGCTGGGCTTGTTCAAAAGCTTCTACCTAATCTCTGATGTCTTTGAAAAGAAGGCAAGCCCTAGTCTACACTGGCACACACACATGCACACATATGGCTTAGCCTCAAGGAGCCAAAAAGAAGAGCTGTAAATTTATTAATAAATCAAGCAATGGTCAAGACTGTAATCTAGAGTTATCTCCATTTACAGGATTTATTCACTGACTGGGAACAGGAAACAGTTACTATAAATGCAAACCAAGGATCCCTATCCTTGTCAGTGCCACAGACCCCTCCTCAGTAGGGTAGGGAACCCCATAGAGGCCTCCTCAGAATGATGCTTAATGCACAAATTAAATACACAGTATTGCAAAGGAAACCAATTACAGTAAGATGCAGTTATCAAAATATTTTAAATATTCCACCATGGTAATATTTAATTAACATATTAAATAAGACCTAGCAGCAAATCTCATAACAACCTTAATTCTGAAGTATTAAGAATTGCTAAGGATAACAGTATATCAAGACATCTACAACGACTCTACCATGCTGTAAAAAATTAACTTTGCTTTCATGTACCCATAAATACATAGCTGTACTATGTACCCACAAACATTTTTAAAATAGCAATTGCTATTGGTGACAGTCATGGGTACTGTTAATGTCCCTGTGGTTTATAGCCTACATTCATAATTGAAGAAAATGCAAATTTTCAGTTAGTAAAAATAAAATGTAATTTCTTTCCATTCAGGTTTTTGGAGCTTCCCTGAATTCTGTCTGTGGGTGGACTCCGGCTGAGAGCCTCGGACCCCAGCGGTTGATACAGAATAGCCACGGGAACGGAAAGCTGCCTCCTCTCCACATCCCTGCCACTCCCTCACCTGTTCACTAGCGAGAATCCATATCCATTCCAAAGTAGCCTCTCTTTAAAACAAATCCCTCTTGTCCAAAGGATTTTCACAATCCGCTCCAGCTGATGTTTAACACCAGCCCCTGATCCCAGCCTTCATCTTAGGCAAGGGGGGCCCACCCCTCACAGTTCACCTCTCCCTTCAGCCACTGTTGCCACTATGAGGAAATTAGGGATTCTGAATTATATTCATCTCTGGAGGAGCCCGAATACAAACAATCATCCTCTGAGTGTACCCAGAAGCCAGGGAGCAGACGCCAGCCAGTGGGCAGGTTCACACTGAACGCTGATAGGCAACCAGCCCTGGGCTCTGTGTTTTGAGCAACTCGAGGGTGAGAGTGGGTGTAAGGAAAAAAAAAGATGCAGCTACCCGTTAAAGGCTGCAGTCAAAGTGGCCAGCTTGGAAGATATTTGTTATGGGTTGAATTGAATCTCCCTCACAGACCCCCAGCAAAAAAAGTTATGTTGGAGTCCTAACCCCCAGGACACCTCAGATGGTGACCTTATGTGGAGACAGGGTGTACTATGTACCTATTCTATGTGGAGACCCTGTATCCACAGAAGGAGATAATCAAGTTAAATGAGGTCATTAGAGTAAGCCCTAATCCAATAGGACTGCTGTCCTTATAAAAAGCAGGAACAGAGACAGACACCCACAGAGGGAAGACTGTATGAATACACAGGGAGAAGGCAGCCCCCTACAAGCCAAGGAGAGAGGCCTGGAGCAGATCCCTCCCGCACAGCCTCAGAGGGAACCAATCCTGCTGATACCTTGATCTTGGACTTCCAGCCTCCAGAACTGTGAGACAATGACTCTTTCTGTTGTTTAAGCCACCTAGCGTGGGGTACTTTGTTATGGCAGCCCTAACAAATTAATACAAAAATACAATATTCAAAATCAAACGTATGGCCTGAAACAAGGAGATCTTACTTTGGAGCTCATCACATCCTTTATGTTTGCCCACTGATGGATGTGAAATTAGATTCTGTTCGGAGTCTGCTTCTGGTCGGGCAGGAGGGATGGTCCGAGGTAGGTCTGTCGGATGATGGGACTGGGTGATGGAGGGGCATAGGGAATCCAGGAATGAACTGCTGGCAATTCTACCACCAGCCCATGGTCTTATGGGGGAAGGGGCCAATACCTCACCAGGCAGGGATCTATTTAATCCTTTCATTCAGATATTCAGTGAGGAGCTTTCAACTAGAGCAGTGGTTTACAAACTTGGCTGCATATTAGAAGCCCCTGGGGAGCTTTCAGAAAATTCCAGCAAAGCCTGAGCCCCACCCCAGACCAGTTGAATCAAAATCTTTGTGGGTGGAGGCTGGGCATGACCATTTCTAAAAAGCTCCCCAGATGATTCAAATGTGCAGCCAGGGTTGAGAGCCACTGGACCCTACGACCTTGGAGGGCCTTTCCTTCTCAGAATCCGGCGAGAGTGCATTTTGTGTTTATTTTAGTGGTTCTGGGGAGCGTGCTCTGGGGCTGCCTGGAGTCTGGTTTCCTACAGGTTCAGTCTACGGCGCCCTTTACTGGCTACATGTGGATGAGTAATTCTGATGAAGAGCAGGGAATGGTGGGAAAAAGGGAGCTGAAAAGGACTTTTCTCCCTTTCACTAAAACATCAATTCAGGAAGCTTGTGTTACAAAGCTCCTCCATGCCAGGAGCTCAAAGGTGAACCAGA
The DNA here is from genome assembly GCF_043159975.1 of Macaca nemestrina. Taxonomy (NCBI): domain Eukaryota; kingdom Metazoa; phylum Chordata; class Mammalia; order Primates; family Cercopithecidae; genus Macaca; species Macaca nemestrina. Next base: position 85,754,173 of record NC_092137.1, on the reverse strand, counting down.
ACCAAATGCCCAGACTTCCAGAAGCTCAGTCTCAACTCCAGAAATAAACTGACAGCTGCTACACAAAACGGAGCATACCGCAACTCAGGTCCTTATGTATCAGTGTCCCTGTGGCAGAGACTCAAACACCCCCAAGGCAACCAAACGTGACCCCAGAGATGGTCTTAAAGGAGAAACAAGAAAGTCTTCCATGGGGACTAAAGAATATCAGAAGGTTTCACCCATGATGGACTAAAATCATTCCATTTGGCTAAAAATAGGGAAAATACGTCTTCAGAGACCAAGAAAATTTAAGAACCATTGTTCGAGTGAAGCTGGTGTTTAATAAGGGGTGGCCTGGCTTGGGTAAAGTAGTGCCTGACCTTCCAGCAGGGGCTGCCTTCTGCCTGGATCCACAGAGCAGCCTGGGACCCCACTGCGGCCACCCTCCTGTGTACCAACTTTTAAAAGGGAGCTTTGAATAAATATATGTTCCAGGGCCCCATGTCCAGAGATTGTCGGCACAGAAGTCAGGCATGCAGACTTTCTTTTATTTATTTATTTTTTATTTTTTTTGAGAGAGGGTCTCCCTCTGTTGCTCAGGGTGGGGTGCGGTGGCATAATCATAGCTCACTGCGGCCTCAAACTCCTGGGCTCGAGGAACCCTCCTGCCTCAGCCTGCAGAGTAGCTGGGACTATAGGCGCGCATCACCACGCCCAGCTAGGCATGTGCATTCTGATTTTTTTTTTTTTAATCTCAACTTTTGGGGGAACTTCAGGGGGCTGCTCTCCAAGCCTCTTTTTTGAGGGCGGACCACCAGGCCTGTGGCCCAACACCTGGCTTGCCTTGCTGGGCCTGCCTCGCTAGACCCTTAGCCTCTGTTTCCCATGTGGGACTGTTCCCCTGGCTCCCCCTCCAGCTCTGTTTGATCACAAGCCTCTGAGCTCTCCCTCGAAAGACCCAGCCACGCCCAGGCCTGCTTCCAGCCCCGGCTCCTGCTCTCAGGCCAGCATCCTGGCACCAACCTGACCAAGTGGACGACCCTAGAGTGCAGGCCCCACCGCAAGTTAATCACCACAAACCCGCAGGCCACAGTGTGGAAAGGCACTCTCATCCTTTTACCCTGGACCAAATCTGCACAAAGAAAGATACAGGGACTTCTGTGCTCCTCGAGCTTCACGTGTTAACCTGGCTCCCCAGACCAGAGACCAACACCGCAGAGGTGAGTTCATCCTCTGCCAACAGCAATCTTTCCCTTCCTCTGAGGCCAGCCATCCCCACCCCAGGAGGCAGGGGAAGCAAGCCCCGGGCGGGCAGGAGAGCTCCCAGCTCAGTGAAGCAGCCCCGCTGGCCCCGAAGCACCTCCCTTGCTCACAGCTCAGAGCCCAGCTTCTTCCTCCTGCAAAGATAACTGCAGCCTTCACACTGACATCCGTGCCCCTCGAGCTAGGGCCCATCACTTCAAGTTCTGGCGCCAAAAACCAAGAAAGTAAATCAAACTTCACAGACTTTATTTACCTTAAAAAATATCCTGAGTTCATTCATGTCTCCAAACCACTAGAGAACCTGAAAATTCACCAGGAAATTGGGCAACTGCAAGTTATCCTGGAGACCCCAGAGTTAACACTTCATTAAATGAGAACAATCTGGTTCATGCATTGAAGCTGTTACAGTAATCAGGGCGACACGGGCAGGGGAAGTGGATTTTTCTGAGGACAAGGCATATGGTAAATCCTTAGCTCTACAGACACTGGTGTATTCCCGGAAGCCGACCCACTAAGGGCATGCATGTATCTGTGGGCCAATGGACAGTGGTCCTCATTCCTCCACGCGGACAGACCCCGACAGCCACCCTTGTTTTACACCGATTAAACAAGAGTGATGCGTGGATTCTTACTGACGTTTGCAAATAATCTTCTGGAACAAAACTAAGCTGCTGCTTTTTTTTTCCTTTTGAGACAGAGTCCTGCTCTGTCCTCCAGGCTGGAGTGCAGGGGCACATCTAGGCTCACTGCAACGCCTGCTTACCTAAGTCAAAGTGATCCTCCCACCTCGGCCTCTGAGTAGTTGGGACTACAGGGGCTTGCTACCACACCCGGCTAATTTTTGTACTTTTTGTAGAGATGGGGTTTCGTCACGTTGCTCAGACTGGTCTGGAACTCCTGGGCTCAAGCAAGGAGACTCCCACCTCGGCCTCCGAAAGTGCTAGGATTACAGGTGTGAGCCACTGCACCCAGCCTGCTGCTTCTTTTTTTAAAAAGGTGTACCAAGACTTCAAAAAATAAGGCCAGGAGCAGTGGCTCACACCTGCAATGCCAGCACTTTGGGAGGCTGAGGTGGGCTGATCACCTGAGGTCAGGAGTTCAAGACCAACCTGGCCAATAGGGTGAAACCCCATCTCTACCAAAAATACAAAAATTAGCTGGGCGTGGTGACACATGCCTGTGATCCCAAGGAAGATGGGAGGCTTCAGGAGAATGGAGGTGATTTGCATGTCTTTTATTCTACGTCCGAAGGTACCAAAAACATTTCTCAGAAGATGCACACAATGTGGCCAAAAAATCTTTGTTGGAATGTTGGAGAACAGAGCAGTGGCTGCCAGGGGGAAGGGGGCATGAGTACAAAGGAGTGGCACAGGAGATTTTAGGAATTTGGAAGTATAGTGGTGGTTACGTGAATCTGTACATGTGTTAAAAACTGGTAAACTGTATACCCAAAGACTCAATGTTTCTGCATGCCAATTTAAAATTTTTGAAAGGAAAAAAGCCTTTAGGTAGAGGGAGAAAAGCATTGGCTGGAGATGGGACGTGGCACAAACTCCCCCACCATGTGACAGTGTCCCAGGTGCCTATGAAACCTACAGAGCCAGTGGTCAGGGAGCCTGGGGAGAGGAGGGAGCCAGCCAAAGGGGGAAGCAACAGAGATGCTTAAGGAGGAAGCTGGGCCCCCTTGGCACAGGAGAAAGCCAGCAAGGAGGGACTTCGTGAGGGGCAGAAGGAAACCAGCAAGGCCAGCAGGATGTCAGGCCAGGTCTGCAGTGAGAGGGACTCAGAGAAGGCCAGATGTTACACTTTACCCCAAGCATCCCAGGGCGCAAGGCTTCCCACAGGCCTTGGGTCAAGGAAGCCTGAAAGTGATCTTGAATTTCTTTGGGGCTTCTCCCATCTCCAATAGGTCAAAGGGCCTGTACCACAAGCAGAGGAGAGGGCAGGCACTGGTCTGGAAGGCACCAGGAACTGCCAACCTGTTTCCCTTCACATTCCCTCAGATTTTCCCAAGTGCAGGCAGCCAATGTGTGCCCTTCCTGGTCCTTTCTGCAGAAGGTTTCACTGGGCATGCAGACAACCACCACAACTTGGTAAGGCCGGGAGAAAGGCCAAAAGAGGACAGTGCCTGCACAACTGGTCCCTGAGTAGCCCAGAGCAACCAACAGACAGCTAAACCTACAGAAGCTGCAGGCTAAGCAGGAGACCAGGTTCCCGAGGTGAATGGTCTGCCCAGGGAGCCCAGAGAGCACGGGCACCAACAGGAGGAGAACGCAGGCTCGAGGGGGCAGCCTGTAAACCCTAGGAAAGGCCTAAAAGGCTGGGAAGAAGTCGCAGACACTGCAAGAACACCAGGAAGTGTTTCCTGTCTCAAACGCCAATCTCTCTCGGTCCAGGACTCCCCTTTTCCTGAAGCCGGAGCCTGCTGCTATTTATTGATTCAAGGCTGAACCCCACCATCCAGGGTGCTGCGAAGCCCTCCTCTACCGCAAAGCTGGATTATGCTTCAACATCCTTGCAGCCAACTCTGAGACAGCAGCTTGCCTGGGGTCAAGACAATTTGTAACCAGAGATGGAAATACAGGTAGATTTAAAGACACATTTTTCAGTAGCAGAGATCTATGTTAGGGTGGAGCAAACCTTCTGAGGACAAACAGAAAGTGTGGCTGGGTCTCAGCTTGTGGCGGTACCAGGAGGCCCTTCAGTAGGTGAGCTGTGGCCACAGGGCCTGGACCACCTCCAAAGGGCCGGGCTTCACCCAAGGCCTGACAGAGAGAAATGAGCATGCTGTTCTGCTCAATTATCCACTTACAGAGAGGCATAATCACATTTTCTTAAAGCTGGACATGTAGACGAAAGATATATCCGTGATAGAAAATCTCAGGAGTTTTTTTCCAAAAGAGATAAAAACTTTATCACACCCCCAAAAGTAAGCTGGCCTGAGCTATAGTGATTTTGGCAATCGAGACACGATGATTTTTCTTAGGACTCAAAAGTGAGCTTTCTTTCTGCCCCCAAACCTCTCTCAGGCAAGAGTTTGGGCAGACATTATTTTTAAACAGGCTCATATCACCCCAAGACAAAATACACTGAATAAGCACTAAAACAGCCCGCGGGGATTTGGGCCTTGGAGTTCTGGACTGGCTTCAGCTTCACAAGGAGTCATGTGCGTGGTCTCCCGGACACCAGACCCAAAAGGAGAGGGGAGAGAGGGGACTCCCAGAGGGCACTGGGTCTCCTGTGTTCTAAAGTGCCATGCTGGTGGGCACAGGAAGCTAAACGAAGTCATTTACCAGTCTGTTGTTCGGGTTTGGCTGCAGAAGCCAGAGCAGGAGTCCTGGACTAGAGTGGGGTGGACGTTGAGGGCCATGCACCACACTTGCCGTCAGCTCTCCTAGCCCCTGCCCCACCTTCTGCCCACTCAGCCAGCACCTTACACTACTATGGCTGGGAATAGGTAAAGCTGACCTTCCCAGGAGCAACCCCACACCTTCCTCCTTCCCTGGAAATGCCTGCTTTCCTCTGTCCACCATGTAGCATTCTGAGTTCCCAGGCTCTCTCCATCCCAGAAGGCACCTCTAAAAGCCATGCCCCATCTGCACAAATGATGAACAATTACCACTAATTGCCCCTCACCTCCCACTAACCCGAGACCTTCCTTAAGGAGGGAAGGAGGGAGAGGAGGGGAGGGGAAGGCAGGAGAGCCAGTCAGGGCCCCTCCGTCATGCCCCTACCCAGTTCCCCTGGTCCTTGCAGGTAGACTGGCCACCATCATTCCTGCTCTTCACCCAGAGGCCTCCTAAGCAAGGGCTGCAGACCCGAAAACCCTATGGGTTCAATAGCTCAGGGCCTCTTAGGGACAAGGATCAGGTATTATTAACCATTTCCCAACTGGAGCTTCCGAATGCAACTACTGGAAGGAACCCCGTGGGTCCCCAGTTCCGCATCTTCACTGCCTTGTCCCTCAGGCTTACAGAAGCTGTCAGCATGGCCCTGGGGGAGGCGGTGCCACATGGTAGGGGCTGGGTAAATCTGATTTCCAAGCCAGTGCCTGCCCCAGGCTGCTGAATGGCCTCAGGCAAGGATCTTGACCTCTCTGGGTCTTGATTTCCTCTTGACTAAAGGAAGAATAACCAGTTCCTACTTGCAGGGTCATTCTGAGGACTAAACAAAGTAATGTATGCAATATTCCTCTGGGACACAGAGAACACCCAAAGAATGAGGGTTCTTAATCTAGCAGTAGTTCAGAAAGAACTATTATCCCTGCAAAAAGTACTGTTCAGAGAAGCCAGAAGCCCAGGTTCCGGGCCTGCTATGCTTCTCCAGAGCTTTGTGATATTAGGAACTCTGTTCACCTCTCTGAGCCTCAGTTTCCTCAACTATAACTAAAATTCAAATGGTATCTCTAAGGCCTCTTCCAGTAAATAAATATATACTGAATATATTTTTATGTATGTGTCTATGTACCCCGGGGATTCCCAGCCTCGGCTATGGACATTTGGGGCCAGACAATTCTTGGTTGTGAGGAATCATCCTATGCATTGTAAGATGGTTAGCAACATCCCTGACCTCTACCCTCTAGATACTAGCAGAATGTGCCCCCAGCCCCACCCGAGTCTAACCAAAATATTTCTAACCAAAATATCTCCAGGCATTGCCAAATGTCTCCTGGATGGCAATGCCGCCCCAAGTTGAGAACTTACTCGTCATGCACACATGTGCATGCATGCGCATACACACATACACACACAGAATAATACGACGCGAACTTTGATACAGTGAAGAGGTAAGCTGGTGAGAGCAGAGAAACTCAATTTCTGTGTACAGAGGCCTTGAAATGTGCTCATGGAAACTTTACAAGGAATGAGACTACAAACATACACAGGACTTTTGAGCTTCTTTACATCTGTAAAATGGTTACTGTGCTTGTAAAGACTGCCTGCAGACCTAATTTGGCATATACATACAGAGTCCCATTTAATGCATAAACGCACTGGGCCCCAGAGCTCCCCACATCTGGTCTGCCCTGGTCAAGAATGTACTGGGAACTCGGCCTGGGGGAGAAGAACACAGGGGGATTCTGTGTGCTCCCTCCCCGAACACTCGCCTTGAGCACCCTGGAGGAAAAGGAAGCTGAAGCTGGGCTGGGGCAGCAGGCTGCGGTGGTCATTCCTGAGGAAGAGGGCATTTTGCCAGATGTGCAAATCCCTTTGACTTAGTGGATTTGACCAGACTTCTCAATGTACTATTTTCCTAGTTCAGCAGAGCTTGGTGAATGAGGCTTGTGCTCACCGACATGAGACCACAGACATACATACCTACCCACTTGGCTCATTGAAGTAAAAATGAACAATAATCACGAAGACGGAACACAGGAGTTCCAAAGAGGGACTGGTAATGTGGAGGGGGGGGGAGGTGAATATCAGCTTAAAGAGAAGTCTGTTTACCAAGTCTTTAAAGACCAGAATCCTGAACTCCTTTTTTTTTTTTTTTTTTTACCTCATTATGACTTCTTTAACATTTGTTTTTAATTTATTCAAGATCATAATCTTCACTGAGGACCACATATGAGCCAAACTTGAACTTGAAAACCAAGCTGGGCCTTTTGTTCTGCCTGCGTTAATTACTGTACAAAGGGGCATCTGATCTCCCCCTCCCCCAACAGTCTGAAACACTGGTTCCCATTTATGTAACTAACAACGTTAGACTGGGGTGCAGAAGGGCCTGGTGGGTAACTGGCCCTAGGACAGGTATCAGGAAATTAACATTCTAATCCTGGCTGATTCTCCGTGTGCCACTAAGACAAACTATTTCAAGTGCTGAGCCTCATCTTTAAATTAGTTAACATTTCCCTGTTAGCTGAAAACATGAAGTAAATTAACTAGAGTTATGAAGATCTACAGTATTCTAGCTATTTGTACTTGAAAATGAAGTACCAAGACTAGAGCAGTTCCATAGACCAATCTATGGTTCTCAAAGTGGGTTCTGTGGAACACAAGTCCCATTGTGTCCAGAGTTAGTTCCTTCTGGTGGGTTCGTGGTCTCCGCTGACTTCAAGAATGAAGCTGCGGACCTTCGCAGTGAGTGTTACATCTCTTAAAGGTGGCACGGACCCAAAGAGTGAGCAGCAACAAGATTTATTGCAAAGAGCGAAAGAACAAAGCTTCCACAAGGGGACCGGAGAAGGTTGACGCTGCTGCCTGGGCTGGCCAACTTTTATTCCCTTATTTGTCCCACCCATGTCCTGCTGATTGGTCCATTTTACAGAGTACTGATTGGTCCATTTTACAGAGTGCTGATTGGTCCATTTTACATACCTCTAACTAGCTACAGAGCACCGATTGGTGCCTTTTTACAGAGCACTGATTGGTGCATTTTACAAACCTCTTGTAAGACAGAAAAGTTCTCCAAGTCCCCATTTGACCCAGGAAGTCCAGCTGGCTTCACCTCTCACCATGAGATGCTACTTGGAGAAAAAATGTTCTGCTGGGTGTGGTGCCTCATGCCTGTAATCCCAGTACTTTGGGAGGCCAAGGCGGGAGGCTCACAAGGTCAGGAGTTTGAGACTAGCCTGGCCAACATGGTAAAACCCCATCTCTATTAAAAGTACAAAAATTAGCTGGTGTCATGGCACATGCCTGTAGTCCCAGCTACTCAGGAGGCTGAGGCAGGAGAGTCACTTGAACCCAGGAGGCAGAGGTTGCAGTGAGCTGAAATTGTGCTACTGCACTCTGGTCTAAGTGACAGAGCAAAACTCTGTCTCAAAAAAAAAAAAAAGTTCTATGGGTGCTTCACTCATCTGGGCGGCAAACACTTGTTTGATGGTCTTCTTTATGTCTGGTGCTGAGAACGCAGGAGGGAAGGAACAAAACAGACCCACTGCCTGCCTTCTTCAGTGAGTTTAGGATCCAGAGGATCAGATCATTATTAGGCCACATATCTACCAACAGTGAAATGTGCTCAAGTACAGAGAGCCGAGAACTTACAGCAGGGAACCACATCTAAGGCTGGCAGGCAGGGAAGTATGAGGTGAGACTTACGCATGGCGTGACGGGGAGTAGGCGGAGGGGTAGTATTCCAAACACAAGGAAAGCCTTGGTCAAATAAACCCAAGGAATCCTGCACAATACAGTCCCTTCTATGAGATTCACTGGCATGTTAAAGGCCTGAGAAGTCCTGCAGAAATGAAGCCCAGCATGTTCTACCTATTAACATCCCAAGGATGTTACTCTGGGAAGTACTGAAAGAGGCACTATTGTTCTCACAGCCTATAAGAAACTTTAAAACAAAAGCTCTTGTTCATATAACTGGAAAACTATCATGTGTCCTCTCAGAGCAGCCAAAATACCTTGGAGTTGCTAATGTAATTCTCAAGTATTTTCCTTGGCACAGGCCTATAAAACGATATGGCCTCTACAACTGCTCACATACTCCCAGTAACATAGATGAAGGGAAGTCCAGACACAAACCAGTGAGCCAGATTCAATGTTCTAACTCTAGCACAGATCTCGGCTTTATTTATTTTTAAAAGGATGTACAGCCTCAATTCTGGGATGAATTGAGAAAACTTCCATAAAAAGCAAAATAAAAATGAACAACCACTAGCAATCAACTTATCAAAAATTACACATGGAAAAATACCCGAAGTGAACAATGATGTCTCTTGTTAACCTAAAATGTCTAAGAGAAAGACAGTTTTTTGCTGTTTATTACATACTGTGCATAAAAAAGAGGGAAATGTAAATAAACATAACAGATATTCACACATACGCAGAAAGAAGGCAGACTTTGTGTGCAAAGAATGGTGTTAGGGACAATGATCATCAAAAGAGAAATAGGACAGCCAGGATCTTTAAGAATATGAATTCTAGAAAACTAGCAATCCAAAATTAAACATAAGTAAATGTCCTAGGAATAGTGCAGTGTAGAGATTAAATTTTATAGAGGCTAGCTGGGCACGGAGGCTCATGCCTGTAATCCCAGCACTATGGGAGGCCGAGGTGGGCGGATCACGAGGTCAGGAGATGGAGACCATCTGGCTAACATGGTGAAACCCCGTCTCTACTAAAAATACAAAAAATTAGCCAGGCATGGTGGCAGGCGCCTATAGTCCCAGCTGCTTGGGAGGCTAAGGCAGGAGAATGGCGTGAACTTGGGAGGCGGAGCTTGCGTGAGCCCAGATCGCGCCACTGCACGCCAGCCTGGGTGACAGAATAAGACTCCGTCTCCAAAAAAAAAAAAAAAAAAAAATTATAGAGGCTAGCAAGATCCTGAAAGCTAGGACCGCTAAAACAGATAATGAGTTTATCTTAACAAAGCCCTTGCTGTGTGTGCCAGGCACTGTTCTACATGCTTATATGGAACCTTATTTAATCTTTGCAACTATGAGGTAGATCCTGGGAATACATCAAAATATGGCTTCAGCCTACACTAGTCAATGGAAATCTGTTATCCAGGTTTAGCATGAATCTTCAGAAGGCCTGAACTTCTGCCTGATCGATGATGATGTGATCACATAGATGACCAACATATCTCATCCGTGTAGCAATGTGAGAACTAAGGAAATGAAGCATGTTGTTCGAACCTGCTGTCATTATCTTAGCATGCCCTTTCAAAAATTGGTAAACATTCCACGTGCAACTCGAGTGAAAATCTCCTTGTGACCCTTACTTGTTGAAATGTATAAGTTGGTAGAAATATGTTTGCTTATTTTTTGTTGAAAGAGTAAAATATAAGCATGAAAAATATTAATTTTATGTAGAAAGCAATTATCATGTAAAATTATACAATTACTAAGTAGTGGGACTGATGAACAGAATCACCAATATTAAGAGTACATTTAAAAAAAGAGAATAGGCTGGGCGTGGTGGCTTACACCTGTAATCCCAGCATTTTGGGAGGCCGAGGTGGGCAGTTCACCCGAGGTCTAGAGTCTTAAACTCTAGCCTGAACAACATGGTGAAACCCCATCTCTACTAAAACTAGCCGGGTGAGGTGTGTGCGCCTGTAATCCCAGCTACTTGGGAGGCTGAGGCAGAAGAATTGCTTGAACTTGGGAGGCAGAGGTTGCTGTGAGCCAAGATCGTGCCACTGCACTCCAGCCTCTGCGACAGAGTGAAACTCTGTCTCAAAAAAAAAAAAAAAAAAAAAAAGAGAGGGAAAGAGAACGGTATATCCTTTTAGAGCAAATAAATGCTTATTGTTTTAAAATTACAATAGGCATATTATATTCTACCTCTAGTCTCTACAGAACTGCTTAGTGCACTCATGACATTAAACACAATAACCTTTAGTAGCTATATATGCAACCCTAGGGTTCAGACAGTGGTCTGTAAGTAACATTTTTCATTAAAAGAAGACAGAGCTCCTTCTAGAAATGGCCATCTCCTGGTCTGGGACAACAAATGTACAAGGTGTGCCTGGACTATCCTACCAGACCAGTAAGCAGAGAAGCATCCAAGACCATCAGGATTTAGTCACAAGGACTCAGAAGCCAGCCTGAAGAGGCTCCAGCAGACTAAAGGTGGGACAGTTTGGGTATCAATAGGATAATAATTGCAAATGGATTGAAAGACATTAAGCAGGTTTAAATCTATTTCATAATAATATTTATCCTCAAGCTTCACTGGTCACCTTTACAGGGTGCCACGAAACCAGGAGGAAACTGGTATATAAAGGGAAAGAATAAAGCATTTAAATTGCTTTCCCCATATGATCTAAAACAAGGGTCAGCAAATTTTTACTGCAAAGGGCCTGATAGAAAATCTTTCCAGCTCTGTGAGCCACATATGGCTTCAATCACAGCTAATTAATTGGGCACCTTGTAGTACCCCAAAGCTGCCCTAAACAAGATGCAAATGCATGAATATAGCTGTGTTCTAATAAAACTTTATTTATAAAACAAAGTGGCAAACTGGTCTTAGCCTGTAGACTTTAGTTTGCTGACCTCTGATCTGAGGTAACTGAAGAGTTGGTGAGGGGTAGTTTCTCTTTTAAAAAATATTATAACTGATAGACAAGGGAATGATACAAATAGACTATCACCATTTTGAAACTGCGAATGAGGTAAAGGATGTGTGTGCTGATAATTAGTAGCTGCTGACATCACAGAGAGACAATCAGTGTCTCTGATGGAAAACAACATCTATTATATGAAGCAATCTTGCAAAAATAAGTTAAAAAGGAGAGAAGGAATGGGGGAGAGCAAGAGAGAAACACTCTGAATCTTGACCAAAAATCTAAATCTAACAATTTTCAAGAACTTCAGGGGACAGAGAAACATATTAAAAGATATCATGAGGTTGCATTTAGCAAAATCTAGACTGTGAAAAACTCCACAGGAGTCATCAAGATAAAAACCTAATTAGGAAGTTCCTCACATCCTATGAAAAATGCTGAGCAGAATGTCAACTTTGCTATCTCAACATTTCATATGGAAAAAACTCCAAAATCTTGCAGTATAGTTTCTTGATAAATCATCTTTGATCCAGACATAATAAAGACTATAAAAGCTTCAGAGAAAATAAAACCTGTTATTTTTTAAAAAGGAGAGACCCCAAGATATCTTATACCTTCACCTTATTTAGTATTCACAAATATGTTCTAAGTGTCACAGAAACAATCTAGCAACTGAAAAAATTATTGCTCCTGCCCTGTCAATTTTTAAAAACTGATCATCAATTTGGCAACTGTCACAGTGGAAATTGTTTCTGGCAAGAATCATCCATGGCCACTAAAATCATTGGGTAAAGGTTTAATGAGAAATGGGATATTTACATAGTCTCAAAGTATCTCCCATAAAGTACTGACTAATTACAAAGAAGAAAAGTAGTAACTTTCTTGGAGAAACCTGGAACACATGATTTTTAACCAAGAAAACAAAATTAGTGTCACCTGTAATGGGAAAAATAGATAATGTTCCTGAGAAGATACAATAAGAACACCACCATACCTTTCACACCCAAAATGTACAACCTAAAGCTATGCATGAAGAAACACCAGGGAAAAAAAAAGAAAAGTCAAGGTCCTTCTGCAAAATAAATGGCCTGTAATCTTTAAAGAGTCAAGAACATGAGACAGAGACCACAGAACTTCTAGACTAAAGGAGACTAAGAGACAATTAAGCATAAGACATGATCTTGGACTCATCCTAAAGCCAAAAATAAATAAATAAATAAAAGTAAATATGTTTTAAAAAATAAAAGTAAATAAAAATAAAAATGTTTTCCTTTGCTACAAAAGACATCTATCAGTAAGACAACTGGCAAAATCTGAGTAAGTTCCATAGATGAGACAATTGCACTGTCTCTATGTTAATTTCCTGATTTCAGTAATTGCACTTTGGCAAATGTCCTTGTTTGTAGAATGTATCTTGTTCCTCCTTCTTATTTAGATTCACAAATATGCTCTATATGTATCAGAGATGCAATCTAGCAAATAATGCCCCCTTAAGTAAAGGGACATTACGCCTGCAACTTACTTGCAAATGACTCGGAAAAAAGTTACAGAGCCAGGCGCAGTGGCTCACGCCTGTAATCCCAGCACTTTGGGAGGCCAAGGCAGGTAGAACACTTGAGGTCAGGAGTTTGAGACCAGCCTGGCCAACATAGTGAAACCTGTCTCTATTAAAAACACAAAAATTAGCCGGGCGTAATGGCTGGTGCCTGTAATCCCAGCTACTTGGGAGGCTGAGGTAGGAGAATTGCTTGAACCTGGGAGGCGGAGGCTGCAGTGAGCTGAGATGGCACCACTGACTCCAGCCTGGGCATTGCAGCCAGACTTCCTTCTCAAAAAAAGAAAAGTTACAGAAAGAAGGCAAATCTAGGGGAAAGTACAAGGGAATTATTTGTGCTATTTTTGTATATTTTCTGTGACTGAAATTATTCTAAAATTAAAAGTTAAAATATAATATATATTTATATATTATGTTGCTTATATATATCCTACATATAAATTTTAACTTATTTATAAAGTTAGTGTGTGCATATACACACACATATATATATGCGTATCACCTTGTTGATAGCTATTTGATCAAGAACTCACACAAACTGGTGATTATGTTAAAGTTATATGTTAAGTTTTTGCAAAGGGAACTGACAACCATGTAAATTCAAAACCTGCACTAAATACTGATGTTGATGTACTAATTACTTTTGTTTATGCATTTCTGGCTTCTCCCCTGACTACATTTAGTCATTTCCTATAAAAAAAAAATTTTAAGGGCTGGGCGCAGTGACTCACACCTGTGATCCTAGCACTTTGGGAGGCCGAGGCGGGTGGATCACCTGAGGTCAGGAGTTCAAGACCAGCCTGGCCAACATGGTGAAACCCCATCTCCACTAAAAATACAAAAATTAGCTGGGTGTGGTGGTGGGTGCCTATAATCCCAGCTACTTGGGAGGCTGCGGCAGGAGAGAGAATCGCTTGAATCTGCGGGGGCAGAGGTTGCAGTGAGCCAAGATCGTGCCACTTCACTCCAGCCCAGACGAAAGAGCGAAACTCCATCTCAAAAAAAAAGAAAAAAAATTTAAATACTGTAAGAACTTGTTAAATACTGTAACCACTTGTTAAGATGTTGGTTAAAATATTTGGCTACTAAACATCTTAATACAGTTGTGATAATACTGTACATTATTTTGGTAACATTTCTAATTTCTTTTTACATCCTGGAGATTCTCTGATGCTGATATTTCATTTCAGCCTCGGACAGATCCTGATTTTAAAACGCAGTCCATTCAGACAAAGTGTTAATTCAGTGCTTCTCAAAGCACTGTCCGCCCCCATTTATCATTATGACTGTCATTATCCCCATTCTCCCTGAGGGGCCTGGGGCACAGCGACACAGCCAACTCCTGACCCGGCTGGGACCCAGTGCTCCGCAGACCATGGCCAAGACCAAGTTCCAGACCCCCCTAGATGCACTGCCACCTGGAGGGACAAGGGCTGGCCTGTTAATAGAATATTCTCCATCCCCGTTGGATGGAGCCTTGGGCTACTTTCTCTCCAGACAAGTTCCTCTCCTCTCTTTCCATGCAAGGTCCAAGGAACTGCTTGTTAAAGGGCTGTCCCAGACTCCACAGACTCTCCCCATCCCAGCCCCTTCCTGCATGAACTCTCCTTTGCATCGACTGCAAACACCCTTGTGAAGATGACCCATTTTCCACTCCAAAGCTTCAGCACCAGTGTCTCAGTCTCCCTAACAAGGATTTTATAACACAAAAAAGTTTATGTTGTAAAGTAGAAAGCAAAGTATTTTCAGCTCATGCACTCTTAATACTCCTACTAGACTCTTACCCTCCCATGGCACCTCTCCTCTATGCATCCCACCTGGAACACAGTTTAAGTCAATAACATAACTAATAAGTAAAAACTACAGACAGTCCCTAACCTATGATGGTCCAACTTAACATTTTTTTGACTTTATGATGGGTTTATCTGGACGTAAGCCCATTCTAAGTCCAGGCACATCTGTATATCCAATGTACAGTTACACCCACACATGCACGAGGATGTGGGGCTGGTCAGGAGTATCAGCGAGGCAACAAACTAAGGGACCAAACAGATGCCCACCATTATTACATATGGTGTACAGATTTAACACCCAGGCACCACCACGTCTGCCACTGAGTGGATCCGCAAGGGCAGCTTCATCCACAAGCAGCACGGGGACTACACGTTAATGCTAGGGTCCTGGGGCCCCTGTCCCACCTGAGACCCCCAAGATCCTGTCCTCCCCAATCTCTGGGACTGGGGCTCCTCTCCCTCACCTTCTCTGGGATCCCCTTGGACCCCAAGAGCCAGGTGTCCCCTCCCTGTCTTTCCTCCTCTCCCCATCTCCAGCTGGCGCTCTACCACTGCCCTCATCTAGGAGGTGCTGGGGTTTGGGTTCCCACAGCATCATGTGAGGAGGGGCAGGGGAAGAGTGACAGGTGGGAGGGGGACACACAAGCAATCCCCAATTCGGGTTATAGGGAAGATTCCACAGAGTGAGGACAGGGTGAGGGTATTCTGCAACCCGGATCCCCCACTAAAAGCTTCATCATGGACAATAGAATAAGGACCTGCTGCAACCTTGGCCTGAGGTGGAGGACACCGCCCAGGCAGACCCCAGGGTTTCCAGATGTGAGACCTCAGGGACTTTGAATGTGGCTGAAGAAATAGGACTTAGTTTATTTATCCTGGGTTTTTAATTCCAAATTTTTTCAAACATACAGAGAAGTTGGATGAATGGATTGATTGCCAGTGTACCTCCACCTAGAACTGTTAACATCTCACATATGATATTTAAGGAACCAAGTGTACCACCTCAAAGTATCAGAAGAAAAACACAAGGGAATTTGGACATTGGGAAAAACAGAATCAATGGAGCTGCAGAGTGCAGAAAAGCAAAGAAAGATTAAGATAGCAATTAACACCACCCCTGAGACTGTAAATGAACCAGCTATTAAGGCTTTGATTCTATGTCAGGCACTAAAAATGCCTCCTGAGTGGAAATGCCACTGAAGCCGGGCACAGTGGCTCACGCCTATAATCCCAGCACTCTGGGAGGCCGACGCAGGCAGATCACCTGAGGTTGGAACATCAAGACCATCCTGGCTAACACAGTGAAACCCTGTCTCTACTAAAAATACAAAAAATTAGCTGGGTGTGGTGGCAGGTGCCTGTAATCCCAGCTACTCGGGAGACTGAGGCAGGAGAATTGCTTGAACTCAGGAGATGGAGGTTGCAGTGAGCCAAGATGGCGCCACTGCACTCCAGCCTGGGCAACAAGAGAGAAACTCCATCAAAAAAAGAAAGGAAAGAAAGGGAAGGAAGGGAAGGAAGGGAAGGAAGGGAAGGAAGGAAGGAAGGAAAGAAGGGAGGAAGGGCCACCGAAAAGAATATATGCCGAGGGATGTTACTCATCTTTTACTTCTACACACCATTTCTTTGAATCTTGCCCCAAATGGCATTTTCATGCATTGTCATGTCAATTTGGTGCTCAATTTTCAGTGGAGGGAAACTGCAGCCTGGTGAAACTAGAACCCCCCACAGCTGGAATGCTGGCTCTGTCACCTTCTGGGGAGGTGACTCTGGGCCCCTGGTTTACTGTGAAAGTCTTGGCTTCCTCAAGCATAAAATAGAGATGATAATATCAGATGCACAAGAATTCAGTGTAGGAACAGTTAGAACAGCGTGATATAGTGCCCTGGAACATTAACGGTGCTTATGGGGCTGTTTTTTAATATTGATGTTTAAATATTCATGTTGTCAACAATCAACAACTCAATCACTTATTATGAGTCAGGTGTTATGTTTTAGATAAAGAAGTATTTCAAGGTGCATTATCTCGGCTGGGCTCGGTGGCTCGAGCCTGTAATCCCAGCACTTTGGGAGGTCGAGGTGGAAGGATCCCTTGAGCACAGGCATTCGAGACCAACCTGGGCAACATAGTGAGACCCTGTCTCTATTTTTTTTTTAATAAACAAAAAATAAAATAAAATAAAAACATAACAGAAAGAGGTACATCATCTCTGGAGCACTGCTGGCTGTGTACTTCCCTGAGTGGTGGAAGATAAAGCCTTACCACTGTGGAGTGCAGACGGACCCTAGTCCTGTTTCCATCACTCCTAATTGTTTGCCCTTGGGCAGGTCAACAACTGCCCTGAGCTTGTGCTCCTCACCTGTTGGATGGGCAGGATGGTTCCACCAAGCTCAGAGGGCTAGAGGACACTCCCGCAGGGTCCTTGATAAGAATCTCAGGGTCTAACACCCAACCACCTCTAGAAGGTATGTCTTGCAAATCCAGCTCAGTTTAATGACCCTGACATATCCTTTTTTGGAATTTACGGAGGGGAGTGTAGTCCCAAACATCAGAAAGCACTACTGCCAACAAATCTGGACTTGTAAATTGATCTGCTTTTCATACCACTCATTCCTACTTCTTTTGTTTTTCTTCCTCATTATCAATGAGATCCATCTGTTCCTTAATCACAGTTGCCATCTCTCAAACTTACACCTTTCTGCTTTCTCCACACATTCTCTATAGACATTCCTACGTATAATAGCCCCATTCACTTTAATGAGGTCTAAGATATTTATCTAAGATTTAGTGCTTTGCAATACCCAGGTCTCTAGGATGGCTTAGGTAGAACCCCAAAAGCCTCCCCACCTTCTATCAATCATATCATAAGCCCCCTCTGTTAATCTTTCCACCATGTTATTATTGGAAAGTCATTTGGGAAGTAAAGGAAAAAGTATGGAATGTCATGATTTCTTTTTTTTTGAGAAGAAGTCTCGCTTTTTCACCCAGGCTGGAGTGCAGTGGGATGGTCTCGGCCCACTGCAGCCTCTGCCTCCTGAGTTCAAGTGATTCTCCTGCCTCAGCCTCCCGAGTAGCTGGGATTATAGGTGTGTGCTACCACACCCAGCTAATTTTTTGTATTTTTAGTAGAGATGGGTTTTCACCATGTTGGCCAAGCTGGTCTTGAAATCATGACCTCAAGTGATCCTCCTGCCTTAGCCTCCCAAAGTGCTGGGATTACAGGAGGAAGCCACTGTGCCCGGTGGAATTTCATGATTTCTAACCATCTTAAACACACACACACACACACACACACACACACACACACACACACACAGAGAGAGAGAGAGAGAAAGGGGGATGGGAAAGAAGACATATACCTCCTCTGCAATTCCCAAAATAACTGTGTAAATGTTTAGTATGTATTTCTTTATTGTTTAAAAAAAATTTTTTTTTTGAGACAGGATCTTACTCTGTCACCCAGGCTGGAGTATAGTGGCGTGATCTTGGCTTACTGCAGCCTCAACAGCCTGGGCTCAAGCAATCCTCCCACCTCAGCTTCCTGAGTAGCTGGAATTACAGGCACATGGTACCACTCCTGGCTATTTTTTTTTTTTTTTATAGAGACAGGGTTTTGCCACGTTACCCAAGCTGGTCTCGAACTCCTGAGCTCAGGCTATCTGTCCGCCTCGGCCTCCCAAAGCGTGGGGATTACAGGCGTGAGCTACCGCACACAGCCTAGTATGTATATCCTTAATGGTCAATTATCGCTGAAATAGTCTTTTATAGATTTTTGGGACTGAGTTTTCATTTGCGAAGAGCTTAAAGAAAGCAACCAATTTATAAAATATTTTATAAGATGAACCATAATGAAATAATATTTGCACACTTGGTTCACCAGAGCTGGGTTTGTTAACCAAACTATGTTGTAATCCAAATTGCGAGAATAGTTAAGTTTACTCCTCTGGTGTTCTTCCACACCAAAGACTCGTTTGTGTATTCTTCCAACCCTCACCAATTTCAATGAGGAAAAATAATCCCCAATTTCCAAACAGGTCAAATGTTAGCAGGTAAGCACCTTTTCCTTGGATGAAGTTCCTGAGGCAGCCCACTAAAGGTCATTAACTCCTCTGGGGCACTGCACTGGGGAAGCAACTTCAACCACAACTGTCACTCGCTTCAACAACAGGAAAGTACATTCTCAGGTCCAATGTGTAAAGTTGGAACAAATCTATCCACCCTCAACCCCAGCTGATAACTCACACCAGGATTTCTGAACTGGGAAACAAAGGTCAGTGCCCTTCTCTGGAGAGGAGGAGGAGCTAGTTACATCAGGCATGTGTGTAAAGTCACATGGGCAGAATGGGAGACCTAGACTTCGGACTCACAACCACGTTCAAATCTTGGCGCCATCAATTACCAGCAATGTAACCTTGTACAAGATACTTGACCTCTACAAGTCTGTTTGCACAGCAGCAAAATGCGAACAAGTATCTACTTCTTAGCAGGTTAGAAGCTATGAAAAATACTAAAGTCTTAGCAGCCATTGCCAAGTGCTTTCCAAATGGGGTGGAGCTATTTACGCCCTTTAAGAACAGCCAAAAAGAGCAGCCAGAGCAGCCATTTTACCACACATTTGCCAGCATTGAAGAGGCTTATTCAGACAAAACCATAATGTGATGGGCCAAAGATGATTCTTGTATTAATTAGTATTTTTTGACTCCCTGGGAAGTTGAACATAGTTTCACATATTTGCAGCCATTTATAGTAGTTCTTTTGTGAATTGCATGTTTATGTTTATTTTCTACAATTAGGGTGAACACTTGAGGCCTTGTTCCTCCTCTTGAATAAAAATGAAAATAGATTTCCAAAAATGCTGTGACACAGTTTGAGAGCATGAGTGTGAGCTCATTTCCTGTCCTGAGGACCCCAGGTAATTAGAGTCATCACCCTTGACCATATCCACAAAAACTCTGAAAAAGGCTATGTTTAGGAAAACATTTTTATGATTTTATTTTCAAACTTTGAAGTATACTTCCCAATTAGATGATCATTTTCCTAATCTGTAGATTATGCACACAATAAAAAGGAAAGATTTAGAAGTTTGAAATTTATTTGAGAACCTTAAACGTATCTATCAATAGAGTGAACTCAGAGCATTGCTAACACCTTGTGAGTCTCAGAAAGAAACTGTAGAGTGTCCTGGGGCTGTTCCCTGGGCAGCACATACAGCATAGAGGAAAAGGGCAAGTCCCCTTCATTGCCCTCAAGGTTCCCTTCATTTCTGAACACCAAGGTTTTGGAAACTGCATTTGTTTTATTGTTCACTAAATCTAATCCAGTTTGGGAGAAATAATATAAAACATGGGATATATAAAAACCTCCTCCAAAAATAGATTAAAATAGACAATCTGGGGCAGTTTTCTATATGCTCTTAAGTGCCCAGTCCTTCCCTATCCCCAGTTACTTATCACTTCGATATCTCAATATCTGCCCCTAGCTGCACACAAATTGTGTCTGTGTTGTGTGTACATATACACACATAACACAAACACACATTTTTTGTTTTCGTTTTTGGAAACAGGGTCTCACTCTGTCATTCAGGCTGGAGTGCAGTGGTGTGATCATGGCTCACTACAACCTCCATGCCCAAGCTCAAGTGATCCTCAGCCTCCCAAGAAGCTGGTGCCCACCACCATGCCCAGCTAAGCTTTTGTATATTTTGTAGTGATGGGGTTTTGCCATATTGCCCAGGCTGGTCTCGAACTCGTGAGCTCAAGCAATCTGCCCACCTTGATCACCCAAAGTGTTGGGATTATGGGCATGAGCCACCACACAGGGCACAAAGTGTATTTTGATTCTCTATCCCTCTTCAAAATCAGCCAGCTCCAGAAAATAAAAGGAGGAAAAAATTCCCAGGTGTGCCATGCCTTTCAATCAATACATGAACATTTCATTATCTAACATGTAGCTAAAAGGTTCCCAATTTGGGCTTTATAAGAGGATAGAGAGGAAGGGCCTGCAGTCTCCCTGCTGCCAACAAAATTCCAGGGCCCCCACTCTAGCCAACTTGCCCTTGGTTTTCCTGAGATACCAAGAAGCCATCTGGTCCTCCAATGCACACTCTCCATTTCTGCCAACTCACCTCTGCATTCCCCTAAAACCTCATCTTCAAGTCTTGGGCTCGTCTTTAAAACTGGGAGGACACCTACTATACAGCAGCCTCCATGGACGAAGGAAGAAGCCTGACTGCTTTTGAAGCTCTCAGTCTCACCTCCTCTTACTCTCATCTTCTTGCCCATTCATCTTCAAGCCTGCTCTATGGCTCCTACAAACAGGCTCCCACTCCAGCATCCCAAATATACTACTATACTTTCTCCCAAACTTGCAGCTCCTCCTTTCCCTCTTCTTTCCATAGTCAGGGTTTTGAAATGGGTTGTCTAGAGTCTTCGGGGTTCCCCGTGGTGGTACTGAGATGTGGAAAGTACACCAGGATAGAAGGAGGAGGCTGCTTGAAACTGTGGGAGTCTGGTCTGGGGTTCCAGCTGAGGGGGAGGCACTGGCCCACACCTGAGACCAGGCTGCAACTTGGCACCTTGGCTATTCTATTTGGGAAGCACTAAGCTAATGCCTCTTCTCTCTACCTTTACCACCACCACTTGTCTGGAACACTTCTCTCCGTGGGCACCAGTAACTTCCTAATAGCTGAATTCCAAAAGCTCCTCTTACTTTTTATTTTTATTTATTTCTTAGAGACAGGGTCTCACTCTGTCTGTCACCCAGGCTGGGGTACAGTGGCACAATCATAGCTCACTGTAGCCTTGAACTCCTGAGCTACCACCATGCCCGGTTAATTTTTAAAATTTTGTTAGAGTTGGGGTCTTGTAATGTTGCTCAGGCTGGTCTTGAACTTCTGGCCTCAAAATATCCTTTTGCCACAGCCTCCTGAGTAGCTGGGATTACAGGCACAAGCCACAGCATCTGGCTCAAAAGCTCCTCTTGACTCCTCATTCTTCTTGTCCCCTCTCTCTCTGTGGCATCTAGCACCAAGGACACTCCCTTTCTTTCTCCTTCCTTCTTTCCTTCCTCCCTCCTTCCCTCCCTCCCTTCTTCTCTTTCTTTCTCTCTCTCTCTCTCTCTCTCTCTCTCTTTCACTCTTGTTGCCCAGGCTGGATTCTTTCTTCCTTTCGGATGGAGTTTCATGCTTATTGCCCAGGCTGGAGTGCAATGGCGCAATCTCGGCTCCCTGCAACCTCTGCCTCCCAGGTTAAAGCAATTCTCCTGCCTCAGCCTCCCAAGTAGCTGGGATACAGGCACCGCCTCCTGGATTCAAGTGATTCTCCTGCCTCAGCCTCCTGAGTATCTGGGATTACAGGTACCTGCCACCACGCCCAGCTAATTCCTGTATTTTTAGTAGAGACAGGGTTTCACCATGTTGGCCAGGCTGGTCTCAAACTCCTGACCTCAGGTGATTCACCCGCCTTGACCTCTCAAAGTGCTGGGATTACAGGTATGAGCCACCGCACCTGGCCTCCCCCTTTCTTTCATGTTTCATGCAACATTATGGAAGCCGGAGGGAAAAGAAAGGGGGAGGGGAGTTCCTAAGCGTTCCTCCTACCTTACCCAGTGCTCCCTTCCATCCTCCTTCAATGACTTCTGTCCTTGCTCTAAGCATCCCTTCCCCTTCTTCTCTAGCTCTCTTACATCACCCAGTTTCAATCATCCCCTCAACATCCCCTCACACCTAACGTGTCTGCAATGAAACCAAGGGGTTCCTTCCAACGAGAGCCTCTCATAGACTGTGTGGGCTCTGTTATTGCCAAAATATTCAGTAAGCATCTGTCCACCACTGGGGAGGCAGAGACTGGGGAGGCCTCCCCACCTGCAGAAGTCAGTCCCCAGGTGCCCGAGCCTGCACACCAGGAATTAATTGTGACATCAGCCACTTTCGGGATCTGGTACCTCCCCTCCCCACAGAGGTGCAGAAAAGAAGCCCCCTTCCTCGCATCCCACCTTTCCTTTCCACTCTGCTACTCTGAAGCCCTTT
Source organism: Macaca nemestrina (assembly GCF_043159975.1). Lineage (NCBI taxonomy): Eukaryota > Metazoa > Chordata > Mammalia > Primates > Cercopithecidae > Macaca > Macaca nemestrina. The sequence continues at coordinate 85,731,596 of NC_092137.1, read as the reverse complement.
TCACCTCACTCCTGGCTCCTGTGAGTCTAATTGCTCTATCCCCTTCCAGGTCCTCCTCCTCCAATCCACCATTATCTTTCTAGCCACATGTACGAGTCATGCCACTTCCCAGCCTAACTTTTGATGGTTCTCTGCTGCCTCTTGAATAAGATCAGATTCCTTCCCTGGCATTCTAGGTTCCTTAGCCCATGTCCTGGCCCCTTATCCTTCCAGGCAAATGGAACTGAAATAAGCTGCATTATCCCAAATTGCCCTGAACTTTTCCTTCCTCCATGTCTTTGCTCTCCTGGTGCTGGCTCCCACCGTGAGAGTGAAGGAGGAATTCCACTTTTTCACTCTAAATGCCTCCTCTTACTATTTACATTCTTCTAAATTAACAAGAATTACCTGGATTAAAGAATGACTGAGTTTTAAGGACTAGTTTAAACCTACTTCTTCGACCTGCCTTCCTGGATCACCCAGGAAGCAATTTTTCTCAATTTCTATTATGAAAATGCTCCTCCAGGCTTTACTGCCTCTTAACTTCTTATTACAGTGCTACTATGACTTCTTTCCTACTTAATTTTTAAATCCTTTAGGGCAAAGTCTGGGTCTTATCTTGTTTCCCATGGTCCCTTAGCCATCGCCCATAATAGGTATCCAACAGACTTTAGTTGAACAAGTTGAGGAGTTAGGAATTCATTTTAAGAGTGCAAATTTAAGAGTGCAAATCTATGCCGGGTGCGGTGGCTCACGCTTGTAATCCCAGCACTTTGGGAGGCCGAGGCGGGTGGATCAGGAGATGGAGACCATCCTGGCTAACACAGTGAAACCCTGTCTCTACTAAGAAACAAAAAATTAGCCAGGCATGGTGGCGGGCGCCTGTAGTCCCAGCTACTCAGATGGCTGAGGTAGGAGAACGGTGTGAACCTGGGAGGCGGAGCTTGCAGTGAGCCAAGATCACGCCTCTGCACTCCAGCCTGGGCAACAAAGCAAGACTCCATCTCAAAAAAAAAAAAAAAAAAAAAGGGGGGGTGCAAATCTAAATTTCCCTAGATTGGCAAGTAAAAGGTATCTCTAAATTAGAATGTAAGTAGGGCCTTCCTATTATAGAAGATTTAAAAGATTTTCCAGTGAGTTAATCATTTACATTCTTTATTTCCCAATTATTTTAGTAACACTGCACATCACTGTAAAGGCTAGAATATGCTGTTAGATTGACGGATTGTGTGTGTGTGTGTGTGTGTGTGTTGCCTCCCTTTTCTTCAAGAATCCCTAAAAGTGTGATCAGTGAAGAATGTAACCAAACTATAACTTTCCAAACTTATAACAAATCAAGTCAGCTATTCCCTGCCCAATCCACCCAACCAAAGAAAAAAGATTGACAGGTTCCCAGTCCTTCCCTACAGAGTTTGTCACCAATATCACCTCAGCAATCCAAGGACAAAAACTTCAGCAACACAGGCCCTCTCAAAAGCTTGTTCCATGTGAAAAGCCCTCATTAAACTCTGAGTTATATTTAGAAAAAAAAAAATGAAACAGAAGTTATATTTAGATGAAATGGCTCAAAAGAATTTTACCAAAAGCAGCATGTTTATACTGATCTTCCAAAAGAAAAGATTTCCTTAGCTTTTACATACAACTCCTAAAAACAGACAACCTCTTCATACGTATACACAGATTTCTGCTTGGGTTCCTCTGGGTCTGGAAGAACAGGAGCTCCCAGGATATAAGAAACACTGCCCAAGGGAAGCAGTGGGATATAAAGGACTTAAAAATGAGCACGCGTTTGAGGACCAGGATAATTTCATACAAAAACCTGACTTGAGATGGTCTGAGAAATAATGAAGCAAAGCCTTTTGTGGGCTTGTGCTGCACAAAAAGGTTCTGAAGCCGGGCGCGGTGGCTCAAGCCTGTAATCCCAGCACTTAGGGAGGCCGAGACGGGCGGATCACGAGGTCAGGAGATCGAGACCATCCTGGCTAACACGGTGAAACCCCGTCTCTACTAAAAAATACAAAAAAAAAAAAACCTAGCCGGGCAAGGTGGCGGGTGCCTGTAGTCCCAGCTACTTAGGAGGCTGTGGTAGGAGAATGGCATAAACCTGGGAGGCGGAGCTTGCAGTGAGCTGAGATCCAGCCACTGCACTCCAGCCTGGGTGACAGAGCGAGACACCGTCTCAAAAAAAAAAAAAAAAAAAAAAAAAGGAAAGGTTCTGAAATTTATAAGATGGACACAAAAACCACAGACTTCCTGAGCAATACTACTTAGAAGTGTTTCTTTCCAAAATGTCATCAGCACTCACTTCATGGTCACAGTCAAACTACTTTCTATCATGTTGTAGCTGGCTTGCTGAACCACATTCAACATTTTCTTTTTGGCTCTTTTTTGTCTTAAACTATTTTTGGCATTCACTTTCTAATGTGTTGACTTACATTTTCTTTCTTTCTTTCTTTTTTTTTTTTTTTTTGAGGCAGAGTCTCACTCTGTTGCCCAGGCTGGAGTGAAGTAGCATGATCTCAGTTCACTGCAACCTCTGCCTCCTGGGTTCAAGCGATTCTCATGCCTCAGTCTCTGATGTAGCTGGAATTACAGGCGCCCGCCACCAAGCTTGGCTAATTTTTGTATTTTTAGTACAGATGGGGTTTCACCATGTTGGCCAGGCTGGTCTCGAACTCCTGACCTCAGGTGATCTGCCCGCCTTGGCCTCCCAAAATGCTGGGATCACAGGTGTGAGCCACCGCACCTAGCCAACTTACATTTTCCTAACAAAGTTCTAAGCAACAGCCCCAAAGTGGTTTAGTAAACCGTGAAGCCTTTTCAGAAATGAATGTGTAATTTCAATGTGATTATTTGAAAAATGGTTTGTGGCAGTTATTCCTCTCTTCACAGGGTCCCTGGGCCTCCAGACAAGAAGCAATTGCAGCTCACAGAGACTTGGCCCACATCCCATGCTGAGGGGACCTCTTCTCTAAAGAGCCTCAGGAAAAGGCTACTTCCTAGCATCCCAGCCAAACCAGAGTGGAGGGCAAGGGTGATGGCTCATGGGGAGAGATGGCCAGACTGTAGGATGGGCCAGCCCCAGTGGTCTCAGCAGGATTATGCCAGTGAGTAAGGCTGTTGAAGCCTCCTGCCTGCTATTCCTAGGGTTCATTAACACCCTGAAAATACTCCAGCCAATTCCCACTTATGCATCTGGCTTGGTATTTCCAGAGGAAGTGTTAGAGCAGCAGATAACTGGGGTCACCTAATTTTATACTACCTCTTGGCCTTAGAGCAGCAAAGCCTAAAGTGGTACAATTTAGAGGCCAAACAATAAAAAAGACCTAAGATGTCAGAGAGATCGGATCATGTATCCTGGGCACTTTCCTCCCTTCTCACTCCCCACCCATATCTATCCACATTCATTTTACCAGGCTGGGAAACCAACAGAAGGCCACTTTGTCTGTACCTACCATTTGCCTACAGTGACAATTACCTTAATTATATTAATAGAATCATCCAGAGGAAAACCATTATCTCCACCCTATAGTCCAGAAAACCAAGTGCTTAAATATTTCCTCATTTGCTTTACTTATTGGCAGCAAAAGAACAGGGTCAAATTAGGTTTAACTGTGCTGACCTAATGGCAGGACACTTCCCCAGTTTATCAGTGAACTAACACAGCGAAAGGCACACAGAGACACAGAAACACTGGGAAATGAACTAACTTCTGTAAGGGCAAGTCACCAGGAAGACAAGACGTAGGTATGGGAGTGGGATGGGACATACTAAGTCCCCAAGAAAGTACAAGTCCTAGGAGGCTTGAAAGGAGGATGGTGTCTGGGCCAGGGCAGGGAACAGCTGCAGAGATGAACAAGGACAGTCAGAGAGGCACGCAGAGACGAAAGGTCGGCTGCCTCAGGAGGGCTCCAAAATCCCACACAGGCCTGGATTTAGTAATCAGAAATCTCCAGGATCAGCAAGAATCAGCCTTTGGAAGTTCTTAGGCATAAGAACACATAATATGATAGAAGGAAGGAAGGAGGGGACACTAACAAAAATCTGTTTCACTTGGGCTCTTAGGGAGAGGAGACAGAAGAGCCTGGATGAATCAAAATGCCCTAAAGAGAAATGGGTGCATGGAGAAATAGCCTTGAGGGAGCCATAGTCGTATTTGATGGTGAAATAGTCATTTCTGGTGACTTCAACTGCACCAGGACTTGGCTGAGGGCTGATGCACAGATGCTAGTGCCTCCCAGACCCCTTTCTCTAGATACCCTAATGGTAAATGGAAACATGGGACTTTAGAGGCATTAACTCTCCCCCATACGCAAAGTTACAGGAATCCCACCAAAACTTACAGAACTAAGCTACATGTGTGGGCACTGGTGGGAATCATTGAAAACCTAAAGAAGACTACAGTAGGTTGTGGATCCCCCGCCTTTGATTGGCACGCACCTCTTTTAACACTAATGAGAAAAAGCAACAGCCAGACTCACATTCAGTTTTCACTGCAAAAGTGACACTTACATTCAGGACTTCCTGGGGTGCTCCAGGCCAGCAGGGCCAAAGCAGCAAGGCCTCCCTACCTCTCGGGGCAAAACTGTGAGGTCTGTGTGGTCCCACTCCCCATTCCCCTCTCCCTCAGTCAGAGTCTCTCCCACCGCCCCCGTTAACCCCCCTCCAACCCATCTGGTAATGGTAGCGCCCCTGCTGAACCAAATGTGGAGGCCTTGGCTCTCCACCGACCGCTGTACAGTGACAGCAGGAATGGCCATTCGGCACTTAGCCTTTCTCCAGCACACTTTAATTATCATCGTTACCTCAGGGCAGCCTTAGCATAAAGTGGGTTGCTGGGACCCTGCTCCTAAGAGGCCAACACTGCCTGCCCCCTTACCCACCGTCGACAACGAAGTGGCGGGCACTGGGTAGCTAGGCGGGAAGCAAAGAACTACGATGCACATCGCGCCCAAGCAGCAGCACGAGGGGGCCTGGCACACAGTAGACAGGCGTTCACCCAAGATCTGTCATCAGACCCAGTACATGGGCAGGGAGCCTAGGGGTGGAGTGGCGGCTTGGGGGACACAAAGGCCTCGCCAGCCCCCAGCTGCGCCCCGCGCAACGCGGGGGGCGGGAGTTTAGAGCCAGAGAGAGGGGGCGAAGGAATCCGCCCTCATTTGCACGTCGTCTGGGGCCCGGTCAATTTGCTTAATCACCGCTCTAAATGCCAGCGCGCAGCACACAATACGCACCCATTAACAGGTTTAAAGTGTCGCAGCGCTCGCTTTAAATGAGAAAAGCAGGCGACAAAAGGGGGAAAAAGCCAAGTTCCTCAACTTGAAGAATGCCTCGGGTCGCCTCGAAATCATCTAAGCGAGTATAAAATTCAGAACTAGTTCCGCAGAAAAGCTGAGGCCCTGGTGCGAGGGTTGGGAGTGGGAACGGGGGCTGTGAATAACCCGCCACGAAAACTGGGTTTCTTAGGAACCAGCTTGCAGCAGCCCAGTGAACCCGCAGTCGGAGGACAACGTCGCCAACCCAGCTCCCCAGGCCCCTTGCCCCACTGCCAGAGAAAGTTGACCGATTTCCAAGAAGGAAAGCGAGACCCCCCCCAAAGCGGGCACAAATCCAAGTTTCCTTCGGTGCAGGCGAAGAATTCTGGAGACCGAGAAAGATCCCAGAGGTGGACTCCAAAACCTCAACCCGCAAGAGGGGAGAAGTTAAAGGAACTTTACTTTCATCCAGGCACTGGCCAGCGCAGCCTCGCGCCTCGCGCTGGGCCGCCAGAGAGTAGTTCAACTCCGCAAACAAGTTCTGCTTGGGATCGGCGCAGGAGGCCCCATCCCCCACTCCATGGCCCAGCCCGGGGGCGCATCCTGCGGGCCGCGGCCTCCCACCCTCCCGGGCGCGCTAGACGCGCACTCACGGTGCGCGCTCCTCCGGGAGACAGGGGTCCGTTGGAGAGGTACGGGCTGCTCAGGTCCGGGATCATCAGGAAGGGGTACCCAGGGTATGGGGGTCCTTTAAAGAACGCGCTGTCCTGGGGCCTTCTCACTGCGAACAAGACCAAGGTTGAGGTGAGGCCCGGGCCCCCGGGACAGCGCCGCAGCAGGGGGCTCGGGGCGGGAGCCGGGGACCCGAGCGCCCCCAACGCGCGCCCCACGGGGGCTGCCGAGGCGGAGGGCAAGAGTGCGTACACCCGAGCAAGGGGGACCGTGGGCCGCCTGGGCTGAGCAGCGGAGCGCAGCGGGGATCGAGAGTGGGGGGCTGTCCCGGCGGGCACGTACCTTCGGCGAAATAGTCCCGCGGCTTCTGGAAAGTGTCCCGGGCGGGCTGCGGGCGCCTCTCAGCCTGCGGAGGAGACACAAAGGCGAGAGCGGGTGAGCGGACGCAGGGCCGGGATCCCCCGGGGCCGGCCGCGGAGCCTCCTTACCTCCGAGTCCGAGCTGCTGCTCTGGTTCTCCGACTCGTTGACCAGGGACGACTTGACCTCGTCTAGGTCCCGCTGCGCCGAGGCGCTGTCGCTGCTCGGCTCCTGCTCCTCGCCCCCCTCGTCCTGGAAGGGGATCAGCTCGTCGTTCGCCCCGAGGTCGTCCCCTCCGCCTGCTGCCCCGGCGCTGGAGCCACTGCCTCCCCCGCTGCCGCCGCCGCCGCCCCCGCCGCCCCCGCCGCCGAGCTGGGGCATGGTGGGGCCGCGGGCCGGGGCCGCAGCTCTCGGAGCCCCTAGCCGCCCGCGCCCTGCCCGGCCCGGCCCGGCGCCCCTCCCGCCCGCTCGCCGGCCCGCTGCGCTCGCCGCCGCAACAAAGTTTGACAGGGCGTGGCCCCGCGGGAAGCGGGCCTGGCGCGGCCCGGCCGGGGCACAGGCGGCTCGGCTCGGGCCCCTCCAGCAGCGCCGAGCCTAGGGCTCCCCAACTCGCCGCCGCCGCCGCCGCCTGCTCCGCCGGGGCGTCCCAGCCCCTGGCCCGCCGGGGAGGGGCGAGCGGGGAGGGAGGGAGGGACCGCCGGGCTGGGCAGGGGGGCCGGAGGGAGGAGCCCCGGCTGCAAGCTGACACCCGCGCGCCTCGCGGAACCCGGAGAGCTGCGGCGCGCGCGCACACACACACACACGCACTCACACTCACGTTCACACTCGCACCTTCCGGGGGCTGCGTGTCCCTGCAGCGTGCACCGCCCCCAACCCCAAACTCGCCCGGACCTCCTTCCTGCGCCCCACCCTGCACCCTCGGCGGCCCTCCCCACGGCCTCCCTCGAGTCCTGGAAGTCTTGCCCCCACCCCTCCGCATCCCCTAACTTTCTCCCAAAGAACCCCCAGAACTCCGCGCAGGTTCACACCCCCTCCCACCGTATGGCGCTGGCGGACAGGCGGCACTGCCCCCTGCGGGAAAGCCTCAGACGCACAGACTGGCCGCAGGGCCCTCCCCCTGCCTGGAGTCCCTCCGAGCGCGCGCGAGCTCGATGCACAGACCAGGAGACTGGGGACATTTATGGGACCCCGCAAAATGCCCGGCGGCTTTCCGCGCCTCTTTACTGTGGAGTTCCAACGCGACCCCCAGCCCAGGTTTTCGACCTTGTCCAGGTATACAGATTCCCACGCTGAAATTTTGAAAATCACCTTTTCTTCATTGTTTTGGGGCTAGGTCCTAAATCGAAAAATCGCGATCTTGGGTTCGAAAAGAATTTGGATTTGTTTCATTACGAGAGAAAATTGCCTGTCCAGTGATCTCCGAAGCCATTCACAAAGCTGCGTGAGTAGCCAATGAACACGAGAAAAATGCTCAACCAGCCTCATGCCTAAGTAATGCCTGTGGTGCGAGTACCACGGCCAGTGCCTGTAGTTCCCTCTACTCACGAGGCCGAGGCAGGAGGATCTCTGGAGCCCGGGAGTTTGAGACCAGCCTGGGCAACATAGTGAGACATCGTCTCCAAAAAAAAAAATTTTTTTTCTTTTAGTAAAGAAATGCCTGTTTCAATGACATTAAGGTGTCATTTCTCTCCAACCTGTGCGGGAAAGTTTGAGGAAAATGAATAGTATCTTGTGTTATCCACCGTGGGGAACTATTAGAGCATAAACTTTGAAAACAGTTTGGAAGACAGTATGGAACTATGTAAAACTATTTTCAGCACAACTGGCAGAAGAGTTTCTACAGAGGTGCCCACCCATATGGACAAAGCCACATATGCTAGGTTCAAAGCATCAGAGAGCTTGGTGACATGCATTCTTCATCTTTCTTTACAGCCACAGTCCATGCAGCTGGCCAGTTCTATGCAGTGTCCCCACCCCCCCCCAACCCATACACACACACAGGCACATGGACCTGGATTGATTTTGGAGGAACATCTTTAAATGAAGCACTGTATATGACATTCACTATTTTATTTTTGTTTTTAAAAGAATTATACACATTTATTTCTGCGTAGAAAGAAATCTGAGAAGATGCAAATTATTATCAGTGACTATTTCTGGGAAAGGATAAGTGAAAAGAGATAGTTTTCTGCTTTCTATGAACTTTACAACAAGCAGATATGCCTTTTTGGATTTGGTTCATTGCGAGGGAAAATTGCCTGTCCAGTGATCTCCGAAGCCATTTACAAAGTCTCATAAAACGTTTTCAAATAACAGATGTATCTTGAGCAGTATGGAGTAACAAATAAAAGTTCCTCTTTCCCCCCAGGATAGAGTACCCTTCTGGTTAACCACTTTCAGTTAACTCCCTCTGGTTAACCACTGTTACTAGTTTGGTATATATCCTTCCAGACACTTTCCTAGGCAGTTATGAACATATGTAAACATTTTTACAGATACTCTGATTTACATAAATAGAATCACACGCTCTGTATTATTGCGTGTTATTTTATTTTTATAAGATTGAAAAGACGATTTTTCATGTCTGTGGTCCATAAATATATGAAAAGCCTATTGTATTAGTTTCCTGCTGCTACTGTCAGAAATCACGAAAAATTGGTGACTTAAAACAACAGAAATTTATCCTCTCACAGTTGTGGAAGACAGAAGTCCACTGTCAGTTTCACTGAGTAGAAATCGAGGTGTTGACAGGGCCATGCTCCCTCTGGAGGCTCTGAAGAGAATCTACCCTTGTCTCTTGCAGCTTCTGGGGGCTTGTGACCACATCATTCCCACCCTTGCTTCTGTAATCACATTGCCTTCTCCTTTTTTTGTCTGTGACAAATCTCCCTCTGTCCCCTTCTTATAAGAAACGATACTTGTGGCTGGTCACGGTGGCTCACGCCTGTAATCCCAGCACTTTGGGAGGCCGAGGCGGGTGGATTACGAGGTCAGGAGTTCAAGACCAGCCTGGCCAACATGGTGAAACCCCGTCTCTACTAAAAATAAAAATTGGCCAGGCACAGTGGCAGGCTCCTCTGATCCCAGCTACTCAGGAGGCTGAGGCAGGAGAATCGCTTGAATTCGGAGGGCAGGGCTTGTGGTGAGCCGAGATCGCGCCTCTGCACTCCAGTCTTGGCGACAGAGTGAGACTCCATCTCGAGAGAGAGAGAGAGAGAGAAAGAAAGAAAAAGGATACTTGTGATGGCATTTAAGGACCACCTGGATAACCTGCCCTTGTCAAAATCCTTAACTTCACATCTGCAAAGACCTCTTTTCCTTAAACATTCACAGTTTCCAGGGATTAGGTTATAGATGTAGCTTTGGGAGTGAGCCATTATCAGCCTACCACACCTATAAACCAGAAATGCAAATGGAAACAGCATTGAGATAACCACCAGTTTTCATCTGTCAGATTGGCAAAGGAAGAAAAGAATGGTAACGCCCAGCATTGGCCACTGTGCTAAGAAGCACATAGATGCTGGACCATTGTGTAACAGTTCTAAAGAGGAGTTTAGCAATACCTGTGAAATACCTTTAAAAATGTGAACCTTTGACTTACCCACGTACTTCTAGGATTTTATCTGAAGGAAACAACCAGATACACAAATAAACCTGTAGACGTGTGTTCATCACAGTAAAAAAAATCTAGAAACAATCTCAATGTCTCCTATAGGGAATTATGAAGTTATGTGCATTTATCTAATGGAATGTTATGACATTGTGGAAATATGTTTGTCAATGTAGAAGGAAGCTCATAATGGTAAGCAAAAGTAGCAAATTAAAATTAACATGTAGACTTCCACTTCCCATTCTAATGGGGTATTGATGTCAGATTGACTTTCTTCAAGAACAACTATAAACTCTGGATAAAATACCAAAATAAAACAAAACCCAGGTGAGTTGAAGGCATCACTGTCAACCAAGTCAGCCAGGACGTGAGGAGTCAAAACACCAGAAGGGAAATTCATTCAAGTGAGTTTATATTTACTGCTGTTTCATCCCCTCAGAAAATGTGGTGATTTGCAGCAGCAGGCATAGAGACCAAACCAAAAACAACCATCTAGAGCATGCACACTACAGCTTGCTGCCTGTTTTTGTATGGTCTCAGCTAAGACTTTTTTTTTTTTTTTTTTTTTTTTTTGAGATAGAGTTTCACTCTTGTTGTGGGTTCAAGCAATTCTCCTACCTCAGCCTCCTGAGTAGCTGGGATTACAGACAAGCACCACCACGCCCGGCTAATTTGTATTTTTAGTAGAGATGGGGTTTCTCCGTGTTAGCCAGGCTGGTCTCTAATTCCCGACCTCAGGTGATCTGCCCGCCTCGGCCTCCCAAAGTGCTGGTTTTTCAGGTGTGAGCCATGTTGCCTGGCCACTTTTTTTACGTTTTTAACTGGTTGGAAAAGATTATAAGGGCCAGGCACGGTGGCTCACGCCTGTAATCCCAGCACTTGGGGAGGCCGAGGAGGGTGGATCGCCTGAGGTCAGAAATTCAAGACCAGCCTGGTCAACAAGGCGAAACCCCGTCTCTACTAAATATACAAAAATTAGCCGGCGTGGTAGTGGATGCCTGTAACCTGGGAGGCGGAGGTTGCAGTGAGCCGAGATCGCACCATTGCACTCCATCCTAGGCAACAAGAGCGAAACAACATCTCAAAAAAAAATTGAAATCAGAATATCTCATCACAGCAAAATTTCTTCACAAAGTAAGTGTCCTAGAGGCTTATTTGTTAGTAAAGCAAGGAGAGCCGTTTACTGATGGTGAGTTAAATTGTACTCAAGAGCGGTTGCCACAGAAATATGTCCAGAGAAGGCCGGTCGCGGCGGCTCAAGCCTGTAATCCCGGCACTTTGGGAGGCCGAGACGGGCGGATCACGAGGTCAAGAGATCGAGACCATCCTGGCTAACATGGTGAAACCCCGTCTCTACTAAAAAATACAAAAAACTAGCCGGGCGCAGTGGCGGGCGCCTGTAGTCCCAGCTACTCGGGAGACTGAGGCAGGAGAATGGCGTAAACCCGGGAGGCGGAGCTTGCAGTGAGCTGAGATCCGGCCACTGCACTCCAGCCTGGGCGACAGAGCAAGACTCCATCTCAAAAAGAAAAAAAAAAGAAGAAGAATTATGTCCAGAGAAAATAAACTTGCCTTTCACCATTGCCAAAAGAGTTTAGGACATTGAAAATAACATCAGTAGTCAATGGGGACTGGGAGCAGTGGCTTACCTGTAATCCCAGCACTTTGGGAGGCTGAGGCAGGCAGATCACCTGAGGTCAGGAGTTTGAGACCAGCCTGGCCAACATGGCAAAACTTTGTCTCTACTAAAAATACAAAAATTAGCTGGATGTGGTGGCGCACCCTTGCAATCCCAGCTACTCAGGAGGCTGAGGCAGGATAATTGCTTGAACCCGGGAGGTGGAGGTTGCAGTGAGCTGAGATTGTGACACTGCACTGCAGCCTGGGTGACAGAGTGAGACTCCATCTCAAATAAAATAAAATAAAATAAAATAAAATAAAATAAAACACATGACAACAATAGCACAAAAGGCAGAGGGGGGATATGGCATTGAACCAAACTAGGGTTGTCTGAGAAGTGGTGAAAGTAGGAATTTAAAGTACGCTCTAGCAGGCCAGGCCTGGTGGCCCATACCTGTAATCCCAGCGCTTTGGAAGGCTGAGGGGAGGTGGGTCACTTGAGGTCAGGAGTTCGAGACCAGCCTGGCCAACATGTCGAAACCCTGTATCTACTAAAAATACAAAAATTAACTGGGCATGGTAGTGCACACCTGTAATCTCAGCTACTAGGAAGGCTGGGGCAGGATAATTGCTTGAACCCGGAAGGCAGAGGTTGCAGTGAGCTGAGATTGCATCACTGTACCCCAGCCTGGGAGAGACAGCAAGACTCTGTCTGGAAAAATAAATAAATAAATAAGGTACACTCTAGTAAGTCAAGAATGCATGTGGTCATCCCTAGAATAACACTCACTGAATCATTAAAGAATGTATTACTGGGCCGGGCGCGGTGGCTCAAGCCTGTAATCCCAGCACTTTGGGAGGCCGAGACGGGCGGATCACGAGGTCAGGAGATCGAGACCATCCTGGCTAACACAGTGAAACCCCATCTCTACTAAAAATACAAAAAATTAGCCGGGCGTGGTGGCGGTGCCTGTAGTCCCAGCTACGCGGGAGGCTGAGGCAGGAGAATGGCCGGAACCTGGGAGGCGGAGCTTGCAGTGAACTGAGATCCGGCCACTGCACTCCAGCCTGGGCAACAGAGCGAGACTCCGCCTCAAAAAAAAAAAAAAAAAAAAAAAAAAAAGAATGTATTACTGGCTGGGTGTGATGGCTCACACGTGTAATCCCAGCACTTTGGATGCCCTAGGCAGGTGGATCACCTGAGGTCAGGAGTTCGAGACCAGCTTGATCAACACGGTGAAACCCCTTCTCTATTAAAAATACAAAAATTAGCCGAGCATGGCGGCACATGCCCATAGTCCCAGCTATTCGGGAGGCTGAGGTAGGAGAATCACTCGAACCCAGGAGGCAGAGGTTGCAGTGAGCCGAGATTGTGCCACTGCACTCCAGCCTGGGTGACAGAGGGAGGCTTCATCTCAAAAAAAAAAAAAAGAATATTACTAACTAATGAGCAAGAAAGGAGAAAGGAGACAAAAATTAACAAATGGGACAAATAAAAATATATTAAAATAATAAAGTCAAAATTTCAGAAATTATTTTAAATGTATATGATCTAAACACTCCAAACTTAAAGACAAGATTTTTAGAGTATATTTTTAAAAAGCAACTATCTGCTGCTTACAAAAGCTACACCCTTGGGGTGATGACAAAGTAGGTTGAAAGTAAAAAGAGGGAGAAGGATAAACATAAAAATGCTAACCTAAAGAAAGCTGATTAGCCGGGCGGGGTGGCTCATGCCTGTAATCCCAGCACTTTGGGAGGCTGAGGCGGGTGGATCACGAGGTGAAGAGATTGAGACCATCCTGGCCAACATGGTGAAACCCCGTCTCTACTAAAAATACAAAAATTAGCTGGATGTGTTAGCATGCGCCTGTAGTCCCAGCTACTTGGGAGGCTCAGGCAGGAGAATCACTTGAACTCAGGAGGCAGAGGTTGCAGTGAGCCAAGATTGTGCCACTGCGCTCCAGCCTGGCGACAGAGTGAGACATCATCTCAAAAAAAATAAATAATAATAAAACGCTGATTAGGCCAAGTGCATTGGCTCATGCCTGTAATCCCAGCATTTTAGGAGGCTGAGGCAGGCAGATCACTTGATCCCAGGAGTTCAAGACCAGCCTAGCCAAGATGAGGTGAAACCTCATCTCAACTTAAAAAATTAAAATTAGATGGGCATGGTGGTACATGCCTGCAATCCCAGCTACTTGGGAGGCTGAGGCAGGAGACTTGCTTGAAACCAGGAGGCAGCAAGATTCTGCCATTAAATTCCAGATTTCAGCCTGGGCCACAGAGCAAGACTCTTGTCTCCAGTGGCTGGGGGGTGGGGGGGAGGTGCGGGGAAGAAAGCTGATTTATCTATACTAATATTAGATGAAGTAGGCTTTAAAACAAAAATATTAGTAGAGATAAATGGGACGTTTTGTAATGATAAAAGGGGAAGATAAAATAACTCAAAATTTGCATTTACCTAATAACATAGTTTCGAAAATATGCGTAAAAGCAGAATGGAAAGGAGAAATAGACAAAACTACAATCATAGCTGGCAATTTTAATATACCTCTTTCTGTAACTGACTGAACAAACCACAGAAAATCAACAAAAATATAGAAAACTTGAACAATGCAATTAATAAACTTGACATATATGGAAAACATTGCAACAACAACTGCAGAATCTATATGGGGGTTTTTTTTGTTTGTTTGTTTTGGTTTTTTAATTGAGATGGGGTCTCACTCTGTCACCCAGGCTGGAGTGCAGTGGTATGATCTCAGCTCACTGCAACCTCCGCTGCCCTGGTTCAAGCAATTCCTTAGCCTCCTGAGTAGCTGGGATTACAGGTGTGTGCCACCACGCCCAGCTAATTTTTGTATTTTTAGTAGAGACAAGGTTTCACCATGTTTGCCAGGCTGGTCTCGAACTCCTGCCCTCAAGTGATCTGCTCGCCTAGGCCTCCCAAAGTGCTGGGATTACAGGTGTGAGCCACTGCGCCCAACCTCTATATGCTTTTTAAGTGCACGTGCACATTTCAAAGAATGGCCATGCAGAGTATGTTTTTTGACCACAGTGGAGATAAGCTAAAAAGCAATTTTAAGGCCAGGCACTGTGGCTCACGCCTGTAATCCCCGTGCTTTGGGAGGCTGCTGGTGGGCAGATCAGGAGGTCAGGAGATCAAGACCATCCTGGCCTAACATGGTGAAACCCTGTCTCTTCTGAAAAATACAAAAAACTAGCCAGGCGTGGTGGCAGACGCCTGTAGTCCCAGCTACTCAGGAGGCTGAGGCAGGAGAATGGTGTGAACCCGGGAGGCGGAGCGTGCAGTGAGCTGAGATCGTGCCACTGCACTCCAGCCTGGGTGACGAAGAAAAGACTCCGTCTCAAAAAAAAAAAAAAGCAATTTTAAAAGAAAATAGGAAATTTGAATATCCGAAAATTTTGGAAATTATGCAAATATATTCCATTTTATTTATTTAAAAATTAAAAATATATATTTTTTTTATTTTTTGAGACAGAATCTCGCTCTGTCGCCAGGCTGGAGTGCAGTGGCACAATCTTGGCACATTGCAACCTCCACCTCCTGGGTTCAAGCAATTCTCCTGTCTCAGCCTCCCAAGTAGCTAGGACTACAGGCGTGTGCCACCACGCCCGGCTAATTTTTGTATTTTTAGTAGAGACGGGTTTCACCGTGTTGGCCAGGATGGTCTCAGTCTCCTGACCTCATGATCCACCAGACTCGGCCTCCCAAAGTGCTGGGATTACAGGCATGAGCGACCGCACCCGGCCCTATTTTTTAATTTAATTTAATTTAATTTTTTGAGACAGACTGTCTATTGCCCAGGCAGGAGTGCAGTGGCACGATCTCGGCTCACTACAACCTCCACTTCCCGGGTTAAAGCGATTCTCCTGCCTCAGCCTCCAGAGTAGCTGGGATTACAGGCACGTGCCACCACACCTGGCTAATTTTTGTATATATATTTTTTTAGTAGAGATGGGGTTTGGCCATGTTGGTCGGGCTGGTCTGGAACTCCTGGCCTCAAGTGATCCGCCCACTTCAGCCTCCCAAAGTGTTGGGATTACAGGTGTGAGCCACCACCTGTGACCTCTATATGCTTATTAAGTGCACATGCAAATTTCAAAGAATTGCCATACAGAGTATGTTTTTTGACCACAATGGAGATAAGCTAAAAAGCAATTTTAAAAGAAAACAAGAAATTTGAATATCCCTACAATTTTGGAAATTATGCAAATATATTCCATTTTATTTATTTAAAAATAAAATATATTTTTAAAGAGAAAAAGTATAGTACAGTAATGAAAGGGAACCATAAAACGCAAAACGTATCAATACTTAAGTAGTAAAAGGATATTATGAACAACTGTGCTAATAAATTTGAAAATTTATATGAATGAACAAATTCCTTAAAAAACTTGACCTCGCCGGGCGCGGTGGCTCAAGCCTGTAATCCCAGCACTTTGGGAGGCCGAGACGGGCGGATCACGAGGTCAGGAGATCGAGACCATCCTGGCTAACACGGTGAAACCCCGTCTCTACTAAAAAATACAAAAAACTAGCCGGGCGAGGTGGCGGGCGCCTGTAGTCCCAGCTACTCGGGAGGCTGAGGCAGGAGAATGGCGTGAACCCAGGAGGCTGAGGCAGGAGAATGGCGTGAACCCAGGAGGCGGAGCTTGCAGTGAGCTGAGCTCCGGCCACTGCACTCCAGCCTGGGCGGCACAGCGAGACTCCGTCTCAAAAAAAAAAAAAAAAAAAAACTTGACCTCAACTCACATAAGAAGAATTGAAAAATCTGAATAGGTCTATTACTGTTAAATAAGTGGAATCTGGCCAGGTGCCGTGGCTTGCACCTGTAATCCTAAAAGATTCAGAGGCTGAGGTGGGAAGATTGCTTGAGGTCAGAAGTTTGAAAGCAGCCTGTGCAGATTGGGAGACCCCATCTCTACAGAAAATTTAAAAATTAGCCAGATGCGTTGGTGAGCACCTGTAACTCCCAGCTACTTGTTGGGGGCTGAGGGGGAGCATCACTTGAGCCTAGGCGATTGAGGCTTCAGTGAGCTGTGATTGTGCCACCGTACTCCAGCCTAGGCAACAGAGAGACCCTGTATGGGAAAAAAAAAAAAGAAATCCATAATTTAAAATGTTCCTACGATATAATTGTACACCCAGATGGCTTTCATTGATTAATTATTCTAAACTTTCAAAGAAACAAATAACACAATCTGCTATGGGTTGAATTGTGTCCCTTCCAAAAATGGATATGTTGAAGTCTTAACCCCCAGTATCTCGGAATTCCAAATGTGAGTATATTTGGAAATAAGGCATTGCAGATGCTGTTCATTAAAATGAGGTCATGCTGGAGCCCCTAAACCAATATGACTTGAGTCCTTATAAGAAGGCAGAGAGAATGCCAGGTGAAGATGGAGGCCATGTATCTGTGAGCCAAGAAACACTGAGGTTCGGCTTCACTGGAAGCCACAAGAGAGGCATGGAGCAGATTCTCCCTCAGAGCCTACTCAGAAGGAACCAACAACGCTGCTGCTCCTTGATTTTGGACTTCTAACCTCCACAGCTATGAGGGAATATATTTCTGTTGTTTTAAGCAGTCCAATTTGAGGTACTTTGTTACAACAGCCTAGGGATACTAATACACAATTTTATATAAACTCTTCCAGAGAACAGAAAAAGCAGAAATACTCATTTTATAAGTTCAGCATAATCTTGATACTACAACTAACAAAGATATTATAAGAAAAGAAAATTACAACCAATCTTTCTCATTACCATATATGCAAATATCCAAAATAAAAAACAAATTTTTTTGCGAGACAGAGACTCGCCACCACACTCAGCTAATTTTTTTGTATTTTTAGTAGAGATGGATTTTCACCATGTTGGCCAGGTTGTGATCTGATTGCCTCGGCCCCTCAAAGTGCTAAGATCATAGATATGAGGCACTGTGCCTGGCCAAAATAATATATTATTATACTGGATTCAGCTATATATAAAAAACGAATAGAGCTGAGTGCAGTGTCTCAGGCCTATCATCCCAGTTACTCAGAAGGTCAAGACTTGAGGCCAGGTGTTCAAGACCAGCTTGGGTGACATAGGGAGATCCCAGCTCTAAATAAACTAATTAAATAAAAATTTTAAATATAAATTAAAAGAATAGTAAGTCATGATAAATTGGATTTATTCCAAGACTGACAATTGATTTATCATTCAAAAATTTAATCAATGTAATTTACCACAATTACAGAATAAAGGAGAAAAACCATATGATCACTTCAATAGATACTATTATTTTATATAATTCAGTGTCTATGTATAGTTTTTTTAAAAATAAAAGCTCTTGGCAAACTAGAAATATCAGGAACTTCTGTAATATGGTAAAGGTTGTCAATCAAAAAATACAGTAAATATCATGCTTGATGAAATATCTAAAACTTTTCCTTTCAGATTGGGAATAAGGAAAGGATGCTTGCTAACATCACTTCTATTCAGATTTACAATAGGAAATTTTAGACAATATAATAAGGCAAGCGAAATAATGAAAAAGGGCCGAGCACGGTGGCTTATGCCTGTGATCCTAGCACTTTGGGAGGGTGAGATGGGCTGATAACTTGAAGTCAGGAGTCTGAGACCAGCCTGACCAACATGGTGAAACTCCATTTCTACTAAAAATACTAAAATTAGCTGGGTGTGGTGGTGCACACCTGTAATCCCAGCAACTCGGAAGGCTGAGGCAGGAGTATTGCTTGAACCTGGGAGCTGGAGGTTGTAATTAACTAAGATTGTGCCACTGCATTCCAGCCTGGGCAACAGAGTGACTCAATCTCAAAAAAAAAAAAAAAAAAAAAGGCTGGGTGTGGTGCCTCACGCTTGTAATCCCAGCACTTTGGGAGGCCGAGGGGGACAGAATACCTGAGGTCAGGAGTTCGAGACCAGCCTGGCTAACATGATGAAACTCCATCTCTACTAAAAATACAAAAATTAGCTGGGCATGGTGACATGTGCCTGTAATCCCAGCTACTCAGGAGGCTGAGGTGAGAGAATAGCTCGAACCTGGGAGGATGAGGTTGCAGGGAGTGGAGATTTCACCATTCCACTCCAGCCTGGGTGACAAGAGTGAAAGAAATTCTGTCTCAAAAGAATGAAAAGGTATATTATATTAGTTGGAAGGGAAGAAATAAAACTCATTATTTTCAGACAACGTGATTTGTATGTAAGAAAATGTAAAAGAATTCATCAACTATTAGAATTAAGTGAATTTAGCAAAATCTCTCTATAGATCAATATAACAAATGTCAATTCCATTTCTACATACTAGCAATCAACAATGAGAAAATCAAATAAATGATATCATTTAGATAGCATCAAAATTCACCAAATCCCAGAAATAAGTTCAACAAAAGATATGCAAATCATCTACATAGAAAACTAAAAATATTACTCATGGGAATTAAAGAAGACTTCAACAGAAAGAAAAGGTAGGAATATTCTGTTTTCATCAACTGGAATATTTAATATTATAAAAATGTTAATTCTACTCAAATTGATGAATATATTCAATATAAACCCAATAACAAAACCGTGTGTGTGTGTGTGTGTGTGTGTGTGTATAAATTGACAAGCTGATTCTACAATAGATATGTGTATTAGTCATGTTTTTTATTTTCTGTATTTTATTAATCTTTTAGATCCTGGAGGCCTTGCTGACCTGGGAAAGACTGCCCCTCTCAGAGCTAGCTAATTCCTAGAAATAGCAAATGGCTCTCCTGTGAGGGAGCCTTTCAGATGCAAAACAACCAATCCAGAGCCCATACCCTCCAACCTCCTCCTTTGTTGCACTCTCACAGGGCTCTTACTCCTCAATATTCCCCTTCCCTAATCACCCCAGGGCCAGGTACCAGACAGCTCAGGACCGCCCCTGCTCCCTGGAGCCTACTGAATTTATTCAAACTAGCCAATGCCAGTCCTTCTTAGCCTGTAACCGCTTCTCCCATAGTACCTGTGAAAACCACAAAAAAAGGCTCTTACCCATGCTTTCTCCTCACTTCTGCCTCCTAACTGGCCATGGTACTTCCCCACGTGGCCCTGTGTGGTGCTGCATGCCCTGTCTTCTTGGGTACTATGAATAACAAATTATCTTTTCAATGGCAGTTGTGACCTAATCTGTCAGTCTCACCAAACCTGAATACTAATAAAACCTACATTTTAAAACAATATGGCATGTAGAAGGCTAAAAATAGCATAGATGACCTTGAAGAACAAAACCCAAACACTTACACTAACAGATTTATTTATTTATTTATTTATTTATTTATTTATTTATTTCTTCTCTTTTTTTTTTTCTTTTCTTTTCTTTTTTTTTTTTTTTTTTGAGACATCTTAATCCATCACCCAGGCTGGAGTGCAGTGATGCCATCTCAGCTCACCACAACCTCCTCCTGGGTTCAACTGATTCTCCTGCCTCAACCTCCCAAGTAGCTGGGACTACAGGTGTCTGCCACCATACCTGGCTAATTTTTGTAGTTTTAGTAGAGACAGGGTTTCACCATATTGGCCAGGCTGGTCTCAAACTCCTGACCTTGAGTGATCCACCCACCTCAGTCTCCCAAAGTGCTAGCATTATAAGCATGAGCCACCACACCCAGCCTGCACTAAAAGATTTTAAGACTTGTTAGAAATGTGCAATGCCCTGGCTGGGCACAGAGGCCAAAGTGGGTGGATCGTCTGAGGTTGGGAGTTTGAGACAATCCTGACCAACATGGAGAAACCCCGTCTCTACTGAAAATACAAAATTACAAAGTGGCTGGGTAGCTCGAACTGGGTGGAGCCCACCACAGCTCAAGAGGCCTACCTGCCTCTGTAGACTCCACCTCTGGGGGCAGGGCATAACTGAACAAAAGGCAGCAGAAACTTCTGCAGACTTAAACGTCCCTGTCTGACAGCTTTGAAGAGAGTAGTGGTTCTGCCAGCACCGAGTTTGAGATCTGAGAACGGACAGACTGCCTACTCAAGTGAGTCCCTGACCCCCGAGTAGCCTAACCGGGAGACACCTCCCAGTAGGGGCTGACCGACACCTCATACAGCTGGGTGCCCCTCTGAGACGAAGCTTCCAGAGGAAGGATCAGGCAGCAACATTTGCCGTTCTGCAATATTTGCTGTTCTACAGCCTCTGCTGGTGATACCCAGGCAAACAGGGTCTGGAGTGGACCTCCAGCAAACTCCAACAGAACTGCAGCTGAGGGTCCTGATTGTTAGAAGGAAAGCTAATAAACAAAGGACATCCACACCAAAACCCCATCTGTACCTTAACATCATTGAAGACCAAAGATAGATAAAACCATAAAGATGGGGAGAAGCCAGAGCAGAAAAGCGGAAAATTCTAAAAATCAGAGCACCTCTTCTCCTCCAAAGGAATGCAGCTCCTCACCAGCAATGGAACAAAGCTGGATGGAGAATGACTTTGATGAGTTGAGAGAAGGCTTCAGATGATCGATAATAACAAACGTCTCCAATGTTCAAACCCATTGCAAAGAAGCTAAAAACCTTGAAAAAGGATTAGATGAGTGGCTAACTAGAATAAGCAGCATAGAGAAACCTTAAATGACCTGATGGCGCTGAAAACCATGGCACGAGAACTACGTGATGCATGCACAAGCTTCAGCAGCTGATTCGATCAAGTGGAAGAAAGGGTATCAGTGATTGAAGATCAAATGAATGAACTGAAGCAAGAAGAGAAGTTTAGAGAAAAAAGAGTAAAAAGAAATGAACAAGCCCTCCAAAAATGTGGGACTATGTGAAGAGACCAAATCTGTGTCTGATTGGTGTATCTGAAAGTGATGAGGAGAATGGAACCAAGTTGGAAAACACTCTTCAGGTATTATCCAGCAGAACTTCCCCAACCTAGCAAGGCAGGCCAACATTCAAATTCAGGAAATACAGAGAATGCCATAAAGATACTCCTTGAGAAGAGCAACTCCAAGACACATAATTGTCACTCCAAGTCACATAATTGTCAGATTCACCAAAGTTGAAATGAAGGAAAAAGTATTAAGGGCAGCCAGAGAGAAAGGTTGGGTTACCCACAAAGGGAAGCCCATCAGACTAACAGCGGATCTCTCAGCAGAAACTCTACAAGCCAGAAGAGAGTGGGGGCCAATATTCAACATTCTTAAAGAAAATAATTTTCAACTCCGAATTTTATATCCAGCCAAACTAAGCTTCATAAGTGAAGGAGAAATAAAATCCTTTACAGACAAACAAATGCTGAGAGAGTTTGTCACCTCCAGGCCTGCCTTACAAGAGCTCCTGAAGGAAGCATTAAACATGGAAAGGAAAAACTGGTACCAGCCACTGCAATAACATGCCAAATTTTAAAGACCATCTATGATAGGAAGAAACTGCATGAACTAACAAGCAAAATAACCAGCTAACATCATAATGACAGGATCAAATTCACACATAACAATATTAACCTTAAATGTAAATGGGCTAAATACTCCAATTAAAAGACACAGACTGGCAAATTGGATAGAGTCAAGACCCATCAGTGTGCTGTATTCAGGAGACCCATCTCACATGCAGAGACACACATAGGCTCAAAATAAAGGGATGGAGGAAGATCTACCAAGCAAATGGAAAACAAAAAAAAGCAGGGGTTGCCATCCTAGTCTCTGATAAAACAGACTTTCAACCAACAAAGATCAAAAGAGACAAGGCCATTACATAATGGTAAAGGGATCAATTCAACAAGAAGAGCTAACTATCCTAAATATATATGCACCCAATACAGGAGCACCCAGATTCATAAAACAAGTCCTTAGAGACCTACAAAGAGACTTAGACTCCCACACAATAATGGGAGACTTTAACACCCCCACTGTCAACATTAGACAGATCAACGAGACAGAAAGTTAACAAGGATATCCAGGAATTGAACTCAGCTCTGTACCAAGCGGACCTAATAGACATCTACAGAACTCTCCACCCCAAATCAACAGAATATACATTCTTCTCAGCACCACATTGCACTTATTTCAAAATTGACCACATAGTTGGAAGTAAAGCTCTCCTCAGCAAATGTAAAAGAAGAGAAATGCTAACAAACTGTCTCTCAGACCACAGTGCAATCAAACTAGAACTCAAGTTTAAGAAACTCACTCAAAACTGCTCAACTACATGGAAACTGAACAACCTGTTCCTGGATGACTACTGGGTACATAACAAAATGAAGGCAGAAATAAAGATGTTCTTTGAAACCAATGAGAACAAAGACACAACATACCAGAATCTCTGGGACACATTTAAAGCAGTGTGTAGAGGGAAATTTATAGCACTAAATGCCCACAAGAGAAAGCAGGAAAGATCTAAAATTGACACCCTGACATCACAATTAAAAGAACCTGAGAAGCAAGAGCAAACACATTCAAAAGCTAGCAGAAGGTAAGAAATAACAAAGATCAGAGCAGAACTGAAGGAGATCGAGACACAAAAAAACCTTCAAAAAATCAATGAATCCAGGAGTTGGTTTTTTGAAAAGATCAACAAAATTGATAGACCACTAGCAAGACTAATAAAGAAGAAAGGAGAGAAGAATAAAATAGATGCAATAAAAAATGATAAAGGGGGTATCACCACCAATCCCACCGAAATACAAACTACTGTCAAAGAATATTGTAAACACCTCTACACAAATAAATCAGAAAATCTAGAAGAAATGGATAAATTCCTGGACATATACTCCCTCCCAAGACTAAACCAGGAAGAAGTTGAATCCCTGAATAGACCAATAACGGGCTCTGAAATTGAGGCAATAATTAATAGCCTACCAAACAAAAGTCCAGGACCAGACAGATTCGCAGCCATTGTGGAAGACAGTGTGGTGATTCCTCAAGGATCTAGAACTAGAAATACCATTTGACCCAGCCATCCCATTACTGGGTATATACCCAAAGGATTATAAATCATGCTGCTATAAAGACACATGCACACATATGTTTATTGTGGCACTATTCACAATAGCAAAGACTTGGAACCAACCCAAATGTCCATCAATGATAGACTGGATTAAGAAAATGTGGCACATATACACCATGGCATACTATGCAGCCATAAAAAAGGATAGTTCATGTCCTTTGTAGGGACATAGATGAAGCTGGAAACCATCATTTTGAGCAAACTATCGCAAGAACAGAAAACCAAACACCACATGTTCTCAATCATAGGTGAGAATTGAACAATGAGAACACTTGGACACAGGGTGGGGAACATTACACACCGGGGCCTGTCATGGAATGGGGGGAGGGGAGAGGGATAGCATTAGGAGATATACCTAACGTAAATGATGAGTTGATGGGTGCAGCACACCAATATGGCACATGTATACATATGTAACAAACCTGCACATTGTGCACATGTACCCTAGAACTCAAAGTATAATTAAAAATAAATAAATAAAAATAAAAGAATAAAAAAGAAAGAAAGAAAGAAACAAACAAACAAAAAACAAAATTAGCCAGGCATGGTGGTGCATGCCTGTAATCCCAGCTACTCAGGAAGGCTGAGGCAGAATTGCTTGAACCTAGGAGGCGGAGGTTTCGGTGAGTTGAGATTGCACTACCGTACTCCAGACTGGGCAACAAGAGCGAAACTTGTTCTCAAAAAAAAAAAAAAGAAAAAGAAAAAAGAAAAAAAAGAAATGTGCAATACCCCTTCTTGGTGCTAGTCTAGACAATTAGACTAAGGGAAGAATCTAGACACAGATGCACACTTATATGGTACTTGATTTATGATAAAGTTGTCATGTCAGTGAAAGAGAGAAAGGGTGGCATTAGCAACCATCCATATGGAGGGAAGAACCTTGATCTCTAATTCAAGGCATACCCAAAAATACATTTCAGATGGATTGTAGATCTACACTTAAAGTAAAACAACAAAGCTCCTAGGACACAATATGGATAATATCTTCATAACCTTGATGTCAGCGAAGATTTCTTCAATAGGACCCACAAGTACTAACTATAAATGTAAAGTGAAAACTGGTCTATATTAAACTTAAGACTTTTGAGCCAGGCGTGGTTGCACACACCTGCCTGTAATCCCAGCACTCTGGAAGGCTGAAGCAGTCAGATCACTTGAGCCCAGGAATTCAAGACGGGCCTGGCCAATATGGCAAGACCCCATTTCTACTAAAGATACAAAATTAGCTGGGTGTGGTGGCACTTGCCTGTAGTCCCAGCTGCTTAGCAGGCTGAAGTGAGAGGATCGCTTGAGCCCAGGAGGTTGAGGGTGCAGTGAGCTGCGATTGAGACCCTGCCTCAAAAAGAAAAGTTAAGAATTTTGATTTTTTTTTTTTTTGAGATGGAATCTTGCTCTATCACCAAGGCTGGAGTGCAGTGGTGCGATGTCAGCTCACTGCAACTTCTGCCTCCTGGGTTCAAGCAATTCTCCTGCCTCGGCCTCCCGAGTAGCTGGGATTACAGGCGTGTGCCACCACGTCCTGCTAAATTTTTTTTTTTTTTTTTAGTAGAGATGGGGTTTCACAGTGTTAGCCAGGAAGGTCTTGATCTACTGACCTTGCGATCTGCCCGCCTCAGCCTCCCAAAGTAAAAAATTTTGATTTCTTAAATAACATCATTATTAAAGTAAAATGGCAAGCCACAGACAAGATGATAATATTTGCTTTACGCATATCTGACCAGAGACTCATTTGGAATGTATGAAGAACTTACATAAACCCATAAGGAAAAATCCAGACAACCCAAGAAGAAAATAGACAAGATACTTGACTGGATACTTCATCAAAAAGTATATCCAAATAAACAAGAAGCATATGAAAACGTAGTCAACATAATTAATGCCTGACAAATAGTATATGCACAATAAATACTTGTTGCATAAGTAAACTAACAACTTTGTGGCCATTAGTATTATTTCCCCTCTTCTTTTTTTTTTTTTCTTTGAGATGGAGTCTTGCTTTGTCACCTGGGCTGGAGTACAGTGGTGTGATCTCGGCTCACTGTAACCTTCACCTTCTGGGTTCAAGTGATTCTCCTGCCTCAGCCTCCTGAGGAGCTGGGATTACAGGCACATGCCACCACACCCGGCTAATTCTTGTATTTTTAGTAGAGAAGGGTTTTACCATGTTGGTCAGGCTGGTCTCGAACTCTTGACCTTGTGGTCTGCCCGCCTTGGCCTCCGAAAGTGCTGGGATTATAGGCGTGTACCATAGCGCCCGGCCGATTTCCACTCTTCTATAATGCCTCAAAACTTTCTCCAAGATGTAAGTTCATTAACCCATCTGTTCATGAATTCAGCAGCTACTGACCTAGTGGTAAGTTTGCCCAGGATATGGTTTGTGCCCTGGGGAATTTGCAGTCTCTCAGGGAGGTAAAACAGAGAGAGCCATGCAATGCCCTGGGACAGCACCAGCTGCCCCTCATTCTTACCTTCCTCTGCTCCCATCTGTGCAACTGCAGACCTAGGAAGATCTCACTGTCTCCACCCCTGCTGGCCCAGCTACCCTTTACACCTGACCTCTTGGGCCCATGGATCTCACTGACTTTCATGGCCTGGAAGAGGGCAACTTCCTGTACTTCTTTCTTCAGTTGAGACCAGATGGGAATTTCCTTAAAATATCTTTTGTTAGGAAATTGAGGTAAAGCGATGACAAAAATGCTTAAAAGACAAAAGCACAAAAATGGAAAGGTTTGGCCAGGTGCAGTGGCTCATGCCTGTAATCCCAGCACTTTGGGAGGCCGAGGTGGGCAGATCACGAAGTCAGGAGATCGAGACCATCCTGGCTAACACGGTGAAACCCTGTCTCTACTAAAAATACAAAAAAAAAAAAAAATTAGCCGGGCGTGGTGGCGGGCGCCTGTAGCCCCAGCTGCTCAGGAGGCTGAGGCAGGAGAATGGCGTGAACCCAGGTGGAGCTTGCAGTGAGCCGAGATCGTGCCACTGCACTCCAGCCTGGGCAATAGAGCGAGACTCCATCTCAAAAAAAAAAAAAAAGTTTATAAAATCTGGACTTTTCACCTCAAAGTCTTGCTGCAATCATGTTTTTTGAAAGGTTGATTAAATGGTCAGTAACATCAAGTTCTTCAACAGCTGAACTTTTGCTGCTATGCTCTTTGAGAAGTAAGTCAATGCAATAATATTCCTGTTCTGAGTTTGTAAACTGTAATCAAATTAGAAATTGATAAATATGTGTGTGTGTGTATACACATAAACTCTAAGATTCTGTCATCTCCTTTACATTGAATAGAGGTTGAAGAGAACTATGTAGCAACACAGACAATGCTAAACAATACATAGCACAATGGAAAACTATAGGTACCAGATCATTACATTACACATATGGACAAGGTCTTTAAGGAAAATGAAAATGTGTTCATGTGGTGGATGAAGTGGGTGATTTTCCCCCTTTTTTCAAACATCCTTCATTATTTTCTTCATGCTACTCTAGCAATACATAAAAGTCACACAAAGATTTGACAGAGTATGAACATAGAGGAATGCCAATTTGTAAACTGCTCCCAAGTCCAATTTTGTGCTGCTAATTTTAAAGCTAGTGCTATTTTCTAGTAAATAGAATATATGTAGAAGTCTGCATTTCTTTTTGTCGATTTGACCAACATATTTTAGCATCATCTGCAAACTGGCAAATAAAGTATAAAGCATAACAAATGGTTTTTGTTCTAATCTGGGATAATTTCTTGCAGCAATCACTGGTGGTTGTTCTGATACACCAGGAATGGAGGCTGAGGGGGTGGAGAGGGGGTGAGGATTTGTTTTGTTCTTATCTTGACTGCAAAGTCCAAAGCTATTTACTTTTTTTGTTCTAGATTTCTTTCACAGAGCATTAATTACCTGGAGAAATTGTTTCCTAATTGCAGTTTTTTTTGGGAGGGTAATCATTTCTAAAGAAATAAATATTCCTTCCAGGTGGCTCAAAATGTTCCTGGCATGCAACACCAGTTTAATATAAAGTGTATATTTGAAGTGTTTTCATATTACTGCATGCCTGTTCATGATAAATCTGCTGTGGTCACAATGAATTTTTTTTAGTTACATCATTATGTCTTTTTGCAGATATGGAATTAAATCATTTTATGGGTAAGTTAAGATTTGAACAAGAGTGCATAGCCTACTTATTCCATGAGTTGAAGGATTTTCCCATCTACCAAAAATTGCACTGAATCACCTCAATAAATGATTATTAAGTATTCTTTGAATTTAAAAAATAGATTGTGCCATCAACCTGTCTTTCCTGTTGTCGCCAGAAAGAACATGGCAAACTGAAAGCCGTGAGGATTTGAGTTTGCATCTGGGTTCTAATCGTTACTATGTGACTCTGAACAAGTCAGCTTAGTATTCTGAAGCCTTGGTTTTCTCATCTATGAAACTGGAAAACAGAACCATGAAATGTCTTGTCTGGTCCTGATTATACAGACAAATCAGCTGCTAAGGACACTTGTGGTCCAACGGGGGAAATCTCAACATGGTCTATGTATAGAAAGAGAAGATGACGGCCAGGTGCAGTGGCTCACACCTGTAATATCAGCACTTTGGGAGTCCGAGGTGGGCGGATCATGAGGTCAGGAGTTCGAGACCAGCCTGCCCAACATGGTGAAACCCCGTGTCTACTATAAATACAAAAATTAGCCAAGCGTAGTGGTGTGCGCCTGTAATCCCAGCTACTCAGGAGGCTGAGGCAGGAGAATCACTTGAACCCAGGAGGCGGAGGTTGCAGTGAGCAGAGATCACGACATGCACTCCAGCCTGGGTGACAGAGCAGGACTTCATCTCCAAAAAAAAGAAAGAGAAGATGACAATTTATAGAAACGGCTTATTATTTAGTATTTTCCTCCAACAAGTCAATTTTCCTTTCTCAGTTTATTATGGACAGTGTGGCCTCTAGCCATTTTGTGTTATTTTTATTGTTCTCATGCTTTATGTTATTTTTCTCTCTGATTTGAAAGAGGAGATGACACCCAAGCACTTTTCTCTAATCATAGCTTAAAAAGTTTTTAGTATCTTAAAGTTGGACATACTCTACACACACACACACACACACAATTTTAATAAAGTGAGTTAGCTTTTACTGCTGAGAGCCCTAAGATTAACAAATTCTGGTATTTTCTAATCCCATTTCTTATCATCTTTTTGTCCTTAAAATATTGTTAATTTATTATTATTTCTCCAAATTATGAAAGATATATTGGCCATATAGAAAAGAAATCTGAAGCAATATCCACCAAGCAGTGAGCAGCCCTGCTTTCTGGAGAAGAGCTCATAGGGAAGACCTTCAACATTGTGGCGGGGGTGTGTGTGTGTGTGGGGTGTGTGTGTGTGTGTGTGTGTGTGTCAGGGCTGGGCAGATGGAAAAGTTGAATTCACAACAATTGCAAGAGAGGACTTACTGGATCTCACAGGAAGCTTTAGTGCTGGAATATTCCTTTAGATTTGCTCCAAATTGAGGCAAGGGGGCCAGACCTTTGTATTCCTATATTGATTAGTTGTTGGATATGGACTGCCGCCAGAGTAGGGGCAAAACCTTGGGCAAGGCAGCTCTCTTTTGCCCAGAGAAATTTCTAGAGAAGGATTCGGCTGTGAGCCATTTGCAGACAATGCTCCCGGCAGCTGGGGAAATGAGTAGCTCAATCCTAAAGGGGGAGTTCTGTGTGGTATACCACAGCATCCACTACAGCTTATCCCTTGCACCACTTGGATCTGCTTACTTTGTGCATTCAATTCTGGGAACAGGTCCAGGATTCTGAATAAGTTTCTTTCCTGGAAAAATTTTGAGAAGAAGGTTATTGGGACAAACTATCGCCCTCACTGCTTCAGCTGGTCTTGAGCCACAGTCTCCTTCCTTTAATATACACTCTAGGAGTCTAGATTTCTTTCATCCTCAGCTAGCACCTTTGCTGGTCTAGATGGCTTATCTGATGGGTGGCCCAGACCCTCATTATTGAGTGGCCTAAAGCCATGGTCATCATGCTCTTCTTAGACTGTGGCTGCTGTCCTTGTCCATTTACCATAAATATTGGGCAGGGAGTACCAAGAGATTTCTCAGTAAACCACTTGGGTGCAAAATACATTCTTCCCTATCCCTATTGAGTAATGGCAGCCCTATCTTCTTCTGATGATGAGGATCAATTACCTATGACAGTATGGTTACTACTTTCCTTTCTTGTTGTCTCTTGGCACAAGGATCCTAAAGTGACTAGGCAATAGCTACAGGAGATTCTTACCATGTCTCCTGGTGGAAGCATTCC
Organism: Macaca nemestrina; assembly: GCF_043159975.1. Lineage (NCBI taxonomy): Eukaryota > Metazoa > Chordata > Mammalia > Primates > Cercopithecidae > Macaca > Macaca nemestrina. The sequence continues at coordinate 85,701,804 of NC_092137.1, read as the reverse complement.
CCTCTGGGAACCAGGATCTCTAGGCCTTAAAATTGAGGGGATGGGAAGCACAAACTTCCCAACTGGGCCAGTGGGATTGATGGTAAGTGGGGCCATTTCTATTGACATTCTTTGGTTTCCAAACTCATGTACTATGTCTCCTGGGGATAAAATATCATGTAATAGTCATTGATTTAGGGTGTATATTGCATCCTGGAAGATGATGTCCTATTTTTATTGAGTATCAATTCTTTTTTCCTTTCCTTTCCTTTTTTTTTTTTTTTGAGATGGAATCTCGCTCTGTCACCCAGGTTGGAGTACAGTGACATGATCTCAGCTCACTGCAACCTCCACCTCCTGGGTTCACATGATTCTCCTGCCTCAGCCTCCTGAGTAGCTGGGACTACAGGCACCTGCCACCATGCCCGGCTAATTTTTGTATTTTTAGTAGAGACAAGGTTTCACCATATTGACCGGGCTGGTCTCGAACTCCTGACCTTGTGATCCGCCTGCTTTGGCCTTCCAATGTGTTGGGATTACAGGCATGAGCCACTGTGCCCAGCCTGAGCTGCTGCGCCGGGTTGAGTATCATTTCTATCCTGGTATTTTGTCTACGGCTTCCAAAGGCTATTCCCTCACTTTATTGAGTCCAGAAGCTTCTGAGTGATGTGGTATATGACGGGACTGGTGGCTCCCATTGTCATGTGGCCATTGCCACACTCTCTTGCTGTAAGTTAGGTTTCTTGGTCAGAGGCAATGCTATGCAGAATTCCATACTGGTATATCACTCTGTGAGTTCTCAGAGTGTTGTCCAAGGCCCTGCAGGCAGAAAAGGTAAGACTATATCTAGAACATGTGTTAATTCCAGTCAAGATGAAGTAATGCTCCTTCTAGAGTGGAAAGGGCCTAGTAATCATCTTGGCAGAAAGTGAGTGGTTGGTCTCTTGGAAGAATGATACCGTGCTGGGGACTCAGCATTGGCCTCTGCTGCTGGCAGGTTGGGCATTGCTTTGCAAAAGTAACGATACCAGCTTTAGTAAGTAGGAACTCATACTTTTGTGCCATTCATAGCCTCCAACCTTGCCATATGACTACCCCATTCGTGAGCTGATCTGGCCAGAACTGGGGTGAGTGATAACAGAGGGTAGTTAATGTCAACTAGTTGAGTCATCCTGTCTATTTGGTTGTCCAGTCAGTCTTCTGTTGGTGGATGTTGTCATGTGGTCAATGAAATGCAGAAAAAGATATTCACATTTTTCTTTTGCCCACTTCTTTGGGTCCATCTATACCAAGGGTTGGCAACTAAAGCTCAGGCCAAATTCACCCACTGCCTGTTTTATGGGAACACAGCCATGCCACTTATTTATGTGTTGAATATGGCTGCTTTTATACTACAACAGCAGAGCTGTGCAGTTGCAACAAAAACCACATGGCCCATGAGTCTGAAACAGTTACTCTGATCCTTTGTAGAAAAAGTTTGCAGACTCTTGATTTACATGCTTCTTTCCAATATTGTCCCCAGTATTCCAATCTTGTTCCTTTCAGGTCCCTGTTCAATTAAGCCATTTGCCACTGCCTTCACGTCTGGGTATATTTTCATCTTGGGCCAATTCTCTTTCCACATAAAGTAGAAGACCAGACGTACTTCCTAAAGCTCCGACCATGGGAGGATTTCATGTCAACATGCTTTCAGGGCCACTCTGAGTGAGACAGCACTGTATCACCAGTCTGCTTTTGGTTTATACCCACAAATCAACCTAGTGCGTCCCAGTATCAAGCTTGGCCTTTGCTTCCTCCATCAGTTTGTCATAAGACCTTCTATGTGGACATAAATGGAACACGGGGAAAGACATCCATGCAACAGTACTGGTTGACAGGATGACAAGTGGCTAGTGGCTTACTTTTAGCCTCTGGCTCTACTTGATACCCAATTCTGATATGCTACTGCAGTTTTATAATGGACTGCTGCTGGACCCACTCAACATTATGACTTGATGGGTCTGACAGAAACCAGCTCAGGATGGGCAGCTCTAACCACAGGCCACTTGATGTCTCATAGGCAGCTGTTTCATCTCTACCATGACCCAGGAGTATGCCGGGAACAATTTATTGAGTGGCATATAGCTGTCTGGGGTTTTCCACACATTCCTACAGGTGTTTTTACACCCCAGAAAGCTCTAATATCACAAAGTCTCCTGGGTCACCTGGCCTAAGTGGCAGGGTTGCTTGTAATGCAGCATGAACCAGCTGTAGAGCCTTTCATTACTCTGGACCCCATCCAAAGTTGTCAGCCTTCCATGTGATTCAGTAAATGAGTCAGAGTAGTTTTCCCCCGTATAAAACATATCATCTCCAGAACCCAAAGAGGCTAACAAGTATTGTACTTCCATCTCAGTGGATCCCTATACATGTCACTGATGTGGTAAGACCCAGAATCTTCCTAAGATTTATCATTTATCGCTCATTCTTTGGAAAATGTGTATCTTACCAAGGCTTCAACTAACTTGCCACTTCTTACTCATGTGGTCTGATTAACATCATGTTATTGACAAAATGGATCAATGTGATATTCTTCAGGATGTTCAGATAGTCAGGATCTATTTGAATTATATTATGACAGTTTGCTGGATTTAAAATATGTCCACAAATTCTTTGATGTTCCTCCCTTCAAGAGGTGGAGTCTAATTCCCCTCCCCTTGTAGATCACTGGCTCTGGGGAAAGTTGGCTGCCATATTGTGAGGACACTCCAGCAACCAATGGGGAGGTCCGCCTGATGAAGAACTGAGGCTTCCTGCCAACAAGCATATGAATGAGTCAGTTGGAAGTGAATTCTCTAGCCCCAATTAAGCCTTCAGATAACTGCAGGGCCTATAGATGTCCTAACTGCAACCACATTAGAAATCCTGAGCCAGAACCATCAAGCTAAGACATTCCTGCATTCCTGACCGACAGAAGCTGTAAGATAATGCTTATTTCCTGCTCCAAGGCTTCTCTGACACAGTGCCATAGATGCCGGCAGAAACCCTCTCAGCATTCATATATGGTCAACCCTTATATGTGAGGTATCTTGATCAAAGCTAGCTTTTCATTACTTGGCAAACAGTTCTGAAGCACATTTCATAAGGCTCCTCAGATGGCTCCACAGAATCAAGCACTGGTTACCTATAATGCCAGCCAACTGGTCAGTGCATCTTGCATTGGCTTTCCCTGTTTCATTCCTCCTTATTTCTCACGCTTGTTCTCTGGGCTCACCTTCCCACATAAACAATATGCAGACAATTCTTCATCTGTTTTCAGGGGAACTCACAACAATAATGTGAAAAGGCACATGACACAATTCAAATCTGATTGTATCTATATAAAACTCCTCAAGGGTTAGCCTCTTATCTTAATTTTAAAATGCTGGCTAGGCACGGTGGCTCACACCTGTAATCCCAGCATTTTGGGAGGCTCAGGTGGGCAGATCTCCTGAGGTCAGGAGTTCAAGACCAGCCTGGCCAACATGGTGAAACTCCGTCTCTAATAAAAATATAAAAATAAGCTCGGCGTGGTGGCATGTGCCTGTAGTCCCAGCTGCTCAGGAGGCTGAGGAAGGAGAATTGCTTGAACGCACGAGGCAGAGGCTGCAGTGAGCCAAGATTGTGCCACTGCACTCCAGCCTGGTGATAGAGTGAGACTCTGTCTCAAAAAAATAAAAAACAAAAAATAAAAAGCTGAAGTGAGGAATAATGTCTACTATCTCCTCTATGAACATTATGTTGGAAGTATTAGTTAAAACAAATCATACAAGGGAAATCATATCAGACAAGAAACACAGTAATTGAAAAGAAAGAGATAAAGCAATCTCTATTTATAGATAACATAATTGTTTAGTTGGAACACCCAAAAGGATGGAAAGAAAAACTCTCACAAACAATAAGCCAACTAAGTAAAGTAACTGGATATAAAAATCAACATGGGAGGCCGGGCGTGGTGGCTTAAGCCTGTAATCCCAGCACTTTGGGAGGCCGAGACGGGCGGATCACGAGGTCAGGAGATCGAGACCATCCTGGCTAACACGGTGAAACCCCGCCTCTACTAAAAAATACAAAAAACTAGCCGGGCAAGGTGGCGGGCGCCTGTAGTCCCAGCTACTCAGGAGGCTGAGAAAGGAGAATGGCGTGAACTCGGGAGGCGGAGCTTGCAGTGAGCTGAGATCCGGCCACTGCACTCCAGCCTGGGCGACAGAGCGAGACTCAGTCTCAAAAAAAAAAATCAACATGGGATGGGCGTGGGGGCTCGGCCAGCACTTTGGGAGGCCGAGGTAGGCAGATCACCTGAGGTCAGGAGTTTGAGACCAACCTGACCGATATGGAGAAACCCTCTCTCTACTTAAAATACAAAATTAGCCAGGCATGGTGGTGCATGCCTATTATCCCAGCTACTCGGGAGGCTGAGGGAGGAGAATTGCTTGAACCCAGGAGGCGGAGTTTGCAGTGAGCCGAGACTGTGCCACTGCACTTCAGTCTGGCAATAAGAGCAAAACTTCATCTAAAAAGAAAAAAGAAAAAAAAATCAACACGTAAAAAACATCTGCCTATATACAAACAGTAAGTAAATTAGGAAATATAATGAGAGAAGGCCGAGATGGGTGGATCACTTGAGGTCAGGAGTTGGAGACCAGCCTGGCCAACATGGTGAAACCCTATCTCTACTAAAAATACAAAATTAGCTGGCTGTGGTGGCAGGCACCTGTAATCCCAGCTACTCAGGAGGCTGAGGCACAAGAATCGCTTGAATGCAGGATGTGGAGGTTGCAGTGAGCCGAGATCACACCACTGTACTCCAGCCTGGGCGACAGAGTGAAACTGTGTCTCAAAATAAAAAAAAATTAAAAGAACAGAAAATATAATGAGAGATGAGAGAGAAGATCCACTTAAAATAGCAACAATAAAGTAAAATATTTGATGTAGACCAGAAGAAATGTGCAAAACCTATATAAGTAAAAACTATGAAACACACATGGAAGACACAAACATGGACTTAAACAAATGGAAAGACATACTGTGATCTTGGATAGGAAGATTCTGTCATAAAGATGTCAGTTCTCCCTAAATTAAATGATATATTAATCATAATCCCAGTGGAAATTACCATGAGATTTTGATAGTTTTGTAGTCTTACAAGTTTTTTATATAAAGATTTTTTTAAAAAGAATAAACACTAGCCTGGGCAACACAGTGAGACCCCATCTCTACAAAAATACAAAAATTAGCTGGGCAGGGCGGCACAAGACTGTAGTCCCAGCTACTTGAGAGGCTGAAGTGGGAGGACTGTTTGAACCTGGGAGGCAGTGTTTGCAGCAAGGCAAGTTCATGCCACTGTACTCCAGCCTGGGTGACAAAGCGAGACCCTGTGTCCAAAATAATAATAATAATAGTAATAATAAACAAGCAACGATAGTAAAATTCTTTAAGAAAGAGATACATAGGGAGGCTAGCCCTCCAGGACATTAAAATGTCATAAAGTTTCTGTAATTAAAAGAGTATAGTGTCGGTATATGAATAGACAGATCAATGAAAGGATGCATCTCAGAGCAGTGGGGAAGAGCCAAACTTTTAAACAAACGGTATTGAGACAACTGCAACCGTGTACCTATATGGAAAAATATAACATCAGCTTCATTCTTCTCATATACCAGAATATATGGCAAATGGGTAAGAGATCTAAATATGAAAAATGTAAACAAGTACTAGAAGAAAAACTGAGTGTGTCTTTTTAAACTGGGAGTGGGAAAACATTTATAACTTTAAAATCAGAAGCTATAGAAGAAAAGACTGATAACTGTTATTATATAAATGTAAATATTATTTGCAAACATGAGAGAGAAGGAGAGAGAGAGAGAGAGAGAGGAAGAACTAAAATATTTAAAAGACATTAACAAACTGTCAAAAGGTATTGACAAGTCATAACACACTAACACTCCTAACATACAAAGAGTTCATGATTTTTAGAATCATGAAGGAGAAAGGGCAAAAGATATGAACATAGATAGTAAAAAAAAGAGGCCGGGATCAGTGGCTCATGCGTGTAATCTCAGTCCTTTGAGAGGGCTGAGATGGGAGGATCGCTTGAGGACAGGAGTTTAAGATCAGTCTGGGCAACATAGCGAAACCCACTGTCTACCAAAAATAAAAATAAAAAAATTAGCCAGATGCAGTGGCACATGCCTGTAGTCCCAGTTACTCGGGCGGCTAAGATGGGAGGATTGCTTGAGCCCAGAAGGTCCAGGCTGCAGTGGATCACTTCACTGCACTCCAGCCTAGGTGACGGGCGAGATCCTGTCTCTAAAAGAAAGGCAAATAGCAAAGATGCTCAGCCTTTTACATAATGAGGAAAGTGCAATTTGTTTTCTTTCTCTTTTTTTTTTTTTTTTTTTTTTGAGAGGGAGTCTGGCTCTGTCACCCGGACTGGAGAGAAGTGGCGTGATTTCAGCTCACTGCAACCTCCGCCTCCCAGGTTCAAGCGATTCTCCTGCCTCAGCCACCCAAGTAGCTGGATTACAGGCGTGTGCCACCATGCCCGGCTTATTTTATTTTATTTTATTTTATTTTTGTATTTTTAGTAGAGACAGAGTTTCACCATGTTGGCCAGGCTGGTCTCCAACTCCCGACCTCAAGTGATCCGCCTGCCTCGGCCTCCCAAAGTCCGGGGATTACAGGCACGAGCCACTGCGCCTGACCGGAAGTGCAAATTAAAATCACCCCCAGATAACATTTCTCCCCTATCAGATTGGCAAAACTCCAAAACTTTGACAACATACTCTGATGATGAGATGTAGGGAGTCAGGGTGTCTTATACATTGCTCATGGAATGCAAGATGATATAATCTTTGTGGAAGGCAACTTGGCAATATCTAATGAAAAGGAATATGCATTTACCCTTTGATTTAGCAATCCTACTTCTAGGAATCTATCCCAAGACGCACTAGCAAAACCAGTAAATGTCATAGAAACAAGACAATTCATTGCAACACTATTTGTGTCAATAAAAGACTGGAAATAATAAAAATGGTATTTGGGGACTAGTTGAATGTTGCATCTATACAGTGAAGTCCTATATAGATGTAAAAAGCCATGAGAAGACCCCCTATCTACCTCCAGGGATCCCAGAAAATATGGCTAAATGGAAAAAAGCAAGACACAGAACAGTGCGTGGTGTGCCATTCTTTGGGTAAGAAAAGTGTGGAAATATGAATATATAAATTATATATTAAAAGTATATTTTCATAAATAATGAAAGCAGAAACCGTTGCCTATAGAGCAGTCTTTCCCAATCTTTTCACTCCAGAGGAACTCCTTTTTTTTTTTCTTAGACAGGGACTCACTGCCACCCGGGCTGGCGTTCAATGTGGCACTGCAGTTTAACTCACTGCAGCCTGGACCTCCTGGACTTCAGAAATCCTCCCACCTCAGCCTCCTGAGTAGATGTGACTGCTGGCACGCACCACTATGCCCAGCTAATTTTTGTATTTTTTGTAGAGATGAGGTCTCACTAAACTGCATAGGCTGCTCTCAAATGCTTGGGCTCAAGTGGTCCTCCCACTTTGGCCCCCCAAAGTGCTGGGATTACAAGTATGAGCCACCATACTGCTTAGAACAACTCTTGAAATGATTTTTAGGTCTCAGAGAATCCCTGCATAAAAATTATACCTATAGCTCATGGTACATTAGCGTGATTAATAAGATGTAGATATAATCATTCAGTAATAAATCAGTAATGCCATTTTGAGTAGAGAATTTTTTTTTTTTTTTTTGAGACAGACTTTTGCTCTGTCACCCAGACTGGAGTGCAGTGGCACGATCTCGGCTCACCCCAACCTCCACCTCCCTGATTCAAGTGCTTCTCCTGCCTCAGCCTCCCAAGTAGCTGAGATTACAGCCAAGCGCCACCACGCACAGCTAATTTTGTATTTTTAGTAAAGACGGCATTTCTCCTGGTTGGTTTTGAACTCCCGACCTCAGGTGATCCGCTCACCTTGGCCTCCCAAAGTGCTAGGATTACAGGCATGAGCCACTGCACCCGGCCAATATTTTTTTTTTTTTCCTGTGAGTTGTGCATTTTGCTGAACTGATTAGCACACACTTTTTGTGTGGTCCCTCCAATCCACAAAGGATGTCAACTCCCATGCAAATCCATAGTATAGGTAAAGAAACCTTTTCATTTTAAAAATGTCTTCCTTATTTTACTTTATCCAGAAAAATCCAAAGCCTTGTTACTACACAAGATGCTGATCAACTGTGATATATAGTGCATGTTTCATCCCCACTGAAAACTAAAAATGACTTTTTAACCAAACTTTCTTGAAAAATATTAAGCTTAGTTCAACCTTTATTGTAATTAATCTATTTCTTTCCTTTTCATAACAATTTTAAACAGCTTTATCAGTATATAATTCACATACTGTACAATCCACTGATTGAAAGTATAAAATTCAGTGGTTTTTAGTATATTCACAGAAATGTGCAACCATCACCAGTGTCAATTTTTATTTTTATTTTTATTTTTTGAGATAGAGTCTTGCTCTGCCACCAGGCTGGAGTGCAGTGGCTTGATTTCGGCTCGCTACAAACTCCACCTGGTGGGTTCAATCGATTCTCCTGCCTCAGCTCCCGAGTAGCTGAGACTACAGGCACATGCCACCACGTCTGGCTAATTTTTGTATTTTTAGTAGAGACGGGGTTTCACCATGTTGGCCAGGATGGTCTCGAACCCTTGGCCTCGTGATCCTCCTACCTCGGCCTCCCAAAGTGCTGGGATTACAGGCGTGAGCCACTGCGCCCAGCCCACCAGAGTCAATTTTAGAACATTTTCATCACCTCAAAAATGAACCCCATACCCTTCAGCTGTGACCTCCTCTCTCCCCCATGCATCCCAGCCCAGGAAAACCACTAATCTCTTAAATAGAATCATATAAAATGATTATAATATCATTATGAAAAATATAATGTTTTCAGGTTCATTCACGTTGTAGCCTGTGCCGTTACTTCATTCCTTCTTATGGCCAAATAACATTTCATTGTTTGGATGTATCTTTCTACATTTTCTTTATAGATTTGTGAGTTGACAGACATTTGAGTTGTTTCTACTTTTTGGTTATTATAAATACTGAAGCTATAAACATTTGTGTAAAAGTTATTATGTGGACATACGTTTTAAATTCTTCGGGGAGTACACCTAGGAGTAGATTGGCTAGGTCATATGTTAACTTTATAATTAATCATTTGAGGAAGTGCTAAACTGTTTTCCAAAGCAGCTGCACCATTTTGCATTACCACCAGTGGTATATGAGGGTTCTGATTTCTCCACATTCTCAATAACACTTGTTACTATCTTTTTCATTATAACCATACTAGTGGGTGTGAAGTGGTATCTCACTTTTGATTTGCATTTCCCTGATAACTCATAATGTTGAGTATCTTTTCATGTGCTCATTAGCCATTTCTATTTCTTCTTTGGAGAAATGTCTGTTTAGAACCTTTGCCCATTAAAAAAATTTGTTGTTGTTGTTGTTGTCGTTGTTTCAGAGATGAGGTCTTGCTGTGTCACCCAGGCTGGAGTGCAGTGGTGCAATTGTAGCTCGCTGCAGCCTCGAACTCCTGGGCTCAAGCAGTCCTCCTGCCTCAGCCTCCTGAATAGCTAGGACTACAGTCATGTACCACCATGCCTGGCTAATTTTTAAATTTTTTGTAGAGATGAAGTCCTGCTATTTTCCCCAGACTGGTCTCAAACTCCTGGGCTTCGGTCTTGGCCTCCCCAAATGCTGGAATTATGGGCGTGAGCCACCCCATCTGGCCTAAAAAACTTTTAAAAATTGTGAAAACATACACAACATAAAATTTACCATCTTAGTCCTTTTACATATACAGTTCAATAGTGCTAAGTCCCTTCACCTTGTTGTGGTTTTCCCATGTTAAAATTTAATTATTTGTATTTTATTGAGTGTGAGTTGTAAGAGTTTTTTATGTCTTTTATATGTTTAGTTATAAATCCCTTATTAGCAATATGATTTATAAAATTTTCTCCCATTCTGTGGACTGTCTTATCACTTTCTTGATAATGTCCTTTGAAGCACAAAGGTTTCTAATATTGATCAAGACCAATTTATCTTTTTTTCTTCGATTGCTTGCGCTACTGGTATCATATCTAAATATCCATTGCCAAATATAAGGTAATCAATATTTTTCTTGCAATACTTTCATGTTTTCTTCCAAGACTTTTATAGTTTTAGCTCTTACACTTAGGTGTTAGATTCATTTTTAATTAATTTTTGTATATGGTAAGAAGCCAACTTCATTCTTTTGCATATGGCTACCAGTTGTCTCAGCATCATTTGCTGAAAAGACAATTTTTTCTCCATTGAATGATCTTGACATCTTTGTCAAAAATTAGTTGACTGTAGACACATGGTTTTATTTTTGGACTCTCAATTCTAGTTCATTGATCAATATATCTGTCCTTATGCTAGTACCACATTATCTTGAATACTGTTGCTTTGTATTAAGTTTTGAAATCAGGAAACGTGAGTCCTCTAACTTTGTTCTTCGTTTTCAAGATTATTTTGGCTATTCGGAGTTCCTTTCAATTCCAAATAAACTTTAGAATCAGTCTGTCAATTTCTTCAAAGAAGTCAGCTAGGATTTTGATAGGAATTGCATGGAATCTGTAAATCAATCTGGGGAGTATTGCCATCTTAACAATATTAAGTATTCACAAAAAAGTCTTATGGTAAAAATAAATAAATAGACTGGACGTGGTGGCTCATGCCTGTAATCCCAGCACTTTGGGAGGCCAAGGTGGGTGGATTACTTAAGGTCAGGAGTTCAAGACAGGCCTGGGCAACATGGTGAAACCTCGTCTCTACTAAAAATACAAAAATTGGCCAGTGTGGTTCTGGATGCTTATAATCCCAGATACTCCGTAGGCTGAGGCAGGAGAATGGCTTGCATCCAGGAGAGAGAGGTTGGAGTGAGCTGAGATTGCGCCATTGCAGTCCAGCCTGGGTGACAAGAGCGAAACTTCATCTCAATAAATAAATAAATAAAATAAATACATACATACATTTTAAAATATTTACGTCTTCTGTAAACATGGCGGACGATGTAGACCAGCAACAAACTACCAACACTGTAGAGGAGCCCCTGGATTTTATCAGGCTCAGCCTAGATGAACTAATTTATGTGAAAATGAGAAATGACCAAGAGTTTTGAGGCAGATTACCATGCTTATGATCAACATTTAAACATGACCTTGGGAGATGTGGAAGAAACTGTGACTACTGTAGACATTGATGAAGAAACATATGAAGAGATATATAAATCAATGAAATAGAATATTCCAGTGCTCTTTGTCCAGGGAGATGTCATTGTCCTGGTTGCCCCTCCACTGAGAGTTGGCTGAAACAAAGAATTTGTCCTGTATGGAAAACAGGAGACTTTGCACAGTGGCCTCTCTAAATGTACAAGACATTCAAAAGAGAAACCTGCATACATTCTGATATTAAGAAATAATTCTCGGGATTCTTCCACTCCTGAAATTAGTTGATTTGCAGATAACTCACAACTACGCTAAACGGTATTTTCATTTCTCTCAAGCTCTTCCAATAAATATGACCACCAAGATAAAAAAATTATGTCTTTTGATCCATGAACATGTAATATTTTTCTTTTTATTTAGGACTTTTGCATTTGTTTCATGAATATTTTCATAGTTTCCAGAGTATAAATTTTATGCTTCTTTAGTTAAATATATTCCCAGGATTTTATTCTTTTTGATGGTATTGTAGATGAAACAGTTTTCCTAATTTCATTTTCAGATTGTTCATTGCAAATATGTAGAAATATAATTAATTTTTATGTATTGATCTTATATCTTGCAATCTTGCTAAATTTATTAGTTCTAATAATTTTTTATTAGATTCCTTAGGATTTTCTATATATAAGATTTGCAAATCAAGATAGCTTTACCTCTACCTTTTCATCCTGATGGCTTTTATTACATATTGTAGCCTAATTGCCCTGGCTGGATCCTCCAGTACTATGTGGATTACAATTGGTGAACACCCTTGTCTTGCTCCTGATCTTAGGGTGAAGGCATCTAGTCTTTCACCATTAATTATGCTATTAACTATGGGTTTTTCAGAATGCCCTTTATCAGGTTGAGAATTTCTTTCCTGCCGGGCGCGGTGGCTCAAGCCTGTAATCCCAGCACTTTGGGAGGCCGAGGCGGGCGGATCACAAAGTCAGGAGATCGAGACCACAGTGAAACCCCGTCTCTACTAAAAATACAAAAAATTAGCTGGGCGCGGTGGCGGGCGCCTGTAGTCCCAGCTACTCAGGAGGCTGAGGCAGGAGAATGGCGGGAACCCGGGAGGCGGAGCTTGCAGTGAGCCGAGATCGCGCCACTGCACTCCAGCCTGGGCAACAGGGTGAGACTCCGTCTCAAAAAAAAAAAAAAAAAAAAAAAAGAGAATTTCTTTCCATTTCTAATTTGTTAAGTGTGTTTTGTCATGAAAGGGTGTTAGATGTTGTCCAGTGCTTTTCCTAATTGTATTGAGATGATCGCATAGTTTTTGTCCTTTATTTTATTAATGTGATGTAGTATATTAATCAATTTTCATATATTGAACCTACCTTGCATCCTTGAGATAAATATCACCTGGTCATGGTGTATAAAACTTTTTATACGTTGCAAACTTTTGTTTACTAGTGTTTTGTTATGGATCTTTGTGTCTATATGCATAGGGATATTGGTTCATAGTTTTCTTTTCTCGTGATGTCTTTGTGTCTGGCTTCGGTATCAGGGTACTACTGACTTCATAGAATGGGTTAGGAAGTATTCCATCCTCTTCTATTTTTTGGAAGAGTTTGAGAAGGGTCGAACATTTCAAACATTTGAGGGGATTCATCAATGAAAGCATCTGGTAGCTTTTCTTTGCTGAATGCTTTTAGATTAATGACTCAATTTCTTTGCTTGTTATAAATATATTCAGATTTTCTATTTCTTTCCAGGTAATTTTTGCAGTTTTTGTCTATCTAGGAATTTGTTCATCTAAGTTATCCAGTTTGTTGACATACTTTTTTCTTCCTTTCCTTTCCTTTCCTTTCTTTCTTTCTTTCTTTCTTTTTTTTTTTTAGAGACAAGGTCTCACTCTCTCACCCAAGCTGGAGTGCAGTGGCATGATCATAGCTCACTGCAATCTTGAACTCTTAGGCTCAAGCAATCCTCCCACTTCAGTCTCCCAAATAGCTAGGACTATGGGCATCCTACTATGTCCAGCTAATTAAATAACTTTTTTTTTTTTAAAAAGGTGGAGTCCCTATATGTTGCTCAGGTTGGTCTCAAACTCCTGGCCTCAAGCAATTCATTGAGATTAATCCTTTTTCTTTTCTTTTTTTTTTTTGAGATGGAGTCTCGCTCTGTTGCCAGGCTGGAGTGCAGTGGCATGATCTTGGCTCACTGCCAGCTCCACCTCCGAGGTTCAAGAGATTCTCCTGCCTCAGCCTCCCAAGTAGCTGGGACTACAGGCGCACACCACCACGCCCAGCTAATTTTTGTATTTTTAGTAGAGACAGGGTTTCACCATGTTGACCAGGATGGTCTCGATCTCTTGACCTCGTGATCCACCAACCTCAGCCTCCCAAAGTGCTGGGATTACAGGTGTGAGCCACTGCACCTGGCCTCTTATAATCCTTTTTATTTATGTAAGGTTGGTAGTAAATTTCCTCTTTACTGATTTCAGTTTCTGATTTCAGTCACTTGAGTCTTCTCTCTTTTCTTTCCCCCTTGATTATTCTAGCTAAATATTGTCAATTTCATTGATCTTTTCAAAAAACCAACTTTTGGTTTTGTTGATTTTCTCTGTTGTTTCTCTATTCTGTATTACATGTATCTCTGTTCTAATCTTTGTTAATTTCTTTTTTCCATTTGCTTTGGATTTAGTTTGCTCTTCTCTTTCTAATTTCTTTTTCTTTTTCTTTTGAGACAGAGTCTCACTCTGTCTCCCAGGCTAGAGTGCAGTAGTGCAATCATGGCTCACTGCAGCCTCAACCTCCCTGGGCTCAGGTGATCCTCTCACCTCAGCCTCCTGAGTAACTGAGACTACAGGTTTGTGCCACCTCACTCAGCTAATTTTTGTATTTTTTGTAGAGATGGAGTTTTGCCATGTTGCCCAGACTGCTTTCAAACTCCTGGACTCAAGCAATCCTCCTGCCTCAGCCTCCCAAAGCGCTGGTATTACTGGTATGAGCCACCATGCCCGACCCTTTCCTATTTTTTTAACGTAGAAGATTAAGTTATTTATTTGAGACCTTTCTTCTTCTTTAATGTAGGCATTTACAGCTATAAATGTCCCTCTAAGCACTGCTAGTGCTGTATCCCATAAATTTTGGTATGTATGCCTTCATTTTCATTTGCCTCAAAGTATTTTCTGATTTTTAAACATTTCTTTCTTTCTTTTTTTTCATTTGAGACGGAGTCACGTTCTCTCGCCCAGGCTGGAGTACAGTGGTGCGATCTCGGCTCACTGCAACCTCTGCCTCCCGGGTTCAAGTGATTCTCCTGCCTCAGCCTCCTGAGTAGCTGGATTACAGGTGCACATCACCATGCCCCTCTCATTTTTTTGTATTTTCAGTAGAGATGGGGTTTCACTATGTTGGCCAGACTGGTCTCGAACTCCTGACTTCATGATTCACCTGTCTCGGCCTCCCAAAGTGCTGGGATTACAGGCATGAACCACTGCTCCCGGCCTTAAAAATTTCTTTCTTAGCCAGGCGCAGTGGCTCATGCCTGTAATCCCAGCACTTTGGGAGACCGAGGCAGGTGGATCACCTGAGGTCAAAAGTTTGAGACCAGCCTGACCAATATGGTGAAACCCCATCTCTACTGAAAATACAAAAATTAACCGGGCATGGTGGTGGCCACCTGTAGTCCCAGCTACTTGGGAGGCTGAGACAGGAGAATAGCTTGAACCCGGGAGGCAGAGGTTGCAGTGAGCTGAAATCAT
The DNA here is from genome assembly GCF_043159975.1 of Macaca nemestrina. Taxonomy (NCBI): domain Eukaryota; kingdom Metazoa; phylum Chordata; class Mammalia; order Primates; family Cercopithecidae; genus Macaca; species Macaca nemestrina. Next base: position 85,686,781 of record NC_092137.1, on the reverse strand, counting down.
ACCATTGCACTCCAGCCTTGGGCAACAAAGTGAGACTCTGTCTAAAAAAATAAAAAATAAAAAAATTCTTTCTGCTATTTAGAAGTATGTTGTTTAACTTCCACCTGTATGAGCTTCAAGTCAATAATTTAAAAACAAATTCCACCTATTTGTGGATATACCAAATTTCTCTCTGTTGATTTCTAATTCCATTTAATTGTAATTGGAGAACATAATTTGTATTATTTCTATCCTTTTAAATTTATTGAGGTTTGTTTTATGAGCATCATATGGTCTATCTTTAGAATGTTCCATGTGCACTTAACAGAAATTTCGATTCCACTTTTGCTGGGTGGAGTGTTCTGTAGATGTCTGTTAAGTCTAGTTGGTTTCTAATGCTGTTCAAGTCTTCTATTTCCTTGTCGACCTTCTGTCTAGTTGTTCTACTCATTATTGAAAATGAAACATATAAATCTTAAACTATTATTGTCGAATTGTCTATTTCTCTCTTCAATTCTTTCATTTTTTGGCTTCACATATTTTGCATTTCTGTTGTTAGCTGCATATATATGTGTAATTCCTACATTTTTCTTGATGGATTTTGTGGCAGCTCTTTACAGCGGAAAAATGACGTTGAATTTTATTGCAATTTACAAATATTACAAATGTTAAGGTATTACATTTATTGGTGACATCTCTTGACTCAGTCTGGATAAAGATGTTGTTAATTTTACAGTATTACATAAAAATGTCTTTGGCATTAGGTAACATGTCATTAACAGAGGGCCTTGTTGCACTTTGGGGGAGCAAAATCGTCCCATTTCTCATGCTGCTTATTGTTCTACAGTCCACTCAACTCTAAGTTTCCATCTGGTATTGTTAGTGTCTCATTAACTATATGACTTTTCCTGTCCTAGGCAATAATTCTGCTACTAATTTTTTTCCTGACTCTTTTTGCTACTTGTGACTTTTAAAAACTTTAGCCTGTTTGAAGATTCTAGTAACTACTTACAATAATCAGCCCCTTTACTTGTCAAATGACTGTGATTTGTAGTCAAGTATCTTTTTACTTTTGTGGGAGCCATTGCTGAATGAGTAGGTTGTTCACCACAGATGACACACAAAGGAATAGAAAACACAAAGCCCATGTAAAGTCCATTTACAAATATCTTTAATTATGTAGATGAACTTTTTTGTGTCGTTTGTTCTCTAGTGCATTGAAATGACTCAGAAAACTGAAATTTCTCATCGCTAATTTGATAAGTGTCTGTAGTCAGGTACAGGGATGAGTGCCTATAATCCCAGCTACTTGGGAAGCTGAGACACCTTAAGCTTAGGAGTTCCAGACCAGAGACCAGCCTGGGGTCAACATAGCAAGACCTTGTCTCTTAAAAATAAATAAATAAATAAAAAGCTGGTGCAGTGACTTATGCCTGTAATCCCAGCATTTTGGGAGGCCAAGGTGGGTGGATCACTTGAGGTCAGGAGATCTAGACGAGCCTGGCCAACATGGTGGAACCCCGTCTCTACTAAAAACACAAAAATTAGCCAGGCATGGTGGCAGACGCCTGTAATCCTGGCTGTTTGGGAGGCTGAGGCGGGAGAATCACTTGAACCTGGGATGTGGAGTTTGCAGTGAGCCGAGATCGTGCCATTGCACTCCAGCCTGGGTGACAGAGTGAGACTCCATCTCAAAAAAGAAAAAGAAAAAGAAGAAAAAGAAGAAAAAAAGGAAAAAAGGGAAGTTCTGTAAGCTTAGGCTTTGAATCCCCCTTTTCTTTTTTATACTACATCTATCTTCAAAAATCAGCATATTGGACTATCAAACATGTTGGTAAGACACAAATGCTAGTTCTAAGAGGATATAACTGGAAGAGTATGGTAAATATCTACATGAGAAAATTGAAAAAATGATGAATGTGTCACAATACACATCACTTCTAATACATGCAATTCACATTTTGCAATGTTTACAGTAACTGCAAAATGAGAAGGATAGACAGTTAAGCTGCAGCACTAAAAACTCCGTTTTTAGCATGAAACTTTACCTCTTATTTTCTACTAAACTGGTAAGGTGTGTTTGCCTTGTGAATAAAATGGCAATGTGTAAGGAAGTTGGGAAAGGAAATTTGAGTGAGAGAGTTTGGTGTTCTAAAATATGTCCACAAAGTTTTGAATATTTTTCCTTTCAAAAGGTGGAGCTGGCTCACACCTGTAATCCCAGCACTTTGGGAGGCCAAGGTGAGTGGATCACCTGAGGCCAGGAGTTCGAGACCAGACTGGCCATGGTGAAACCCCGTTTCTACTAAAAATGCAAAAAAATTAGCCAGGCATGGTGGCGCACACCTGTAATCCCAGCTATTCAGGAGGCTGAGGCAGGAGAATCACTTGAATTCGGGATGCAGAGGTTGCAGTGAGCTGAGATCGTGACACTGCACTCCAGCCTGGGTGACAGAACCAGACTCTGTCTCAAAAAAAAAAAAAAAATGTGGAGCCTATTTCCCCTCTCCCATCTCCTTAAGCATGAGCTATCCCTAGTCATTTGCTTAGTAAATGGCATGTGGCAGAAGTGACAGTGTGTGATATTCAAGATCAGGACATACAGAGCATGTGCAGCTGTGCATGGTGGCTCACACCTGTAATCCCAGCACTTTGGGAGGCCAAGGCGGGAGGGTTGCTTTTGGACAGGAGTTTGAGACTAGCCTGGAAAATATAGCAAGACCCTGTCTATACAAAAAACTTTAAAAATTAGCCAGGCATGGTGGCACGTGCGTGTAGTCCCAGTGAGGTGGGAGGCTGAGGCAGGAGAATCGCTGGAACTCAGGAGTTAGAGATTACAGTGAGTAATGATTGCACCACTGCATTCCAGTCTGTGCAACAGAGCAATACCCTGTCTCTAAGAAAAGAAAAGCATTGTGGCTTTCTCCATGAGCTCTCTCGGATCACTCTCCTGGGGAAAAACCAGAAACCAAGATGTCGGGACACTAGTCCCACATGGTGAGGAACTGAAACCTCCTGCCAATAGTCCAGTAAGGGAGCCATCTTGGAGGTAGACCCCCACCAGACCCTGTCAAGCCTTCAGGTGACTGAATCCCCAGATGGCATCCTGCTTGCAACCTCATGGGAGCCTGAGCTAGAGTCACCTACCTAAACTACCAAATTCCTGTCCCACAGAAACCATATTATGAGATGATAATTGTTGGTTGTAAATTTTGGAGTGTTTTGTTATTCAGCAACAGATAACTAATACGGATTGGGGCTTACATCATCAGCTTGCCATCCTCCTCCACACAATACAGAGCTCATCCTCTATGAGCAGCCTCCCCGTCTTGTGTCGAAACTGAGAATGGCCTCAGCCAAATGAACGCAGTGCTACTCTACACTATCAGTAATGTTCCATTGACCAAAGCAAGGTACATGGCCAAGTCCAGATTCAAAGGTAGGAGAAATAAACCATATGTCTTGATGGGAGAGGCTGGATAAAGATGTTGTTAATTTTACTGTATTACATAAAACCTCTTTGGCATTAGGTAACATGTCATTTTAACAGGAATTAGGTAACATGTCATTTTAACAGAGGGCCTTGTTGTACTTTGGGGGAGCAAAATCCTCCCATTTCTCCTGCTGCATATTGTTCGAGAGTCCATTCAACTCTAAGTTGCAAAGTCATATTGAAAAGGAGCCTGCATACAGGAATGAGAGGAATTTGTGACCATTTAAATACAGGCGCGGTGGCTCAAGCCTGTAATCCCAGCACTTCGGGAGGCCGAGACGGGCGGATCACGAGGTCAGGAGATCGAGAGACGATCCCGGCTAACACGTGAAACCCCGTCTCTACTAAAAAATACAAAAAAATAGCCGGGCGAGGTGGCGGGCGCCTGTAGTCCCAGCTACTCGGGAGGCTGAGGCAGGAGAATGGCGTAAACCCGGGAGGCAGAGCTTGCAGTGAGCTGAGATCCGGCCACTGCACTCCAGCCTGGGTGACAGAGCAAGACTCCGTCTCAAAAAAAAAAAATAAAAATAAAAATATCTAGCACTAGCAGGAATATCTTGTTGTGCCAGGAAGCACAGAAACTGTCAAAGACCAATGAAGTCATTTGAAAAGGACATAGGAGACAACTTGAGGGGGCTTTGCTGGCCTCACATGAAAAAATTAGGATTTGTTTTTAAATCCAGGAAAAGTCCAGGCACAGTGGCTCATGCCTATAATCCCACAGCTTTGGGAGGCTGAGGCAAGGGATGATCACTTGAAGCCAGGAGTTCAAGACCAAACTGGGCAACGTAGTGAGACCTTGTCTCTAAAAATAAATAAATAATTAAACGAGCATGATGACATGTGCCTGTAGTCCCAGCTACTTGGGAGGCTGAGGTGGGAGGATTGCTTGAGCCAGAGGGGTTGAGGCGTCAAGTGAGCCATGATTGTGCCACTGCACGCTGGCCTGGGTGGCAGAATGAGACCCTGTCCCAATAAAATAAAACAAAATACTGAGGAAAAAACAAAATTGGGGTGTGGAGAGATAAAACAGGTTTGACAGAATGTTGAGAATAGCCAAAGCTTAGTGATGGACAGAGGAAGATTAATTTTTTTTAGTCTCTTTACTTTTGGTATGTTTAACATTTTTCTTGATAAGAATTTTCAAAAAGTAATATGTATTTAGGACAAAAAAAATTTAGAAAAAACAGAAATGTAAAAAGTGAAAAATAATTGGTTAATCCCACCACTCAGAGATAAGTGTTGGTAACATTGGACTGTCCTTCTAGGCTGTTCCTATTCATATTTGCAAACCCTGGCCTCCCAGCCTTGCTCAGAGTGTCACTAGCCATTGTTGTCTTAGTCTGTTTTGTGCTGCTATAACAGAATACCACACACTGGCTAAATTGTAACAAACAGAAATTTATTTGGTTCATGATTCTGGAGGCTGAGAAGTCCAAGATTGAGGGATGCATCTGGTGAGGGTTTCTTGCTGCATCATAACATGACTGAAGGCATCACATGGTGAGACAAGGCAAGAGCTTGAATTTGCAATGTCTAGCTCTTTTAAAATTGGCATTAATCTATTCATAAGGGTGGAGCCCTTATGATCTAAACCACTCCCATTGAACCCCATCTCCCAATACTGCTACACTGGGGATTACATTTCCAACACATACATTCAAGCCATAGCAATCATTAAGTAAAGACAGCCTTCTGCTACGCACCAGGGAGCTATGCCTCATTGTTACTGGTAGGAGAAGCAACTTGCTTGTACATTGATATCTGTAATTTGGATCCTATGGCCTTGGCACTGTTGCTTTGGGGTCCATGTCTGAAACCATTTTTTGTTTTGTGGATTTTTTGTTCGTTTGTTTGTTTGTTTTGTTATGCCCTGACTCAGGATCTTAACACTTTGGGAGGCAGATGCCTTCTGGCCCGTATAGAGATCTCTTCTGAAATCTATTTAGCTGCCTATTTCTGGGCAGGCCCCCACACCTACAGAAGGAATTGTGAGTATGCCGCAAGCCGATATTTGAATGCAACCTGTCCTGACCATACGCTAAGCTTCCCTTTCCTTTTCACATTACTAGGTAATAAGAAGACTGAAATGTTGTTTAATTTATATGGATTTATTTTACAAATGTCAGCAAATCAGAACCATATCCTACTTTTTCCACTTTACATATACTGGAAATATTTTTGTGTGCTATTAAATATACTTTTTTTTTTTTGAGATGGAGTTTTGCTCTTGTCACCTAGGCTGGAGTGCAATGGCACGACCTCAGCTCACTGCAATCTCTGCCTCCAGGGTTCAAGTGATTCTCCTGCCTCAGCCTCCCGTGTATAGCTGGGATTACAGGCGCCTGCCACCACACCTGGCTGATTTTCGTATTTTTAGTAGAGACGGGGTTTCACCATGTTGGCCAGACTGGTCTCAGACTCCTGACCTCTGGTGATCTGCCTGCCTTGGCCTCCCGAAGTGCTGGGATTACAGGTGTGAGCCACCATGTCCAGCCTTAAATATACTTTCTAGTATGATATTTTGTGCTGGCATAATTTTCTGAAGTTGCGTGTTATACATTCAAATTATTTTCCACAGCAATTTTCACAGCTCTGAATAATGTCACGATGAATATTTTTATGAATAAATCTTCCCCTACCTCTCTGTCTTCTTAGAATAGGTTCCTTGATATGAAATTACTGAATCAAGGTATTTGAACATTCATTTAAAACTCTTCATATGTATCTTGTTTTATGTTAAAATGTTGCCAATGTGATATGTAAAAAAATGATATTTTCCCTATTTTTTGAGACAGCAGGTTTCTCTGTCACCCAGGCTGGGATTCAGTGATGCAATCATAGCTTACTGCAGCGTTGATCTCCTGGGCTCAAGCAGTCCTCCCGCCTTAGCCTCCCAAGTAGCGGGGACTATAGGCACACACCACCATACCTGGCTAATGTTTTATTTTTTGTAGAGATGGGGGTCTCACTGTATTGCCTAGGCTGGTCTCTAACTCCTGCGCTCAAGCGATTCTCCCTCCTCAGCCTCCCAAAGTGCTGGGATTACAGGCATGGGCCACTGCAGCTGGCTGATTTGCTTTTCTTTGATCACTGGTGAAACAAACAAACAAACAAAAGCATTTTGATGATTTTGGTGAAAGGTCAGGAGACCTTAAGTGAAAAAGGACCCAGAACTCACTCTTTTGAAAGACAATTTCTATAATATAACCTGCCACTACTTTAGCACTTGGTAGGAATTAGTATTAGAACACTGGAGCTGGACAGATTTGGGCTTGAGGTCCAGCACCTTCCAGATGTAACCTTGGGCAGGTTCCTCACCCTATTTCTTCAACCCGTGGGAAGGGAGTCATAGGAGTCCCCGCCATCCTGCGTCCTGCGGCAGTTTCATGAAGTCAGGTCTTAGCTTTTTCCTGCCCTGGAGTAAACACTCAACAAGGTAACTGTCAGGGCCATGACATACACGGACATTTGGAAGTATTATCAAGTGTAAACAGAGATTATTGCTAAATGGTGGTGTACCATGTGATATTTTTGTTGTTCCTTTTTTACCTTGTTCTGTGCTGTTGAAGATTTCTCTGTGTTTTTGGTTGTTTTTTTTGAGATGGAGTCTCCCTCTGTCGGCGAGGCTGGAGTGCGGTGGTGTGATCTCAGCTCACTGCAACCTCCGCCTCCTGGGTTCAAGTGATTCTCCTTCCTCAGCCTCCTGAGTATCTGGAGGCACGCACCACCACACCTAGCTAATTTTTGTATTTTTAGTAGAGACAGGGTTTCACCATGTTGGCCAGGATGGTCTCAATCTCCTGATCTCATGATCCACCCGCCCCGGCCTCCCAAAGTTTTGGGATTCCAGGCATGAGCCACTGCACCTGGCCGTTGTTGAAGTTTTTAATAATTATCATGTGTTTTTTAATGAAGCCAGGAAACTTTTTTAAACATTTTTTTTTTTCAAATGCAGCACCTCCTGGCTGGAAGTCCCTACTCCCCAATGCTTGCAAATGCTTCAGCACTAAGCTGGCCCCCAGACAGCTGACCCCCCAGCCCACCCGCAGCTGATGTCTCAGAAGGCTGCACGGATCAGTGTGTTGGGGCCGTCTGCCAGGTGCACAGCTGTGACCTCTTACAGTCTGAGCTGCTCATGCCACAGTGAACTGGGGGCCCTGCTGGCTGGGAAGAGGATCTGGCTGGAGCTGAGCAGAGCTGGGGAAGCCGAGAACTGCTGTGATAGCCCCAGCCCATCCGGTACTACCATCTGTGTCTCTGGCCTGGCAATCCCCGCAGGATTTGGAATATTTTTAGAGCTGACAGAGGCCTTCCTGATCACCTAGCCTGTGGTACAGCCTCGGCTGCATGTGAGAATCATTCAGGAAGCATCTTCAAACAAGCCGATGCCTGTGTTCCACTCCAGACCTTTTGGAGCAGGATTTCCAGAGGTGGGCCCAGGTATTGGCAGGTGATTCTAATGAGCAGACAGGGTAAAAAACCACTGCATCCAAATTTTTCCTTTCATAATCAGAGAAGCTGAGCACCTCTCGTAGCATCACATGGTAGGACACATGGTAGGACTCCAGTGGAGTCCTCAGCTGGTAAAACAGCACAAATCATCATAGTTCTCCCTTACAACGTGAGAAGACTGAGTGGTTTGCAGAGATTTTTTTCCAGTCATCTCAATTAGTCCACATAACACGGGGTGAGGAAGGCAGGTGGATATTTTCTCTGTTCCATGGGTCAGAAAACTGAGGCTCAGGAGGGTGACGTGAATTGCAAGTTCGAGATGGAAGCAGAACGACAATGTGACTTAATTCCCAAGACATCCAGAGGCAGGGCCCCTTCCCAGGGAGCCACTAAGGTGGAAATGCCTTTGCGGGCTGGCTGAGAAGTGCGTTCTTGAGCCCTCTTCCAGAGCCGCTGCACCAGCACATCTGGGTGTGGGAAGGTGTATGTGTAGTTTTTAGAAACTCCTCAAGGGGCTATAGTGGACACTACAATTTGAAGATCATTTCAAGTGCCTCCACTGTGGGGGCATGCGGCTACACAACAACAGTATATTCCAATTTCTAACTGAATTTTATTCATGGGAGGCTGAGCAGAAGAAAATCTCAAAGAAGGCCGGGCACGGTGGCTCATGCCTGTAATTCCAGCACTTTGGAAGGCCGAGGCAGGTGGATCACGAGGTCAGGAAATCGAGACCATCCTGGCTAACATGGTAAAACCCCGTCTCTACTAAAAAAAAAAAAAAAAAATTAGCCGGGTGTGGTGGTGGGCGCCTGTAGTCCCAGTTACTCGGGAGGCTGAGGCAGGAGAATGACGTGAACCCGGGAGGCAGAGCCTGCAGTGAGCCGAGATTGTGCCACTGTACTCCAGTCTGGGCAACAGAGCAAGACTCTGTCTCAAAAAAAAAAAAAAAAAGAATATCTCAAAGAAACTATAGTTCATATTCTCAGAGACATAAGATACTATATTCACTAAGCTAGCATAGGATGGTATTTAATTTTTAAAAGAAATGGCGACACTGAAAAATAAAAGGCAACGGAGATACGTTGACAAAATTCTGAGTGCCAATGCTTATTTTTATTTTGGGGGGATTTTTTGTTTTGGTTTGTTTTTTTTGAGACAGTCTTGCTCTGTTGCCCAGACTGGAGTGCAGTGGCATGATCATGGCTTACTGTGGCCTTGAACTCCTGTGCAAAAGCAATCCTCCCACCTCAGCCTCCTGAGTAGCTGGGACCCCAGGTATGTGCCACCATATCTGGCTGTTTTTTTTTTGTTTTTTTTTTGTAGAGATGGGGGTCTCACTATGTTGCCCAGGCTGTTCTCAAACTCCTGAGCTGAAGAGATCCTCCCACCTCAGCCTCCTAAAGTGTTGGGATTGTAGGCATGGCCCACCATGCCCAGACTTATTTTTGTTTTTTGAGATGTGGTCTCCCTATATTGCTCAGGCTGGCCTCAAACTTCTGGACTCAATCTTCCTGCCTCAGCCTCCCTAGTAGCTGAGATTACAGGTACATGCCTGTGCACCCAGCTGACAATGTGTGTTTTTTGTTTTTCTGAGATAGAGTTTCGCTCTTTTACCCAGGCTGGACTGTAGTGGCACGATCTCGGCTCACTGCAACATCTGCCCCCTGGGTTCAAGTGAGTTTCCTGCCTCAGCCTCTCGGGTAGCCGGGATTACAGTCAGGAAAGACTGTGTATTGTATGATTCTATTTATATGAAATGTTCAGAATAGGCAAATCTATAGAGACAGAAAGCAGATTAGTGGTTGCCAGGGGCTGGGGTGAGAGGAGCGGGAGAATAGGGGAGTGACAGTAATGGATACGGGGTGCCTTTAAGGGTGGATGAAAATGTCCTAAAATTGATTATGGTGATAGTTAATACATTACAAACACTCAACTGTACACTCTAAATGGGAGAATCACATGGTATGTAAATTAAATATTTAAAACAATTTAAAAAACATATCAACCTAGCAATCATGCTTCTTGATATTTATCCAAATGAATGGAAAACTTATGTGCACAGAAAACCTGCACATGGATGCACAGAGCAACATTATTAGTGAGTGACAAAACCTGGAAGCAACCAAGATGCCCTTCAGTAGGTGAATGGATAAACAAACCCTGGTACATTCAGACAATGGATTATTATTCAGAGCTAAAAAGAAATCAAGTCATGAAAAGATATGGAAGAAACTTAAATGCATATTACTAAGTGAAAGAAGCCAATTTGAAAAGGATGCATACAGTATGATTCAAACTATATGATATTCTGGAAAAAGTGAAACAGTAAAAAACAAAGAAAAAAAGATAGTAAAAAGATCAGTGGTTGCTAGGGGTTGAGGGGAGAAAGGGATGAGTGGGTAGATCACGAGGATTTGTAGGGCAATAGAATTATTCTGCATGATCCTATAGTGACAGATACAGTTCATTATTCGTTTTTCAAAACTCATAGAACGTGCAACACCACGGGTGAACCCTAATGACTATAATGGCTCAACTATAAACTTTGAGTGATAACTGTGTATCCATATAGGTTCATCAGTTTTAATAAATGCACTCCAGTGTAGGATATTCGTACTTGGGAAGGTTGGCAGGGACAGGGATTATATGAGAAGTCTCTGTACTTGCCATTCAATTTTGCTGTGAAGCTAAAACTCTTCTGAAAAATAAAGTCTATTTTAAAAAGATAGCAGCAATCTTCCTATTTTATGTGGGTGTGTATGCATATATAATTTCACTGTGATCTAGCTTGTATAATTGCTATGAGAAATTGACTGCAGATCTAATTGTAGCTTCTTTACAGGTGATGTGAGTTTTTCCTGTGGTCTTTATTTATTTATTTATTTATTTTTTTGAGGCGGAGTCTCGCTCTGTCGCCCAGACTGGAGTGCTGTGGCGCGATCTCTGCTCACTGCAAGCTCTGCCTCCGGGATTCACGCCATTCTCCTGCCTCAGCCTCCCGAGTAGCTGGGACTACAGGCGCCCGCCACCACGACCGGCTGATTTTTTGTATTTCTAGTAGAGATGGGGTTTCACCGTGTTAGCCAGGATGTCCTGTGGTCTTTTAAAATATTTCTGTCTTAAGTGTTCTGCATTTCCACTGCAGTGTGTTTAGGTGTTGACTCATGTTTATTTATCCTGTTTCCTGTAGCTATGGGTTCTAGTCTATCCTCAGTACTAGACATTTCTCAGCCATTATCACTTCAAAGATGCCTCTCTTCCATTTTCTGTATTCCATCCTTGTGAAGTTCTGATCGGGATATGTTGAACCTTCCCATCCTACTCTTCTGATTTTCTTTTTTTTCTTTTCTTTTTCTTTTCTTTTTTTTTTTTTTTTTTTTGAGACGGAGTCTCGGAGTCTCGCTGTGTCGCCCAGGCTGGAGTGCAATGGCGCGATCTCGGCTCACTGCAAGCTCCGCCTCCCGGGTTCACGCCATTCTCCTGCCTCAGCCTCCCGAGTAGCTGGGACTACAGGCGCCCACCACTGCGCCCGGCTAATTTTTTGTATTTTTAGTAGAGACGGAGTTTCATCGTGTTAGCCAGGATGGTCTCTATCTCCTGACCTCGTGATCCGCCTGCCTCGGCCTCCCAAAGTGCTGGGATTACCGGCGTGAGCCACCGCGCCCGGTCTCTTATTTTCTTACTCTTATTTTCTATCTCCTTGGTCTCTCTCTTTCCATTTTGGATAAATTCTCTCGTCATCTTTATATACTCTTCTCTTTAACTCTTCCATGGAGTAGTTTTTTTTTTCACTTTTAATTCTGAGAGAATTGTAGATTCACATGCGGTTTTGAGAAATAACATAGAAAAATCCCACGTACTCTATCCAGTTTCTGCCAATGGTAACATTTTGCAAAACTACAGAACAGTATCATAACCAGGACGTTGACAATTATGCTACCCAGATACAGAATATTTCCATCACGCTTATGGAATCTCATGGAACATTTGCTCACCCAAGAATCCCTCATGCTGCCCTTTTATACCCACCCCTACTTTTCTCCCACCCCACCCATTTCTGGCAACCATTAATCTATTCGCCATTCCCCATTTCTATAATTCTGTCATTTTAAGAATGTTATATAAATGGAATCATACAGTATGTAACCTTTTGGATTGACTTTTTTTCCTCAGCATCATTCTGTGGAGATTCATCCCCTCTACTCCTATTTTTCTGGAGTCATTTGTTTAATAATGAACATGAATCATTTAAGGTGTTGAATTTTGTCTAATACTTATTTTTGCATCAATTGATATAATCTCGTAGGTATTTTTCTTTAGCCTATTAATATGGTAAATTATATTGATTGATGTTCAAATATTGAACCGGCCTTCCATCCCTGGAACCCTGCTTAGTCATGAGGTATAATTCTTTTTATATATTGCCAAATTTTATTTGCTAATACTTGTTAAGGTTTTGCACATCTATATTCATGAGGGAGATTGGTCTATTGAGTTTTTATTTCAACAATTATATTTTTAATTTCTAAACCCTTAGTTTGTTTTAAAATCTGTCTTGCTACTGACAGTCCCATGTCGCTTTCATATTTTTGTGTTTCTAGCTTTGCTTCTTTGGTGATAATGAATTGTGAGTTCATATTTGGTTTATCTAAATCTGGGAGGAATCCCTAGAGCTTACTTTGGGGATGGTTTCCTCCAAATATAATTTGCATTTTCTTTTGTTGCATGCCAGAGAGCCACTCTCCTAGGGTCACTTTAACCCTCTTTGTTCCTATCTCCTCTCATCAGGTCTCAGGCCAAGTTCCCATTCCAGCCCTTTGCTACTGGCCCAAGGATCAATCTCTTGACTACAAGACTGCAGGTAGCATTTACTGTCCGGGCACCTCTGCCTCTCAAGACTTTTCCCTCTTGAAAATTTCTCTCCATTTCTCACAAACCCAGCAAAGCAATACAAATAATGGTTTAGGCAAGATCTAGGATTTCCTTCCCTCCCTCCCTCCCTGCCTCCCTCCCTCCCTCCCTCCCTCCCTCCTTCCTTCCTTCCTTCCTTCCTTCCTTCCTTCCTTCCTTCCTTCCTTCCTTCCTTCCTTCCTTCCTTTTTTCCTTCCTTTCCTCCTCTCTCTTTCTTATTTCTTTTCATTTTCATAGGAGATGCCCTAAGAATATCTTGTCTACCACACTGCTGGTAGTGGAATGACATTCTATTGTACATCCACCATATAACAAATACTTCAATGCCTGACACTTCAAATGTTAAGAACAGGGAGTAAATTGAACCCTTACACATTGCTGGTAGGAGAATAAATTCAAGACAATAACTTTGGAGCACTAGTTATTATTATCTAGAAAATTTGCAAATGCACATATCCTACATTTTATTTCTAGCCCATACTCTACAGAAACTCTTCCACATATGGCTAATAGAGACATGGAATATTCATTGTGCATTGTTTATAAGAGCAGACTAAATGTTCATTAAGAGCATAATTGTGGTATGTTTATGCAATGGAATACTATGCAGCAATGGAAAGGAATAAACCAGACCCACAAGTATTAATATGGGTAAGTCTCACATACATAATAAGAGTAAACACAAAGCAGAGAAATGCATATAATATGACTATGTTTGCAGAAAGTTTAAACCATGCAAAACAATAATAAATATGACTTAAGAATGCATATACATGTAGTAAGAATATGAAGAAATGCATAATAGCAAGAAACACCAAACTCAGGACAGCAGTTGCCTCTGAAGAGAAAGCTGAAAATATAAAATATAAATAGAAAGGCAGGTGCAGGGACTGAACTGGTATTGTTTGTTTTATTTCTTAAACTGGTGATGAGGACATGGTTATTCACTATATTACTCCTTGTACCTTTTAGGAGGTCTTGCCTTGTCTTCTAGCCAGCTTAATACCTCTGAGTACTTCTAATGGTGTGAATCCCAGAGTCACTAGTAGCGATGGAATTAAGTTCAGCTAGGAAGAAGGTGTGGTATGAGAAGACAGCTGAGGTCCACCAATATCTCTGAAGGCTGAGAAGGGGTAAGACTTGGCAAGTGTGGTGCTTTCAAATCCATAGGAGGGGAGAGTTTCAAAAAGGCTTATGTAGTAGGCAGCTTCTGAACTGGCTCCAAACAATCTCCACCTCCTGGTATTCACATTCTCATGTAATCCCCTCCCATTGAACATAGGATAGACCCAATCACTTGATTCTAACAAATAGAATATGGTAAATTGATGGGATGCCCTTTCCTAGCTTAGGTTACAAAAGAGTGTGAATTCTGTGGTGCCCAAACTCTCTTTTTCTGGCTCATCTTACTGGCTTGCTGTGATGAAGCAAGCTGCCATGCTGTGAGTTGTCTGATGGAGAGACCCACATGACAATAAACTGAGGGTGGCTGCTAGCCTACAACAAGCAATGAACTGAGGTCTTTGATCCAACAACACTTGAGGGACTGAATCCTGTCAACACTAATGTAAGTAAGCATGGAACTGGAGCATTCCTTAGTCAAGCTTTCAGATGAGACCACAGCCCCAGCCAACACCTTGATTGTAGCAATCCATGCAATCTGCATGCCACAGAAACTATGAAACTACAGAAACTATGAGGTAATAAGTATTGTTGTTATAAGTTACTACGTTTTGGGGTAATTTGTTGTGCCTCCATTGATAACAAATACAGATTTTGGTAACTGGAATTTGGTAACTGGAAACTGCTGCTAACTAACACCTAAAAGTGTGGGAGCAGCTTTGGAATCCTTGGTGTGCAGAGGCTGGGAAGATTTTGAGAAGCATATTAGAAAAAGCCTAAATTGCCTTGAACACATTGTTAGTAAACATCATGACTTTGAGGAGGCTGCCAATGGGGGCTAAAAAGGAAATGAGGAAAATATTATTAGAAACTAGAGGAAGGATGGGTGTGTGCTTATTGTATAGTGATAGAAAGCTTAGTGACATGTCAATTTGAAATCACGTGGAAGCCAGAATATGTGGCTAATGAACTAGGTGATCTAGTTAAGAAGATTTTCAAGTGAGGTATTGAAGATGCCTCCTGGTTTCTTCTTGCTGCCTATAGTAAATTGCAAGAGGAGAAAGATAAATCAAAGGAAGGACTATTAAAACTATTAAACAAAAAAAGGAGCCAGGACTTTATGATTTTGAAAGTTTGCAGTCTCTGTAGATGGCAAACTATATGAAAGTTAAGAAATGGCTTCTTGGCTGCATGCAGTGACTCACGCCTATAATCCCTACAATTTGGGAGGCTGAGGCACGAGGGTTGATTGAGTCCAGAGGTTCAAGACCAGCCTTGGCAACATAGTGAGACCCCTATCTCTACAAAAATTTTAAAAAATTAGCTGGATATGATGGTGCACACCTGTAGTCCCAGCTACTACGGAGGCTAAGGTGGGAGGACCACTTGAGCCTGAGAGGTTGAGGCTGCAGTGAGCCAAGATTGTGCCACTGCATTCCAGCCTAGGCAACAGAGTGAGACCCCATGTCTAAAAAGAAGAAAAATATTACTTCTGAGCACTGTCAGGAAAACATGGTCTGGCAATAAAATAAAGGCAAAGGTGTGACCTACCACCTTTCATTAAGACTTCAGAAAGACCAAAGAATCAGAGTATTAGTCACACACGGGGCTCTTTCAGGAGAATTAGGGTGTCCCTCCCCGCTCCTTTCCAGTAAAACAATAGGTCCTCCAGGAAGTTTAAGAGCATCGGCCACCAGCAGAAGCCCAAGACTTTTGACAAATAGAGTGAACTCTGGTGAGATTCACAGAAGATGCACAAAGTTTTTGAGAAAATTATATAAGCAGAAATACTGCCAGCTTGGGCTGAAAGGGACTAAGATGTACAAAATGAAAGAAGTCTTTTGGACCTCCAACATTTTACTGGGAGGAAACAGGCTGAGAAAACCATTCAGGTGCAAAGGATTTTTACCTTTCATGATAAAGGAGGGATGGCTCAGAGGCCCAGCCAAGAGCCTAAAAGATGCAGGCAAAAGTCATGGAGAATTATTGCTAGGTCTTGAAACCTCATCAAGGAACTCCCAACATTTTAATCAGCTGGATTTGAGAATTTCTGTGAACCAGTGGTTTTCTTGCCTCTCATTTTCCCAATTTTTGATCAGGAATCTCTACCACAGTGATCCATGTCTGTCCCACCACTGCATGTCAGGTGGATTGATGCAGGGCACACATCTGGTGTCTTTGGTTTCATGAATCCACAGATGGAGAGGAAACACACTTGAAAGTTGGAGCTACACCCCAGGAGCCTCCATCACACCTGGACCTGATTGAGATGATGATGCGGAACTAGACTTTGAGCTGATGCTGAAATGGAAGGAGAATTTAGGGCACTTTGGGAAGGAGTTAATGCATTTTGCATGTGAGGGGGTTCTGAGTCTTTGGGGGCCAGAGAGAGTGGACTGTGGTAGGTAGGCAGCTTTTGAGAGGGCCCTCAATGTCCCCACCTCTGAGTGTTCATAAGTGTGATGTAATTCCCTTTCCTTGAGCTGCTGGACTTAATGAGCCTTTCTGAAACCAAGGGCACAGACCGGAGGCCCTCCAGACCTGAGTCCTGTGGTTCAATGCATGGCCCTGTAGCTGCAGGTTACCTGAGAAGGGCGGATGGCAGAGCAGAGCGTGACATCTCCAGGTGGCTCCTGAGCACCTGCTCTGCTCTGTTTCCCCTCCAGGCTTTCTGATTTTGGCTTCTTGGCCGCTCGCCATCTTCCAGGCTCTCCACTCATCCTGTGAGGGCGTGACCTGATCTGTGCTTAGCCTGCAAGCTCTACTCTCTCCCCCAGACACCTCACACTCTGTGGGGACCCTGGAAAGAAAGGTAGCCTTGGGCTTCTTGGAAGTGCCAGGAAAGGAAAACAATCCAATCATTTAGGAGCTCCACTTCCCATTGGAGCTGGGGACCCTCATCCGCTAGGAAATGCTAGTCCTTAGTCACTGCCCTCCTGACCAGACCTGCTGCTGCTATGCCCAGCATCTTTTCTCACCAGCCTCATCCTAATATGAAGGATGAAGGCACATTTGGGCTGTGCCAGGAGCCAGGGTGATTGACAGCTGGAGCTCCTAGAGGGGCTCATTAAGTGAAACTGGGTGGGGCCTAGGGGAGCTCACTTTCCCCTGCCAGTCTCAGACCCAGGAGATAAGCTGGGAGAGGGCAGGAGAAGGTGTCAGAGCAGCGAAGCTGGATGTCCTCTGCAGCCTGCCAGCTTGAGGCCCCAGCTGTGCCCACTGCCGAGGGCCAGCCTCTGCTCCTGAAGGCCCAACAGCCAGCCTGGAATATTCATAAGTGCTAGAGCCTCCCACCCCTGGGCCTGTGGGCCTCCTTAGAACCCCTGGAACATGCCCTTCATGGCCTTTCGTTCTAGAGACACCACAAGTTACTATGCACCACTCCCAACACTTCCTCCCCGCTGTCCAAGTCCTTGCTTTCCATCATTTCCCAGTCTTGCAACACACTGGGCCTGCCTGTCATTCTGATTTGCGAGTTTAATCTCCCGAGAGCTAGTTATAATACGCAGCATTATAAAGCAGAAGCAAACGTGTCTGTGTCTAATAAGGGCTACTGGAGAGACTGCTTTTCTGTTTATACCCTTTTATCTTGTTTAAATATTTTTGTGTCTTTTTGGTTCCTTTCGAAATCAGGAGAAACAAGAGATATTTCCTTTTAGAAGGGGAAAAAGCCCGTTACTTCCCCTCCTGGTGGTAAAGAGCAAGGGCCCTGCAACCAGGCTGATTGTGTTTGAATCCTTATCCTGGGTGGCCTTGGGCAAGTCACTTAACCTCTCTGGGCCTTAGCGTTCCCATGTGTAAAATGGAGTTAACAATTCCTTCCTCAGAGGGTTGTGAGAATTAAGTAGTATGTATAAAATGCTTACTGATACATAGCACATCTTTTTTTTTTTTTTTTTGAGATGGAGTCTTGCTTTGTCGCCCAGGCTGGAGTGCAGTGGCACGATCTTGGCTCACTGCAACCTCCATCTCCTGAGTTCAAGTGATTCTCCTGCCTCAGCCTCCCAAGTAGCTGGGATTACAGGCATGCACCACCATGCCCGGCTAATTTTTGTATTTTTAGTAGAGACGGGGTGTCACCATATTGGCCAGGTTGGTCTCCTGACCTTGTGATCTGCCCGCCTTGGCCTCCCAAAGTGCTGGGATTATAGGCGTGAGCCACCATGCCTGGCCAATGCAGAGTAAATCTTAAATAAATATTTGTTAAATAAAATTTAAAACTCAGCTGCCTGGGAAAGGAGGCCGGTGAGTCGTAAGGTCCAGCGGCTCCCATCTCAGCCCCTACCTCCATCTCTTCCTACCCATATTTCCGACCTCAGGGTCCAGACGTGAGAATTTGTGCTGGTTTCAGTTTCTACTCCAAGCTGTTGGCCCAGGACACTGCCCAACTCCAAGGCTCCTGGCAGGTCCTGTGCACTTTCAGTCACCTGTGTCCTCTACCTGTAAGCTCCATCCTGAGGACCAGCAGAGCCTGTGGACAGGCCATGCACACCCCACCTGCCCTCCCATCTGACTTCCCAGTGTTACTGAATCCTTCCCTGGGCCACCTTAAGGCCCTAGGACCCTGACTGCAGACTACCTGGTCCTCCAACAGCACCACGCAGGCCTGTAGCTCCACCAGCTGTGCTGACCCCTTGCCATGAGCCATGGTCTAGGACCAAGTCCCAGGCTTCCCTCTCTGGGTGCAAAGTCCTCTCCCTGCCGGTGAAGTCTGCGGTTCCCTCCCAAGGATCCAAACTCTGTCATCATCCTTTCTCAGCCCTGCCCTGCTTCTCTTGGGACAGAGACAAACTTGAAGATACTTGAGGATTCAGTTGTCACTAGTGAAGAATCAGGCTGGGCTCAGGCTGTGCAAAGACTGCTTTCTGGTATGACCAGGGAGGGGGACTGCGGGCAGAGCCAGGGGCAGCAAAAGGGGATGTGTAATGGTAAGGGGTCTTCCTCATGGAAGAAGAGGCAGGGCTGGGGTCACGTGAGGGCCAGAGTTTGGCAACAAGACAGCCAAGAGAGAGAAGACTGCTAGCTAGATAGAGTACTTCCTTGTGATGCTTTCTGCCTGAGCATCAGGGCTGTTCTAGAGATGGTTTCCAAAAGGAGCATCTGCTTAACAAGTGGGGCAGTGATCAACCTCTCTGACCTTTTGTGTAGGATGGGATGATAATGCCTTTCTCTAAGACGTGTCAGGAAGATCCCATGAGATATTGTTGTGGTGACTGCAAAGTGTTTAGTACATTGCCTGGCATGATAAATCTTAAACATGAATGCTGGGGCTGGACTTGGTGACTCACGCCTGTAATCCCAGCATTTTGGGAGCACAGGTGGGAGAATTGCTTGAGACCAGGAGTTTGAGACCAGCCTGGGCAACATAGTGAGACCCTGTCTGTAATAAACAAACAAATAAATAAATAAAAATGCTGAAAAGCCTTCTTGACGGTTATTATCAAGGTCTGTCTTGGGAGGTGGGTCCTAGAATAAGAGACTGACTATGAGTGAGGCATTGCAGGCCAGATCACAAAGTGACAGGAGGCATGAGGTGGGCCTGGCGATGATGGCAGCTATCTTCTCATGACATTAATTCCCCAAGAAGTTCTCTACTCCCAAATTCTATGTTCTCCCTTTTTTGATCACAACTTAAAGAAACCCTAAGCCTGAGATGGGAGCAGTGATAATAGGTTCCACAAGCCTGGTTTATACCTGGAGCTCACAACAGTGCTGTGGCGGGCTGTTCTGTCTGTGTGGAACAGCCCTGTCCCCCTCCCCAGGAGGCACCAGGGCATAGCTTGGGGTACCACTAAAAAGCAAATTCATAAAGACAGAAAGTATAATACAGATTACCAGGGACTAAGGGGAGGGGATAACAGGGAGTTATTTTTTAATGGGTACAGAGTTTCTGTTTGAGATGATGAAAAAGTTCTGGAAATGGATAGTGATGGTTGGATAACATTGTAATGCCACTAAATTGTACACTTAAAAATGGTTAAAATTGTCGGGCGCAGTGGCTCACACCTGTAATCTCAGCACTTTGGGAGGCCAAGGCAGGTGGCTCACATGAGGTTGGGAGTTCAAGACCAGCCTGACCAACACGGTGAAACCCCGTCTCTACTAAATACAGAACATTAGCCGAGTGTGGTGGTGCACCCCTATAATCCCCGCTACTTGAGAGGTTGAGATAGGAGAATAGCTTGAACTCGGGAGACAGAGCTTGCAGTGAGCAGAGATTGTACCACTGCACTCCAGCCTGGGCAACAAGAGTGAAACTCTGTCTCAAAAAAAATAAAAATAAATAAATGGTTAAAATGGTCAATTTTATGTTATGTATAGAAACATATGTGTATGCATATACACATTTTTCTCAAGTGCATGTAGATCATTCTCCAGGGTAGACCATCTGTTAGGCCACAAAAGAAGTCTTAATACATTTTAAAAGACTGAATTATCATACAACGTATCTTTTATGAATACAATGGAATAAAAGAATGAATCACAGAAAGAAAACTGAAAAAGTCACAACTATGTGGAAATTAAACTTACTCTTTTTTTTTTTTTTTTTTTGAGATGGAGTTGCCCTCTTGTTGCCCAGGTTGGAATGCAATGGCGTGATCTCCGCTCACGGCAACCTCCGCCTCCTGGGTTCAAGCAATTCTCCTGCCTCAGCCTCCTGAGTAGCTGGGATTACAAGCATGCACCACCACGCCCAGCTAATTTTGTATTTTCAGTAGAGATGGGGTTTCTCCACGTTGGTCAGGCTGGTCTCAAGCTCTCGACCTCAGGTGATCCGCCCGCCTCGGCCTCCCAAAGTGCTGCGATTACAGGCGTGAGTCACCGCACCCGGCATCTTACTCTTAACCAATGGTTATTTAAGAAGAAATCACTTGGGAGATGCTCTGAACCTGTTCTGGTTCAGGGTGTGCCCAGAAAAAAAAGAAGAAATCACAAAGGAAATTTAAAAATACTTAGAGATGAATGAAAAACATAAAAACAGGCTGGGTGCAGTGGCTCACACCTGTAATCCCAGCACTTTGGGAGGCCGAGGTGGTGGATTGCTTGAGCTCAGGAGTGCAAGACCAGCCTGGGCAACATAGTGAAACCCTGTCTCTACCAAAAATACAAAAAATCAGCCAGGCATGGTGGCACGTGCCTGTAGACCCAGCTACTGAGGAGACTGAGGTAGGAGGACTGCTTGAGCCTGGGAGGGGGAGTTTGCAGTGAGTCAAGATCTTGTCACTACACTCCAGCCTGGGTAACAGAATGAGACCCTGACTCCAAAAAAAAAAAAAATAAAAAATAAAAAAAAATAAAAAAAATATAAACAACACATCAAAACTTATGAAATGCAGTGTTTTGAGGGAAATTTATAATAGTGAATGACCTCATTAAAAAAGAAGAAAGATCTCAAATTAATAACCTAGCCCAACTTTTCACAGAACTAAGAAAAAGAAGAGAAAACTAAACCTAATGCTAGCATAAGAAATAAATAATTTTAAAAAATGGAGATAAATGAAATGGAGAATGGAAAAACAATAGAGAGAATCACTAAAACCAAGACTGGTTCTTTAAAAGATCAACAAAACTGGCAAACCTTTAGCTATACCAACAAAGAAAAAAGATAGAGGATGCAAATAACTAAAATCAGGAACAAAAGTGTGGGTATTACTACTGACTTTACAAAACTAAAAAGGATTATAAGAGAATACTATGAATAATTGTACACCAATAAGTTAGATAACCTTGGTAAAATGGGCAAATTCTTTGAAAAACACAAGCCACCACACTTACTCAGAAGACATAAGACATCTGAACAGACCTATAACAATGAAAGGGATTGAATTAATAATGAAAAACTTCCGGCCGGGCGCGGTGGCTCAAGCCTGTAATCCCAGCACTTTGGGAGGCCGAGACGGGCGGATCACGAGGTCAGGAGATCGAGACCATCCTGGCTAACACGGTGAAACCCCGTCTCTGCTAAAAAATACAAAAAACTAGCCGGGCGCGGTGGCGGGCGCCTGTAGTCCCAACTACTCGGGAGGCTGAGGCAGGAGAATGGCGTGAACCCGGGAGGCGGAGCTTGCAGTGAGCTGAGATCCGGCCACTGCACTCCAGCCTGGGCGGCAGAGCCAGACTCTGTCTCAAAAAAAAAAAAAAAAAAAAAAACTTCCAAACAAAGAAAAGTCTAGGGCCAGATAACTTCACTGGTGAATTCTGCAAATACAGAAAAACTAATGCCAGTACCTCTCAAACTCTTCCAAAATGTAAAAGAGGGAACACTTTTTAAGTCATCTTATGAGGTCAGTGCTATCCTGATACCAAAGCAAGTCAAGGACACCACAAGAAAAGAACACTATAGAGGGTGGCCCTTATGAACATAGGTGCAGAGATCCTCAACAAAATACTAGCAGACTGAACCCAAGGGCATATTAAAGCACCATGGCCAAGTCAGAGATTTATCCCAGGAATGAATGGGTGGTTCAACCTAAAAAAAAAAAAAAAAAAAAAAAAAAAAAAAAAAAAAATCAATCAGTGTAATATACCACATTAATAGAGCAAAAGAAGAAAATCATGAGATCATGATCAATGTTGCAAAAAAGCATTTCACAAAATCTAAGCGCCTTTCATGGTAAGAACACTCAGAAAAATAGGGATAGAAGGGAATTTCTCAATCTAATGAAAGGCATTTCTGAGAAACCCACAGCTAACCTCATAGTCAATGGTGAAAGACTGAAAGCTTGCCCCTAAGATCAAGAACAAGACATGATGTCCATTTTCACCACGACTATTCAACATTGTGCTAGAAGTTCTAGCCAGGCAATTGGGCAAGAAAAGGTAATGAAAACCGTCCACATTGAAAAACGAAGAAGTAAAACTATCTGTATTTGCAGATGACATGATCCTATATTTGGAAAATCCTAAATAAGTCACAAAAACTACTATTGCTAATAAACAATTTTAGCAACTTGCAGGGTGCAAAATCAACACATGAAAATGAATTGTGTTTCTACACACTATTAATGGACAATTCAATTTATAATAGCATCTAAAAGAATAAAATATCTAGGAATAAATTTAACCAAGGAAGTGAAGACTTGTATATTGCAAACCATAAAACGTTGCTGAAAGACCTTAAGGAAGACCTGAATAAATGGAAAGACAACCCACGTTCGTAAATTGGAAGACTTACCCTTAAGATGGCAGTACTACCCAAAGCTATCTAGAGATTCACTGCAATCTCTATTAAAATTCTGCCTTTTTTTTTTTTTGGCAGAAATGGGAAAGCCAATTCTCAAATTCATATGAAATTTTAAGAAACATTGAGTAGCCAGAACAATACTGAAAATGAAGAACAAAGTTGGAGGACTCACATTTTCTGATTTAAAGACTAACTATAAAGCTGCAGTAATCGGTTGGGCGCTGTGGCTTACACCTGTAATCCCAGCACTTTGAGAGGCTGAGGCAGGGGGATCATGAGGTCAGGAGTTTGAGACTAGCCTAACCAACATGGTGGAACCCCGTCTCTGCTAAAAATATAAAAATTAGCCGGGCGTGGTGGTGCACACCTGTAATCCCAGCTACTCAGGAGGCTGAGGCAGGAGAATCGCTTGAAGCCGGGAGGCGGAGGTTACAGTGAGCCAAGATCACGCCACTGCACTCCAGCCTGGGTGACAGAGCGTGACTGTCTCAAAAAAAAAAAAAAAAAAAAAAAAAGCTACAGTAATCGAAACAGTGTAGTACTGCCACTGGGATAAACATGTAGAAAAATGGAATAAAATTGAGAGTGCAGAAATAAACCCATTCACTTAGGGTCAATTGATTTTTTTTTTTTTTTTTTTTTTTGAGGCGGAGTCTCGCTCTGTTGCCCAGGCTGGAGTGCAGTGGCGCGATCTCGGCTCACTGCAAGCTCCGCCTCCCGGGTTCCCGCCATTCTCCTGCCTCAGCCTCCCGAGTAGCTGGGACTACAGGCGCCGCCACCACGCCTGGCTAATTTTTTTGTATTTTTAGTGGAGACGGGGTTTCATTGTGTTAGCCAGGATGGTCTCGATCTCCTGACCTCGTGATCCGCCCGTCTCGGCCTCCCAAAGTGCTGGGATTACAGGCTTGAGCCACCGCGCCCGGCCGGGTCAATTGATTTTTAACATGGGTAACAAGACCATTCAACTGAGGAAAGACTGTCTCCTTAACAAATGTTGCTCAACGAATCCACATACAAAAGAATGAGTTTTTTCATTCTTATCTCACACAATATACAAAAATTAACTCAAATACTTGAGGGGATAGATACCCCATTGTCCATGATGTGATTATTATGCATTGCATGCCTGAATCAAAACATCTCATGTACCCCATGAATATATATACCTTCTATTGTACCCATGCAAATTTAAAAATTTTTAAATTGGGCTGGGTGTGGTGGCTCATGCTTGTAATCCCAGCACTTTGGGAGGCTGAGGCGGGCAGATTGCTAGAGCTCCCGAGTTTGAGATCAGCCTGGGCAACATGGCGAAACCCCATCTCTATAAAAAATACAAAAATTAGCCAGGCATGGTGGCACAAGCCTGTGGTCCCAGCTACTTGGGAGGCTGAGGTTGGAAGGAATGGAGATTGTGCCACTGCACGTCAGCCTGGGAGCTGGAGAGAGACAAAAATAAAATAAAATTTTTTTTTTTAATTTAAAAATTAACTCAAAATGGATCAACAACCTGACTATAAGGGATAACACTATAAAACTCTCAGAAGTAAAGATATGGGAAATCTCATGACCTTGGATTTGCCAATGGATTTTCAAATGTGACAACAAAAGCATGAGCAACACAAGAAAAAATAGATAAATTAAACTATGAAAACTGTAAGTTTCTGTGCATCAAAAGACATTATGAGGAAAGTAAAAAGACAACTTGCAGAATGGTAGAAAGTGTTTGCAAATCACAAAGAACTCTTACAACTCAAAAGCAAAAAGACAAACAACCAATTCAAAAATGAGCAAAACGACTTGGATAGGCATTTCTCCAAAGAAGTGATACAAATGGCCAATAAGCACATCGAAAGATGCTCAACATCATTAGTCATTAGGAAAATGCAAACCAAAAACCACAGTGAGATACCACTGCATATTTACTAGTATGGCGATAATTTTTGAACACCAGAAAATAGCAAGTGTTGATGATAAACTTTTTCTGATTTAAAAACCTAAATTGGAATCCCTCCATATTGCTGGCATTAATGTAAAATGGTGCAGCCACTGTGGAAAGCAGTTTGGCAGTTCCTCAAAAAGTTAAACATAGAATGATCATTTGACCCAGCAATTCCATTCCTGGGCATTTACCGGAAAGAACTGAAAACAGGTATTCAAACAAATATTTGTACGCATGTGTTCACAGTAGTATTATTCACAACAACGAAAAGGTGAAAACCACCCAAATGTCCCTCCGTGGATGAATGGAGAAACAAATTGAGGGACACACACGCCCTGGGGTATTCAGCAGGAAAAAGGAATGAAGTACTGATACATGGTACACATGGATGAACCTTGAGAACATGCTAAGTAAAAGAACAGAGGGTCACATATTGTATGATTCCATTTATATGCAATGTCCAGAATAGGTAAATCTATAGAAACAAATCAGATTGGTGGTTGTCAGGGGTTGTGGGGAAGAGAGAATGGAGAGTAATCACTGAGTGGGTACAGGGTTCTCTGGAGTGATGAAAATGTTTTAGAAATAGAGGGGGTGGTTGCTCAACATTGTAAATGCACTAAATGCCACTGAATTGTTCACTTTAAAATGGCTAACTTGGCCAGGGGCGCTGGTTCACACCTGTTATCCCAGCACTTTGAGAGGCTGAGGTGGGTGGATGACCTGAGGCCCGAAGTTCAAGATCAGCCTGGTCAAATGCTGAAACTCAGTCTCTACTAAAAATACAAAACATTAGCCGGAAGTGGTGGCGCCTGCCTGTAATTCCAGCTACTTGGGAGGCTGAGGCAGGAGAATCGCTTGAACCTGGGAGGCAGAGGTTGCAGTGAGCCAAGATGATGCCATTGCACTCCAGCCTGGACAACAGGAGTGAAACTCTGTCTCAATAAATAAACAAACAAACAAATAAATAAATAAATAAATAAATGGTTACCTTTATGTTATGTGAATTTAAACTCAATAAAAATAAAATTGTGTAGTTATTGGATGATGTAATAGAATTTGGTGGTAAAATAAACTGGATTATAAATGTAAATGTATAAAATAAAATTACAAAACTTTTAGACGAAAACAAGAAAAAATCATCGTGACCCGGCGTTAGGCAAATAATTCTTAGACATGACACTAAAAGCATGATCCATAAAAGAAAAATTGGGTTTCACTAAAATTAAAAACTTCTTCTCTGTGAAAGATGCCATTAAGAAAATGAAAAGCGCTGGGTGCGGTGGCTCATGCCTGTAATCCCAGCACTTTGGGAGGTTGAGGCGGGTGGATCACTTGAGGTCAGGAGTTCGAGACCAGCCTGGTCAACACAGTGAAACCTCGTCTCTACTAAAAATACAAAAATTAGCCCGATGTGGTGGCACACACATGTAGTCCCAGCTACTTGGGAAGTTGAGGCATGAGAATCACTTGAACCCAGGAGGCAGAGGTTGCAGTGAGCTGAAATTCCACCACTGCACTCCAGCCTGGGCGACAGAGTGAGACCCTGTTTAAAAAAAAAAAAGAGAGAGAGACCAGGCACGGTGGCTCATGCCTGTAATCCCAACACTTAGGGAGGCTGAGGCAGGAGGATCACTTGAGTGCAGGAGTTTGAGACCAGCCTGGGCAACATAGTGAGACCTTGTTTGTACAATAAATGAAGAAAATTAGGCCAGGCACGGAGGCTCACACCTGTAATCCCAGCACTTTGGGAGGCCGAGGCCGGTGGATTATTTGAGGCATCAGTTTTTCGCTGACTTGCTACGCTTAACGGCAGCAATACCAAATGATTCCCCGCAATGCTTTGAGCCCTAGGATTTATTTTCCTTTTTACAGTAGAAGGCCTAGCCAGCATTGTACTAGCCAACTCATCATCAGACATTGTATTACATGACATTATGTTGTAGCCCACTTCCACTACGTCTTATCAGTAGGAGCCATATTCGCTATTATAGGGGGTTTTAGAAATTCAAGACTAGCCTGGCAAACATGGTGAAACCCCGTCTCTACTAAAAATACCCAAAAAATTAGCCAGGCTTGGTGGTGCGCGCCTGTAGTCCCAGCTACGCGGGAGGCTGAGGTATGAGATTCGCTTGAACCTGGGAGATGGAGGTTGCAGTGAGCTGAGATTGCCCCACTGCACTCCAGCCTGGGCAACAGAGCGAGACGGTGGTGTGTGCCTATAGTCCCATCTACTTGGGAGGCTGAGGTGGAGGGATATCTTGAGGCTGGGATGTCAAGGCTACAGTGAGCTGAGATCATGACAGTGCACTCCAAGCGGGGCAACAGAGTGAGACCTTGTCTCAAGGGGGAAAAAAAAAAATCAATTCAGTAATAAAGTAAACAACCAACCCAATTAAAATATGTACAAAATAGACATTTCACCAAAGAAGATATACAAATAGCTATAAGCATATGAAAGGTTCTCAATATAGTCAATTTGGAAAAGCAAATTTAATCCACACTGAGAACCACTACACACCCATTCAAATTGCTATAATGAAAAGAACTGTTGAGATTAGGCCAACTACCAAGAATCTCTATTTCATGTACATTTGGGAACTGAGGAAATGCCCACTGCTCAATGGACCTATTCTGGGCTGGAGTTTAGCCAGAACTCCATTTATACCTAGTCACTATATGCTTTTATTCCTTTTTTTTTTTTTTTTTTTTGAGACAGCTTCTTGCTCTGTGGCCCAGGCTGCAGTGCCTTGGCATGATCATAGCTCACTGCAGCCTTGAACTCCTGGGTTTAAGTGGTCCTCCCGCCTCTGCCTCCTGAGTAGCTGGAACTACGGGCATGCACCACCACACCTGGCTAATTTTAAAATTTTTTGTAGAGATAGGTTCTTCCTATATTACCTGGGCTGGTCTCCAACTCTTGGCCTCAAGTGATCCTCCCCTCTTAACCTCCCAAAGTGCTGAGATTACAGATATGAGCCACTGTGCCCAGCCTATATGTGCCTAATTCTAACAGGGGCCATGATTACACCTGGGATCTTAGGTTATTCGTATCTACTATAAGTCTGTGTCTAATTGTCCTCAAGATGTTTAGTATTTTCTTTCCCCAGTGCCCAATTACCCAAGTAAATAGTGTTATGTCCCTTTGAGGGAAGGCCTGAAGGAGTCATTACATATTCAATTGCCACGTGTTGCAGGAGTCTTCCTGCTGGAGTTGCAGGTGCTGCTTCAATCAGTGGGTTCTAGGTTCAAAAAATGACTCAGTGTAGAAACTGGGCAAGGGAGAGTGACTTTTTATTGGAGCAACTATCCTCAGCTTCATCATCACCCATCCTTGATTTCTTTTGATGGTTCAATTTGAATAGCACTCTGTTGGCTAATGCAACTATTTCGCCTTTTGTTTATACCAAGTTCTATGAACCATCTCCAGAAGTCTCTTCTGAACGGACCGTTGGCGCCACTCCCACCGTGCCGCTCACTACGATAATCGCGCCCCCTGGCGCCAGCAGTTACGCGCTGCCACTTGTCCTCCGTGGCTCTGGAGTCCCGGCCTGCCGGTGGCTAACTGGGCCACTTTACAGAAGCGGAAGCAAGCTCGGGGAGGGTAAACAGGAAGGGTAACTAATTTTCCTGAGATCACACAGTCGGTAAATGATGGAGGCAGCATCCATCCCAGGCCGTCTGGCCCCAGACACCACACTTTTACCCAATTCCCACAACTGCCTGGAAAATAAATAGAAATCAAATAGAGGTTAACAAGGACCTTTGGGAGGTGTCCGGCGTTTGGGCGAGGGGTTGCTTTTCTGTTTCATGTTAGTCCACCGCCCTCACGTGGCCACGTCCTGAACTTCACCCTTGTTTGGTCCCAAACTGTCAAGACCCTCACCTTGCTGGGAACCACAGCCCTGCTGGCCTCAGACTGCAGGACAGAATCCTTACCCCTCCTGGGCCTCCGTTGTGTTCTTTCCAAAGTGGGATAATGGTAGCAGGTTAATGGAAATGATTAAATAAAATAATCCATCTAAATTCCTGGATCGAACGAAGGGCCCAATAAACATTAGCTGTGCTGCTGTAGTGCTCAGTGCTTCTCTCTCAAAAGCGGGTGGCAATAGACACCCTCACACCTTCGCTGTCATGAGAACACTGCAAAGCCAACTGCAAATATTAGGAATAGGTGTCCATCACGAGCCAACCCCTTTTCAAGGCTGCTTGGAAAACACTTTGCTAGACTAGCTTGGATCTTGCTAGCTTGACTCAGATCGCAGTTGAACAAATGTGCAGAAGAGGAAGAGATGAGAGAAGGCCTGGCTAAGTGTGCTCAGAGCTTCAATTTTGAGACTGTTCGGGAGGAAAAGTTCCTCACCAGACAGTGCCCTGCTGCTCTTCAAGCTAGAAACAGAAATATTTCTCCACAGTTGGGGTCATGGAAGTGTGTATTTTCCCTAAACCTTTCTTCGCTGAACCAGTTGTTGGAGCCTTCCATTTGAGACCTTGTGATGCCTTCACAGACATTATTTCTGCTCATCCACACAGCCAGCAGGGACTCGTGTGGCAGGAAGGGCAGGCTCAGAGTTAAGCAGCTGCTCCAACCTCACACGGCTAGCCTGGGCCTAATCTGGAGCTTGTCCCAGATCTGGAGCTTCCCAGGCTTGGCCCTGGGTCACTAGAGCAGAGCCTCCTTGCCTCTTCGTGGATGTGGAGCCAATTCACTGTGGCCGATCCCCAGCCTCACAGACTAAGGGGGCAGTCCTGGCCCTACCCGCACCCCCACCACTGCTGAAGCCATCTCCGTGCAGACAAACACAAGCAGAAACTTCTCAGGATCTGCTGCCTCTTGTTCCAAGGAATTAGGCAAGCTTCTGTCTTGAGGACAGAAGAGGCAGCTGGAAGATCAGGGTGGTGGTTGAAGGGGGCCTAGGTGAGGTGCCATGACTCAAATGTCCCTAATGGGTGAGGGCTTTCGACCTTTGGAAACTGCAGTGGCAATTTTGGAGACAACGTTTAACTATAGTGTAAAAACTGCCAGTGTAATTTCTAATCCTGAAGAAATGTATATGTGGTCCCAGGCTAATGTTTCTAAAAGTCATCGAGTGACTTTACATGTCCTACTCCCGTATTTCCCCAAAGATGACTGTCTAAATGTCCCCAAGAGAGGCTTTGGAGTTCCTTGACTTCTCTGAATTGTTGTAGTA
This sequence comes from Macaca nemestrina, assembly GCF_043159975.1. Taxonomy (NCBI): domain Eukaryota; kingdom Metazoa; phylum Chordata; class Mammalia; order Primates; family Cercopithecidae; genus Macaca; species Macaca nemestrina. The sequence goes on along the minus strand of NC_092137.1, from coordinate 85,656,503 downwards.
AAGATAAGGCAGAAATTTTGAAGAGATCAGAAAGAAAAACTTTAGAACAAATCTTGTCTTTTCTAGAACTGTCTTCATTTTAATTTACTGTCATATCAGATAACATGCCAGATGGAGTTTACTGTCTCTGACTTGAGTCAGACCAGCTGGGATGGGATCCTGCCTCCAGCAGTGGTGGGCCCCGGGAACATTTATTTCATCTCAGCATCAAGCATTCCCAAAGCAGCAGGGGCTAACAGGGCCGGTCTTAGAGATTACCCCTGCGACTGCGGGGCTGGCCAGCCACACTTCCCTAGATTTGTCTGTAGGGAGACATCAAGCCACATGGATTTGGACAGGTTGTTACGAACACAGACAGCAAAAGCAAAATCAGCATGGCGTGTCAGCTCCTTGTGTCCCTCTTTCCACAGGAGGACACCAGGCTGGAAGGTTGGGACACCAGATGGCATGGATAGTGGGTTGCCCTGCTGTGCAGCAGCCAGCTCTCAACTGCAACCCAGCCTCTACAGACTTAGCAGGCGTCCGCAGACTATCTTGTGGGAGCGGGGAGAGAGGAGGAAAGCGCTGTGCTCAACAGAAACTAGGGAGCTCCATGAGAAATGGCCTTGCAGCAGTTCCAAAAGGGTGGGGAGGCAGGTGAGACTGCCTCACGACAGCGATGCACAGGGCCACTGAACGCCCCTTGCTCTGCGAGGAGTTGCAGAGTGTTCCACCAAGACGCAGGTCAGGTTGCCGTCGAGCCCGGTGGAAATGTGCAGGGTTGCTGGGCACCTGGCAGAGCTGGTCCCTCACCCATACTTTCATCATCCATAAAATGGGGATGTTAAGAATACCTACCGCAGCTACGTTTGACTTTTTTTTTTTTTTTTTGAGATAAACTTTACATAAAATTCACCATTTTAACCATTTCAAAGTGTACAATTTAGTGGCTTTTCATATATTCACAGAGTTACGCAACCATCACCATTATATAATTCTAGAACCTCTTCAACACTCCAGAAAGAAATCCAGTGCACACGAGCTGCCACTCCCCACTCTCTCCTTGCCCAACCCCTGGCAACCACTAATCCACTTTCTGTCTCCATGGATTTGCCTGTTCTGGGAATTTCATGTAAACGGAGTCATATACTCTGTGGCATTTTGCGACTGACTTTTTTCACTTACCGTGTTTGCAAAGTTCATCCAAGTTGCAGCATGTGTCGGTATGTCATCCTTTTTTATGGCTGCATAATAGTCCATTGCATAGATCGTGTTTTGTTTATCCTTTCATCAGTGAATGGACATCTGGGTTGTTTCCACTTTTCAGCTATTATGAATGATGCTGTTCTGAGCATGAATGTAGGAGGGTTTTTGTGAACATATGTTTTCAATTCTCTTGGATATACCTGGGAGTGGAATTGCTGGGTCACATGGTAATTCTGTGTTTAATGTTTTGAGGAACTGCCAAACTGTTTTCCACAGGGACTGAGTATTTGATATTGGTGTGCACTTTTGACATAATAAACAACACTCTTAACAGAGCCTGGCCCACACCATTCATTCTTTCATCCCATAAATATTTTGGAGCACTTACCGTGTGCCATGCCTTGTAGACATGGAGATACAAGGGTGACTAATGGACAGCCCTGCCCTCAGGAAGCTGGCATCTGTGTGTGTGTGTGTGTATGTAGGGGTGCGTGTGTGTGTATGTGTGTGTATGTAGGGGTGTGTGTGTGTGTGTGTAGGGGTGTGTGTGTGTATGTAGGGGTGTGTGTGTGTGTGTATGTAGGGGGGTGTGTGTGTGTGTGTATGTAGGGGTGTGTGTGTGTGTGTAGGGGTGTGTGTGTGTGTGTGCGTTCATAATGTGTACATGGGGTAGGGAGGATGTCAGATGGTGATAAGAGTTATAGAGAAACAGGCCAGGTGCAGTGTCTCATGCCTGTAATCCCAGCATTTTGAGAAGCCGGGGTGGGTGGATCCCCTGAGGTCAGGAGTTTGAGACTAGCCTGGTCAACATGGTGAAACCCTGTCTCTACTAAAAATACAAAAATTAGCTGGGCATGGTGGTGGGCGCCTGTAATTCCAGCTACTTGGGAGGCTGAGGCAGGAGAATGGCTTGAACCCTGGAGGTGGGGCATGGGTGTGCTGGGTGGGCCTGGGATCCCTGTTTTCAGTTGGATAGTCAGAGAAGGCCTCACCGACAAAGAGAAGGAGGTGAGGAAATATGGATCTTCCAAGAAAAGGGGACTGCAAAGGCAAAAGTCCCAGAGCTGTGGCATGCCCGAGGGACAGCAAAGTGGTCAGCGAGGCTTGGGGGAGGGAATAGAGTAGCAGGGCATGAACCCCGAAAAGGAACGAGAGCCACAGCCTGTGGGAGCCAGGGGCCGTGGTGAGGACCCTGCCCTTCCTCTGAGAGGCGGGAGCGGCGGAAGGATTGGAGGTGCGGGTTCTGACAGGATCACCCAGCTGCTGTGCTGGGACATGGAAGGGCAGGGGCAGCGATGCCACTTGGAAGCTATAGCAGTGACTCTGTGGGGATACGATGGAGGCCTGGGCCAGGCGGCGGGCAGTGGAGACGGTGGGAGGGGCAGTTTCTGGAAAAGTGTGGAAATAGAGACAGTGGGATCTTCTGACGAAATGGATGTGAAGTGTGAGAAAAAGAGTAGAAAATGATTCCAACAGGTTTTGGACTGAGCAACTGGGAAGTTGTGCTATTTAGTGAGCTGGGGACCTCTTTGCTTTATTCACTGGAGAACCCCAAGTGCCTAGAACAGTGCCAGGCACTTAGTAGATGCCCAAGAAATTGAGTAAATGAAGAGGTGGCAGGATCCATAGTAAAGCCTCAGTTGATGTTTATTCTTTGATACCTATGGTCTAGGGGGACCCCGTCCTTCCCCAACTCTTGAACTCCCCAGATAAAGAAACTTGAGCTTCCACAATTTTTACCAGGTCACTGACCCTCATGGAGTTTTGCCAGAATGACTTAGAAGTATTGAAGCAGGATGGGACTAATGAAATCAATGTGCTGTGTTTGCGTAGACGTTATCTGGCTCTGTCTTCCCTTTGCTCCCAAGCAAATCACTCTTTCTTTCCTTATTATTATTATTATTATTATTATTATTTTTTGAGACGGAGTCTCGCTCTGTCGCCCAGGCTGGAGTGCAGTGGCGCGATCTCGGCTCACTGCAAGCTCCGCCTCCCGGGTTCACGCCATTCTCCTGCCTCAGCCTCCCGAGTAGCTGGGACTACAGGCGCCCACAACCGCGCCCGGCTAATTTTTTGTATTTTTAGTAGAGACGGGGTTTCACCGTGGTCTCGATCTCCTGACCTTGTGATCCGCCCGCCTCGGCCTCCCAAAGTGCTGGGATTACAGGCGTGAGCCACCGCGCCCGGCCTCCTTATTATTATTATTATTACTTTTTTTTTTTTTTTGACAGAGTCTCACTGTGTTGCCCAGGCCAGAGTGCAGTGGCGCGATCTCAACTCACTGCAACCTCTGCCTTCCTCAAGCGATTGTCATGCCTCAGCCTCCCGAGTAGCTGGGGTTACAGGTGCCCGCCAATACACCTGGCTAATTTTTGGTACTTTTAGTAGAGACAGGGTTTCACCATGTTGGCCAGGCTGGTCTTGAACTCCTGTCCTCAAGTGATCTGCCCGCCTTGGCCTCCCAAAGTGCTGGGGTTACAGCTGTGAGCCACCGCGTCCAGCCCAAATTCCACTCTTTCTATTGGTCACTTTGGGTCCCTGTTGTGTTGGTTGCCTTCTGAGGCACCTGCCATTTGTTTTATGGTTACTTCACACCAGGCACTATATTAGCACATTATTTAATACTATTATTAGCTACATTTAACAATGAGACAATAGGAACACTGTTTAATTAAAGTTAATTAACTTGGCCAAGATCACACAGCTAGTAAGTGGTAGGGCCAAGATTGAAACTCACGTCTGTGCTTGTAACCACAGCATTTTATCTTCTCCCTGTTCTGGGTGGATATTCACTTGTCAGGAATATTTCTAAGGGAACTTCTGCAACCAGAGAGCAATTAGCCCTTTCCAATTCTAAGCTTTAATTCCAGAGTTCCATTCTCCAGGTTTTCCCTAACTTCACCTCCAACCCAACTTGATTTTGAGACCCGTCCAACCGCCCTTGACACAAAAACGTGCATCTCCTTATCCCCACCATGAATTCCAAGTTCTAACATCTGATCAAGCAACACCACCATTTTCCCTTTTGCTTCCACAGGGCAGGCAATGTCAGCAATCCAGGAAGTTCTGCAAATTTTACCTCCCCAGAATTGACCTACCAATTATTACCCACGACTTTCCTCCTAGTCCAAGCATGATCTGAATACTTTTGAGGTAAGAGAGAGAACCCCAAGATGATTAGCTGAACCCTAATTTCTGATGCAGAAGATTCACATCCATTCTCATCATTCATTGTAAATTTTCCAACCACTTCTTTTTACAAACTTAATTCCATTCTTTCTCCCAACCAACATCTGTTATGGCTGGCTACAGAATTTATAAGCATCTAAAAGCTATCTTACAAACACTTCATCAAATGCTGTCTACTTGAAATGTCTTGTAACAACATCTAAAATGTGTAATTTACTACAGTATAAGATGTGAAAAGTGCTATTTGTTGCAACCTTTACATTTTAGGATTAATGGTCAACCTACCCGCCCCAATCCTTGGCGGCCAGACTCTACCGGAGCTGAAGGCAGTTTGAAAGACAGCTGTGTGAAAAGAATGTGTTGCCCAGGACCACTGGACAAGCGCCTGCGAGTGAACTTGGTGGGTTTCGGTTTTGTTAGGTGGACTTGCTTGGGACTCTATAACCATAAAATGGTGAACACTTGGAAAACGCTATGAAAAGATTAAAAGTTTTATCAAAATATGCCAATAGTGTTCTTAAAAAGATACAATCCGGCCAGGCATGGCTCACACCTGTAATCCCAGCACTTTGGGAGGCCAAGGTAGGCAAATCGCTTGAGCCCAGGAATTCGAGACCAGGCTGGGCAACATGGCGAAACCCCATCTGTACAAAAAATACAAAAATTAGCTGGGCATGGTAGCATGTGCCTGTAGTCCCAGCTACTGGGGAGGCTGAGGTGGGAGGATAGCTTGAGTTCAGAAGGTCTAGGCTGTAGTGAGCCAAGATTGCACCACTGCACTCCAGCGTGGGAGACACAGTCTCCAGCCTGGGAGACGCAGTCTCCAGCCTGGGAGACAGAGTGAGACCCTGTCTTAAAAAAAAGAAAAAAAAAAGAAAAAAAAAGATCCAATCCACCCTCCTCCTCAGAACACAGTGACTTGGGGGACAACCCTAGAGCCCTAGGCTGAAGTGAAAGGCATTTGTTCAGGTAGATACTAAAATGTAATTTTCACCAATTGCTTTTAAACCTGCCGTTGGCTTGGCGGGGTACGGTGGCTCACTCCTGTAATCTCAGTACTTTGGGAGGCTGAGGCGGGCAGATCACCTGAGGTGAGGAGTACGAGACAAGCCTGGCCAACATGGTGAAAACCTGTCTCTACTAAAAGTAAAAAATTTGCTGGGTGTGGTGGCGCGGACCTGTAGTCCCAGCTACTCGGGAAGCTGAGGTAGGAGAATCGCTTGAATCTGGAAGGCGGAGGTTGCAGTGAGCCGGAGCCATATCGCTCCAGCCTGGGCTACAGAGTGAGACTCTGTCTCAAAAAAAAAATAAATAAATAAAATAAAATAAAATAAACAAACAAAAACAAACAACAACAAAAAACCCCCTGCCATTGGCCAGAGGCAGTTGAGTTGTTCAAAATGGGGAAAAACAACCACCAAAAGCCAACAGGAAGTCTGAAGAGGGAAAAAAAATGGATAAGGAGCAAGTCTTGTCCCTTCTGGTCCTGAGTGGGTGGGGCTTATGTTCATGCTGAAGTTCGGGGGGCTCCTTCTCAAGTCCTTCTTTCTAGTCTTGCCCTGTGAAGCTGTAAGTAGAATCAGCATTCCAAAGTCCTTTTCTGGACTGAGGACAGAGGCCACACCTTCACCCCTCAGGCTCAGACAGCAGCAAGAATGGTAACCTGGATGGTCCTGAAAATTCTGTAGGCAAATGGAACTGAAATGGCAGATGTCACTAGAAGCATTAATAAAACACACACACACACACCCCCCCATAAGGAAACAGGAGAGGAAGCAGAGAGGGACAATAGGAGAAATTGTATTTCACAGGGGATTTAAAACTATAGAAATGAGGCCAGGTGTGGTGGCTCATGCCTGTAATCCCAGCACTTTGGGAGGCCGAGGCAGGTGGATCACCTGAGGTCAGGAGTTTGAGACCAGCCTGACCAACGTGGTGAAACCCCATCTCTACTAAAAATATAAAAAAGTAGCTAGGCTTGGTGGCATGTGCCTGTAATCCCAGCTGCTTGGGAGGCTGAGGCAGGAGAATCATTTGAACCCAGGAGGCGGAGGTTGCAGCGAGCCGAGATCGTGCCACTGCACTCCAGTGTGGACAACAAGAGCAAAACTCCATCTCAAAAAACAAACCAAAACAAAAACTACAGAAACGCCAGAACACCAGTGCCACAGATGACCAAGTCTGTGTTGAACATTACTGACATCTTAAGATGACACAACACGGAAGTCACACTCAGTTATCTCAGCGAATGCAATGTAAAGTGAGGCGCACAACCCAAAGTTTATTCAAATCAGAAAACAGGTAAGCTTCATGACAGGTGGTGATGTTATAAAGGAAAATCTATATCAAGGGTTCAGTATGAATTAGTCTGGGAGCCTGCCACAATATGCAATTTACTCTAAAGTACGGTATCATCAGTGTGATATTTTCCAAGGTGAGTCTGAATCCTGAGAGGTCAGCACACGTGGTGGCTGCTATCCGATAGGGCAATTCAACAGACACTGCTAATTAGCATACTGTATATTTATTTATTTATTTATTTATTTATTTATTTATTTTTTGAGACGGAGTCTTGCTCTGTCACCCAGGCTGGAGTGCAGTGGCTGGATCTCAGCTCACTGCAAGCTCCTCCTCTCGGGTTCACGCCATTCTCCTGCCTCGGCCTCCTGAGTAGCTGGGACTACAGGCGCCCGCCACCACGCCCGGCTAGTTTTTTGTATTTTTTAGTAGAGACGGGGTTTCACTGTGTTCGCCAGGATGGTCTCGATCTCCTGACCTCGTGATCCACCCGTCTCGGCCTCCCAAAGTGCTGGGATTACAGGCTTGAGCCACTGCGCCCGGCCCATACTGTATATTTAAAAATGGACTTTCATGGGCAAAATAATGTCTTCTTGTCATGAGAGGTTCTCCTGGGCAAAATTAAATGGATTCAAGGCTGGCCAGAATAGCTTTCATGACTAGGGTGTAAGAATCCATGAACTCTCCTTCAGTCCCTAGGGACAGCGGCTGAAGCCAGTGTCTGTTGGTCCAGTCCACTCGCCAGTACAGGAGCATTGTAGAATCTTACCTCAGGAATATTGCTGCATCTACCTCAAGAAAACCTTATATACAGGGTGTGGTCAGAAAATCTACAAGGAGAGAGAGCTGGGACTCCATCCAACTTACAGAAGAGGATGCTTCTGGGCTGGTTTCACTATTAAATGAATATGGATCTCTTATGTATGAGGCAGACTCCAAACGCTCTTAGTCTAATTTGGTAGATTTAAGGCAGCAGCTCACTCACCAGATCTGATTGGTCACGTGATCGACCAAAGGCGACAGGCTTGATGACCTTTGAAAACATTTCAATTGTGTAAGGGAGAAAGGCTCTTTTAGAAAATTCTTACAGGGGAAGTCTGTAAAAATCACAGTTGGCAAATAATGCTTAGACAAAGCTTGGTACCTACTGGGAACTCAAAAAGTATGTATGAATGAGAGCGAGCAGGGAACTGATGGTTTCTATAGACAGAGGAGCCAACATTCTACAGGCTACCTGCACTGTCTGCCAAGGACACAGTCAGATGCTCAGTTCCCTGTGGTCAGTAAAGGCCTCCTTGAAGAGAATCATTATCTAGGCCTGTGGAAAGCAGCCCCAGGCTTTGCACATGCAGCCCACGTTTTTTTTTTTTTTGAAGACAGTCTTGCTGTGTCCCCCAGGCTGGAGTGCAGTGGCCCCATCTCAGCTCACTGCAACCTCCACCTCCTGGGTTTAAGCAATTCACTGCCTCAGCCTCCCAAGTGGCTAGGATTACAGGTGTCCGCCACCACGCCCAGTTAATTTTAGTATTTTTAGTAGGGACTGGGTTTCATCATCTTGGCCAGGCTGCCCTTGAACTCCTGACCTCATGATCCACCCGCCTCTGTCTCCCAAAGTGCTGGGATTACAGGTGTGAACCACCAGGCCCGGCCCGACATGGGTTTTCAAGTCAGCCATGTGCAGCCCTCATCCATATCTGTGCACTATCTGTACACCAAGTAAAGTTACCCGAGACAGTACACCAAGTAAAGTTACCCGAGACAGTACACCAAGTAAAGTTACCCGAGACAGTCAGACTTAAGGGTTTTTTTTTTTTTTTGAGATGGAGTCTCGCTCTGTCCCCCAGGCTGGAGTGCGGTGGCGCGATCTCCGGCTCACTGCAAGCTCCGCCTCCCGGGTTCACGCCTTTCTCCTGCCTCAGCCTCCTGTGTAGCTGGGACTACAGGCGCCCGCCACCGCGCCCGGCTAATTTTTTGTATTTTTAGTAGAGACGGGGTTTCACCGTGGTCTCGATTTCCTGACCTCGTGATTCGCCCGCCTCGGCCTCCCAAAGTGCTGGGATTACAGGTGTGAGCCACCGCGCCCGGCTTAAGGGTTCTTTTTAATTCATCTCTTTAGTTGCCCTAAAGGTACCTGACTTACTAAAGTTAACGTGAGGACTTTAGAGCATTCTCCTTTGTGATTCGAGGAACCCACGTTAAGACATTACCCACGTGATAGCAACCAACTAAAATGTGATGTAGAGGTTCAGGATCAACTTCTCTGAGATGAATCATCTTTCAAAACTTGAATTTGCTAACCAAGTTGAGGAAGTGGCAACAAACATCAAGTCACATCTTATTCGAGGTCTGCTGCAGGGTTCCTTAAGTAATGAATGTTTGCATTTATAGAACACTGACAGAGATGGTTGAAAAACTACAGAAACCAAGAGGCAAGAGTACTAATTAGAAATAAATGTTGCGTCTGCATGGTTGAAGCCGATGAGCACAGGGAATTAATTTTTACACTATTCTGAAAAACAGTCACTTGAATTTGGCTTTGGAATACTGTAATGACTAACTCAGACATAGCCGTGTTTAACAGCACAGAATTTCATTACACTGTCACAACCTGAAAGTCTGCAGACTGCTGCTCCCTCCTGCACTCTAACCCTAACCTCTATCCACTCCAGGCCAGACACAGGGCTTCAGTTACCATTGGGGATGAAATGTTATGAGAGACTCCTCCCCAACCTCTTCCCTTCACCCTGCCAACTGCCATCCTACCTCCAATCTCAAGGAGAGAACTGTTTTAGTGTTTAGTTGAGCTTTAGAAAGAGCACAGATAACTGTTACCTTTTTCCAGCATAAACACCAACTTTTGCATGTAATTCTGGGAAAATTTCGTACCCAGTATTTTAATTTTTTTTGAGATGGAGTCTCGCACTGTCACCCAGGATGGAGCGCAATGGCATGATCTCAGCTCACTGCAACCTCCACCTCCCAGGTTCAAGCGATTCTCCTGCCTCAGCCTCCCAAGTAGCTGGGATTACAGGTGCCCACCACCAAGCGCGGCTAATTTTTTGTGTTTTTTAGTAGAGATGGGGTTTCACTATGTTGGCGAAGCTGGTCTTGAACTCCTGACCTCGTGATCCACCCACCTTGGCCTCCCAAAGTGCTGGGATTACAGGCATGAGCCACCGCACTCAGCTATGTTTTTACTGCACATGAAACCAATATTGCATGTACCCCTTAAACTGTGCATGCAAATAATTAAGAAACAGGCATGTCATAGAAACATTGCTGCAGGGCTTCTCTACAAAACTGTTAAGAGCTTTTAGCACCCATTCCTCCATCACACTTAGTTTTTCACACATGCCTGTATCAGTAAGCCATATTAGACCCCACTTACAGAAGACTTAACATTGGTACTGAACACTGTTACAGGAATCCCATTCAAAAGATCCTTTTCTCCAGTCACCTGCTACCATAACCTCTCTGTAGAGTGTTCTCCTCCTACTCCCAACCCCGCTTTATTTGTCCTTAACTAGAGCTATGAACTACTGACATGTGTGCTCACCCCAAGATCCATGGAGTAAAGTGTATAAAGTATTAATATTTGCAGTGAGGAGCCTAGCTTTTTTCTGTAAACTAAGTCTCGGACCTATCAAGAGAACTCTGGACCTGTTAGCTGTTCTCTAATTGTGGCCCACAGACGAGAAAAAACACAAAAGCCTTGGTGACCTTTGAAAATCTGTCAGTATATTATTGAAATTTCTAATATTGAGAGGGAAAATGAGGGGTGGGGATAATGGACTGGGTTTTTTTGGTTACATCTATTATTTCTAATAGTGTAATGTGCTATCCTAAACTTCATTTCTCTGGGGACCACAGGGAGAGAAGCTTTCTCTTACTTTACCTGAGCCTCATTATAAGAATCCACTATTTTGTTAGTAGCAAACCTAGGTTCTACTTCTGTGGATTTTTTTTTGTTTTAAACAAAACAATGCAATATAAATACAATAATTTCACGGTAGCCAACCATAGAAATTGTGTCTTATGATTGCAGCCATACAAGGAAGCACAGTTATTTCTATTTGTTCAGAGTTGAAATTAAACTTCTTCCAGAGCACCTTGAGGAGAAAGATTTAAATGATTTCTTAACAGGAAGTAAAGACAAGCACTGTAGAAGATTTATAAACTTATATCCTAGACGCTCAAAACTCAACAAAACAAAAACTTCTCAAAATTCAGGATCTGGTCCTTAGAAATTTGAAGGTACTGCCAAAATAAACAGTGGTATATTTTGATTTTGTCTCCTGTCCATCAAAGTCTTTGCAATTTTTATTCAACAGTACATCCAGTAATAAGATTTTGATCCAGAAACTAAAGAAAAAGGACACAAGAATTTCAAGGGCTTGAATATATTTTTATATTGATATTCTGTGTCTTTCTACCCTAAAATAATACATTATTGATTACATACAGGATGAGGTGAGGTATTTGTAAAATATCTGGTAAAAAATAATTAATATACAGTATTCTACATGAGATGGAATCTTATGACTCCTTAGGTCTTCTGCAGTGTTAAAGTGATCATCTAAATTAAACTGCTCTGAATGGACTTACATTTGTTCCCTAAAACCATGTTAAAAAATGAAGGCTCTTACATTTTCCCAGAATTTGTGCAGAAAAGGGAAAGTACGTAATTGGCATTTTTAAAAATTTCTCACATCCAAAATAATGCATTCACACAAAACCAGGATCTCCCACGTTTAGCATAAAAAGAAAAAAAAATACTGGATTAGAGATATAAAATCTCTGAGTAATGGTTAGGTTCATCCACCAACACCAAAGAAATTCAAGTGGTCAACAGTCTTGAAAATGCTTTATTGAAATGTGTGACTTAGTGCAGATGTGTTTGAAAGACCACAGCTTGAAAACTGGTTTTTGAAACTTCTCAACAACCAATCGAAAAAAAAATGAAAATCCCTACTGGGCTTGACTTCTAGTGTAACCAGAAGCCTGGTGTAAAGTTTTCCTTTAAACATTTTCCATTACAGAAACTAAAGAAAACAAAGCTATTATTGGAGTTTGAAGTTTCAGAGGAGAAGCAACAGTTTTTCAGACATGTAGGGTGACTTCTTTTTTGGTTACATTTGGATGAACATGGACTTCACAGTTCTCGGAAGAACACCGGAAAGGTGTTCAAGTCTGTATGCTTGTCATGTTGAAGAAACGGAGATACACGGACAGGAAAGGAAAAGGATGACAGGAAAGGAAAAGGAGAAAGAGAGGAGACTAAGAAAAGGGCTCAGAGAAAACAGAACTGGAACGAGACATGATTAGGTTAAGTCTGGTTATAAATTTATCAGAAGCTGTGCGCACCTTTTTAAAAGTCCTAAATTTACATTCCAAAAACTGCCCTCCCAACCCCCAAACCCGCTGTCCCTGCCTTGGAGCTATTGTGAAAGTCTATGCACAAAAACTGAAACAGGAAATAAAAAATAACCCAGCCCTTCCAAACCCCAAAACAAACCCCAAAAAAGCTGTACATTTTTTTTACACATAGGATTA